>NC_140526.1:32438678-33143678 GCF_057382185.1 Mchenga conophoros
TAATTTGACATAGAATTCTCAATTACCTGTTCAGCCTAAGTTTACATTTAGTGATTTCTTATAAACCGTCTTAGGAAATAATTCACTGGTTTTTCATATTTAGCCATAGTATAAGACATTTAGATATCACTTTACTATTCAACTAATATCAGTGCTAAGCAGCATAAGATACTAATACACCAGACAGTAAGTGATTAGGCAGTTGGAGGTACAAACTGCATTATAGTGCTTTACTCATATTATTGCTTCAGTCCCCGACGAATGGGAAGTGTAATGAAGGAATGACAAAATATACAAAAGCAAGAAAAAAGTGCAGCCAGATCACACGTACATTAAACAATGTACAAAGAGTTAAAAGTTTGCCTCCTGTGGGCAAAAAAAACTACATTATATATATATATATATATTAGGGGTGCAACGATACACAAAATTCACGGTTCGGTTCGATACTTTGGTGTCACGGTTCGATATTTTTTCGATACAAAAAAAATGTTCATGCCTTTTTAATTTGTCATTTATTAAAATTATAAATATATATTTTAACTCAAAAGTACCGTTTTTAAATTTAACCCTAACCCTTGTGCGTGTTTTTTATTTTGACAGCGAATGCGCACCTGCGGACCACTTATGTGCAGCCCTGGTTATTTAGCTCGTCATATTGCAGCCACAGAAATTCTTTTGTCCATGAAACCATAAAGCTGCACTTTCTTTTTGCCTTATAATCTGATTTGTCATAACTTTTCCGTTTTGTGGTAAGCTTTTCTTTGGCTGTCACTTCTTCACCCTGACCTGTCTTATTTGGCTCAGCAGAACTAAAATATATATCTGTTTGTGAAGGTTCTCAGTCATCCAGGTCATCGTAGTCAAATATAAATCTTGCTGCTTTTACACACGCACTCACATAAGCTCAGCGATTCTCTGCGCGATCAACCTCTCACATGTTTAAGCTGCGGGAGATTTCACTTGTCATGTTTGCATAGTAAGCTAACGATTATATCTCTCGGCCAGCCGAGAGATATAATCTCTCCAGCGTGTCCTGGGTCTGACCCGGGGCCTCCTCCCGGTGGGACATGCCTGGAACACCTCACCAAGGAGGTGCCCAGGGGGCATCCTTGTCAGATGCCCGAACCACCTCAGCTGGCTCCTTTCGATGTGGAGCAGCAGCTGCTCTACTCTGAGCCCCTTCCGGATGGCCGAACTTCTCACCCTATCTCTAAGGGAGAGGCCAGCCACCCTTCGGAGGAAGCTCATTTCTGCCGCTTGTATCCGCGATCTCGTTCTTTCGGTCACTACCCACAGCTCGTGGCCATAGGTGAGGGTAGGGACGTAGATCGACCGGTAAATTGAGAGCTTCGCTTTTACACTCAGCTCCCTCTTCACCACGACGGACCGGTGCAGCGTCCGCATTACTGCAGCTGCAGCCCCAATCCGTCTGTCGATCTCCGGCTCCCTTCTCCCATCACTCGCGAACAAGACCCCGAGATACTTGAACTCCTCCACTTGGGGCAGGAACTCATCCCAGACCCGGAGTGGGCACTCCACCCTTTTCCGGCTGAGAACCATGGCCTCAGATTTGGAGGTGCTGATCCTCATTCCCGCTGCTTCACACTCGGCTGCGAACCGTTCCAGTGCGAGCTGGAGGCCCTCACCCGATGAAGCCAACAGAACCACATCATCTGCAAAAATCAGAGATGAGATTCTGAGACCACCAAAGCGAAAGCCCTCCGCCACTTGGCTGCGCCTAGAAATCCTGTCCATAAAAATTATGAACAGAACCGGAGACAAAGGGCAGCCCTGGCGGAGCCCATCACCCACCAGGAACGAGTCCGACTTATTGCCGGCAATGCGAACCAAGCTCTTGCAACAGTTGTATAGGGATCGAATGGCCCGTAGCAATGGGCCAGACACCCCATGTCTCTTTCCAAAATAAAAGCTATACTATCCGCTTCTTCTGGGCTATATTCTCAGCAGCATATTAAACAGCTGTCTAAATGACTCGGCTAAAGCTAGTAGCATGCTTGCTTGTTTTTTTTCTGCTTCCACTTGTCTTTGCACTAGGATGATGTTGGCGTAAATGTGCAGTCATATTCGTTGTGTTCCCACTAGTGCTTTCAGGTTAATCTCGTTGAAATGACCTTAACGCCACAACACGGCAAATCTCCGTTAACGAGCTACCGCCGATCGCCCCGTGCATGGGGCTAGATGGCCAACACGTTAACGAGCTAACTGCGCTAACTAGTTCCCACCCATGTAATTGAGCATTGCATGGCACATCCAACATACTGTTTTACTTTAGTCCATGACTCGCTTACCTTCAGGGTCATACGTCACATGAAAACCAAAATAATTCCAAACGCCAGATCTGAATGAGAGTGGGGGAGGTCCATGTTGTAAGGAGAGCTTAACTTCTGTCTCGCTAGCTTGCCCTGCGCTCTTCCTTCTGACGATGCTGTCTGTGTTGAGCGCTCAGTGAATCTGCGTTCGACTACTCCGCCTAGGCTGCACTGTCGACCCCAGGCGGAGTAGTCGAACGCAGATTCACTGAGCGCTCAACACAGACAGCATCGTCAGAAGGAAAGTTGATAAAATAAATTACAAATTTTGTATTGTTCGATACATATGCGTACCGAACCGAAAGCACTGTATCGAACGGTTCAATATCGATACGAATATCGTTGCACCCCTAATATATATATATATATATTAGGGGTGCAACGATACGAATATCGTATCTGAATCTGTCTTCAGCCAAATTATGAATATCGTTGCACCCCTAATATATATATATATATTAGGGGTGCAACGATATTCGTATCGATATTGAACCGTTCGATACAGTGCTTTCGGTTCGGTACGCATATGTATCGAACAATACAAAATTATACAAAATTATATATATATACATATACATATATATGTATACATATACATATATATATATATACATATGTGTGTGTGTGTGTGTTCTTTGAAAACAGCCCAAAGGCTTGGGAAACTGTCTCTCATAGTAATATGTTATGGGATCGAGCATATTTCAGGTGATGGCGAGGATGATGACAGAGTTTCCCAGAGTTTGCAGTGTCTTTGATGCACAGTCTTTTGTACGTACTTTGCAAGCACTCAAAGGGGGGTGCTATGTCGACTCTGGTTCAGGGTTTCATATCAAAGTGTTGTTGTAAACAAGAGAATAGTTTGTTTCATAAATGCATTGATTTAATTACAACAGTCAGACAAGCTTTTACCTAGAGTCATGGTGGCAACAGTGTTATTCCCTCACATTTAATTTCCCAGCTTTTTGGAAAAGTATTACAGTATTTATTTCAATTATTTCTTATAATATGTGAAGTTAAGCTATGTATTTTACAGTAAACTAACTGTTAATTGGTTGCAGATATTAATAGTAGCTTGCCCAGTTTGTTTAAATAATCTAAGTTGAGTTGAAAAAACATCATGTTGACAACCCATTCCGTTGTTCCTTTGAAATGTTTCAGTTTTACTGCCTGGTGATAAGTACACACTGTTTCTCTTTAACAGGGCTCTTGGCAGTTTGAAGAGTGTAAGTATGCATGCATGCAAAAAGTCATAACAACCACACACTTTGAATAAAGTGGTGACCAGGACAGGGTTCTGTCTAATGAGTAAGATGACAGATGACAGTAGGCTTTAACAACATAAACATCGGACACAGATGTCCTCCACCTTCAAGAATCACGCTTTTCATGTCATGCATGCATTGCTGTAATGCACAATGAAAAAGATCTGATCTGAATCTGTCTTCAGCCAAATTCCACAAAAAGTGAGAAGCTAACAGTGAGACACATAAACTGGGTGATATATTAAGTCAAGGCAGAGATTCTCTCCTTGATCTCCATGAATTTCTTATCAAAATTATAATTACACTTATTAGCATATTAAGTATAGAATTCAACCCTAATCTGCAACCCATTTACTTTGCTTTTCATGAACTGTGCCACATTATGCTCTATTGAAAGGAAAATTATCTATCATGCCTACAAACATCACCAATATTAAAAAAGACTGAAATGAACCAAGGTTAATAGAGGTCTTCACCCTAGGTTGATAAGAATGAATATGGCCATCTGTGGTCTTCCTTAAGACCGACAGGAAGAGCATTTAAAAATATGTTTCCCTCTACACTCCCCATTTTGAAAATTATTCAGTTACCACTTTTTGATAAGTTTCTTCATAAGACAGTGCTGCCATTGCCTTCTCTAATAAATATGAGTACTGAGTGTTGGGTGCTAAAAGCTGAATACTGGAGCAGGGCTATTTACAGTAGCATGAGCACAGAAGAAAATTAGGCTTTTCTAAATTAATTATTTTATGAGCAGCAAGAGCAGGAATAAGAACGTACCACATCACGGCCGATCATCCACTAACGGTTTGGTTTTTAACTAAATCATTTGTGAACATACTTCAAACAGCATATGACGGAGCTACTTAATGTTATTTTATATGGCATCCAGAAAATGATTACAGAGGTTTAAAGAGACCTAAATATTCAAAAGAATATTTGAATATTTAAAGAATAAAGAAAAAACATGTGATTTGGGTCATGCATAATTAAATTCAAATAAATAATACAAATTAAAATAGTTTCATGTTTTTTTGTTTATGTGAATCCCCCTGTGAAATTTCCCTTCATATTTAGAAGTGCATTTGGAATGTCTCATTTCTTTCTGGAAATTACTTGCAAATATTTAATGAAACATTACTGAATGGCCACTTTGGGCCCCGTTCACTAACACGTCGTTATTATATGCCGAAGAAAAGCAAGTCTCACATCTGGCACTTGATATGGTGGCAGTTATTACTGAGCGGGACATTTTTCCACTCGTGTTCCTTGGAATGCCAGATGAAGTGATGCGATAAAAAAAGTACAAATTACTAAACCACCTAAGTATAAATTTGCTCATTGAAGAGGACCAAAATGAGTCACGCAATATTAGCGACAAGAAAACTTGGAAGTCTTCAGGTTTAGTGGTAGGGTTGTTTTCAACATGTTATGTCAGGAATGTCACAGCTTGTACAACGCAATTCAGTGAAATGGCTGGAGAGTAGAAGGAAAACAAGGTTGACTTGGGACCCTAAATAAAAATAATGAGGCCTTTAGTTACATCAAACACATAGGAGCCCATTTTTAAACTGGATGTTTTGAATTATTTTGATTGTTTGAAACGTTTTTATTCGGATCAATACCTTTAGATTAATCAACATTTTTCCTTGATAATGTTTTATTACAGTTAAAAAAAAAAAGAAATACTAAGCTAATTAAGGGTGGTATTACTTGGTGGTATTGCTAGCACCACAAATCAACGAGTATGGAAATAAACTTTTACCAATCAGGCATTTCTAGTTTATTTTATCCCTTGAAGGGATGTAAATTCTCCTGATATAAAAACTCGACAGAACACAATGTCAAATTATTGTTGTATGGCTCACAGGTCTACATCATTGCTTGTCAACTACGAAAACCTGTTTCCATTATAAGGACTCTATCTGCCAGACTGCCACATTAAACGTAGCCTACATTTAACGTACACGTGACCTATGTTCATATGTTTAAATGAACATAGGCCATATTAAACGTAGCCTACATTTAACGTACACGTGACCTATGTTCATATGTTTAAATGAACATAGGCCATATTAAACAGCCTACATTTAACGTACATGTTACCTATGTTTATATGCTTTTTGATTACAATTAACAAGTTGTGTCTATCCTGTTAGTAAGCATTAAACCAAATGGCATGGCTTTTGGCAAATTGGGCATTTCATATTGAAATGAACTGCATTTGGAAAACAGTGCAACTTTTGTAAATTACGTGTAAACTGAGCACACTCATCAGCATTATTTGGGGATTGGCATACACTCCATTTTCATTTTGTTAAACTGGCCCTTTGTGTAGAACTACTTCTTTTTTAGGCAGAAACAGTGAGGTAGGTACAGCATACTTTCAAATCCAAATCCGGTGGTTAAACAAAACACATTTCTGCCTGCCTTCCTCTTGACACAACTCAGCTTCTATTTATTGTGCTATTTCAGTGAAACAGTCAATCAAATGGTTTGTTGCTGCACTCTTGCTACCTGGCCTCTCAAGCTTTGCCATCTGTTAACATGCTTAATGTGCTCGATTCTCTTTCAGCTTGACCCTGTCTCACAGCACATTTCTGCATTGAAACAGCAGCCAGCTCTTTATATTGTACTCTGCTGGCTCAGTATCTTTTTCACTTGGTAAACCGCAAAGGGAGTTTTTCTCAGAAAGCTTGTCTGAAAGAGCAAACTATTTGATTATTTTTGCTAGGGGAAGCCACTTTACCTTAAGCCAAGGGACACTTTGAAATGGGTTCATCATTCATTTCTCAAATCTTCTGCACTAGGGGTACATGTCTATGAATATTAATGGCATAAAAATAGTCATATCTTGCAGCTTAAATGCTGATGAAAATGCAATTTTAGTGTCCATTTGCATAACAGTGAGGTAAGATATGGGCATCAGCTGCATTTAATTGAGCATGAAACAGGATTATACAGACTTCCTTCTAAATGGAAAGATTATGGTCACACTTCTTTCCTGGATGAGATTAAAACACTCTAACCCATATATTGTATATGATTTCATGAAATAGTCTCCTAAACACTTAGTATTAGCCAGTGTTTTTCTTTCTAAAGGAACTGTGTGGTATTCCAAACTTGTAATGTTAAAATCCATGTTTGATACCTGTCTTCTTTCCCATCTGCTCCTGCTCATTGCCATGTTTATGGATAGGTAAGCAACACCAATTATATGTAGGTGAAGGATGATGTGTCTATATGCAAAACCAAAAAACAACTAAAGCCTGTATGGAAACAGAACACCAACTCAGTCATTAAAGCATCACTCTGTAGTCCTCTGCATGAGAAAAACTTTGGTCATATTCAATTAAATGGCTGTGAAGCATTTGGTTATTGGAGACTGGTCTGTGAAATTATTTAATATACTCACCACTTATTAGGTACACGTTGCACGTACTGGGTTGGACTTTTTTTGTCTTCAGAACTGCAATAATTCTTTATCCCATAGACTCAACAAGGTGCTGGAAACATTGCTCAGGGTCCACACTGAAATGATAGCATCAGCAAGTTCCATGCGACAAATCTGTTATTCCATCACATCCGAAAACTTTGAACTGGACATCTGATGAGTGTTCAGACCATGTGAATGCAGTGAAGTCATTGTCATTTTCAAGAAACGAGCTTTGTGATATGGTTTGTTACCCTACTGGTAACAGGAAGAGAACTCATATACTGTGGTTAGAAAGGGATGGACACTGGCATCAACAATACCCAAGTGGGCTGTGATACAAAGGGCCCCAAAATGTGCTAATACAACATTACACCACCGGCAGCCTGAACTATATGCAAGGCATCACGGATGCATGCTTTCTTGTTGATGTTGACTACACCAAATTTTGATCCTAACAAACAAATCTCATATCATAAATCAAGACTCAACAGATCAGGCAATGCTTCTTCAGTCTTCCTCCATCCAGTTTTGGTGAATGTGTGCAAACTGTAGCCTGCTGCTCTTAGCTGACGGGAGCGGCACCCAGTGTGGCCGTCTGCTGCCATAGCCCATCTGCTTCAAGGTTTTGCCGTGCTGCGAGTTAAGAGATGCCTTTCTACATACATTGGTTGTAGCAAGTGGTTATTTCAGTTACTTTTACCTTCCAATTAGCTTAAAGCAGTTTGGCCATTGCCTTTTATCATCTGGCATCAACAAGGCATTTTCATGCAGAGCAGCACTGACGTTCATTGGAAATTTTCTCTTTTTAGGATCGTTTTCTACAAACCCGAGAGATGGTTGTGTGGGAAAATCCCTGTAGATCAGCAGCTTCTGAAATACTCAGATCAGCCTGTCTGGCACCAACAACCATGCAACATTCACTGTCACTTAAATGATTTTTCTTCCCCATTCTGACGCTCAGTTTGAACTTAAGCAGGACGTCTTGCCTATATGCCTAAAAGCTTTAGGTTGCTGCCATGTGATTGGATAATTATATTTTTGTATTAACATGCTGTCAAACAGGTGTGTATTGCAAAGTGTGAAAGCAAGAGTTATGGTATCAAAATTTCTTCATGCCTGTTATGGTTTACCTCAAATGTGCGCTATTCATTATTTACATTTGCTTTAAATTTATGTTTTTGATTATCTAAAAAGCATGAAAGAATCAAATTTAACTGAATGGCACTTTTTTGTATCACAGAGCTCTGACCAAGTCAGTTTTTTTCATTCTTGCCTAATTTTTTAAACACGTAATGAAATAATCAAAAAACAATAGAGTATCAAAATAATGTTTTTGGGGAATAAGAAAAAAGTGGCTTAGACGTTTACAAGAAACCAAACTAAGATTGTTTTTTAGTTAATTTTGTTAAAGCTCCATCCTGATGGCCTCGTTTTCTCTTTTTTTTAAAGCAGCTTGTTGGAAGGTTGATTTATTAATATTTTAGGGATATTAACAAGTGACTATTCTGTGTGTGTGTGTGTGTTGTCATTTATAACAGGGTAGAACTGATGCTGTCATTTTTCTACTTGATTTATGTCTCTAACCTTTAAAATTATTATTCTAATTTAATGTTTTTATAGGATATTTATCCTTCTATTTTCCAATAATTTTTAATTTAATATGGAGGACATCAATTCGTATGAGAAGACATCTAAAGACGCTGTATTCAGCCTCAAAGAGCTGTTAGTGATTTTAGGATTTGGAATGGTACGATTTTCATATTTTTTCATGTTTTTCCCAGATTACATTTGAAAATGACATTGGAATTCACTGGAATTCATCAGTTAATCTAAGGGGTATAACACAAATATCTACAAATTGACATATTCAATAAATTCTACAATACAAATTCTTAAAAACTCCACTGACTTTAAGTCAGTTTAGAGTTATACATACAAAAGATAAAATAATAATAAAAAAATTCAAAATGATAACAGGCAAAATGGAAAATTCACATTCATTTAAATAAACAGTGATCTTGGCAATGTTGTGCAAAAAATGGCTGGGGTCAAATTACATTAAGAGGTCATTTCTCGACCGCCTTGCAGATCCGTTTCCCAGTAATAAGATCTTCAATTTAAATCCTGTCTGGAACCTTTGTTGCACATCATGCTCTCTCTGTCTCTTATAGTTTTGTCTCTCTTCCCTGTAAACTGTATAATAGAGTAGAAATGCAATAAAAATGATCTTTTAAAGGGCACTTATGCAGAAATGGCAAAAAGGTCTGAGGCCATTAATCTGGCCCAGTCCGACCTTTTTTGCAAGTCTAGGTTTCTTGTGAATTCTCAAAAAGCAGCATGCAGACATGGTTTGAATGGGTAACCGTCAGAAATGTTTTAGTATTACGTTTCTGATTAAGCTAAGCTTTTTAACAACAGACACAGCCACAACATCTTCTTTGTGTCTTTTGTCATGTTTCATCAACTAAGGACCTAGATGAACAAATAATGGACAGATATGATGAAAACTTGCCTGTGACCTTTAAGTGCTTATCACTTCAACTAGAGTGCAGCGAGTCTGAAAAGCCCACACTCTGTATTAAAACACTGCTTACTTTAGTTTTCTACAGACTGGCCATTTCACCTGTAGCTCTTGAGGCTTTCACTGTTAGAATGACTGTTAGAATATCTGACTGTTCACTGAGATGGTTACTGAAAGTGAAGCTGTTAATTTGCTGCTGGAAAAATGATAAGGGATTAAAGGGGGTTGAATAAAACCAAAACTGTTATTAGTAGTTGTAAGTTTCCCTTCAGCTTAATAACACAAAACAGTTCACTGCCTTCAGAAGCAACTCGCCTCTACCTCCACTGTTAAAGGTTGAGACTTTTTTTTTTGAGGATATTGGACTTGCTTAAAGAAAAGGTTCGCACATTTTAAATCTATGCCAGGCATAGTTCTTGTTCTGTACAAAAAAAAATGATCTGAGGCTAATACGAGGGCTGAGCCATCCAATTAGTTTAATCAAGCAGATATCTATCAAAGTTAATGCCTTTTAAGTAGGAATTCCCTGCTGCAGCTCAACAGGGCTGCATCGTCAAGGGAAACACAAAGAAAGAATTTCATACTAAAAGACATAACGTTAGACGATAGCCAATTGAACTTCCCAATTGAGATCGCTTTAAATAAATGTTTGTTGACTAAATTTAGCTGTTTTTAACGTTTTCTTAAAGAGTGCAAACAGGAGGTATAATTACAGCTACCAAACTTTTTTTTTCAATGAAATAGAATTCATCAATTAATGTATTCTTTAAAGTTTTTCTACCTTCTACCACTGTATTCAAGCCTTTTTGTTTGTATTTCTACATCAGTGTTGCACAGTATCACATTATCTTCTTCACCAATTTTATGCACAGAGAAACAATAGGTGACTCGACGACTACATTTTGCCATGATTAGATGCACACAGCAAGATGTGAGACAGACGAGCTGAAAATAACAGCAGCCGTGCTGTTGTGGTTGGTAATTAAATATAAAATATTTTCCAAAATATTTTTCCTAATCTGTCACATGCCAAAAATAACAAACGTTAAGCAAGGCAAGTCTGTTCAAACACTCTGTGCTGTCAGTGACTTGTTCAGAGCTTATCCATCCTCTTCAATGACATTAATTAACTGAGCATGGATTGGCAGTAGCTAATCCGTCGCACTTGAATTGTGCAGACAAGTTAAGAAAAGAAAATGAGAACACCATTAGCAACTGTGTGATGTAGCCAACAGACAATGTCTTCTACTCAGGTTCACAACGCATTTTGTTTCTTGAGGTTGTTTTATATACATTTATATACAAAACAATATATACATTTATTTTGACATTGATATGCCTCTTTATTTGCGAGGTATGTGGGAGAATGCTTTGAAAACTTGCGTAAGACTTTCATATGCAGATGCCGGTGTGGCTTCAGCTCAGTGAACATTCATAAAAACTGAATATGACGAGAGACACTGCATTTTCGACAAGCTCTTAGTGCAAAGGAAGTGAAAGTGAAACAGAGTTCATTTTCAATGGTTGAGTAATTTATGTTTAGTCATAGAACTGCTCTCCACTTTATAGTTTTATGGCAATTTTCCTCTTTATAGTTTGGTTTTTTTGGACAACTTTACCCCATTGGACTTCCTGCAGGACCACTTTTTCACTAAAATCAAAATAACCCACTGGCGCAAATGGAGCAGGGATAGGCACAAAACAGCAAGAGGAGGAAAAAAGGAAAAAAAATCAGAGTTTCATTCATCATAGTGGCAAAAAAAGCAAAAAAAACAACAACTGTGAAGTACGACATAACAAACAATGATCGTATGGTGGTCGTCATACAGAAACAATGAATTTGTGGCAGCACTTTTATCACCACAGTACTGATTTAAACAGTCATCTTACTTCAGAGACCGAGGCAATGTGGTTCTACCGTGAATAGCAATAAATTCGACGTTTGCTTGATGAGGGCCATTTTTCCTCTCAAATTGGACAAATGGAGGAAGAATTACACACTGGGCACGAGAGACAATTTCATCACAGACAAGTCTTTAATGATGCCTCATCTGCATTTTTCAATTTGAACAGGGCCAAAAATAGATCAGCGGCCAGACTTTGTTGAAATGAGTCACGTTAAAAGGATAGCAGTGAGACAGTCACTTATCTGAGAATTACGTGTCTTTTTTTTACCACTGTCTCATTGCCATGTCAAAAACCAAAAAAAAAAAAAAAACTTAATAATGATAATGAATATTGATGACTTCCTATAAAACAAACGATATACTGTTTATATTGATGGATGTATGAGGTTCATTAATTAATTTTGTTGTATAATCTTTAATCAGAGAGCGAGAGACACCATTTAGTTTAGCTTGGGTGTTGTGTATATTATATGACTGGAGACAAGTGCTGTTTAGAAGAAACAATTGTATATATTTGATTAAAACAGAACATAATCAGCAACTGTCACAATACAACTAATTATAATAAACACGACACATCAGAAACAGTTGGATTTTCTAATCTACAACAAACAAAATAGAGAAAAAAGAGTAATTCATTCAATGCATTCAATCGTATTTTTTGCCATCTGCAAAAAAGAAAACAAAAAAACCTTTTAAAACTAATTGTATTAATTGTAAAGTCAATCTTATGAATATTTTAGACAGTTTCAGCATGCCCAGTGTCCACATGGAAACACCAGACTGTGTTACTGTGCTGCAGTGTATGGGTTTATATTCCTTAAAGGTCATTACTGTATGTTTTCATCTACAGATATCAGATTAATACAAACCTGCTCTACAAATTCAATGTGACCAAACTCGTCAGTATAATCTCCTTTTGTACTGCTGAACTGAATTTACTTAATACAAGCATGATATTTGAATATGCCGTGAGCCTTTTATTCAACATGTGCAGTTTTACTTTCCCCTAGGAGTCGTTTGCCCTGCTTAAAGCTGGGGCAAAGGCTTGCCCCAGCTTTAGATAGTGGCAGAGCCAGTGACAATACTCTCTCTCTCCCATTTGCAACTACTAGGCAGCCAAGACCATTAACATTTGGGTAGATTCTGCTGTGAGACTGAGAAGAACGGGATCATAAGCTGATGCCTGTGATGAAGTAAGAAAGATAATGGCTCAAGCTCATGCTACGTTAGGGGTCAAAATGCCTTTTTTGTCGCTCTGAATTTTGCATTCTTCTCTCAACATGGCTCAAGCTGTAAGCTTCTCACAGTGTCTACACTTCCTCACAAAGGCAGAGCAGGGAGAGCAGGCTTAGGCTCAACACTCCCTCCTTCCCTCCCTCTCGGCGCTTATGTCTCTTTATGTGAGTGTCAAAGTCAAGGGAATCTCTTATTCTTGTTGCTTTGGCTCCTTGGTTCATTTATGACCTTTAAGATTAAAGATAAGCCACAAAGTGTTAGCTTCAGTTCACCAGCCCTTTTCTCCTAATTTTCTGTTGGTTGGGTTTTGATTAAATATTTTGAATAGCATTTCAAGGGGCTTCGGAGTGGGCAGATGTGCAAATGAAGCATTGTGTGCTGATGAATCAATCCTGAGAAATAGGTGTGAAGAATAAAAGGCTGGCTGATGCAAAAAGCCGTAATGGAAGGATTAAAATATACATAATGGCATATTCCCCTTTGGCAAGACAAGCACATCACACAAATTCCAGCAGGTTTGTTGTTGTTGTTGATTTGCTGAGTAATTAAGCATAGATTTGTTATTCCCACCAGCTTTTCACTATTAAACGCCAACAAAGCTCTCATTATGGTAACCAGTGTCACTGACGGCCTTTTCTTTTCTCACCTCTTCATAAAAGTAGCCCTGGTGAATCTCCTACAGTATGTGCAGAGAAATCGATTTCTCTTTTGCTTCATAGACACGCGACTACTTTTAAGTTAGCCATGAATCAGGCTGCATTTGTAACACACAATACACTATACCTCAGCTGCTGTGGGCACTATGGAAAGCAAAGAACTGAGCAAACAATTTCAAACAGGCTATAGGAATTAAATATTTCATAAGGAAAATAAAAGCTTTTAGTTCCTGTCAGCCGAGGTTATAGCTAGCTCACAAAAAAGTCTCCTCCATAGATCACGTTATATCCTTTTATGCATGTTTTGATTATATCAGCACACATCCATCACGAAAGAGAACCCTGAAAATCCACACGCAAGGCATCAATTAACCACTTTTATTGTTTGTTGCATGACAACAGTTTGGAGTGTTTTATTAATTCAATTCATCAAGCTTGTCTTCCTAATTAATGTCCTCTATTTAATTGACAGATGGACATTTTGTAAGAGTTATCAGTAAGTGTTTCCCACTCGCTCTCTCCACGCTGCCAAAATTTTATGCTCATATGCCTACAGGCTTGGTTGTGTAATATTTTGTCAGCCTGGAAACATCTACATAGTTAAAAGACATATCTTCCAATATCACTACACTGGATTACCGAGACAGTGCAACTCGCCCAAAATAAATCCCGCACGAGAGCTTTTGCAGCTTTTACATGCATGCAGCTAGACATGCAAGAGTCAAATCATATTTGTGGAAACCAAGGGCAACTGGAGTGGGGGTGGGGGGCCAGAAGCAAGATTCATTTATTTATCCAAAAAACAAAAAAATCTGTTCCTGTCTCAGACTGTCAGTCACTCTCTGCTGTCGTTATGATGCAACAACATATCCCTAACCTTCTAAGCTCAAAGCAACAGTGCAAACATTTTCACTCGGTGTTGGAAATTTATCACGACCTTCTTAGATTGGGGACAAAATATGCGAAATGGTATGTGAAAGCTTAAAATACACAGCAGTGACACAGTAGCTTACCAGCTAATATATTTAATATTGAAGCTCAGTTTGGAAAACAGAAAGCAAGATTTGTTTTCAATTTTTTTAGATCCATCCATCCATTCCTTTTCAGGGTTGCGGTGGGCGCTGGAGCCTATTCCAGCTGTCTCAGGGCGAGAGGCGTGGGCAGGGCTGGACACCCTGGACAGGTTACCAGTCTGCCGCAGGGCTAACACATAGATAAAGACAACCATTTGCGCTCACATTCACTCCCACATTCACACCTATGGGCAATTTAGTGTTTTCAATTAACCTATCCCCACTAACTAAATGTCTTTGGACTGTGGGAGGAAGACGGAGTCACTTCTGGAATTATAATTTTACTCTTTAAGTGTGCGTGTGTGTCTGTGCGTGCGTGGGGGGGGGGTATGTATCCATGATCGTTTATGTTAATGAGAGTGTGGGGAGTGATTTGGAGGGCGGGGTGGGGTGGGCTGCTTTTAACCATGTAAAGCACTTTGTGCTACATCTTTGTATGAAAAGTGCTTTATAAATAAAGATTGATTGATTGATTGATATAAAATTGAATAATGTCATGTAAACAACTCTTAGTAATCCAGTACCCATCAAGCTTGAGTCTTTAAAGTGTTATTCACATAACAAATTGACAGCCAATGAAGCAAATTACTCTTTGTGCCCTCTGCTTGACAAGCTTGAGATGTGACAGCCACCAGTGATAATTACAATTTACTGATAAGCAGATATATGAAAAATAAAGAAATTCTCTAGAAAACCGTATTGGGGATATTCCACTTTCTCAAAATTTGAAGACATTTTTCAAACTGCACAAACTGTTTTCATTTTTGCAGTAAGCCTATTGACGTCTCTCCAAAGAAGGAGAGCAGTATGTTGCCAGCTCACCAGTGCTACAATTTGTAACGGAGCCTCAGCGGAGGGTGGCAAATAGAAAGACAGAACAAAACAGCATTCATGATTAATTCCTGTTAAAAATTACATTGTCAGGTTCAGCCAGTAGTAGTGAAAAATCCCCTAAAGCAAAAATAAAAACAGAAAACTTGCAAATCAAAAAAGGAACACTATGCAGTGTCAAACATCATATTAAATCTCTGCATTATAATCAAGCTCTAGTCTTGAGAGTACTGTATATAAGAGTGTGTGCTTCTTTGCAGGTCTATGGTTAACGCTAATCAGGAGGGGAGGGGAAATTTGGGACATAAGGAAGGCTCACGGGAAGGACGTAACAACATATCAGATGAGGCTGATGAGATAAGAGTTGCCACACACAGCAGAGTCCACACTGAGTTCAACAGCAGCCAAGCTATGGTCTTTGCAACAAATCCTCATCATTTTGTTGTATAGTAGTAGTCAGTGGTATTAGTATTCATAGAAGT
This sequence comes from Mchenga conophoros, assembly GCF_057382185.1. Classification (NCBI taxonomy): domain Eukaryota; kingdom Metazoa; phylum Chordata; class Actinopteri; order Cichliformes; family Cichlidae; genus Mchenga; species Mchenga conophoros. The sequence goes on from NC_140526.1 coordinate 32,454,419, forward strand.
ATTGATGAATACAAACTCGTTTTGTGCTCAAAAACCACACTGCAGCATTAATGCACTATGGGAACCACTCTACACCACAAATGCAGGATACACGTACAACAGAGCAAATGTGATCGCTAACACCGGCATGGCCATTAAGCACAGTTTTTAACTTTCAAATCAGATTGATATTATTTACCAACAAATACCATTTTGGACACTTAGCTGATTGGAAGGTCCCGACTCTTTAAAATCACAGCAAAAGAAAAATAAATAAAGATAAACCACCATCAGTGGTAATAGTGGATGTGAGGGTGTTTTGGCATTCAGCTTGTAAAAATAGATGGCTTAAACTGCCTCTGTTACTATGGCAAAAAAACCCTTTCATGTTATTGGAAGTTATTGGTCAGGGTTATTTTAGTCACACTCACAAGAGCTTCATGAGAGGGTCAGTAGACAGCCCGATTTTGAAGTCAATGCTTCTCTGTGTTTTTGAGTGCATTCAGTTTTAGTTATTTTGCCTCTGCATCACACCGTAACACAGACATTATGCCATTCAAATACCAGTTACCGACATACACACTGACATATTATTCATCCAAGTTATTGATGCATCAAATGCTTTCCCAAAAGACGGTTTACAATGCATGCCAGCACACGGCGGTTCTTTGAGAAGAGGACTTTTTTAGAGCAAACGTGGGTTTTTTGTCGTTTAAAATAGATCTTGTAAACGCAGATGGACAGCCTCCCCAGATGAAAGGTTATGTCATCTGTGTTTGCTGAAGTAAGTACTTTTTGTTGTTCAGCATGTAATTTGCATGACTTTATAGTATTCAGTCCACAGACTAGTTAACAGCTGACAGTGAAACCTAAAAAATTAATGAGCAGAAAAGCAACAAAATAAAGGCTCAAACTCAAACAACTCTTTTTACACCGCTAGAGTGCCAAAGACGATACCTTTTTCAGACAGTTGCACAGTGACTAATTCAAACCATGGTACGACATTTCATATAATTTGCAACACTCACTGCCTGATGGCTAATGAATGCTAGGACAAGATGCTAAGGATTTTCTTGGAAGTAATCAGAATGAACAGGATTACAAATGAGTACATCAGAGGGACAGCTCAGGTTGATGGTTTTGAAACAAAAGCAGAAAAGAAAGGTTGAGACGGTCTGGGCATGCACAGAGGACATATAGTGGCTATATTAGTTAAATATGGAGCTGCCAGGTAGGAGGAAAAGAGGAAGACCACAAAGAAGATTAATGGATTTAGTGAAGGAGGACATGCAGAGGGTTGGTGTTACAGAGGAGGATGCATGGGATAGGGTGAGATGAAGCAGATGATCTGCTGTGGCGACCCCTAAAGGGAGCAAGCTGAAAGAAGTAGAAGAGTAATGAATGCTAGCACAGGTGTTCATATAATTTAATATTAATTAAATACAAGACATGCCAACAATGTAGCAGCCTGCTCTAATAAGAAACAAACCAAAATAACTGGGCCCTATGAGACTGTCTGGGGAAGGAAACCTCCACTATAAGACATGAAGTCTATTAGATTACCTAATGTGGTGTGCCAGGTGGATCTTGCTCATGCATTACAATAGTAACATGTATAACCTTGTGTTTGACCATCTTTCACATCCAACATACACACACAAACACTGTGTTTGTCTTTAAGACAAATTTATTCAACAAGTTACAAGCAATTTGTTGCCACGTTCTTTTGATTTTGTAATAAAATTCAAGGTAGGTGTTAGGGTTGGGCGATATGGCCTAAAATTCATATCGCGATATAATTTGAAGCATGTGCGGTAACGATATATATCACGATATATTCTTTTCTTCTGTATAACGTATTTTCCACACTATAAGGCACACTTAAAATCCTTTAATTTTCTTTAAAAAATCGAGAGTGTGCCTTATGTATGAATTCTGGTTGTGCTTACTGACCTCAAACCGATTTTGGCGTGCAGAAATCAGTTAAAAAATGTTTTAGTACAACTTTGGTAAGCTGCACTGCTTGATGGATTGTCAGAGTATTACGGCTGCCATAGTGAGGAGCTTCGTGGAGTAATCTGGGTCCAAAACTCCGTCCGCTTCAGGTCCCAAAGTCAAACGAACACGGTCTAAATTCTTTCATCTTTAATTAAATCATCAGCGTTGCTGCTTTATTGGGTGTAACAATTAAGTTTTACATCCATGCATCCATGAAAACAGAATTTATTAAATTTAACGGAGTTAGAAGTTAACAGGAAGTTAGCTCGCTAGTTTACACCTAAACATTTCATACCATGTTCTGACTGAGAGATTTTTGAAACTAATTAAAACGTTCAGCTCTGCTACCACTTCCAACATAAATGAAGACAGAAAACTAAACAGCAGTGGCGTTTGTAGGGTTACTGAAGTTGGACTACCTGGTATATAATGTTGTGCTACGTGATTGCTAGCGACACAGCTATGTTAGCATAACATTAGCACAGTGAAGCTGGAGGATGAACGTTTTTTCCACTCGATAAAAGTTAACGTGAGGGATTCTGGTGGTTAGGGACAAATGCAATCGCATAGCAGGATGCTATACATGGGCCAAACTTCAGTCAGGAGAACAACTGAGATAATCCATCCACAATACGAGGTTAGTTATTAATATACTGCAACAACATGGGAATAGAACAGCTGCGAAAGAATTCAACATTGATGAATCAATGTTACGGAAGTGGAGGAAGCGCAGTTTTTTGCTTTCCCCATATTTCAAAAGTGCTTCATCTCCTTGCTATGACTGTCGCCCGGCATAATTTGCAGATGATAATGGTTTTAGCCGCTGCGATGCTTTCGACCAAAACAGGCGCAGCTTGATGACATCATCAACATGCGCTATTGCGATAGAGCGATATAGTCGAAATCTCTATCGTTGGCCAAATTTATGTCGTTTCTATCGTATATCGTTTCTATCGCCCACCCCTAGTAGGTGTACACATGTGTGCTCACACACACAAACTACACCTTTTTTGGCTCCTACCTCAAAGCACACTGTACGCTGTCAATCTTGTGTGCTGCACAATGTTTAATATGTAGTATTTACTGTTATATTCCCATAGATCATCATGATGTTGTTTATTATGTTGCTCTTTATTTTCTTCTGCTTGTTTTCTCTTTTTTCTTTCTCAACAGGTGATCCAGGTGATTGATATATGTATTTTTTTGTCTGCTTATTTTGTTGGTTTTTGTTTTTTGCCCTTTATCTCCTTCCCTCTTCCCCGCTGTTTTTCTTTCCCTCTTTCTTTCTTCCCTTTCTTTTCCCCAGTCAAGTCTGTCCCGTATTTAGCAAGTGAAAATAAAATAAACAATAAAAGGTGAAACAAATAGACCATTACGGCAAGGCTGGGATGGTCCATTTGGTAAAGTAAATCCGTTGGGCATCTTTCTTTGCCTTTAGACAGTAATTCTGGGACAGGCAGAAAAAAAAAGAAAAGAAAATTCAAGGTAGTTGATGACAAGCAACTACACCGCCAAAAGTCAAATGTTCTGTCGGAAAATGAGTAATGCCGACCAACATATTGGCAGGATTCTAATACAGATAAAACGTATCAATGCAGGGACAAATACCTTTTGGGGGATTCATTGGCAAAAGCATCTGTAGTTGTTATAAATATACTAAGAAGTCTAGAAAGGTTTGCTCAGCTAGAATTCGGGCTCTTTTGCCCACTGGAAAGTTTATGATAAACAACACACATGGAACTCTGTTCATTTATTATATTAATAGACTACAATGAGGTCTAGACCACGTAGTCCTGCCCATTTGTAACCTCAAGGGAACTGACAAATGGTATGCATATAGACCCAAGCCCAGCCTTTTCTTTGCTGGATTCTCCAGTTGCAGCTACTGAATACATTTTCTTTTATTACTAAAAATAAATCTCAAAGCAGAATTTTACTGGAACCATAATACTCTGTCCTTTGGCCTTGTTGGATGACTTTTCCCTGTAGAAAAAAGTATTAATATCACAATTGCTGCACACTGGGTCTGCCTCTTAATGTAATAGCAGACAACAGGGGGAAAAAATAAAAATGTCAATCATGATTGAATACCTCTACCTCTGTGTGAGAGGTTGAAAGCATAACCAGTGTTGCATTAATCAAGTAGATACCCCTGCCATGTTGCTGTTGACCAACCATCTTTAGAGTAGGTCTGTGGTCTGCACATGTCCGTAACTCAGCAGGGATCATTCGTCATTCGCTAAAGAAAGGTGGGAATTCAATCAAAAGTACAGGTTTAACCATCCGCTGTTAAATACTATGAGCAATGTCACTGGGATTTAAGAAATTGTTTGTTTTTTAAAAGAAGTATTGATTAATAATTTAACAAAATTGTAATCTTGGCTTTACCCCCCGACAAGTATGAAGCTTATCTTATTTAAGTAGGTGTGTTTGTGTCATTTTTAATCTTCTGTTTTCAGACTTGCGCATACACCAAGCCACACAAGAACAAGCCAAATATTGTACATATGTTGACTCAAGTCCTCAGTAGGAAATGATGCATAGCTGTTTCACTGGGTGATACAGGGAAGTAATCCCAAACCTCAGAGACAGCCAAAGCCAAATCATTATTTAATCACATTATTAGCTTATCATAGAAAACATTAAGACATCATTTTTTTTATTTATTCAGTCCACACTGTAGACACAATCTGCATTTCTAATCACACTTTAAATCATGCTATTCACATTATGGAAACACTGCGGTAAGTCAATTTACTTTACTGCAATAAAGAGTAGGTGAGTCTGCGACTACACAGTTAAAACAGTTGTGAACCTCAGCTATATTTTAATTAGTCTGACATGATTGGCTTTTATGTTTCCCCATTTAACTGTTATAAAGCAAACAGCACTGTCTTTTTTTTTTTTTTTTGAGTGGCGGGGGGGATTAACTTTTGGTGTTACAGAAATCTGAGGTGTCTTCCTTATTTCCTTATGCGTTCCTGCCAAAGTACCTGTTATTAGCTGAGCCATCAACATTACTGTGCAAATCCCACTGACTAATGAAGACTGCAGTGTAGTCATGAAAAAAGAGACTATTATTAGACCATAAGTAATTGTTTTTCTGATTTTTTTATTTTCATTTTTCCCCCAGGTTAAGACTTCAGATGTTTATCTTTCGATTTGTATCTTGTAAGACGTAGGGAAATTAAACATGGCAGATTTAACTTTCTACAGTGGAATTACTTGTTTCACCCTTGCTAGTTTGCCTACCAACTTATTATTTAACTCATGGCCAGGATTAGGCATTTCCTGCTACTTAGGAGTTGATTTAAATAACCTGATACACTTTTTTTGTAGGTTCTTAAACTCTCTGCAAAACAGCAGTAGACTAACTGTCAGTTGCTCTTAAAAAAAGACAAGTGGAATCTAGATTAGTATCAGTTACCTGCCAGTTTTATGAATCTCAGTAAACACTGTTATCCCTGAAAGCATGAAAAGAGTTGTCTTTTTTTAGATTTATACAACACTTGAATAAAAAATGTTATATTCAGATCACAAAAGCTTTGGAGTCGAATTCTGCTCTGCCTACAATAAAATAAAATGTTGAAAATGAAACTAGGCAATATAATAACTGTCATTACTTATGCTTGAATGCTGTCCAACAGCGTGCTCAATATTGTATATTTATGTGTCGTACGATACAAGTCCAAACAAACAAAGATGGCTATTCATTTTCAATGTAAGATAATACAAAAAAGGCAAATATTTATTTCAAATGCTACAAAAAAAAAATATTGCTCTAGTTTTACAATGCCAACACATCATGTTAGTGACTCCCCCACAGAAAGAGACAAGTACCAGGTGTAAAGACAGAAAGAAAAGGAAGCAAGAAGGCAAGAAGTGGCCAGAGGGAGTATGCTTTTATCCATCTGGATAAAGAGAACTACAGGTGACAGGTAGGCAGTCAGAGATGTACGCCTGGGCCTGCTCTCTGAAGCCAAGTCCCACATACAGCATGGCTCTGGTCTGGTTCAGAGGTGTGGCATTGCTGTTCTCAAATAACTTGATGATGAATAAGATGATATTAAGAGTGACAGAGTACAACAGTACTCAATACACTGCTAAACTCTGAATGTCAGCTAGTGAAGGCAAGAGTGGCAGACTGAAAGACATTTTATTTTAAATTATTTTCAAAAGAAAAAAATAGCTGGAAGAAATATCTAAACATCTCAATCACCCAAACCAGCAACACAAAACCAATTTACTTTTACATCGCAAAATATTACCATGTTTGAGTAATTAGTCAACTATTCAGTTAACTGAAAGCTTAATCAGCTATTGTTTTACCTCACAGGAGAATATGTAACAGAGTGAAAGTTAAAAATAAATAAATGAGAACCAGGAAACAAACAGAGCGACGGGACGTGTTTATGACAAAGGTGACAGAGGCCGGGATTTTGTGAATTCTAAGAAACGAGGGTAAAAAGGGGGCTTGCAGCTATTGCTTTGGCTGATTACCTGATGTCTTTAAACCCGAGACATGCTGTTCTGCATATGCTGTTTTCAATTTGCATAATTCTGACGGGTAAAAAAATAAATCACTCATGGTAGGAAGGAAGCCTTTTTTCTGCTCTCATTACTGTTCTTATTACAGAGTAGGGTTAAAGAATAATGCTGTTTTTGTTCTATTTTTTTTAAAGATTTGCAGAATCAAATTGGTGCCTTTCCTTTGTATTCCTGCTTGTGTCTGCGTGGACTGTAGTTGTATATTAGAGCTCATTTTCTTGCTCGGAGAAGAAGTCATTTTCAGTCAGTCATTTTTTTGTATCATTCCAACAACTTCGAAGACTTTAAAGTTAGATAATCTCCTGCAGTTAAAAAGAAAGAAACTTTATGTTTCTATATTTCTTTTTCTGCTTGTAAATTTAATCTAGCAAGGATCTATTGCAAGACTCATGAAATATGTTCTCCGGTCTCAAAGGTGATGATGCTTAGCAGATGCTTAGTCAAAAAGAGTCAAGACTGCAAGTTGAGTCTTGATTTCTACTTTTCAGTCAACATAAACTACATCCAAATAATTAAAGTATTGAAACAAGACTAAGAATCCACAGCCACACAAGCACCACTGATCCTTTGGGCTAATTCCTGTAACAGTACTCACAGTAGTTCAGCATGTTTGAACACTAGCACTGGCTGATTAGAATGGAGCAAATTACGAGTGGGGCTGATAAGAAAATGAATACTTCAGCAGATTTTTTGTGATGAACAGAAAAAAAGTGACTTTGACCACATGCTGCAGAGAGATATTAAAAGGATAAGGGGTTTTTTTTTTTTATTATGAACCTCTGTACCAGATGTCATGTAATAGTTGTCGCAAATGTTAAAGTATATTCCCCGTTGTGCTGCTGTAAAGCCGAGCAATTATAAAAGCAGTTCTCATACTTTTCTGGAAACCATGAGAAAATATAAAAAAAATATGAGGTGTGCCAATCCTTCTCAGAGATGGTGGGCTTTTTCATGTCAAGTCAGAGAATAACGCAAGCATTTTGAATTATTCCCTAGGGAATTAAGATGTGTCTACGATGGTTATCTATCAGAGAAATCATTAGACATGCATTGATAGTGTTTGCTAGAAATAAAAATTGCATGAAGTAGTGTAGATTGGTTTTCAGTGGTCAGTAACTAAGCATGACACTGGCATTATTCTTGAAAAGCAGGAGGATTTCTGTAAAAAATATCACCCGTAGTGTGGCAAAGAAGATTCCATGGCATATCTAGAATGCAGCATATATTGATTTTCCAGTTCTGTAACAGTGTGTGTGTGGGCTGCTGATACCCTTTTTTTCCATTTGAGCCAATGGCCTTCAGGTAGTTTCAGAACATTCACGGTATCGTGAGAGAGCAGATGGCTACATCAGGAAAAGAGACATAGTGCACGCTTGTTCTCACAGCTGATTTAAAACGGAAGCTTTCACCCTGAGATGAGACATCGTGGGGCACTCATGAAGAGAGGCACTGAGTTATGTATCTGTTCAATTTCATCAAAAACCACTCATGAGATAAGACTGTAGGCTTTAAAAACACACACACACACACACACACACACACACACACACACACACACACACACCATGCCCGCACATCTATTGGTCAATTCTTACCTTTAAAGGGATAGTTCAGTTCAGGTTCTTTTAAGTGGGGTTGTATGAGGTACTTATTCACAGAGTGTAATAGCAGATCACTCCCAGTTTGGAGAGTCAGACTGGAGTATTGACACGGAAGCTTTTTAATGTACTGCAGTGGATGGTGTCAACAGCAAAATAAAATATATATATATATGCCAAATTATAACCAAAGCAGTTTAAGTGTGTGGTATATTTATTATGTATTTAATATTTAGGACACTTGAACTGCTTTACCTGTCATAAAGCCCTTCCCCTTTAGAATTGTCTGTCCATTCAAGTTTAGATTCAAACTAACACTGATGGTAAGAGCTGCCTCATGTAGAGATAAAATGGTGTAAACAACCTGGTAAACCTGTTTCATCCCTTTTTAAATACTCTCATCTTTAGATTTTTTTGGTCTACTTAAAATATCAAAATACTTACTTAAAGGAAATAAATAAGATTACAGCCACATTAGTTGAACTCTTGGACCAAAATAATAATAATGATAATAATAATGGATTGCATTTATATAGCGCTTTTCGAGACCCTCAAAGCGCTTTACAATTCCACTATTCAAAATAACAGCCTTTATAGGCTATATGGGCCCAAACTGAACTTTTCTAAAACACTGAGAGAGAACTGAGCTCAGTGTGGGTCAGGAGCTGTGGGGCAGTAAAAGTTAAGCAACATTAACTTTCACTGTGGCCATTCATTTTAATTGCCAGATGTCCAAAACACTCAAGAGTTGCTGTCAATAACCTGGAGAAAAACCACACCGTGAAACTGGTAGCATTAAAATCCAGTATGGGCCATAGGAGAGAGCAAGACAACACTCAGTGGAGGTAAGCAGAGACTCCGAGTGACATTCTGCAGAGTAACAATCCCAGTGTCAGAACAGGACGGGATGCCTACTTTACATTAGCTCATTACTCATTAATATAAATAGAATGGCCTTTGTAAATCCGTCTAAGATGTTTTAAGATCCTTCCGTTCTATTTGGCCCTAAGACTTTTTACCTCCATACCTTTGTTTTCTGCTGCTGTTACTGAGTCGTACCTGCCTGCTAAAACTGTAAAGCTGCCTTTAACCTGATCTACTTACGGACCATGTGAGCATGCACTCCTGAAACAAGCACTAACACAATTACTTGACAGCTGACGTAGAGCCAAAATGCAGAGTAAAGGTATTACATGTTCATTTTGTTATGATCTATGACTGCAGCATATTAGTGTAAACCCATCTTCTGTGAATTATTTTGTGATGCTATAACCTCGGAGATGCCAAGAAGTCAGTTTCTGAACACACTTCTAATATTTTAATAAAACAAATGCACACATTTGTTAGTCCTAACGCATATTCATTAACTAAATGAGGCTCCAACTCTGAGCACAAAGTGCAAATTGTATTTTTATGCCACTGACACACTGAAGGCTCACAGTGTTGTCACATTTCAACAAATTAAATTTGAGGGAAACTTTTGGAAAAGGTCAATAAACCAACACTGCTGGAAATCCACAATGAGCTCTTACGATTATGGTATTAGGTACAAATTGAAGGCTTTTGTTTCAAAAATGTCAGGTGTACTTATGAAGTATTTCTTTTTGTTCCATTTTTTTAACATCCCCAAATCCGTCAAGGACTTTTGCCATCAACCTTGAAATAATGACAGACATTCCTTCAATTATCGGAGAAGCTTCAACAGTTTTTTTATGCCTACTACTTGATGAAAAAGACAATTACCTAGATTCTTACATTTGTCAGTGTGTAACAAAAAATGTCAGAGGAGGAATGTGAGAAATGCATGAATGCGAATATTAGTTGTAGGTTCTCAGTCTTCACAGACAACTAATAGGAATGTGAATTATAGTTCTAAGGAAATCAAGTATAACAGAAAAGTAACCCTACGAGACTCTACAATAATTGAGAGAAAAAAAATCTGATGATCTCTATGGGAAGCACTTGGCGACAGTGGGAAGGAAAATTCCCTTTAAAGAGAAAGAAACCACAGGCAGAACCAGGCTCAGGAAGGAGCAGCCATCTGCCAAGACCAGTTAGAGTGAGGTGAAGGAGACAAATTTTGTTAGGCATATTCTTTTCTTTTTACTATCATGGCTATTTTGATGACTGACTCAATCATCCCTCACACACAGAATACGAGCATTCTGGGTAACATGTCAGCTCTAGAGTTAGCTGATCTACTGTAACCAGCACTACCCTCTGTGACCAACTTTGTTTTCAAAGCATCCAAGATGGCAACAGCCAAAAAGCCTAAATTAATACTTATTTCTTATAAAATGTCCCCCATTGGTGCTCTTTTCAGTTACTTGCCTCAAAGTTTAGAAGACTATGCACACCAACTCTGACTCTCCAGTTATTTCACTTTTCCAGTTATTTTCACAAACTTCCCTGAATTGCACTGGCGTGGTTTCTGAACTGCATGTTTTCCATCAGTGTTGGACATACACACTTTTCTGTGTGTATGTCCATAAATTGCTGCAATGCAGATTCAAACTTTTATGACTGGGGGTGCTAGCATATTGGCTTCATATAGAACAGTGGTTCTTAACCTGGGTTCGATCGAACCCTAGGGGTTCGGTGAGTCGGTCTCAGGGGTTCGGCAGAGCCTCCGCCATGACATGCATGGCTCATTTTGTGCACCAGTAAAAAAAATCACATTTTATTTTTCACTAAAGAGGGGTTCAGTGAATGCGCATATGAAGATGGTGGGGTTCGGTACCTCCAACAAGGTTAAGAACCACTGATATAGAAATACCAGGCATAACTGAGCTTTGAGTTTCTGTTGTTCAAACCGATTTACATTGCACAGCTTTTTAAACTGATGTAGACTGTACGTTAAATACTGAAACAGACAGAATACATTACAGTTGTTTATAATAGTGGTAGTCCTCAGGACAAGGCTCTCTGTGTAAAGTCATCCTTTTTTTATTATGCATTGCAGGTTTCTAAACTATGTATTTCTTTTCTTACGTATATATCTAGTAACATGAAACATCAATCCTTGAAAATGCTCCCAGTCAAATGAAATTAGACAACTGTCTGAGTCTGAGTTCCTCTGAAGGTCAGTCTGTGAGTCAAGTGATAGCCTGACCTTCACGACTGCCGAAGAATCAATAAAGAAATCTAATCAGGGAATGTTTGCCAGGGTTCGAAATGAAATTAGGTCAGAAGAGAGGGGCTTAGGATTTGTGGGCAACCTGTTAAATTGTGGCATTATGTTAAGTATAATTTAATTAATTGGCTAGCACATCACTGTTTGCTTTATATGTTATACATCAGAAGAATCCTCAAGGCTTTGTGAATGTTCTAGCTAATAATCTCCGAGCAATGCATGCACTGAACCTAAAAATGGACTTTGGAAAGTCATTTTCTTGCTAACAACTGGTTCTCTACTTTTCTCATTTTATATGCAGATTCAACAGAGTTCTTTACAAGCACAAATTAAGAAGGTTTAGCTGTACTTACTGCAGCTCATGGCATTGATTAATCAAATCAACTGGTATATACTGTATCAAATCCCTTTTCCAGCAAGCACTATCAATCTCGTTCATCCTGTCATAAACTGCAGTCATGTTGCTGCCCTGAAATTTATGTTACATCCATGTAACTTAATCACAATTTGTCACAATTTGTTTCTTCTCGGAACAGAAAACAAAAGAAGAGCACAGCAAACACCGGAGCCCAAGAAAACAACCCAAACACAGAGCAGTTCAGGGGGCCGGCCGTGCGCAAGGCAACTGCGGCGACGTGGAAACAGTTCAGGAGGCCGGCCGTGCGCAAGGCAACGGCGGCGACGTGGAAACAGTTCAGGAGGCCGGCCGTGCGCAAGGCAACGGCGGCGGCGAAGGAGACAACGGAGCAGTTCAGGAGGCCGACCGCGCGGAAGGCAGCGGCGGCTCTCCAGTGTTAGGCGTGCTGGCCATGGCCCGGTGGGCACAGGACCAGTCGAGGCAGGACCAGGCGACGACGGGGCCGGTCCAGGCGACGACGGGGCCGGACCAGGCGACGACGGGGCTGCAGCAAGCGAAACAGAAGCCAAAGACGAAGCTGGGCCAGACGAGGACGAAGACTCTGAGGCCGGGCCAGACGAGGACGAAGACTCTGAGGCCGGGCCAGACGAGGACGAAGACTCTGAGGCTGGACCAGGCGGAGCCGCAGAGGCTGAGGCTGGACCAGGCGGAGCCGCAGAGGCTGCGGCTGGACCAGGTGGAGCTGCAGAGGCTGCGGCTGGACCAGGCGGAACTGCAGAGGCTGAGACCGGACCAGGCGGAACTGCAGAGGCTGAGACCGGACCAGGCGGAACTGCAGAGGCTGAGACCGGACCAGGCGGAACTGCAGAGGCTGAGACCGGACCAGGCGTAGCAGAAGCACAGGCAGAGGCTGGCCCAGGCGTAGCAGAAGCACAGGCAGAGGCTGGCCCAGGCGTAGCAGAAGCACAGGCAGATGCGGCTGGCCCAGGCGTAGCAGAAGCACAGGCAGATGCGGCTGGCCCAGGCGTAGCAGAAGCACAGGCAGATGCAGCCGGACCAGGCGACGACGAGGCGGTCGCAGGTGGCGGCTGGACAGGCTCCTCGGGCCCTCCAGCTGATGCGGCGTGAGGCTGAACGGGCCCCTCGGACCCTCCAGCGGAGACAGGAGGCTGAACGGGCCCCTCGGACCCTCCAGCTGACGAGGCGTGAGGCTGGACAGGCCCCTCGGACCCTCCAGCGGAGACAGGAGGCTGAACGGGCCCCTCGGACCCTCCAGCGGAGACAGGAGGCTGAACGGGCCCCTCGGACCCTCCAGCTGACGAGGCGTGAGGCTGGACGGGCCCCTTGGACCCTCCAGCGGAGACAGGAGGCTGAACGGGCCCCTCGGACCCTCCAGCGGAGACAGGAGGCTGAACGGGCCCCTCGGACCCTCCAGCTGACGAGGCGTGAGGCTGGACGGGCCCCTCGGACCCTCCAGCGGAGACGGGCGGCTGAACGGGCCCCTCGGACCCTCCAGCGGAGACGGGCGGCTGAACGGGCCCCTCGGACCCTCCAGCGGAGGCTAAAACAAAGCCAACAGGCATGAAGTCCTCTGGCGGACATGAGGACAACTGGCGCTGCACTGAGCACTGACTCTGCCCAGGCAATGCGAACATGGTGCAGTTCTTAGGGGGCTGCTTAAACTTCAGGGGTCCAGAATCAGCTGGGGACTGACACCTAGCCTCTGGGGAAGCCCTGGAGTGGCCAACTGTGCCAACGGCGGCTAAACCATGAAAAGTACCCTGAGTAGAAATCAAGTTACCTCTCTGCATGGAGTGAATGAGCAAAACTGGCGACACAGGAGACTGAGCAGAGAGAGGCTGCTGGGCAGCTAACTGAGCTACTGGAGACACGGGTGAGAGTGGGAGCTGAGCTACTGGAGACACGGGTGAGAGTGGGAGCTGAGCTACTGGAGACACGGGTGAGAGTGGGAGCTGAGCTACTGATGGTGGTGAAGTAGATAACTGCACGGGAGACTGAACTGAGGGCGTCTGCACTGGCACAGGGGACTGAACTGATGTCTGTTGTAACGGAGGTGGTGAGAGCGGAGTAGGCAGGGGAGTTGATGACTTCACAGGAGAATGAACCAGAGGTGAGTGCACAGGAGACTGAGCTAGAGGTGGTAGTGATAGTTGAGGGGAAAGTGGAGCTGGTGATTGAGTGGATGACTGTGCTAAGGGATGCTGCACTGGGGACACTGGAGACTGCACTGGGGACACTGGAGACTGCACTGGGGAAAGCAGGGCTGCAGGAGGCTGCACTGGGGATACTGGAGACTGCACTGGGGATTGCAGTGATGGTTGTAGTGGAGGTGTGACGGGTGGAGGAGTGGCTGAAGTGGCTGCGGGTCGGGCGGCTAGTGGCTCAGCTATAGAGCATATTAACGGCAGGGCTATGGGTTGAATGTCTGACTGAGTAGCAGCCTGAATGGCTGGGTGTAGTGATGGTGGTGGTGGAAGGGAAACAGGTGGTAGTGTGGATGACGGAACTAAAGGCGACTGAGTGGCAGACCGAACTGATGACTGAAGCGATGGTAGAGGTGAAAATGGAGCGTGTGGTGGAGTTAATGGCTGTGCTAGCGGGGACACAGGAGATGGAGCTAGCGCTTCTGGCTGGGCAGCTAAGTGAAAAAACACAGCCCCGGAATAAACAGTCCCAAAGTCAGGAAACTCTTGATTGTCCCTTCCACTCACCACAGCTGGCAACTCAGACGTCTCGGGGTCTGGCTGTGGCGGTGGGTGTCGGCGGCGTGAATGCTGTTTTCTTCGGGAAGCCGGAGGTGCGGTGATGGAGGAAACTGACAACGACGGAGAGATCACGGCCGGCTCCTCATCCTCCGACCACATTGCTGCGAGAAAAGCAGCGGGTGAGTGACAGTCAGAGTGGAGGGTGGATGGAGAGGAGTCCAGTGGCAGCGGCGTGGAAACGTTTCCCGATTGTGGCGGTCGCTGTTGCGGTATGACGAGCTCGCGAGCTTGTACTGTCTCCTTGGCTTTCTGCAGATTGGACAGTAGGCCCGAAAATCCTGAGAGCTCGCGAAGATGGGGATTCCCCTTGAGAATTGCCTCGATGGCGTTTATCCCAATGGACATTGCTTTAATGTCCGAGGCATGGGAAACTCGCTCCCACAGGCTGAAGATGCGGGCCAAATCGCTTTCCCGGGAGGAGCCTGCTGGGTCCATGTCTGGTCGCGTCGTACTGTCATGAATCGCTGTGCGGCAGGCCGGAGTTGGACCCAAAATGCAGGACTCACAGACTCGGGGAGGTGAACTCAAAACACAGCTTTATTTGCTGGTAGAACAAACATACAAAACTAGACTAAACTGGGAAACCATAAACTAAGACCTCACAGGGAGATCCACACACAGCATGAGGGACGACGCGACACTGACTCAGAGAAACACAGGGTTTAAATACACTGGGAAGTAACGAGGGGAATGAGACACAGAAGGAGGGCACAGCTGGGAGAAATCAGGACTGACGAGACAAGCAAAGCAGGACGCATTCACATGAGACACGGACCATCAAAGTAAAACAGGAAGTATCACACAGAGACGCGAACTTGACACAATGGAGACAGCAACTAAGAAATACAGAGACATAAACCATAAGGCAGAGGTCTAAGAACCAAAATACACAGGGAAATACTCAGCTGGGAACACAAGAGACTAGACTAGAGAGAGTAACAAAAAACCAACCATGAGAACATAATGCACAATGCAGAGTGACAGAAAACAAGAAACTCAAACATGCAAAGACACACAATTACACAGAACAGAGGGGACACAGAGAGACATGAAGGGCAAGGGATCAAAACTAGAAGCCATAGAATAAATCACACACAAGTACAATAATACAAAAATCACAAAGAACTAAAAACGCTGGGTCAGGAGACCCAGGACCGTGACACAAGAGTCTGATTGGCCTTTTTATCTCCCTGTGTGTTCGCTACAAACCAATACCATCGGTATTTTACAACCATTAATTAAGCCATCTGGGGCCAGATGGCTTAATTAATGTGCCCAATAGAAAAAACAAAAAACTAAGCTGTAATTTACAATAAAGCCAACAGACAGGAACATCGTTCTTCTGTTTTCTCTTCTTTGACAACGATGATGATGGATCAGGGTAGCTCTCTACACTGGCATATTCAATTCAAGGAATGGGGAGAAACTTCTATGTACATTCATTTGCATTGAGTCATATCTGTGTGGTAAGTGTTGGTCACTCATGGTATTACGAAGACAAGCCTCATTCACTCGCTGGGCGCACGTCCTCATTTTAGGTTTGACAGCATTTTATAAAGGTGAACGGCTTAGACATGAATTGAGCTGCAGTTTGGGAAAGGCCTCGAATGGGACAGGCAGCGGCTCCTGGGCCTGGCAGATCCCCATGTACTAAATAGAAGTGAAGAAGTGAAAGAATTGAAAAGGCGAGGGAGAGTGGGGCACGTAAACGAGAACTAACAGCTTGTAGAACTGAGGGAACCTATATAGATGAGAACTGGAAGGAGCGTGTTTGGAGGTGTGGTCCCGGTCCTGACATTCAGATGCTTTATCTCCAATTAATATTTGCTGGAAAACTCCCAGACAATCAGGAACTGAGCTACCAAAATGGTCTGATGGGTACAGCTTAGCAATGACTAAAATTACAGACCAAACAACACAGTAGCATAGGCATGTACCAGCAATATTCATTTAATGTATAGTGGAAGATAAGCATAATTAGTAAGCAACGGATGATACCTCTGGTCTTAACAGTTCCCTGATACCATCATTTATCAACATAAAGCATAGTTTGGAACTTTCTTTTAAAAAAATGACAAAATTACTTTGGTAGTCATATACCAAGTGCCCTTCGCAAGTAAAGTCTGATACATAAAAGTAACTTTCTTTACAATAAGTATGCAAATTCCTGTGTTTTCAATGTTATAGTTTTAATACTGCTATAAACATTGCATTTAGTTACTGCATTATATTTTTCAGGGAGATTTTCAGGGATATATTTAGAAGAGCAAGAGGCAAGGTTAATCTCTCTCTTGTGGATGTTTTTTTTTTATCTTTGACAGTGGGAACATGGTTTTATGAGTTAACGTTGACTTGGCACAAAATAAAGTATTAAAATAAATTTCCCGCTTTTGATGCTGTTACAACAAAAGAAATTAGGACTGCTTGAAAAGTAAACAACTTCCCAATTTAAGTAGTGTGCATGTGCCATAATTAATTACTAAATTGTAATGGGTTGGTTATGAAAGGTTAAAAATAAAACACTGCAGGAAAGAGTTGGCTTATAAACAAAGACATTTCAATCTTGTAATGTTGAACTCAAGCCATTATGGCTGGTCATGTTGGAGGGGGTTGTTTGGTTTTTTTAAGCCAATGTTTCAATAAATAATCCTAATAATTAAATTACAAGCACATTAACCACACCAAGAAAATTAAAACACAAAACAAAACAATATTGCAACTAACAAAAGACTGATCAAATAGACTGTATTCTTCCACAGAGGGTAGATAGCAGCAGCTTTAGTGACATTATCCCCTGTGGAAAATCCTTTACCTCATGTGGCAGATTGATTTTAGGGATTGGTTAGGTCAGGACAGTGAACGTTTCACCTCAGTAATGCACTCCTAGGTGAGCATTTAGGTGTGTATTGGATCGGACTTGGTATTCATAGCAGGCTCTATCCCCATGCATGATAACATGGTGAATGTGCATGAGTTACAGATGTGAGGCAGTGCTCATTCAAGACCTCTCTCGATTCACCAGTCAGCTTACAAGGTTCCAATTTTCACTCAAATCGGCCTATGACCAGGGGACTGGGCCAGTGAGTTGGTATTTTGATCACATTCAAGGTATCTTGTCTTTCTCATCTGTTTTCCAACACAGTCACTCTATCGAGTATCTCCTTTGCTGCATCTCTCCAGCTCCTTGAACAGAACTCCTCTATTAAGAGATCGTCACTCCAGAGTTCTTAACTAGGCTGAAGCATGTGATTTCATTGGAGTCTGGGAGATAGTCAACACACTATACTCAATACACATTTTGAGCAGTGCTGAGCATCTGATCACAGTTATCCACAGTGTGTAGTAACTCAATGCCGGAAAAGACAGCAAAGGGGCAATGATTTCAAACCTGAAGGCCAATATGTGTATTTGCTGACCAACAGGTTTTCATTTTTATAGTTCAACTATACAGTTACTATTTTTCTGTTCATCCAAGTTCAAATTTTTTCCTCTTTCTCCACCAGCAAGTTAGTCTTTGAAGTCACAGTATTTCATGTACTGGGGCCCAAATTTCCTCTCTGGGTAGAAAGTGTTCACATTGCAGTCCTTGATATTTCTGTGCTTTACTTTGTTCATTCCCATCTTATATTAGTCACATATTGTCACTGAAGTTTATTTGCATATCTATAACAAACACAGAATTAGGTCTTAAAAGCACAGTCTTAACTGTTAATTATGCATTCAATGATTACGCGTAACTATTTTGATTGTTAATTTTTTATTTATTCATTATTTTTAAGCAAAAAACACCCGGATTCTATTCAGCTGAAGACACAATCCACATGATCCTCAGTTCACTGAAGTTGAGGCTGCATGAGGGTACACTGCTTTGAATTGTGGGAAAGAATCAATCTACTTTTCTTTTATAAAGCAAGAAACGTCACACCAGTGCCATTCTCTCAGGGAAAGCAAGGCAAGACCTGCTTGTCTAGTGAAATTTAAACATAGACATTATTTTTAAAACATACCAACATTAAGTAATGGCTCTCCTTTCATTTCGAACAATGTTGTGTACTGAAGCTTGTCCGTTGCCTGTTTGCATCGATCCTTTACATTACTGTCATCTTGTGAGTGCAGTCTGCTCTTGAGGCCTGAAGTATAATTAATGAGCTTGATAGCTAAGCCGGTTAAATCTGCATGGAGTAGGTTTTTTAGGTTTTCTCATGGTTATGTCCAGTAGTTGGAGTTTGTCAGTTTGAGAGGCCATTTAGTTATTTGCTCATTTGCATTGTACATCAACATTTGATGGGATATTAGCATGCTAAGGCATCCTGACACTGGTTCCACTCTCACTGCTGTGATTTCAGCTATGAGCTACACTTAGTGTAGAGCTAGCATTAGCAGGTAAACAAACACTCTCATTTATCATTATTACCAGTGAATTGTCCAAGTTTATCCACCTCGACTAACATGTGTGATGTAAGAAAATTTTAATAACTCGTTCAGTATATGAGGAGATGGGAACTCCTGCCATGTCTATTTTAATAAAAGCTTTTTGCTTTAACTGTGATTTTTCAAAACAGCCCAACCAACCCATTTGCAGAAATAATACTGATCCATATAACACTGATGGGGAACATTTTTTCTACTGAATAAATTACTTTTTTTGATACTTCATTAAGAATTTGCCAATAATAATAGTTATATATAGAGTGCTTTGTTTTCTTAGTATTTCATTGCTACAGTTCTAAATTGTTCTAAAAGAATTCTTAACCACTTGTCAATGTTAGCTACCAGTAAATATTTAGATAACTTTAGTATTAATACAATTTTTTGTTCAAGATCCCGGAAGGTGAAAATGCAGAGAAAGAGTGCAGCGAGAGTCTTTTAATCTGGTCCAGTTTGGGTTGTTAAAGACTAAAGTAAACTTTATTTAGTCATTTATTTGTTTTTTGTTTTTTTTAAAGGGATCCAATAGTCTCTGCTTGCCTTCCTGTAATTGTTACTGAACGCCACTGTATCGCACTACACTGAACAATATAATAAAGAAACCAGTGAAACACATTTCCGTAACATTTACAGATATCATAACAACTGTCTAATTGATCCTGGTTCCAGTTCCTAAGAAAAGAGAAGAACTTTTTTAAGGAAAACGTATCATTTGCAGGGGTCTCAAAATTTCAAGATCCCTGGTAGCCCTTCGGGCAGGGACTCTTCAGTTTTTGGTAGCCCAAAATAAATGTAAGTAGCCCGAATAAAACAGAGAGCAATTTTTTGATTGATGTTTTGTTTCCTTTAGAATATTATACATTAAAGTATAATATTGTAAAGGAAACAAAACATTAATCAAAAAATTGTTGAAAAACAAATTACAACATTGTATAAAAATTACAATCATCAACTCAAATACTTGGTTCTAATTGAACAGAAATTTCTATGAACTTGTAAGAACTGTGTAGGACTTGAATCAGTCTGTGTCAGATCCTGAATTTGAAATTTCCACTGAAGTCACGGGTAAGAGACAAGTGGAACCAAGATCTAGGGACCTGCTAGGCCATTCCCAGCAGGTCCCTGAGGTCATGTGACCAGGGCTTGCTTGCTGTCCAGCACACGAGGCTGAAAACAAAAGGCGACAAAGCTTTTGGAACTGTGGCCCCCAGATTGTGGAACTCTCTCCCTTTGAGCCTGAGATCTGTGGACTCAGTGGTCACTTTTAAAAAACAGCTAAAAACCCATCTTTTTAAACTTGCTTTTAGTTGATTTTTATTTTTAGGTTTTAGCTTCTGTGAAGCACTTTGTGATTTTTATCTTGAAAGGTGCTATATAAATAAAGTTTTACTTACTTACATTTGCTTTTTGAAGTTTGCAAAGACTGCTAAATTGTGCCAGTGGTAGTTCACTCTTTGCAACATAGTACGCTGTTCTAAACAGATTTTTCAGGTTTATTTTTAGTATGTTATTTGCAATTGGTGTTTGTTCTGGGAAAGATATTGCAGACTGAGCAATAATGCATTTCTTGCATTTCTCATGGGTTCTAATGGGGCCTTTCTTAAAATGACTGGTCCCAGTAACAAAGGCGCTTGTCGACTCAGAAATCGAGGGAAAACCAACAACACACCCCGCAGAACATTATGTTATTTACACGGGTGCACATAAGTGGTTCGCATGTGCGCATTTGCTGTCAAAATAAAAGACGCGCACCAGATAAGAAGTTGCAACGTGCGTTTGCGTCCATTTAAAAGGCACTGTTTTGTCCGCTAGAGTGGGATTTTCACGGCACATTCCGCACCACATCTCTGTGCGTTCATCATTTGTTTGAAGCCAGCTCACCTCCTGCAACCACTTTTCCGAGAATACGTGCTTCTTTTGTGGTTCGGACTCCTTCTGACAATTGTTTGGAGGTGGAGGAACACCAAAGTAATTGCTTAAAGGAGCTTGCTTCTTCGACATCTTTAAGAGTTCTAAACAAATGTCTGTCCTCCTCCAGAAAATCTTATGTATGCAAACACGCGTTGCAACTTCATATCTTGTGCGCGTTTTTTTTATTTTATTTTGACAGCGAATGCGCACCTGCGGACCACTTATGTGCAGCCCCAGTTATATAGCTCGTCATATTGCAGCCACAGAAATTCTTTTGTCCAAGAAACCATAAAGCTGCACTTTCTTTTTGCCTTATAGTCTGATTTGTCATAACTTTTCCATTTTGTGGTAAGCTTTTCTTTGGCTGTCACTTCTTCACCCTGACCTGTCTTATTTGGCTCAGCAGAACTAAAATATATATCCTGCTGCTTTTACACACACACACATAACGGTCAGCGATTCTCTGCGCGATCAACCTCTCATATGTTTAAGCTTGCTGCGGGAGATTTCACTTGTCATGTTTGCATAGTAAGCTAACGATTGATAAGACGATGTCAGAGGAATTGGTGTGCAAATTATCATCACTCACAGATCAGTGCTGTCGCTCTCTATACACAGTTCGCACGATTGCAAAGTGAAAGCAAAAAACAAGCGCAAATTCAAACGCGATTTCAATATGTCACATATTGACAGTGGCTCACCGATGCCAATGACATAATTACCCAGCTACATTTCCGAAAGAATGCAAAAGCATTGACATATATTTTTCCTTCCTACAATAGCCCGAGGGGCAGGGCAGAGATAGATTTTGGTAGCCCGACTGGAAAAATCGCTAGCCCCGGGATGTTGGACTAGCGATTTTGCGAGCCCTGATTTGCTCTTTGTCTACTTGCAGTTATATTCAGGTGCTACTAGGGAAAAATGCAGAAAACAGTGGGTATGAACAGAATAAACATGGTGACACCCAATACAGGTGATTCATGACTGGACCTTGTGCTAATTTTGACCCGGCAGCACTTGACTTAAACCAATTTTAGGATTTAATTTAAATGAAATAATACTGATCTAAGAGATTTTAGCACGCATTTGTTTTCGCTGAGAATATTGTACATATTCTGACAAAGATAAATAACTGTGATGCAAAAATAGAAATAATAAACTGGCAGCATTTGTAAACAAAAAAAAGCATTTATAACCCAAGCCAGCATTTTTAAACCACTTCTCTGGCTCTTGACTTTCTATTCAGAGTGCTATGGAAATAAAAATTGAATTCAACTCGTGTTTAATCGTAAGAAGAAAGAATCTTGAAACTCCATTAAATTATAATAAGTCTGGGATATCATTCATCTTTTAAAATGACTTTTGGATGTCATTCATTTTTAGCAGTGGAGCAGAGTAATGGCACACAGATTGCAAAGGACTAAGAAGGGAGTAGCATTACCAAGCAATGCAGCCTTGGCAAATCAAACAAGCCTTTGGGCTGTTGTTGCCCCAAAGCATTTATGATTTTAATATAAAATGTATAATGTCAAATTTTATGTCTCTCGCTCTCTCTCTCTCCACACACACACACACACACACACACACACACACACACATATACCTATATATATATATATATATATATATATATATATATATATATATATATATATATATACCTATATATATATATAGGTATATATATATATATATATATATATATATATATATATATACCTATATATATATATATATGACCTGTTTTTTGTGTTTTTAAACCCTGAATCAACGTAAAAACAAACACAATAGAATGCAAATACTAAATGGCTATGGGCGATTTGCCCTTACACCTTGTTATATACCTTGTTACGTTGTGACTTTTTATAAAGCAATAGTGGACAAGTATTAGAATTTTGTTACTGGCTTTTTAAACAACAAATACTGCACACTTGAGTCAATCACAGGTCCACAGAGGGAAAATAAATCTTTGTAAATAGATATAGTATAACCTCTGAACACTGTCCTGCTTACCTTTTTTTTTTTTTTTTAATTAAATTACAACGCTTTGTTCTGTGCACAGGACAGAGAACAGTGTTCATGTAAACATTTGCACATACATATACATTAATCAAGATTCAACCATTAGGGAGTCCTGGCTGTTAGACATCTCACACATACTATCAATCAGGCAATGAGTTCCACTAGTTCCACCTATCATTTTCTACCACCCTATGATCCAAAAAAAGGACCATCCATATCCATTTAATATTCTAAAAGCATCACTTGAATCGATATGTTACCACAAGCATAGAATTAACATACTACAATGCTCTATACATTCTTCAGTCAACTCAGTCATGCACAGTTTTCTGAAGTTTAAGAAAATGCAAACATCATAATTTATACAAATAACCTGTCAACCCATCCCAATACCAACAACAGTCACCTCATGGCGCTTTGTATTGTAAGGTAAAGACTCTACAATAATACAAGAAAACCCCAACAATCAGGTTATTAAATACATGTTTCTTTGTCCTGTGAACAGATCATCTATGGTGGCACAGATGGTTATGATCCATTTCTAATTTCCGTGTTTTGTTCATTTCTTCTTATCTTGCGACATTGTGTGACTTAACTGTTAATAGACTTAACTCTAAGAACACCAGAACCTCGTGTTTCTGGTGTTAATAGAGGTGAAGCAAAATGAAAAACTGCAAACTGGAATCCTTCTAGTTAGTTCTATGAAAACAAGCGAATGCTGACAGCTGGAAATTATGATGGATTCTTTTGATTTCTCCATCCCCAATCCATATCAATCAATCGTGGGCCAAATCAGGTCGGAATGCTCCCACATCCCCTTTATTCAATCCAGTGTTTTTTTCCCCTTCTCTCACTCTGTCTCTCTCTCTCTTTCTCTCTCTCAGGATTATGAGCCAAACCTAACAGTCTCTCTGGGGAGGTCTAGATGATGTGCCAAGTACGGGCTAGGGGATAATTAACTCAGCTTTCCAATTAGGACAAAGCAATCCTCTGAGGATACAAATAGGGAGCAGATAAATACTCACGCATCAGTAAAGGGCAGGGACAAGCAGACGGATAAATATATTGAGAGGGATATACTAGAGCTGGACTCAAATATTGACTGTTTTTGATATTTGTTTGTTAGGTAAGTGTTCGGTTTTTAATTTGGGGATATAAACAATATTTGTATATGAGTGGAAATGGGTATGCCATATCAGCTTGGGCACCTGGAATCCTTCTCCCTCACATCTCTAATCTTTATACATTATTTCACCTCATTGTTGCCAGCTTGGTACTAGATTTAGCTTTTCTCTCTACATTTTAAGCAACTTTTTTAATGCCTTTATTATCATTATCATTTGTCAGCACTACATAATACATGCACTGCAGTAGTTGCGGGGCATTGAAGTGAGCAACAAAGTTGTTGTTGTACTTTGTTACACAGATGGAAGCAAATCACTGTGAGGTGTAAGCACATATGCTAACCTCAATCAAACAGCACAATACATAAATAATGCCAGGTTCTATGTCTATTCCAGCTCCTACATTTTAGGACAGATTTTCTACACATTATTGCTGTAATTTTTTCATCTACATTAAGCAGCTAATAGCTGGCATTTTAACATAAAACAGTAGGTAAATACAATTACACTAATGACACTAGTTAAGGCTGTGTACCAAACAGAAAAGAACCTGCTCTAATGCCATTAGCAACACCTTTGTTTAGCCAATACATTATGTGAAAATGACTGCGTGTGCGATGTAATATTAAAACTTGGTGCAAAGGGTAGTACATACTGAATACAAAATGCAGGCACACACATACACACACCCACACACACACATGTGTATATATCTGCGCAATATTCAAGTTGTAGATTTTAAATTATGCTACAGTAACGACATGAATAAACCATTTTCTTCGTCTTGTATAATAATTTCCCAGTGAAGGTTTAGCTTTGGTCAGTTTCCTACAAAGGAAACTGTACTCTTAGGAATAAAAACATTTTGCACATTTTTGCCATTGCTCTTTTCTTCTTCTTAGCAAGATGCCAAACAAATCCAGTCTCCCCGTAGTGCGAGGGCAAATTAAAAGAAAAAGAAATATGCTCGATAGGATTCATATTGTTCCAGTCACGTTAAACATCCCAAGCTTCTGCACAATTACTGATCTGTTGGCAGTAAATGTGAGCCTGGCATGATAAAATGAACATTTGCAATATTAATTGCTTTACCCTTGAAAAACATTTAGTGAAGCCTAAGAAAGAATTTTGGACACTTTTTATTTATTTTTTTTTTACAAAACCAGTCATGCCATATTTAGAGACTGAAAAGAGTGATAGAAAAAATGGCGATGAAACAAATCATGGCTTTACCTGGAGCAGCTGTTGTTCCCCACTGACGCCGATTACGTACGATTCTCGCATCTCCACGAGAATTGTAAGTACAGATTGATTTGAGACACTTAACTTAGAAGTCAGCTGCTGTCAGCCTGAGATATATTCAAGACATATTTTACAGTTCCATTATTTAATACTGACACTGGAAATAGGACTACCATGTTTAATAAAAGACCATTTATATCCATCTATCTATGTATCTTAGCTTGACTTATAAAGCAACCAAACCAGGATTTTGAAAAGTCAACAAAACAAAACAGAATATGCCAGTGTGGCAAGAATGTGGGTGGAACATGACCAAAAGACAGGTGCATAGCGTGTAAAGTTCTCTGAGCTGCCATCATCGTAATGAGACAGCCACCTGCAGGGTATTGTCTTGCTGAGTAGAAGAAAGAGCATCCATGTGAATTTCATAAGATATCTAAAACAGGTGTTTATGGCAATAATACATATACAATCAATTATTTAATTATGTTTAGTATAATATTTATTTAATATTTGATTACTGTACACCAAATGTAGATCGTTTTTCACTGAAGCTTACCGTGAAGCAGGATGGCCATACCTGCAATGTATGTTAGAGAGGGGCAAGTCATAGACAGCAGGGTGCTACATGACAGTGAGGCAGCCTGAGAATGGAAGTAAAAATCTATCTGCCTGAGGGTTTGGTGTACACTGACAGCCTGTCAGTGTCTTTGAGTCCCACTTTCTCAGTTGACAGTGCAAATCAGCTATGCTTCATTCACAGTTTGTCATCATCCATCATTAAAAAATGAAGAGTCTAATTCTGAAGGCACTTGATAGGTTTACTGCAGACATGTGATGTGGGGGGAAACACACCAGAGGTGTGAAATACTGTAGGACTTAAATAGTTAGTATGTCAAAATATTCTGTGCTCTGGAGTTTATAAATGTTTCAGAACTGTAAGAGCCAAAAGTGTTTATGGCAACTGCTACATTTTGCTTAAAATTCCCTTTGAGTTTCCCATATTTTCTAGATTTTTATATATACACATCTAGTCAGATCTATCTATCTATCTATCTATCTATCTATCTATCTATCTATCTATCTATCTATCTATCTATCTATCTATCTATCTATCTATCTAAAAAAAAGGGGGGGCAAGGAGCTCAAAGTTGAATAATTCATTAAAATGTAATAATAACAAAATGTTTGCAGATGACATTGTGATCTGCAGTGAAAGCAAAGAGGAGGTGAAAGTGGGCCCAGAGAGGTTGCGCTGGGGAGAAGAGAAATGAAAGTCAGTTAAAGTAAATCAGAATACATGTGTGTAAACGAGAGAGAGAAAGAAGGGTGATGGTGAAGATGGAAGTAGCAGAGATAATAAAGTGGGATGAGTTTAAGCGAATAGGGTCAACTATCCAACGCAACAGAAAGTGCACACACTAGGTGAAGAAGAGAATGCAGGAATAGATGACAAGTGTCGGGGGGATTTGTGACAGAAGGATAGTAGTAAGTGTGAAAGGGAAGGTTTATAAGATGGTTGTGAGACCTGCTATGATGTATGGTTTGGATACAGTGGCACTGACTGGAAGACAGCAGGTGGCAGAGTTAAGGATGTTAAGGTTGTTATTGGTAGTGACCATGATGGACAAGATTAGAAATGAATATATCACAGGGACAGCTCAAGTTGAATGCATTGGAGACAAAGTTGGAGAAGCAAGGCTGAGATGGTTTGGACAGAGGAAGACCACAGATTCATGGATGTAGTGAAGGCAGATATGCAGAAGGCTGTTGTGACAGAAAAGGATGCTAGGGATAGGGTGAGGTGGAGGAAGATATGTGTAATAGACATGCCAGTCCACCGTGTCCATTTCACTCTTTGCCTCTCCAAAAAGTGAAATGGACAAGGATGCAGAAGTTGCATTACCAGCAGGGGGAGATACACATATATTTAAAGCCGCGAAGTCAGTAGTGCGCAAAAAACGTATGAAGTACATTCCACGATCTTTAATCATCGGAAATGATTAGGCTAGGCGGCTCACATGTATTTACATGTAAATGTATTAATAATGTCTGTTTAACGTTTTCCCGTCATTATTTTCATGTTGACTTGAAATAGAATATCTCCCTCTGCTGTTACTGCAGCTTACTGCAACTTCTGTATCCCTGTACGTTTCACGTATTGACTGTAGAAAACAGTCAATGGTTTCACGTAGAGAGGCAAAGTGTGAAATGGACACGGTGGACCAGTTTGTCTATTATAAGCTTTACTTTTTTTGATATTGGGTTCCATGTGGCAACCCCTAAAGGGAGCTGCCAAAAGAAGAATCCTGTTTTACTAGAATCATGTGTTCTGCACAGACGTAAATCCATCCAGCTGAATGTTTTTGCCTCATTTATGGGTTCACTCTTTACTCTTTCTGTATTACACTCACTAAAGCTGAACCTGTTTTTAATCCCAATAAATAAACAGTAAATAAATTTAAATAAGTTTCAGTGTCCCTGACTGATCTGACTGAGCCCCAAGGAACCATTCTCAGCTGTGTTGTGGTTTTCAGTGACCATATGGTGTTGGTAAAAGTTTTGCTGCATAGTGGCCCAAAACAGCCTTTTTTCCACAGTCTTTTGAAAAAGACGTCACTGTGTTTTCTGGGAGCATTCAAATGAATAATGTCCCATCCACTAATCTGGTATCCACTTCTCCCTAATGCATCCTCTGCTCAAACTAAAGCCAGCTGTCATTGTAACCCACATTAGTATCAATATGGAGACTTGGGAAGGAAGTTTCCATAAATTATATCGATGCTAAAACAACAACAAAAATGTATTATTTGAAAGCAGCCACTTGCAGTGAGAACATAGACAAAACAGACTCAACAGACTGTTGCTGTCTTGCATACTTTATCTCCTCTAAATTATATATCATCAGGCTATTACCAACAATTCATAAAAGACATCACAATTTGACCCTGTCTCCAACGTGATCTCAAACACTAAAAACCCCAGAGGAATGGCTAGATTTAGTTCATCATTACTCCTCAGAGTAGAAAACAGTTGATTAATACAATGCCTGGAGTATGCCTTATGATACTCCTGTCACCCTAGTGTTGAGAAAACACTGAAATATAAATATATATATAAATGTTTTGCAGTGACATAACAGACTCTCAAGGCACACATCTCTGTCTCACAAGTAATGCTTTATTGTGTGACAATTAGTCATTGTACTGCGAAGAAGTGGAAAGTTGAGTTGTCATGGTGATGAGTATATATCCTCAAATGTGTGTGAAACAGTAACATTTGGGACATGCACTTACTTTTATCAGATGGAAACTTGAAAATCAAGAGTAAAAAAACAAGTAGGTATAAATTTTTCACATTTTTTATATTTTACATTTATTCGATTAAAGTACCGTGTTTTACCAGCTGCTTTGCCAATTTAATGCTTTAAGCCTTTAATATTAACTTCAAAGCCATATTTAATTTATCTTGGTAATACAGCTTGCCAGGGACAGATTGCCTGACCTCTCTGTGTCAGGTATGTATGTGAAACTGCACAAAGAAATGTTTCTTGTCATGTTGTTGCAAGACAATTTTAAGTGGTTACTGCTCTGAGGTCAATCAACTCAGCAGGTAGTCTGATATTCAACTTCAGCCCTTATAATGAAAATGAGTTTTTCTAGGTACCAATAACATTGAAACCAGTATTAATAACTGTGGACTGGACTAAAAAACAAGAAGAAAAATCATAGAAATTCCTGGATTTAGCATGCTTTTAAACAGATCATTTTCTCAGCTTATGTGTGACCTTTTCTTTTTCCCAGCCCTGCGGCATTCTGAATTAGAGAGCAAATGCCACACAAATATTGGAAAAATTTGTCCTCAAAAGTTGAACTCTTTTTTTTTCATATAAAATTCACAACTGCTTTCCATCTGCTAAAATGTCACATTATCTGACATTGTTTTTTAAATAAACTGTAACAGATTGTATCATTCACCCTCATTTTGCAGCAAAGCACATTTTGAGATAAAAATGTTTTCTTGAAATAGATTCAAACAGATGCTACTTGAATTTATACACATATATATTATTGATTATTAGTTTGGCTTATGTCTTATCATGGCTTTCCTTTGATCCATGTGCCACTATGACCTCTAGTAGTTGTGCTAGTCCTTGCCTCTTTAAATAATTCATTTTAAAAGAAAAGCAAAGACTATATTGTGTATCCTTTATATTATACAGCTACATACCGTATAGCCACATAAATATTAAATACGGCTATAATTGCTGTATATGACATGCTGAATATTTGTGTCACCCTTCACCTCTGATGTCTCCAGGAACACATTTTGGAAGAGCTGTCTTTGACAAGCCTTTGGCATTTTAAAACTTATTATGTAAATATGATTGATTGAGGGCATATTTAAATCATTGGGGTGGACAACGAGGTCGAGCTGATAAACTAATCCAAAGCGAATGTACATTTTTTGAACTGACGATCATGATGACGCAGGCAGTTCAAAGCCCCTGGTGGCCCCGCTATTCAGTCTGGATGCCTGTCTCAGTGGCTTTTCATTACATAATTCTTAAGGACAGCTGTCTATTGCAACATAAATATGTACCCCTTTACTTCCCTGGGGTCACTGCAATCAATTTTACCCTTAGGAATGGCTGTCAGATTAGATGTAAGGGTAAAAGAATACTTAAGTGAATGAAGTGGAGTGGTTCACGTAGGTGCAACAGGACCTTGCTGTCTGAAGGACAAGACAGATGGTAGTAGAGGTCTGCGCGGGAATGTTTTTTTAGTCCCGCTCCCGCCCGCTCCCGCAAGGTTTTGTACCGCACCCGACCGCTCCCGCTGTATATTCAGTCTTTGTTCACCCGCTGCCCGCTTAGAATAATTTTCTACCCGACCCGACCGTTCCCGCTAAATTTAGATCTGGTTTCCAAAATCTCACATTTAAATGGGGTACCACCAAAAAATAGAGAGAACAGATAAAACTGCAGGTTGTGCAATGATTGTATTTATTTTTCTTAAACAAGATGCATTTATTCGTACTGTTCCAAGACAGAATTTAACATGTCAAAGTTAGAGTTCCATCGTGTCTCTATGGATTGTTTCAGTGACTTTTTAAGCTTGCCCTGCTGTCCTGAGTGTTTGAAATATGTAACCAACTTTTTAACATCAGTCAGAAGGCTAGCGATCTCTGGAGACTTTTCGATTATGGCAGTACCAAACGCACTGGAGAGAGTCACGTTTAGCATGTGCGCTGTGCAGTTTAGCCTCGTGTATTCTCGTAAGGCACTGATCATGTTGGCTCCACGATCTGTGACAAAAATAATCTTTTTGCCCATGTCTGTCGCATCAATGCCAAACACTCTGAGATTCTGCAGCAGGTGCCTTCGAATGTTTTCACCTGTCTTTGAGGTGCTTGGGTCAAAAGGGGCAGCAAAAAGCACTCTTGAATGTAGCTCAGATTGCTCATTAACGTAATGGATGGTTGCAGACAAAAAGGACGTTTTTCGATATGTTTCTGTCCATATGTCTGCTGTAACAGCGCATCCAAACTTCGATATTGTTGCAGTGATTTCCTCCACAACATGTTTACGTAGACTCTGAGCCCTCATTTCAACATTTCTTGACACCGTTGTGGGGTGTGGTAGTATCTCACAGACATCGAATTTTCCTATTCTTGCTGCTGTGTCGACCAAATGTTGGGCCAGCTGTGTGAAGCCTTTTCCAGAGATGGTATCATACGGTCGAATGTCTTGGCAAACAAACTGAACACATTTGTCTCTGGTTTCTTTTTTAAACTTCTCTGGCACCAGCAAAGATTTAGTAAATGCCAGTTTTGTTTGCCCCTTTGTGATGGGACATGAGTGCCGCCTTAAACCTGAGGTTCCAGTCTTGTGACTGCAAAAGGGTAAAACTTTGAGGCATTTATCGCATTGTACAAAGGGTAATTTTTTTCCATTTGCGTCTATGACGCATGAAAAAGACTCCCATACATCAGACTTGCCTGATGTGGGTTTCCTTAAAGTAAACTGACCGTTGTCTAATCCCAGCTGAACGTCCTTCAAGGAAATTGCATCTTCAGTTTGCTCTGCCATGTTGGTAAAGCGCGCTCTGATGCAGGTGATGCGCGCACAGAGTCACAGACTGTGCAAGTAAAATGCACGTGCAAAAAGCACTGATCCATGCGCTCAGTGCGTGTAACAGGCGTGAGCACTGGCTGTACCAGTGCTCAATTAGAATGAGGAAATCACAGATATGCTGTTCCGAAAAAATGTCGGGCACGCTATATTTTCAGACCGCCCGCTCCCGTTCAAATTACACCAGAGTTACCGACCGCTACCGCATTTTATTTGGAAATTTATTCCCGCGCCGCAAGAAATCTGGTTTTTTGTCTGACACTAAATACTGGTACAACAAGTGCATAAAAACTGTATCATATACTGCAGGCATCCTCTGGAAAACAGACATTCATGTTGGAGGCGCCTGCAACAAGGCACCATATGTGCTTGCTGAGATAAAACAGAAGGGATGAGCATACCCCCTGTAGGTAAATACTCATCAGACCAGAGTATTGGCTGCTGTGTTTACAGATTATTCCATCATTTACTAGCAGTGCCAGGCACTGTCCTGCAGTCCTTGATATCCTCTGAAGAGTCCAGGCCCTAGTGGGCTAAAAAATGACTCAAAAGAAATCCTTCCGCATCCCTGGAAGCTTCACATATGTCTTACTTTTTGATATGTGGACATTTAATTGTTAGCCTTGGCTCTTCTTACCTAGATAGACCTATCTACCTAGCTGTATAAATGTAAGCACACTGTATTTAAATTATCGTGGCCTGCCTTCATAAGACACAGCTTTAACATCTGGATTTGGAGATCTTATGGGATGAGATACACTGTCAATTCTATCTTCTTTTATTGATTGGGGTATAATTGCATTAGAACCACTGATCAAATGTAAGTACAGAGCACAACATTCACTAAACATGATATTTTCTGCCTGCATGCTGTGGAGCAAAAGTAGCTCTGGTGTTTACATGGCCCCCATGAAAAAGTCAATTAGGAGCAATTCCATAGTCTCACATGAAGCACAATGGATTGTTCAATGAAGTTCAATACAACCCCCTTGCATGCAGTGAGTTTTTATGCCCCAATGAAGATTTAATAATAGAAATTCAATAACAGGCTTTGGTTTAGTCTTCTTCCCTCCAAAGATAAATACGGTGCTATAGTTGCAGCAAGATGAGATGAAGCTACCTGCACAGATAAAGCATGTCCACACCCTTCAACTGGCCATTTCAATACAGTATTGGATACAGCATATTGTTGGCCCTTATGGCTCCAGCTCTGACCCTTTATGACTGTCAGGATTGGGTGGGTGTCTCCTCAGAACTCTCCAAAAATCTCCTTCGTCTGTCTTCTCACTACTCATTCAGCTTCTTTACACATTCTTTTGCTTTTTGCCAGATAAATCTTTGATAGGCTTAAACTCGCCCTGTTCTTTCATTTATTTCCCTCTCCTTGTTTAAATATTTTTCATAGTCCAGCAGTTCAGCTCTTATCATTTGCATTCCCTCAAACTGTCTTTTTGTCCTAAGCTGATCTTTTGAGCGATCAAATTTCATCTCTGTGCAACGTTTTGCAGAAAAAAAATAATTCATAAAGCTCTAGATGTTTTAATTATGCTTCTTTAAATGGAATACTGTCACTGGCTGCAGTTGACAATTCAAAATAAGATAAAAACAACAGAATACAATAAAGCAGTGGTGCAGCGACTAATTGTGGGGTGAAATAGCTGATAGTGGTGCTGGGGAAAAAAGGCATGTGCTGAGGCTTCCAGTGTGTATACTGTCACTCAAACACTCAAAGCATCAACTTGGATATGTGGTGACAAAATATGATGATCTATATGAAACTGTATTACTGTCAAATAACACAAGACTAATAAAACATTCTGTAACAGTCTATGACAAAAAAAAAAAATCATTAATGGAGAGACTCTTCTCTAGAATAAATTATAAAATTGTGAAGGGCAGTGATATAACCAATGTATTCAGAAATAAAGTAATAAAATTCATGCCAGATGGCTTTATTAACGTCTTGGCATGTAAATTTGTTTATAAATGCGATATGTGTTTTTGATGTTATTTTTTTGTCCTTGCATGTATTTTTATAGCTCTATTGCTCAAACATATAAAAGCTCTATGCTTTTATATGTTTGACTGTTGACTACCATGTCACAAACAGCAAAAT
Organism: Mchenga conophoros; assembly: GCF_057382185.1. Classification (NCBI taxonomy): domain Eukaryota; kingdom Metazoa; phylum Chordata; class Actinopteri; order Cichliformes; family Cichlidae; genus Mchenga; species Mchenga conophoros. Next base: position 32,487,795 of record NC_140526.1, read on the forward strand.
AAAACAATCTGCTGCACGTACAACTGGAAAAATCAAACGTTTTTTGAAAATAAATGAGCTTTCTGTGCAGAAAAAGTCTTTGAAGATGTTAATATTTCCATCTTTCTGCTTTGTGTTAGTCTTTATTGATAAAAGAGCAGGAGCAGTAGCACATCTTGAGCAGTCCGTTGATGTGAATCCTCATAAGACTGCATGACAGGCTTTCCATCCCCCTCACTTTAATTAATTCCACAATCTAAAACCAATATACACATATCGTCAAGAGCATTATGACGGTCCTTTCACTTCAAAATTTGCAATCTCCCAGTTAACAGTTCTTTACAGAGTCACCTACACTGGAGTGTTAAGGTAGCCACTCTTCAACAACAATTACTGCACTTCTTGCTTAAGGTATCGCTCTGTCTCAACTGTTGGCCAACAGGAGGGCTGTGACTGGAATGCTAAATGTGTATTTCTGCAGTAGGAAACCCAGCTATAATTCTGCAGTAGAAACATAACTGCCTTTGCCAAAAGTATATATTCCAGCTCCTGTCAAAATATATTACCACTGCAAGCTAGGTGAGCTTATATCCATTAATTAATACAGAGGATCTGATGTAACTATCATGTGTGCTATGAAACTGTGGTTCTGCTGTAAAACGAAAGCAAAATGTGATATGAGAAATATAGTGCTGTGGAAAAGTTTCCCCTTCTTAGATTTTTGCATATTTGTCATATTTTAATGTTTTAGGTCATCAACCAAATTTTAATATTAGACAAAAATCATGCATAAAACTACAAAATGCATACACCATGAAATTATGAATTAACTGTGACTAACCACATTTTCTTGGGAAACTCACCCAATCCTGATTCCTGCCAGACTAATTAAGTAATTAAGAAATCAGTAAAACAGCAACACATCATGCCGTAATCTACAGAAACAGCTGAGACATAAAGGCAAGGCTTACAAAACCCATTTCTTTGGGACTCCAACAAACCATGATGAGAGCCATTTTTCACAAATGGTGAAAACTTGGAACAGTGGGGAACATTTTCAAGATTGGCTAGCCAACCACATTACCTTAAGAGGGCATCAACGATTCATCCAGTAGGTCACAAAATAACCCAGAACAACATCTACTGCTTTGAGTACGCTGGTAGAGGATAAAAGTGCTATATAAGAACCAGTCCATACCATTTAAAGAACTGCCGACCTCACTTGTCTTAATTAAGGTCAGAGTTCCTTAGTCAACAATAAGAAAGAGACTGGGCAAAAATGGCATTCATGGGAGAGTTCCAAGAGTTTCCAGGAGAAAACTACTGCTGACCAAAAAAGAACACAAGGATTCGATTTACAATTGTCAATAAAATCCCAATGATCCCCCAGACTTTTGAGGAGAATATTCTGTTGATTGGTAAGATGAAAATGTTACTTTATAAAGGTATAAAGGTTTGAGTCTGTTATGTTTGGTGTAGAGCGGACACATGCATACCAACAGTCAAACATGGTGGTGGTGTAACGGTCTTAGGTAGATCTGGATAGCTGTTTTTGAAATCCTCATTTAACAACTGCATTTTGTATTCTTTCAGTTTGTCTCTGACTGATATTAAAATGTATTCTTAAACATTTAGATGTAACCAATAAACAAAAAACTAAGGAAGATGGCAAATTCTTTTTTATGCCACTGTACATGGTGGAGGATATTCTGCTTTTCTTTATTATTATTTTCATTAACTATTGTAGTAGCAATAGGAGTATATTTACATGTACAGCTAGTATAGCTATGTGGCTAGTATCGGCACGCTGTACATAGTTGTGTGGCAGTTCTAAAACTAGCGTTGTACATGTACATGTACATGTAGCTCTGTTTATAAAGTTTGGGCCTCCACTTCCCCTATGTATTTGCAATTTGCGCTTTCCTTTTTTCTGAAAATGTGCATGTTTGACTTATGTATGTACCACTGGTATACATTTTACAGTTAATGATGATCTAATTTTAAAGTAATTGGGCATTTTTTACAGTTGACATTAGCCCATGACATCAGACTATAAAGGATCATTTTTACAGGTCAGGTTTCGTGTAATTGAAAAACACACAAAAATATCAACCAGTGATCATAAATAGTATTCCAGGCTGTTTGCTAAATCTGAGTCTTATAATTGTCTTTCTTGCGTCATGGAGTCTACAGAATGTTTGCATTTTCTAATTCCTAGATGGCCTAACTTGTGTGTGCTTGCATTAATTCAGCTATACACTGAGATGCAGCAGTAAGCACATAAACCAACTCTTTAAAGAGCCCTGCCATTTTTCCTCCTTGTTTGTCCAGCATGCATTTATTATCCCTCCTCCAATCCATGAACACAAAGAAGCAGTGAAATGAACTTGCTTAAAAGCTTTGTATGTAAAAATGGTGTTTATGTAGAAAAGGCAGCTCAACAAATTCCCAGGAGCACAAGATCATTGTTAATCCAGTTAGGTTGGAAGTAATATTTTATTAGTAGACCTATCCTATAGTAGTAGTCCTCTAGGAGCAAAGGGGTCTATTTAGTAATGCACCCAAGCACTACACAAAGGAACCTGTTGTCAACATAGGTTGGAAGGTGCTGAATTAATGTATGTATGGTACATTATATATTACAGACAATTTTAAAGACTGCGGTGGAACAGTCAGCGATATGACACTCCAATATGCTTCCTTATTTTTAGACTGCTAATTACAGAAACATACACAAAGAATATTTTAATGAATTCATTTTAATGGTTGCAAGAGCTTAATTTTTCCTACACTGAAAAGGCTCAGTGTGAGGCTTTTCAAGCCTCTACAGAAGATGGATTTACAGTTGTATACTTCAGTACCTTTAAGTTATAAACGAAAAAATGAAGTGTGAGGATTTTAAGCATCTTGAATGACTCAAGGACACTTACATATGAAGAGTTGTTCCCGTTCTTGCAGTCAATGCCCAAAGCAGGTGACACTACAGACCCTTTGTCTGAATTGAAGCTGATAAGGAGAAGACTGACAAGGTCATGTTCAGCGGGGACAATTTTTAACTCCCACAGGTGACCAGTGTTCGTGTCTTTTTAAACCTCTCCAGTTTCCAGCTTGACACTTCCCTTGACATTCTCCTCCACATTACAGTATGTGTAAGATCCTGCAGATGGTCTCTGTCTTTTTCTAACGGTTTTAATGGGATTGTTGCCTATGATACTGCACGCTGTAAGTCCTGGGCAACAAAGAAAATAAAACATATCAAAACATATAGCGCATATATCAAAACACTTGGCTATCTTCATGGTTTCTCATTTAGCCTGTGAATATCATCAAACTTTAAAAAGAAAATGCTGGAAAGTTCCAAGATGTTATGGTCGATTGGTAAATTCACTTTAGTTATCTCCAAGAGACAACTGTTTGAGCAGCAAACAAATACGTTCTCTGCTCTTCTTCCCATGTCACCTTATAGCGGTATGTAGCTAGACAGCCAACGGGACAAATTATTTTTTCTCTTTGCTAGTTTTTGTTAATGGAGTCTAAAAAGTGAAATAGGATATAGGACCAAACCAAATATGTTCAAATTACAATCATAGCAGTGTGTGAAAATCATAAAATATTAACACTTGTTTTTTTCAACACTTTTTGCAGAGAGATTAGTAAGGGAAAAATAAATCGCTGCAGTTCTAATTGAACAATAAATCTATTCATCGTCTAATCCTGATCTAGATGCCTTGCAACAACATCTGCATCTCTTTGTTTATTTGGAAAATCAGCAGCAGCCTCTTTTGGCAGTTTGGGATTCACACCACCAGTATGCATAATGTGCTCATGAAAGTGAACACATTAAAACACTTCTAGCAACAGAGAAAATTATTCGCAATGCCTGCAGGTGGGCAGACTCAATGTGCTTTGTTGTGCAGATTTGCACTAAGTGCAGACACTCACAAATGGACTCACAAACACACATGCACAGCCGCGTCACTACATCCCAGCAAACGTGACTACGATGCATTTAATTAGGGGCTTTAAAACTTTGTGCGCATACTAAAAATAATGCAACGCCCTACACACTTGATGTAACTCGCTTTGTTTAAAGACGACTATTTCAGGTTGCCACTCAGCAGGCAAGATAAAGAAAAATGCTCTCATCCTCACTCTCATCAGAGAGTGAAAGCTTATGAGCTGTTCTAGGGATTTGGTAATTTAAACTTTAAGTCTAACAGTCAAACATTAACAGCGCCATGTCTTCAAGATTCAAAATTCACAGCTTTATCCTATAAAATTGCATGCATATTCATATGTGAATTACAGTTTGTGTAATGCTTAAATGTGATGACGGGTAGCAACACATTTTTAATACTGACATATCCATAAATTAAAGTTACCTAACAACTGTGTTGCAGCTTTGCCAAATGAAAAGAATTTTGTTTGTCTATTGCCCCTAAGAAAATATGCTGTGTTTAAATAGATTTTTTAACTGTATATAGATTTAACATTGTAGATTGTATAGGTTCAGCTGAGGTTTTAGCTGTACCTAAGACCTTGCTACACAATGTTTTTTTCCTGCACTGTATTATGTGGTTATTTTTTTAACGAGGAATCATTTAAAAAAAAAAAAAAAAAATTATATATATATATATATATATATATATATATATATATATATATATATATATATATAGAGTAACATGAAGTATACTTTGGTTTTTGTGTCATACATTATTTCAAATAGCATCAAAGTAATAATAGCCATCTGAACCCACTGTGTGCACTACATTGTTTCATAGTGGGGTGCTTACAGACGCTGATTAGCCTGGCCTACAGAAATGAAGCCAAAAAAAAAGCTCTTATGACTGTAATTGCAATAATAAATAATTAGCACAGAAGGTGAGTGAAAGTTATGGACAAAAGCCAACTTCCAAACTTGCAAGATAACATTTAAAGCGTCCGGGCTGCTTTGGAGACTGCTGTCGTGTGAATGACCTTGTCTATGCTTTTCTATCTAAGCGTCCCATCGGGACAAAGAACACCACTGTGACAATCAATTTACTGTTTAAAGGCACTTAATGTTTTGGTGCACATATTGTGAGATCCACAGCTGTATAATAAAAAGCATCTGCTTGAGTTGCACACCGGTGGAAGTGGTAGGGATATGTTGTGATGCGTTCCTGGTGGGATTTGTGCAGATAAGGGCATGGAAACATTTATAATGGATTTGGAAAAGAGATTTTCCATTTGCCTGTCTTTAACAGTATCCTGGAAGTAAGTAATCCCAAAACCCCACATTCATCCTCCAGGGACTTTCATAAAGCTCATTAAATCAGTGTTAAGCCAAACACCTGTCATCAAATGCTAATTTGCTAAACATGCCAGGGGAGTTTGCTTGGTATAACTTATTTAACATCTGAGGTGAATTTTGTAAATGCATCTCCAGATGCCTAATGCAGTTACAAACAGAAATACTTGTGTGAATTCTAATGTCAAGCTTACAGATTCAGATCTGTACAAAATGTCCCCTGTAACCTCCACGGTCCCCCAACTCAATCTGTGTTTATATATTAAAGGGCTGCTGTGAAACTGTGCCCCTATTAGAGAGATTATAAGATTAGAGACACATTAGAATGCATCTCTAATCCCATCAGTCAAGTCAGGACAGTAAGCAATGCCAGGAAAAGCTCCGAGAAAGAGTAAGGACTGTGCGGCTGTATGTTGTTTATGCGTGTATGTGACCCTGTATGTTCTTATGTAAATAACCAATTCTCTGGAGCTTGCCTTTTTTATACTACAGTCATCTTCTTTTTTTTCCTTTTTTTTTGGTGTGTGGGAGCTTCAGTGCTCCTGGGGAAACGGTGCTTTAGAGCTAAATTGACATTCACTGGAGTGTGCCCCCCTCCTGTCATTTTGTCAACACCATCACCGTGTGGAGCTCAGCCAAGCAAGACATCTGACAGACAGGCAAATGGGAGTGGTGGACTTCAGCAACATAACACCCTCTCACTGCCCTCTCTGTGCCCGATGGTGAGGTTCAATGTGCATACATCCACACACAAAGGAAGAAAGGCCATATCCCATAACCTGGACTTCCTCTTTGCTCTTCGCTAGTTTGCCGTCCTGTTGGAGGAAAAATAAAGATAGCAAAAGAAGCAGACGGACTTATCAGAGAGATGAAATCAGAAAAAGAGTGAGCTGCATGACTGGGTTTCCATTTGTTGCCAAATAGTAAATCTGACACTAGAAATTGATTGGAAAGTGACAATGCCCTCTTAATACTGGAGGATCTATCCTATGACTTTTTCTGGATTAGAAATTATGGCTAGGTGTGCCGCTCGATGGTTACGACTTTAATTTTTGCAATGCCATGTTCGTAAAGGAGAGAAGTAACATGTTTGGAGAATCAACAATCTATCAAAAGCAGTGCATTTCTAATTTAATGATATAAATCCACAATAAAAAAGAAATTCCACGAGAAAATATAGACTTCATTAAAACTGGGCATTAGTTTCACAGTGGCCACAAATTCCTGTAAAACCGTAGATCCTTTTGACCCAAGCCTCTGGATTAATGACATCCCCGACACTTCACATTTCCTCAAGACACCATTTTTCTTTTGCTGTGAATAAACGCGAGTCTCCAAAGTGCCATCACGCGCTGAAGTCTGCGGGCATAAAATCCTCAATCAAAAAATAAAACAAAAACATTTATGAGATAAACTGCCACCGTGGGCACTACTGAACAGCTTCTGGGTGCTAAATGCTACGTGTCACTGCCGCAACCCACCCCTTCTACATACACACTGAACAACACACTTATCAGTCAGGTGTCATGGCAAAACACTGGAAAAACAGGGCGATAGGGGACACAAATGGAACCAGCACTTGTCAGCCAAGATGGATCCTGACACCAGAATATGCTCGGGAAATGATTAGATAAAAATAACAGAATCCGCCCCGGTGTCTTCAAGGAGGTGTGTTGGCGGCTGATAAAGGATTCAGATTTATGTAGCCTTCACCAAAAGAAGCAGATATTATGTTTCTTGAAAAATGGTACATGGGAGCTTGGCTGTGATGTACAGTATATCCGGCAGAGAGCACAGAACAAATACAGACGGGTTAATAAAAGACAGGAAATGAAAAACACAGGACTCGTTTGGCAGTTTTATGTGATATCTTTAAAAATTATTTTCAATTCTGAACAGGAGTTTGTGGTGTTTGTCCTTGAATGTAGACAGTACGTCTCTGTCAGAGATTGTCTTTCTTGATGTGCCTCACGCAAGCACATAGCACACAAAGAGTCCCTATGCCGATATTGTAGTTGCTTTGTATATTAGAGATAGTCCAATAATCAAGCGGGAAACTCTCACATCAGAGATGCTGTGTTGAATTACTGTACACCCGAGACCACTGACAGCTGTGGAGTGAATTCTGCCAGCTCAGACACTCATCCAATCCCTCCGTTCAATGCTGATCAGACTTCAATTACTCAACGGCATGATACCTACACAAAGGCTTACACTGACTTCCCTGTACTGCACCAAATTAAATTCACATTTGTTTGGGACAACGGTCCCGAAAGGGTGCGAAAGGGTCTGCAACACTTTAGAAACCAAACTGGATCCAGCAGAGACTAACCCAAGAGCTGACTCTGTGTTTGCGTGAAACAGCCTGCTCAGCAATAATTCCACAGTAGGGGGAAGGGACACGAATCCCCTCGAAGAAAGCAAATCTCTACCTTTGACACAATGTTGTGTTCACATTACACTGAGCACAACATTGTATGTGCCAGGTCTGGTTCATTCACTTGTTTGATGTACAGATATTTACAGCAGAATATAAGAATAAAGTTAACCAATAAAACGCTGTCATACTGTTAATACTGAGTCACAATTATCTATAACTTAAAAGTCTACAGTTTCATAGATTTACAGGTTGTTTGAATTACTGTCTTAAAATAGCTGGATTTAATTTAATTTATTCATTAAAATCCCTGCTTCAGAAGATGAAAGTTTATTAAATTTGGGAGAATGTACTGTTAATTGTTTTTTATATAAGAATATATAATTAACTACAACCTGAGGAAAAAAAATTATTAGCCATTTGACACTGAACTAACCAATTCAATTCAGTTTTATTTGTACAGCGCCAAATCACAACAACAGTCGCCTCAAGGAGCTTTATATTGTAAGGTAGACCTTACAGTATGACATACAGAGAAAAACCCAACAATCATATGACCCCCTATGAGCAAGCACTTTCAGGATAGTGGGAAGGAAAAACTTCCTTTTAACAGGAAGAAACCTCCGGCAGAACCAGGCTCAGGGAGGGGCGGGGCCATCTGCCGCAACCAGGACCAAAAACCCAAGTAAAATACTGTAAATCTATGAAGACAGACATGAATGCTTGTCTATCGTGTCTCCTGTGGGTGGTAGATATCTCTCAACATCCTGTATGGTATGGCTTTGTTTGATGGATCAAAGTCATATTTGGATTTATAATGACATCAGTTTTGACAAGATGCTTAATAAAACTTGCTACAATGCTATGACAGAGCCTCAACCACGTTGTCTGCTTCTTCACGGCCACCCTTACATGGAGACCATTTCTGATGAAGCTTTGGTGAACAGTAGAATAATCAACTTACGTCAAGTGACTGGTCTTTTTTTCTGAAGAACATGACTTTTGGACGATGATAATTTGCTTTTGATGGTTCTTTTTAGGCCAGTGATGTATTCTTTTGACCTATAGTTCTCTAGGTTCCTCATGTTTCTCAACCTACAAAGTAACAAACTACAAACAAACTACAAGTCATACCAACATATGTCAGGTTTTTATGTATTAGCTGATTAAAATCACCTTGTTTACTATTTTGTGGCTATCAAACTTCCCTGTTATCTTTGGCATTTTTCAAAAATCCAACTAAGGAAACATGAACAAGCCATGTGCTGTTGGCAATAAAGTGCCTGAAAATATAAATTCATTCACTGCTAATTTGTTTGCTATGTGTAGACATAACAGTGGTTCATTCCTTGAATTAGGTACTTTTTTATGGTTGAGTGAGTCAGGTCAGTTAACTGGCTTAACAAAAAAGAAAACTTTCATCTGGAAATGGACAGGGAAACGAAGTGACAAAGCAAGAACACGTGAAAAAAAAAGTACACTGTCACACATATGTACTGTCATTTACAAGGAAAAAATGCATTTTTTTTACACAGTATCTTTCTAAAGAGATAAAGAATACCACAAAAGCTTAACCTTTTAGTAACCTTTTTAGTAATTTCACAAGTCTTTGCTTAAAATGTATTTTTGTCTTTTTTCAAATGGTGTAACATGGCAGGTGTTGTTTCTCTTCTGTTCTTAAGAAAAAGAAAAAAAAAGCAGTCTGGAGACTGCTGTGACCCTAGATTCACAGCACAGCTGTCTGACTGGGCTGCATTTTTTTGAACAGGTGTCCCTGTTATTGTGCCTAGAACTTCAGCTGGAATAGATTCCATCTCACGTCTCCATTTGTTTATTTACCGCTTATTATAATCAAGGCCTTTGTACATTTGCATGTATTCATAAGGCTTCAAGTCTCCAGGCAAGTTTTGTTGTTAGCATCAAGTAACTCTACTTTAAACTTGCCAACAGACTAATTCTAATTTGGAGGCCGCGGTTATGCACCAACATTACCCTTTACTTCACTGCCTTAGGTGGTTATTGCTCAGATAAATAAATAAATAATAAGCATATTTTAAGGCACCACTTGCTAAACAAGGGTGAAAAATATAAAACACAAGGCTTGAATGACAGATACTTCAAATACCATGTCTTAGATAAATCAGAACAAGTTTTAATAACGAATGAAAGAAGAGAAAAACAGAGATTAATGACAGCTTTGACAAAATAGAGCCGTCTCAATAGGCAGCCGCACAACTAGAGCGCAGACAAATGATATAACACAATAAATATATTGATAAAAAGGCCAAACCACTGAACTCTCTGTGCGTATCTTTTACATGATCTAAGCACTTTGTGTCAACCTGTATTATTTATGATCTGTGCCTTTTGTTCACGCCAAAACCAATACCTCCATCCTCCGGTCTCTCTAATATTCTGTGAATAATGCCTCTGAGCACATTTCTTAGTGAACCAATTATGGCCCATTTAACGGTGGAAAAGAATGAAACAAGGGAAACGTTATTATGGTAGATTACTGGTGGCAGCTTAATGATTAGACAAGTACTCTGTGACTAAGAGCTGAATCCCAAGAAAGGCTGAGAAATCAGAGTGGGCAAGATGAACGCGAAACCCCCGATCCCCTGAAAACTACCGCAGCGGTAGTCCAGATCAAGCACTAAACCGCTTCAGTGGAAGAACATGTGATCTGTGAGGGGCAGCACCCTGGTGTAAAAGAGTATCGCCATATGAATGTGAAACATGGTGTTACTGAAAAGACCCGATCTGCTTAGTAACTCCTCTCCAGGAATAAATAAAAGCATAACCTTAGGAGAGATGGAAACCAAAACAGAATTCATATAGCTGGTTGGATTTTCATCTCTCTCGGTTCGAATGGCATTTCTGTTTTATGTTTGAAGAGGTGCTATTATGTTCCTTTTCACCTCACATTTGTACCTTTTTACTCTACTACAGTAGCTCTGCATGATTTATGATTCAAAGTTATTTTTATTTATCCTCCTCAGCTCCTCTCCCTTTAAGCCAACTGCCCCTCGCAGAGAGAAGAGTTGGACAGAAGGTGGGTGTGGCTTCTGAGATGGCTGTATTAAGTAAGGTTGTCCACTCTTTCTGATGTCATGCAGAGCCAAGCCTAGAAAAATCAGTTTAAAACAGTGTGTACAGCAGCTGTGCTAAGCATTACTTTTGTAAGTAATGCTTTTGCTAATGGGGTCTTACAACCAGAAATACGTGTGGAAAATGAAAAATGAGACACAGAAAAAATAAGAATAACAATTTAACACTTGGGCCATAGAATCGGGATTTAATCCAGTCATTACCTAGACGTTCCGGACTTTAGATTTTCAGTTAATAACACTTATCGAGCCAAGCGTTATAGCAATCAAATTTGTTTTCAAAAGCTAATTAAAATAACATTGCCATTCATGCTCTGGTTCCAGTAATTCCAATACAAAAAAGTTGTGCGATTCTCAGCTCAACTCTGGATTTTGGACCACTGGTCAGACAAAACGAGATATTTTGATATCAAACATCAATCCACTGGGAAAATGTAAAAGGGCTGCACCGAATCCTTTAAAAAAAAATTCAATGAATAAGTAAATAATTGTAATGGATTAACACATTATTAAATACATTAATCACTACAAAATATTATCTAAAAAATTACAAATGTTACTAGTTGCAGCCCAACCTGGTATAAATAAATGCAGACTCGAGTGGCACAGATGTCAAACAGCTCAAAATCACATATAGCAAGGGAAATATATACACTATGTTTAATGTTGTGACTGACAGCTAATACATGAAAGTCCCTGAATCTCAGTTCACATACGTGAGCAAATAACTATATGCATGCATTCTTCCTTAGCTGAAGAGAGAATTGACTCCTGGCTGCCCGGCAACAACCAGCTGAAACAACACGGGTGTTTTATATGCAGCTTTTGTTTATTATGGTTATACATCTTGCACCTCACTGTAAAAAAAAAAAAAGCAGGCTGCCCACTAATGACTCGTCACTGAGAGAACAGCCATCATGTTTACAGGGAGTGTGCAATTAAATGCCTGTCAATTACAAGAGTGACTAATATCTGTGCTGACACAACGATGAAGATTCACATCAAAGGTATGGCTCCCAGCAGCTATAATGCAAACCTGCAATAAGATTATTTCAAATTACACCATGAATGCAAGAAGACAGTGAGAGGGTGCACTTACAGTCAGCTCTCCTCGGCTTTGCAGAGTTTCACTGCAGTTAGCATCCAGTGTACACTACTGTATGTTTCCAGTACTCAATGGCAGATACAGAAAGAACAAAATGATGTTGAATTCAGTTCCTAAGAAGCAGGGAACTACATAATAGCTAAAAACAATTCACACAGTAATAATGAGCTTATTTGCAATACTCCTCAATTAAATAAATTGTGAAAATAGCCTATTGTGTAATAGCGGATTTTCCAGTATCCTTGTAGTTCATCTGTAGTTCAAGAGAATTCATCATACCCCATCAAATACACAACAGCATCACACTTTCCAGCTCTGACAAATATTGGGCAGAGCAGTACTTTATAAAACTTCAACCAGCTCTGGTGGTGGAAAAGCATAAGTGAAATGTTCTGCTCCATTTTATCCGGTCGTTAAGTGATGACGTGACGAATCCTATTTCCGGGCCTAAAGTAGTCTGCGTTTAATATGGCTTTTGTGTTGTTAACATGTTTAATGTTTTGTATTTTCTTCTATTTAATCTCAAAAAGCTCCTAAAACAGTCAGTGATCACTGTTGACCTCCCTCGGCTTTTATTACCGCTAATCATTTATTTAAGCTCAGTTTTTAAAATCATAGGATGTAACTACAGCCCAGCCCATGCAGCAGTATATGAATGACTAACCTCGTATTGTGGATGGATTATCTCAGTTGTTCTCCTGGCTGAAGTTTGGTCCTTTTGCAGCATCCTGCCATGCGATTACATTTGTTCCTGACCACCGAGAACACTCACGCTAACTTTTATCGAGTGGAAAAAAAGTTAGCTTGTTTATATTATGCTATAGCTGTGTCGCTAGCGGTCACGTAGCACATCATTAGCTACAGCTAGCCAAACTTCAGTAACCCTACAAACGTCACTGCTGTTTAGTTTTCTGTCTTCATTTATGTTGGAAGTGATAACAGAGCTGTACATTGTAATTTGTTTCCAAAACCCCACAGTCAGGATATGCTATATTGTATTTAGATGGAAGCTAGCGAGCTAACTTCCTGCTAACTTCTAACTCCGTTAAATGTCATAAATTCCGTTTTCATGGATGCCTGGATGTTAAACTCAATTGTTACACCTGGTACAGCAGAACGCTGATCATTTTATTAAAGATGAAAGACTTTAGACAGTTTTTCAACTCTTAGTAATGCCATAGTGATCGTTTGATATATTAGATTAGATTAGATCAGATTAGATAGAACTTTATTAATCCCTCGGGTGGGTTCCTCTGGGAAATTCGATTTCCAAAAAGCACAGCACCGACAGAAGTTACAGAGTTACAGAATATTATATATATATATATATATATATATATATATATATATATATATATATATATATATATATACACACACACACACACACACATATATAAATACAGAGACAATATAAATAAAATATACGAAGGGGATAAATAGAATAAATAGGAATAAAAAATAAAATACAAGTGAATTGCACATTTCAAGTATTGAGGTCAATTGCACCGTTGACTATTTACAAAAGTATTGCACAAAAGGTATTGCACAGTGAGGTGAAGAGGCACTACAGCTTAGTTGTTCCCCCCTCCTTTGTCCTCCTGTCTCCCCTCCCTCTCCCCTCCAGAGAGGAGTTAAACAGTCTGATGGCGTGTGGGACAAAGGAGTTTTTAAGTCTGTTAGTTCTTGTCTTTGGGAGAAGCAACCTGTCACTGAACAGACTCTTCTGGTTGTTAATGGCCGTGTGCAGAGGATGCCTGGCATTGTCCATAATGTCCATCAGTTTCTTTAATGTCCTTTTCTCTGCCACTGTCACCAGAGTGTCCAGCTTCATGCCGACCACAGAGCTAGCCCTCCTGATCAGTTTCTCCAGCCTGGATGAGTCCCTCTTTGCTGTGCTGCTCCCCCAGCACACCACAGCATAGAAAAGTACTCCAGCAACCACTGACTGGTAAAACATCCTCTGGAGCTTCCTGCAGATGTTAAAAGACCTCAGCCTCCTGAGGAAGTACAGTCGGCTTTGGGCTTTTTTATACAGGTGCTATATGGACCTGCAGCGGAGTTTAGGCCCAGACACGGCTAGTGACGTCAGACTTAATGACCGGATGGGACCTGTGCCCATACCATGTTATGGATAATAATGACTTTCCCTAACATTACAGCAGAGAGGGTGTTCACCACAGTTCAAGACATAGCATTAACAACAACACAGGAAAGCACAGCTTTTTATCTGAAAGATGTTGCACATGGCGGTGGAGTCACAGAAAATTATCACTTGACTCTTAGTTCCACAGAACATTTTAGCATCTTTTTTTTGGTTTTCTGTCTCTGCTCTCTGTTGCAGTTGCTTGTTTCCAGTCACAGTAGGAAGCTGTTTTTATTTCTACTTTCAAGATACTTTCTAACTGTAGTACATAGTTACTTGATGTGTATTTTGCTTATGGTTTTGCATAACCATGCTTATAGCTTTCAGGGTTAAGACAAACGGTACTTTCATTAGTGTTAATTTTAGTGTCAATTCAGCAGTACTACGATTCCAAAGCTTTAGGATTTTCCTACTTATATTCCTAATTCTATTTCTGATATCCTGTAAAAAAAATTATTCATTTCAGATCCTTGAGAAAAGTGGAAATGCTTTACTGTTTGCCAGTTAACGACACAGCCTTAAACTCTATGCATTCCACATATCAGACAAAATTCCTGTCCTAATAGGAGAAACACGAACATCTTTACACTTTACAGTCACATTCATCTCCTTTCATGCAACAAACTGAAAGAAATGTGCATGTCTGCACTGCTTCAAACTTGTAGACTACTCTGTGCCATTGTTGTCTTTTCTCCCAAACAAATGGAGATCAGTTGACAGTTATGCAAGCACAAATAAAAGGGCTTGTTTGTTGATTTCTTTTGTGTTCTGCCCTTTTACAGATAAATTAGGAACTTGACGAACTCAAGTGGCATAATTGCTAATTAGCAACCATAATTGTGATCATTGAATTCAGGAACAATAATATCCCCCAACACTGAATCCAACACTGCAAAGGCAGAACACTAACGCCACACTGAAAACACTGAAGAAATGGTATTAAGTCTATTTTCGTTTACTGGGCAATTTTAGATAATTAGCATTTGCAATTCATTTGAAGTGCAGTCATCCGTCAGTGCTAAATGCAGTCATGCAACAAGCATTTTACCTGATAATGCCAGGCCACGTTTGTTATTTAAGGAGAATGATAATTGTGGTAAAGCTTTTAAGATCGAGATAACAGAAGGTCGGGCACCGCTGCACCAGTCAAGCTCACATTTTTCTCAATATTTATTTGATCCCAAAGTTCTTTTAAAATTTCAGCAGTGTTTTTGTTGAAAAAGAATGACACTATCTTGGTAGAATTTTTAATCTTTTCGTCCACCATATTTCCAAAATCTTTGTTTTGTTACATCAAGCAAATATCCAGGTTGTCATATGGCACATGGGATAATGTGCCGTTACATGATAAATCTTTTGAAGTGTTTGAAGAATAAACACTGCTGTCATTGCAGATATCTTTTAGAGAACATAGTACCTGAAATGTGGCCTTGAATATAGAATGCCTGTCTACTCTTCACCCAGCACCAATCGTGGTCCTTTTAATTACTTTCTCATTTGTAGGAGCCACCCAGGTTCTGTTTATTGTAGCCCACTTCATTACTGTCATGTGGCCAGTGTGGTTGCCATGGTGTGACCATTACGCCATGTCCTTTGAATTTCAATTATCATTCACAGTCTGATTTGTGGAGGACATTACTGAGCTGCACAAATATCATTTTGTCTCATCTTGAGGAGTCCCTGAAAGTCATATCTATAATCATGCCTCTGCTATAGATGCTGTTTGATGCTATGGCAAAATGTGAAAATAGGAAATCATGCTTATTTTTTCTCCAAGTAATTTTCATCTATGCAAATGTGTCATGCTGCCTTGGCCGAATCATGATACAGCTGTGTACTGCTGTACATTGAAAAGTCACTCAGACGTTGCTACCTTATTGTAATTACACAGATCAGAGTTGGTGTGCTTTCGGTCTCTTTCCTACACATTTTGCCACATTACAAAATTCCTAAATGTTTGCAAAAAGCATGTCAGTCCAAACACGCCAGCATACCCAAATGTCTTTCAGTACAAACAAAAGGACCAGTTCATTTAGCTAACGATCTCGCTCTTAATACCAATTGAGAAAAATGGCCACACAGCTAAGCCTTTAAGAACGAACATAGGTAAGCTCTGCGTCACACACTTAATTAACAGAACCTTATTTTTAAAAACAGCTGCCCTTTTATCACTCAAATGGTAAACGATGTTCAGGGTGAATTGTTTCCATTTTGTCATTATCCCCGCCAACCAACTGAAGTCCCATCAATGTATAGCTTTATATTACCATCGTATCCTCCTCAACAGTTAGATCTAATTCCACATCAGCTCCATGCTTGACTAGTTAATTCTCACTCTCCCCATGTGCCAGACGATGTTTGTGAGCAGCTTCACTCTGTATGCGGCTTGTTTTATCCATAAAATTTAGAAATGCAAAGCTGAAAATAAATCAAACTGTGAGCACTTGCACAATGAAATGTCATGTGGAGTTTCTCTCCACTGCTGTACATCTTGTTTGAATATGTTTATCATTTGTAACAAAATATTGATTTGATGGAAATAAAGGTTTGCTGCAATTTTTCAGCTCCGCACACGTGAGGCGAAGGCAGCATCTGCGAGCACATTTCTGCACTCTTTCTACTCAACTGGATGAGAAAACAGTTGCACGTTGAGATGTTGCTTTATAAGAGAAAACGCTCTCTGTGATGTGAAAATGCAGATGTACTGAACCATTTCCACAAGGACCTACGTAAATTAAGACAGAGCACAAAGTTTTGATGCTTGAGGCAAGACATATTTTTAATTAACCTAACAGATGTCTCAATGAAGTTCCCCAATTGATTACTTCCATATTTAAACATGAATAAAATGTCATGTTTAAATATGGAACATAAGCTAAGTGAACAGGAAATGAGAGACATTAAATTTCAAAAGAAATGCTGTAAAATAAGCACATTAATTTGTATTTTGTGATATTTATTTCCATTTCCCTGAAAGAAGATTGATTCTCAAAACTAAATATGGAAGAGCGTGGAGAAGAGAAAAGAGAAAAAAAACAAAAAAGTTCCTACCTGCCGTTTCCTGCCTTCAAATTGACCTATTAATGCTCATTTTCTGCTCTATATTTTTGTTCTTGGACTCGACTAAAGCACATTTGTGTGGGTCAAAGTTCAAACTAATCCTGGGTTATCTCATACTGTGCTATAGCTACCCTTCACAAACAGAAGGATTTAACAGCAGATGGATGGGGCCGCTATGCTCAAAGCTTAAACTGTGTGCCTGAGATGACAATATTAATAATATCCGCACTCTCTGACACCACAAAGATCTAAATCTTTTGATTTGTCAGCCTTTTTTGTATAAATGCTGACCCTGATTTGAAACTACGGCCATTGTAGCAGCAGGAAATACCGAAAAACAAAAGAGGTCCACTTTAAAATGTCACTAATGGACATGAACACAGTTTCAAAAAGAAAAAAAAAGCTTATTATTAAAGGCAAAATCAGCAAAAACAGCAATCTGATGATTTTCCTTTGTTTTTTGGTTTGTTTGTATTTTTATCAGATGTAGGAATGACCCTCCTTTTCATGTCTGACCTTATATAACGTTAAGGGCAGTCTCAATTTAAAATAATAATTTGCAATGTGACCGGTAACATCTCTATTACTAGCTATTAATATATAAAGCAACACTGTTGTACTCAATTGCTGTCCAAAATACTCATAAATATTTGATATTGTGGAGATCCCACCAGATATCCCTGTTTCCAAGAGGAGTCTGCTAAGGTAAGAGACATCAAAGACAGTGTCAAAGAAATGAGTCAAATATGTTTCAAGAAATGCTCTGAAAGGGAATATGTGAAAGTTTAAAAAGGTGGAGCTGTTTGATCTGTATAGAGCAAAAAAAAAAAAAGCCAAATGCAGAGGAGACAAGCTTACTGTAGTAGCCCCCAGTGCTGACCCAGAAGTGGAAAGTCATATCTCATGGGACTGATGTCAATGCAACCTTGTGTTGTGCCTAAGTACCAATTGATTTTTTCAATGACACATGGCCCTGCACCACTATTATGTGGCCCGAGTAACCCGCTCAATTCATTAAAACACCATAATTCTTTATAAAGGACTTAAATAACCGAGAACTGGAAACAGCATTTTGAGTTTTACAGTTTTTACAGAGATGACATTAAAATGTTAACAGAATTCTTATACGTACTTTTAGTTAATAAGCCTATTAAAAGTCTTAGATTTTAAGACAGTAAAACAGAAATAAACATGGTTGTAGTGGTATCTGGTGGCAAAGCTTACTCCATAGTTCCCTTGTGGCTTTAATGACTTTCAGTTAGAGTTTTCTTTGGTTTAGCCAACAAAACTATTTGATTAGGTTAAAAAGAACCATTACCCACATATTATAAAGTCTGTCTGACAGAAAGTTATGAAGGCTTGTGCCATATTCCTCTATGCTCATCTGGAAGAAGGGTCTTTATAACAGCCTTGAAGTTTCAAAGTTTTCTTCTTTATTTATTCATTTATTTATTTATTGCCATTGTTTGTTAAGGATGTTTTGTCTTTTAAAACCTCCCCGCAGCACCTTTAAGCAGACCAAAGGCACATCGAAATGCAGCCATCACGCATGAAAACTTGACACAGTTCCTATTTTATTAATTCTCACTTCTTTAGGTGACTCTATCAGGTCGCAGGATAGAGGCTGCAGTTAACATATGAAATGGATTCTCTTACGCACCACTGATGAAATGAATCAAGCAAAGCCAGCCAGAGCAATACACAGACTAGACAGTCACAGTCACAATTCATTTTACTGGTGCAGATACACCTCGCAGTCAGTCTCTTCAGTGCCACACTATTATAAGAAAAAATGAGGATGTCACAAATGATAAGCAATGTTTGGACCCATGACCTCCAGGATAACAGCAAAAATGTGACAGCTGCTTGAAGAAGCAATCAGCTATTGTTTGGAGTACCAGCTGGATCAAATAACAAAAAGCCACCCGCGGCACCAACGTCATTCCCAGGTTTGGCATGTGGCATGTGGCTTTATTAAAACAATAAGAAAGGAGCAAAAGGAAATTTTAAGAATTTGAATGAAAACAGAAACACAACAGGCACAGAAGAGGTTCAAAAAATCTAAACGTCTGTACCACTTCAAACAAGTTCGGAAAACAAATAAATATGACAACAACAATAAAAAAAATGTAACAGTCATTACCACAGCAGGATCACTGTAGAGGGACGCTAGATTAATACACAGTTTAGTAGAACAATACACAGCTGGCTATTGAAATGCATAGCCGTATATCTGACATGTCTACCTTTAAGCATATCAACCACAGCAGGAGAACTAAACCTGCTCAGTGGAGACCTTTAATTGAATCCATCCAAGGATCCCTGTAGAGGTGCCTTTATGCTGTCCTTTTCATTAACATTTAAAACCATGGCCATCTGTAGACTCACAGTCCTGAGCAAAAGTGTCACCACGTTATTGTTAGACAAAATAATAGAAGCATCTTTCACTACGAGCCAAAAAGTTCATTGGCGATCATGGAAATCTGAGCCTGAAAAAAACAAGCATGCAATTTTTTTTACTGAATCTGAATAATTACCACAGAGAATAAAAAGATCAATTTAAAGAAAACTGGGGCTCCAGAAAAAGAAAAATAATGTAGGAGTTTATTATTTGAATTCGCCGAAATGATTGTTTTGGGGTTGTTGTTTTTTTTCAATTCCGGCATTATAAGATTAGCTAGTCAGATATGTTGCTTCCTGAAGGCAAAGCAGGCAGACGTGGCTTTGCAAATCTATTCAGGTGTGAACATTTTTTCTCCCTTTTTTTTAACATGACCTGAAGTTCAGAAGGTCACAATTGACCTTATTTCTCGACCAGCCCTCCGCTCTTAACCAAGCGCAGCCTTCCAATCCCATTACTTTTTTTTTTTTAATGCTAAGTCTGGAAACAAACCGTCTTATAAAACACTGATTACATCTGTGTGTTCTGGTAATTACTTTTCATGACTTTCCCCCTCAAGACGTAGCATACAATCTGTGCTGACCTGCCAAATTACCACTGTAATGCCCTGCTCTCCAATTAGTGTTCAAAGATTACCTCTAAGACTAATAATGGTATACACGGTTTAAAAATAAATCTTGGGAGACAGCGTATATTTTAATTAATCAAAGTCAAACAAAAGCACTATTAGTTTCAGAGCTTAGAAAATGGCTAAATGAGTCTGCGAACTCAAAAAACCCTTAAAAAAACTGATAAATGATTAAAAAGTTGTTACCAGAAGATTACTTGTATATATGACTTAAAGGAAACATCTAATTGTAGGTGTGCTAAACGAACATAAATAATTAAATAAAAAATGCGTGAGTACTTGGATTGCTGACTGCTAAATGCTAGAGGTTAATACATCAATATAGCCCCTAGTTATATGACTCATACATCATCAGTGCTACCTCTCTGCTATTGACAAATATGTTGGATGTGTGCAGTAACCTTGACTTTCTCTACAAATTCTCCTCTGTTGTAACCCTTGAGGCAAAATAAATAATTGCTAGCCCTGACGGTGTTTAGCATGTCACTAACAAATGCACAGACATGTGTCCATTTGGTTCAAATCAACAGCAAAAAACACTCTGTTCAAAGACATCATTCTCCCCGTGGATGTTTTCCCCAGAAACTGCATTCCACTCACTCACCACTAAAAGATGGGATGGAGAAAAGAAAAGGCGGAAAAGGCAAGTTTTATAATGCATGCCTTCCTGCGTGTGATGTCTCTATGGTAAAGTCAAAGCCCTGAATTTCCCCTCTCACGGCTCTCATTAAGGCAGTGGTGTCAGGCAGTGGCAGAGAAGAAGGATGATTTTATCAATGATTTAATTAATCATCAAAACTCTCCTTCTCTACACATCGCTCTCTTCATTTGTCCATCCTTCTTGTCTATCACTGTTCCTTGAGCTTTTTTGAAATATTGCAGATAAGCGAAAGGAAACGCGCACACACCTGCTCTTTCTAAGGCACTGCAACACAAGTCGCCTTGTCCTTTCTCTCAGTTCCCCTGACTTCAACTTGCTCCCTCCCAGACCAGGCAGCAAAAGTCCTCAAAAAAAAAAAAAAAAAAAAAAAAAGCAATGTCGCCACTATTCAGGGGAAAGCGGAGGAGGCAAATCCAGTGAATTACCTCCACAAAAGGACAACTGTGTCTCAGCCTGCTTCAGAACTAAAAAAGATAATAGCCCAGTTCAACAGCTAAGCTCTTCCTTCCTCCTTTAAGTCTCTCAGTTTCTAACATTCTTAGCACACACAGAGCCACTGCCGGGACAAATTAACGCTTCAGTATTTGGCAGGACTGAGCAGACCTCCAGAATACCATGCTTTGAACCAAGACACCCCTTTTGTTTCAGAGTCTCCGGCAGGATGAAACTGACAGGAGAAAAAAGAAAAAAGAAAAAAATGTTTTCTTGTTTATCTCTTACCTGGTATTGAGGCTCAGAGCTGGACAGAGAAGCAGTAAGCAAATAGCTTGGATGAATTTCATAGCTGTCTCACACTCCCGTTCCTTCTCCCTTCTTGGATGATTTTTGCCTTTCCCCCGTGCCTCTCTCCCTCGCTCTCTAGCTCTCCCACTGGCTGCCTGGGTTTTTTAGCGCACTCTCATCCACACACGCACCCAGACACACAAGCGGCGAGGCAGACAGATGCAACACAGTGGCGAGAGGGAGGATCTCTGGCTTTAAATAACACGGGGACACGGACCGACTTGGTAATGGAAAGGAGCGGGTGGGGCTGAAATCAAGAGAGGGAGATGTGGGAGTGATATGATGTCAGCGCCAGTGCAGCTATAGCTATTGGCGAAAGGCTTTCTTTTTTCTTTTTTTCGCATTGTTTGGTGTTGGTTGTTCCTGCAACAGTACACCTCTCCATTCACTGCGTTCTCTTTACTTCCTTGCATTGTGGAGGTACGAGCCAAAACATTTAGTGGAAACATTTAGCAATGCCAGGTCGTGGCTGCAAGTAACAGCAAAGTCACAGTTTAGTGAAGGCATGAACAGATTTATAGTGCAATTATTACTGAAGCTCTGCACTTCAAGCAGAAATCAAGGTCTGGTACCAAATTTTAGTGAGCAAAAACGGAAAATGAAGACCTGAATAAACTGAAATAATAAACTCTGACGAAAAGATACCAGGTCTTTTTTTTTTTTTGCTTTATTATAGTATGTGTAATTTCAATGAAATGTTGATAGAAAACAAACTTTATAGAAAAGAATGTAAAACCTATGTAGAGATAAAATACAAATCTTGGAAATGCCGGGGGGGGGGTGTCTGAGTAACTTTAATAGTTCAGAAACAGTTCATTGCAGTAAAGGAGAAATTATGTTAAAACCCAACACACACACACACACACACACACACACACACACACACACCTCATTTATTTATCCCACTTTTCACAGTAACTCTATTTCAGTCATAACCACTATAATCAGAAGAAGAATGTGATTTCAGTATGCAGTAATTTGTACTGGGCCTCATAGCTCTGCAGTGGGACCTCCCATATTTCTCTGGTCACTAGGACATTGCTACACTCGCCTGACGTTTGCATGGAAGATGCTAGCTTGTCTGCAAACACTGGCTAACTATTAGCAAAGTAATAGTAAAAAGTGAAAACAGGAAATATTTCCTGCTTTTACATTTTATGCTTTCAAAGTAAAAGTTGCCCCTTACGACTCCACCCAACAGAGTTTAAAAGGTGCATTGTTTACTTTGAAAGAGAATGTTCTTGGGTTCTGGTTTGTGTTCTCCTTTTCACAGTTTTGGACATGAGTCGTAGTTTTAGAGTGTTTGCAGACAAGTAGTAATATGTATGTCTTACATTTGTTTTGCCAGTTGATTCCGTAGCCATCAACTGATCTGGGCTTTTGTCAGCTGGTATGGTACGATTGCAGGCTCAGTATCTAACGTAGCAAAGTTATCGCAATCCTCTGTGTTGTACATAATTTTATAACAACTTTTAAAATAACCAAATAAAAAAACAACAAAACGTTGTTAGCAGAAGAAGCTGAAATAGAAATAAAGTTTATTCACTGTTGGAATACAAGATAATGTAGACCTTACAATATAATAGTTCAAAGTTAAAGCAGATGTTGTCCAGTATGGCATGTGGGCTTGATTATTTAAATTAACCACACCTGAGCCCTAGGTCAGACCTGCACTAGGATAGGAAAAGATAGAAATGTGCTGTAATTAAATCATCTTCCCACCCCAGTCTCACTTGCCTTGCAGATCACTTTGATGCTTCAAGTTAACCTTGTGAAAGTTAGAGCAGCTCAAGAACAAAATGTTGAGCACTGAGAGGATGTTCAAAGTCAGATTCCGAGCCATGTAATACAGGTAGAATATTAAGCAGTCCATACAAAAGGTGGGGGTCACACACCATAGGCATGATAAATGATTTCCATTACAGGTTTAATAGAGTTTGAAGTCTATTGTGCCCTAGTACTAGCTCATTTTCCATACTGAAAGATTTCCAGCCATTTATTTGGCGTAATTATAAGTTCATGCATGGAAACCCATAGTGACCAGTTGTAATGAGTCTGCTAGACCGCAGCTTGCCATGGTTACTGTGGAGAGCATCTCGTTGGACCTCCATAATCTGTCTCAATCATGTGTCACATCAGCCTGAAACTTGCAGTCCCGCTGCTCTGAGCCAACCTGTTGAGCATCTTATCATAATGAAGAATAATTACCATAAAATGAGCATGAATTGTTGATATTATGCAAGATTACGTTTAGATAATTCCCATAGCTAAGCCTGAATGTCACATCAATTGATTTGTGTATTTTGTTTCCAAATGCTTCATTTGAATTTTGAATTTAGCCTAAATAGGATGCTTTGATTCAGTTGGAGCCAAGAACTGTTTAGTGTTTTTGTAGGAATTCTGCTTGGATGAAAATACATTTTTGGAAACCGATAGATTGTTTATATAACACCTAAACAGCCATGATGACATCAGAAAATGCAGTTTGTTGTTATGTTGTTAGTCCTAAAAGCAATTTGTACGGTACAAAAAAAGTCTTTTTATGTTGCCACAATGATTTCTTTATATTTGCAAACCACAAAATCACTCCTGACGCCAACCAATTTCGAGTGTTTTTCCTACAACCTGTGCTGCTTGGAATCCCGGGGATTCCAGCTGACTATGTTGCCTGAACTAAATAATTAAAAAGGTTACTGTGGAGCTCTGTAAGCCATGCAATATATTATTATAAGTGTATATTTTTCATCTTACACTTTCTCCAATCTTGTAATATTGCCTACGTGCAAAATTCCAGTCATAAACACTCAGAGAGCAATATTGCAACACAAATCTTACACAAGCAAATTTAAAAATTCTGGCTACAAAGTAAAAGTAAATGTTAATATACCTCCGCCTCTTAATCCCACTGAGGTCACTGTTGAAATAATGATGAAAACTGGAATCTTTGAACTACTAATTGCTCAAAAATCAATGTGTGCTTTAGGTTTGTGTATCACTCTGTGAAACTTTTTAGACCTTCCTAGACGAAAGAATGAATGCTCAAATGTTTTCTGTGATTTGGTTAAAAGTTAAAGGAGTTATAGTTGGAAATAGAGTAAGACTATACTTAGGAGAAAATTCAGCCACAAATGCAAAGTGTTCTAGGTTTTGTTTTGTCTTTTTAAAATAAAAGCACTTTGAGCGGCAGACATGTGTGTGAGTTTAGATCTTCAAATTAAACATAAAGTACAGGAAGACCTTATCTACCCACACCACTGAGCCTTGGGACTACGTCCTATTTAGCTGAATTCTGAGCAAATTGTTGAAAAATGTAACAGATTCTGTTAGACTAACCAGCTGAATGGGCAAATGGGTTAAGCTCCTTGCTAAAGAGCATTTAATGTTAATATTGGTTCTTCAGGGATTGCACATTATAATAGCTTTTTTAGGGGTCCACATTTCCCCCATCCAGAAACCCCATCCTTTTGCCTTCTGGTCACAAGCCTTATTCTTTACCTTCAGGCTACAGCAGTCCCAGCAGGCAGCATTTCCACTTGTCTTGCTATAACATATCCAAGGGCGGCGATATTGACTGACAGTTGCTTCAGTAAATCAAGATATCCCTCTTCTAAACTGGCTAAAATAATGGTCTGTCAGCAGTGCTGTTGCTTTTACTGAAGACTGTTTACTTTCTGAAGGAGTGCCTCGTTGCTCTTCTTCTCTCCCCACACATGAATATTAACCTCAAAAATACAAGTTAGCAAGTACTGCAATCTCCATAGTCCATTATGTATGTTTACAGAGAGTTTGCAACGAGGAGAGAGCAAAAAAATCAGCATTCCCTTGCATAAATTTCCATCCTCAACATCTACAGTGCCATTCAACATTTTGTGTGGAAAAGGAAAGAGAAAACAAAAAGAGAGAGAGGAGTCTGGCAGCAAAGCTGAAGCTTAAAGCAGTTCCCTGTCAGTTGGTTCTCTCTCTCAGTGCAGGAGTATGGAAATGTGCTTTCACAGAACTGGTGCTGAAATAAGCTCTGAACATCTTGTCTGAAATGTTTAGTTTGTCAGCACATGTTAACAACAAATGAATGGAGATAGCGGAATACACAGCCTTAATCTCAGTAAAGCCAAACAGCCATTGTTGGTTATACTACTAATAAACAAAAGGTAATACAGCTTCCTGTATGTTACAGTACAAAAAGCACCCAAACAAACAAACAAACAAACAAATAGAGCAGCGCTCTATTAACCCTTAACATCAAAATCCAAGAGGAGGATCAGAGAAGTTCCCGCTGTGTGTTGGATCTGAAGACTGAAGTATAAGGAAGAATAACATGTTGTAACTGATTACCGTGCCTTAGAAAATGCTGCAGAGAGCCTTGAGACTCTTTGTAGTTCTTGCTGTTTTTACATTCGGGTAAAATGACAAACGAAACAAGCCCAGTGTAGCCATTTGGTTTCTAAATGCTCCTGCAAGTTTCAGCTTGCTTTAAGTTTTTGAAGTTTTTCTCCACCTGTCTGCCTCAGCGTTTTTTGCTTCGTGCTAAGAAGCAAGAATAAAAAAATGTCTCTGTTTTCCAGGAAATTCTGCAGTGATTTCTTCAGAGACTTTCAGAGAGCCATGCTTCACAGGCCATTTGTATAGCGGACCAACATTTCAAAATCAGTTGACTGCCACTGTAAGAACAGCTCGTCGACAGCTTATAGTCAGAGTAGACTGGATGCAGACCTCTGAATCTAGCCACTCCAGTGAGTTGACTGATTTGTCTGGCATGTGACACGAAACAGCTGTTTGTCAGTTTAAAAAGCAAATGGCTCAGTGACTGCTCTAGCACTAAAGATTAGCCAATTGGTCAAGCTGTGCACCAAGAGAGATAACAAAAGAAAAAAAAGAAGACAGCATAGTTTACTTTTTCATTCTCCTAAAACAAAGACAAAACCAGTATGTTGGCAAGGCTTAAATTGACATTGGAACGAGGCGGATACGTTGGTCTACAGTGATTGTTTAAAAGAAATCAAATCCCCTCTCCTGCGGAAATCAAGTCAAGACAATGTCAGATTATAGATTGAATCAGAGTGTAATAAGTCTGATATCAGGCGGGAAAGAAGGAGACGAAAAAAATCTGCTGGCACAACCAGACGTAACACGATGCAACAACCACAACAATTTAATTATGTCAACATTTTTTCGGCCTTTTTAAGGAATATCTCAATTCATTTAAATGGCTGCTGCTGAGGAGAAAAGTAAAAATGCACAATGAGTATGAAAAGGAAATGAATCAGGTAGAAAAGGTAATGAATGCCAAGCAAGAGACGAATCAGGTTCTTAACGCACTAAGACTCCCCTCTGCAAAACAAACAAACACAGAGTATTAACCAATAAATATCTTATTTTTCAGGAAATCTCACAATATTTTGAAGATATTGTTTAAGCCAGTCAAAGATGCCAAGGCTGAGATACCAAACATGCCAACCTGAATCATAGTTTTCCCTATGACTCAGGTTGGCATGCCCCTACAAAATTTCTGATGCAATAAGGTAGCCCGTGCATCTTTGTTTTGAATATTTCAGTCAGTATGAAGGTTCTTGGAATAACCTACGGTAACATTTAGTGTATTATAAAGAAGCATGTGGGTTCAGACTGGTTCTCTTTAGACATATGAACCACTAGGGAATTATGGTCACTGGGTGTGAAGGTAACTGGATAAAGAAGCCTGGTGATGGGAGAAAAATGTCTGAGCTCTGTGTATTATTTCTCCAACTTTAGGATGTTGTCACTGAGGGGAAAATAGTCTTCGAGGCAACAGTCTCACAGCATCTGTGCTAATAGCTGCAGGACAGCTAAAGAGAGACAAACTGTCTATACAGGACACAAAACAGGCTACAAAAGTATAAAAACTGAAGTCAGTAGCAAGACACCCACCATCAACAGCAAGGCGCCAGAACAGCCACCCACATTTAAAGCTGGTAAACTGGCAGGACACCAACATGACACTGTAGCAAGATGCCAGGACACCCACTTTAAGCAGTAAGACAGTAGGACATTCATGTTTAGTAACAATGCAGCCACGGATTTGTATTACTGTACTGACAAAGGACAGGATATTTTAAAATCATGCACAATTCAAGCCAATAAGGAGAACCTTAGTTATTGTAGTCCAGCTTTGTTTGCTCCGGTGCTTTGTTTTGTTCCAGCAAGACCTCCCAGAGCAGAGCCTTGGCCTTAAACCATGGTGATGCTGCCACTGGAGAGGAGCATTTGTGGGGGGGATTGTGCCTTGGTTTATTGCGATTCTGCGAGGTTGTTAGCCAGAGAGCTGCTTACCCCGCATCCTCAGAGTGAAGGGAGAGGGGGAAAATGGCTAAAAGAATTTCCTTTAAATTATTCACCCATGTGATCATTGTGCGAAGACTATTATTAAGTTAATTAAGTATAATCAAGTATAATTAAGTACTGATTATACTTTACATTTTAGAGCTTTAGCTGATAATACTACTTTGAGCAGCAGCAGAACACTAACATCAGCACATTACATGCATTTCATTTTCAGTACTTGGTATAGTGTGGGCAAAACTTTATAATAATAATAGATGGAAGTAAAGTTAGCGCTGAAGGAAAGACTACGAGAAGAAATAAAAAGAACATTTTACTTGCATGCAGGAATGTTGTCATAAGATGGAATGAAAGAGACTGAGATGAGAGATATACAATTTGCATGTTTCAACTAAAACAGTACTCACTTTGTCCAAAGCCTTTTGGTCTTAGGAGTATATATATATATATATATATATATATATATATATATATGGTTGGTTAGCACTGTTGCCGCACAGCAAGAAGGTCCTGAGTTCAATTCCAACATCAGGCTGGGGTCTTTCTGTGTGGAGTTTGCATGTTCTCCCCGTGTTTGCGTGGGTTCTCTCCGGGTACTCCGGCTTCCTCCCACCGTCCAAAGACATGCAGCTTGTGGGGATAGGTTAATTGGATAACCCAAATTGTCACTAGGTGTGAATGTGCAAATGAATGTGAGTGCGAACGGTTGTTTGTCCCTGTGTGTTAGCCTTGCGACAGACTGGCGACCTGTCCAGGGTGTACCCCGCCCCTCACCCTATGACAGCTGGGATAGGCTCCAGCGCCCCCCGCGACCCTGAAAAGGATAAGCGGAAGTGAATGGATGGATGGATATATATATATATATATATATCACTTTGGTGTACCGCTGGTCTGTTAAACGTGCTATACGTGCTATACAAATAAAGTTGTATTGTATATATATGCAGCTCTATAAATGTATCGATTTCTCAGTTGTGTAGCATTATCAGAGGTGTACTGTGTGAGTTTTATTTTGATTGGTTTTTTAGCATTACATGAACATTTCTGGGACTGATTTATTTGTCTACCATTTTACTATCTCTCATTCTCAGTGGTATAGACTCTGACCTTTACAAGAAGTCTAGACAAGACAAATATTGGGCTATAAAGGACTGTGTAGAATTAGTCTTCATGAACACCATTGGTTTGAAATGATTGTAATGTGTCGTCTGATTTAACAATAGACTCTTGGAAGTGTGGTATAGTCATTATTTTTTGTGCAAAGTTTACAAAAACTACTGATCATCTCACATTCTTGATGAGTGTTAATCTCCAAAACTCATCACAATTTTTCCATTAATAAAAAAGCATCGCCCAGATTGTGTTTATTCCCCCATATTTCATGTAGATAAAAACCTTTCAGTTTGCACATAATGACAGCATTTTCAATTTCAAATTGAAAATAAGGGGGGGGGGAAATCCCATCTGTCACACTCCACACTGTGGATACACAGAGAATTGTGCGAGATTGGATTTGTGAATGCATATGATATTGATTTGAACACCTAGTTTGTGATGAAATGAAATGTCCCTCTTGGTAGAGCTCTTGCTGTAAAAAAATAAAAACAATAAAATAAAATAAAATAATAACAAAATTTCACATTCCTTCTGAGTAATTGCGGTGATATCTTCACTCCACTGTGCCATCACATGGGTGGGTGTTCGTAATACACTACTCTGGAGAGGAGGGCACAGTGAAGTACAGGAATACAAACTGAGCTGTCTGGAGCGGAAGGATTAACGATGCTCATAATTCAGAGGCAAGCGGCTTTTTGAATTTACTGGTGGATTTTTACTGCCACCTTCAGGTCGAAGCTTTAACTGCAAATAATGCCTGGACTTGTACCTTAGAAAGAGTATTCAACTACCACTACAAAAAATGAGGGCGAAACTGTACAAATTTAAATAAAAATGGTAACAATATCAACCGTGCTATTTACTTTATTAATATTGCTCTTATTGTTTGTGCATTCTTGTTTATTTATTCATTTATTTATTAAAATACTGTGAGGCATCTTTAAGATTTCATGCAGTTGCTTCTGTTACACAGCTGCTGCCTGACCTGGATATACAAAATGCTGCAGAGTGCCCTATTAACACCATTTTGTTGTTATGTCAGCCATATTCAAAAATAAATTCAAGTTTGTTTTAAATGCTTATTTTGTAGTCTAATTATTTGCAAATTACAATCTATCTATCTATCTATCTATCTATCTATATATATATATATATATATATATATATATATATATATATATATATATATACATAAATGGTCTCATTTGCTTAAACACAAACTGATTAGATGCAATTTCGGACCACAGTCATGGAGCAACATGGACAGGAGGAATCATTAGGATTACACTTGAACGGCCTGTTTAAAGCCCATGCATACATAATGAGCAATGAAATGGGCAAATGAGAAAAGAAAGGGTCAAAAAATGTGACCCAACGGCTGTTGTCTGCACGAAGAAAAGGTACCACAGGGGGACGCACAGCTAATAAAGGATTCACATAAATAACCGCAGGAAGAGCTCGGGCTGCAACATAAACACAGGCCTCCAGTCAGTCAACCGCAGCACTAGCCGGGAGGACATAAACATGCAGGTTTATCGGTGCATCTCTGAAGCAGCTGCACCACTTGACAAAATGATAAAGACTGACAAAGTGCAGCTGCGCCGCCAGTAGGGAAGATAAAAGACTCCGCCGATGGGAGCCAACAGTTATAACCAGCAGAACCGAGTTAATATGCTGAGGTGATTTTAACTTGTGATTGTTTTTGTCAGATTCTGTTGTTGATGGTAGCACGGGGGGAGCGCCGAGTGTGTCTACTGGGAGCTTTCTTCAAAGACAAACTGAAAGAAACCAAAACCACTGGGAACATGAAGGCTCTCTCCTGAATAAGTATTTCGACAGCCTGAGTTGTGCTCCTATGTGTCTTGCAGCCTAATATATCATTCTCTTTGGTGATGGATGCTAAATGACCAGCAGCTTCTCGGGATGCATGAGAAATAGATTTTACAGTGTCTATCTGTATGTTTGTCCAGACTGAAAAAATGATGCCAAGTACTGCGTTTAATAACACACTTAATATCATTTCTTTACTTCAGCTGTTTTCAACCTTTTCTGGTAAAAATTAAAAGTGCTTTACAGATCTATCTATCTATCTATCTATCTATCTATCTATCTATCTATCTACATATATATATATATATATATATATATATATATATATATATATATATATATATATATATATGTGTGTGTGTGTGTGTGTGTGTGTGTGTGTGTGTATTTAATTACACAGGAACTACACTTATTTATGGGTCTTACGAGGCAAATAGTGAAAATGCAACAGAGGGATTAAAAACATATTCACATAATGAATAAATGAAGGAGAAAAACACAAACAATTGCAGCAGCACAATTCATTTGCCACACCAATCGTCATGCTTCGGTACTAGAATGGCATGTAAACCAAATTCACATGTTTTTTTTGGTTATTTTGAGTATTATATTTATATAATCGACTCTGTATGACAAGGTTTGTTGCCACAGGCGAGAAGCTCGGATTTCTCATTAAAGAAAAGGAAAGGACACACCAACATAATTCTGACTGTTATCTGACTGTCTTGACAACCTACTGCTGTGTGGCTATGGCAGGTCTGACTAAATCTGGGCTTGGCCCTCCAGGGTCCCACATAGCTGAATTGTTCAGAAAGCATGGTTCTCCTGAGGAATCACGGGCCCATTTTCTGATGTGGGGGGAGGAATACTTAGAGCAAGTATCCCAAAGCAGTTGTCACATAATTCAGTTGGTGTAAGATACTGATGGTGGCTTGCAGCTCTACCTCAACCATGCCTTTTTCAAGAGTGATGAAGCATTACAAAAGCCCTTTGTTCCAACTAAGTAGACAGAAAAGAAGTCAGCAGTCCTGTCCTACTTCATCAACGCACTCAGCTTTGTTAAATCTTGGTTTAGCTCATGGATCAGCAGTCACACCTTGCAGGGCATTTGAGGTGCCTTTTCTTACTACTACATGATTAAGCAGCGTGCTTTCTAAGACAAAGACTATAGTCATTTGAGCACAGTACTTTGTATTTTAGGTAGTACGAAGAAATATCCTCCTGAGAACCGAGGAAAAAAATCTTTGTGATTTGTGTGTCCGATAGGCTGTTTCTCAGGAGGAGTAAAAAACCTCTAATAATTAGCTTGAATTGATCAATTAATTTAATACAAAATATGATAAACATAAAAAGAAAAATTAAAAAATGAATGTACAATGTTTTTGGCAGACAGGATTTTTCAGGCTTCTTGGGGAACTTACCACAGTTTCTTTGCTGATTTAGACTGCCTCAACATCTTCTGTCTTCTCATGTCCATGATACTGAGATCAGCAACTATCCATGCCATCTGTTGCAGGACGCCTTGTTCTTCTTGTCACTGTAGTTCCTTAAGATTCTGGCTGTATGTTTTTTAGTTGTTATCGTGCTGCATAATTCATTTGAATAGATTAGATGTCTCCCTGATGGTACAGTGGTAAAACTAAGTCAATATGTGAAATGCCTCGAACACTTACACTGCCATACTATAATCTACTGGCTCTGTTTTGGTGGAAAAGATTTGTCACAAGTGTAGCCACCAACTCACTGTACATTCTCATTTATGTATTTAACATTATTTATTTATTTATTTTAGCTTAGCAGAGTGTACTTTTGTCCACACTGCAGTGTGATAAGAAGCTACTAACCAGATAAGGAGCATTTTGCAGATGCCATAGGTTTTCCTCTAGCACCTCCATTAGGTGGTCATTTGTAGTTTTAAGTGAAAAATATTCATAGATTTCAATCACATTATCAGCATAGAGCCTGAGAGCAAAACTGCAGCAATAACATGCTGACCTAAACTGGACACACCATATCCTGTCACTGCAGCAACCAAAACCATCCAGTTTAAACTACAAATATTTTGAAAAAGATATGAAGCAACAGTATGGAGCTCTTACAGTCCATATATAGCACATGCTACAATTCAGTAACAGGGCTTGACTTACACACCATATTATATACAACATGTATCTTGTGGATAATACCACCTTTTCCACTGCTGCAATGACGAAAACCAGCACATGCCTGTATTTTGAAAATGACAATGGCCATTTGGAGGGTGAAAGACAAAAGATATTTATGTAATTTTGCCTCTGTACGGCACTACAGTGGATTTGAAATCAGACAAGATGTGACTGTGCTGTGTGATATGAAGTGTAGACTTTCAGCTCTTTTTGCATTAACTGCTAAAAAATTGCTGCCACAACTTCTGCCAATCAACAAGGTTTTGACAGTGAAAATATGATTACTTCTAAACAGTGTTGGTCAAGTTACTTGAAAAAAGTAATCAGTAACTAATTACTGATTTCTTCCCCCAAAAAGTAATCATGTTACTTTACTGATTACTTATTTTCATAAGTAATTAGTTACTTAGTTACTTTTTAAAAAAAATGATTTACAACCTGAATAGGTAATAAAGCAATAGCTCTTTCAGCCCAATTCACTTTTTTCTACATAATCCATCATATAAAATGTAATCAAATGAAAAAGTCTTTTTTGAAACTAGCTTTATTAGTTTTAATCTTTTAACTTTATGCATGAAACAAACATTAAATTATATTCAACATTCTCTGACTAGAAGAAATTTGTTTAACATTTAAACCTATTTTCTGCACATTCCTGCACATAAAATAAAATATTTTTTTGTGTTTACACTCACTCTTTCAAATAAATGCACATAAAACACAGCAGAAAATCAATAAAATCAAAGACTCAGTGGTCCTGTTGCTCTATTTTCACCTGTATAGCAGGAGTGGGGCAGGCGGGGGTTTGCCCTGGTGCAGGTTTGTCATAGCGGTCAGTGGAAGGATCTGGGAGTTTCACATTCCCGTGGCAGCGTGTCGGTGCTTGCTTGAAAGTTTAGGGGGTTTTTTTGCTGTAAAAAGAAGTTTTCTTCCCACGCAGTGAACAGTGGATGCTAATGTTTTTGTCACTTTTTATGAAATCAAACTCAAAGTAAGTTCAGTACTTCCACGCGTTAAACACTGTGCGCTCATACTCTCACTCGTTATATTATCCGTTGTTGATCTGCACACAGCTGTTGCCAACGTCGCACTCGCTTACAGTTTTTCTCCATTGGTTTGGCTCATTTCTTGAAACAGAAATTACATTCTCAAAACTCTAAGATCATTTGGCAAAACACTCTTACAGCTTAGCACAACACTATAGCTCACCTGCAAAAGCTCATATCTCTTCCAAAACTGTTCACTCAGGCTTCAATCTAAATCCCTTTCGCATTTAAACAGTCAGTGTCTCCAAAATGGCAAAGATCCTTCTCAATAGCTTTGGCTCATTTCTGGACACAGATCGGACATTCCCATCATTCGTGATGCTTTTGTCAAAATAAACCTGGATGGTTGATCACAACAACATGATCCACCTGCAAAAGCTCATATCTCTCCTAAAACAGTTCACTCGTGTCAAAACAACATTTCTTTCTAATCTGAATAGTCAGTGCCCCCAAAATGCATCGTCCCTTTGGCATTGTGTGAGTGCTGCCATACAAAATGTTTAGATGTTTTGTCACTATGGCAGAGGACCAACAATATACAACAGAAATGAGTAGCCTCCATCACAGATTGCACTCACACTACCAAGGAAATTATAACCATTTTTTATTCACACACAAAGAAAGTTTCATACATATGTAAAAAAAACCTGGGACATCCACTGTGGCCAGGTGGCCAATAATATTACGGCCACGTCTTCGGCCCTTGACCAGGTTGAAGCCAGCTTCATCCACGAACACCAGGATGTGAGGGGTCTCATGTCCTTCCAATGACATTATTCTCTAAAATAGAGTAAAGACCATAAAATCAGTCATACAGAAGAGTCATATACTACAGTTAGACAATTACATGTTCTCCCCCACAGGTTCAATATACCACAGGCCACTACTCCAGTGGTTCTAAACTATAATAGGCCTATGAGGAAGTACTGCAGGGATATTTGATAGAAAGGGGAGTGGGAAATACTGATGACTTACTGAGATGTTACAGTGAAACCTACAGTATTAGATAGATTTGATTGGGAGACAATAAAATAAGGATTGTAATGAGAATTGTATCATACAGTAAACTGCAGTTTTCTGTTGAAATTGTTGAAGTCAGATGAAGCAAATACTGATTCTGAAATCAGGTAAAGGAGGTATTGAAACCAAATAAGTGAACTACTGCTTACTGTGATTACAGGTAAGGTTATAATGAGAGACAACCAGTAACTGACTTACATTTACATACTGGTAGCGCAGCTCCTTCACTCTGTCAGAGTTCCTCTCATATGGTACCCTGTAGATTTGTTTCATTGTCATCTGATGCTTCTTCAAAACCCGGTTTATTGTGGAGATGCTTAATGTGTTTATATTCTGGAATATATGATTGTCCTGAAGGATGGCATCGCGGATCTGTCTCAATGTGATGGCATTATTTGCGGCCTCTTCCCCCTATTCCTCCACCACGCATTCTCAGTCCTCCTCTTCTTCTTCTTCCTCCTCTTCCTTGAGGAAGAACTTCCCCTTGTCCGTTTGCTTGGCCTTGTCTATCCATGTTCAGAGATCAGACTGGCTCTGGTCAAGCTCTATATATCTGTGTTTGGCAGCACACAATCATGGAACACACCTGTGTGTGACACTACCCCTTCGTTAGTCTAGTTTCACCTGACTGTCAACGACTGTCATCAATTTATCAAATATTCAAAGAAATTAATGGTATTATGTTCTTGACCAATTTTGACTATTGAACAGACAGTTGTGCATGCGAGTACTTATACAATGAAATCATGCTGACATGTTTTGGAGGGAATGATCATTAGACTGAGAATCAACTAATCAGTTTAGATCTACAAGATCTATTCATTTGGAAAATGCGCTAAATGTGGGCTAACTGTATAACTGTAGGCTACGTGTACTTAATCATTTGCAAAGATGCACTGAGACAATTGAGACATGTACTAAGGCATTTGCCGTTTGATAAAATGAATGAGAAATGCCATTCTGTTATGAACATTTGCCAAGAGGTTTGGAGGTTTGTCCATGTTATTTTGAGAATGTAATTTCTGTTTCAAGAAATGAGCCAAACCAATGGAGAAAAACTGTAAATCATTGTCATGGGACACTCTCGCAAAAAAAATCACGGTTTTAGTAACGCAGTAACACAGCGTGCTTAGGGGAAAGTAACAGTAATCTAATTACCTTTTTTTACTTTACTCGTTACTTGAAAAAGGTAATCGGATTACAGTAACGCCCATCTCTGCTTATAAATAACCAATAGAAACACAGGAAATGGGAGCCTCAGCGAAAACAAACAAGAGAGTAAGGAGACCATGAAAAGCCACTCACTTAGATGCAGGTTTCCTCTAGTACTTTAATTTAGAAAACTAACTACTAGAAACAAATAACGGAAACATAGTGCACGTTCTGATGGAGGTGAGGGAGGAAGACACAGAGACTAAGTTGCCTATTCCCAGCCTCCATGCTCTGCCTTCCCTGGGTTTATATTTAATTCAGTTAATTTCACTTTTATTTGTATGGCACCAAATCAACAAAACAAAAGGTAAGTCCAACATTAAGAAACAAAACAGAGAATCTGAAAACAATAAAATGAATTAGTGCCTGACCAGTGTCAGGCGCTTTTAGATCGTTTAGATCAGCTAAATTTTAATCTGACCTTTCTGTTGTTACCTTGCTGTAATTACATCCACAAAGGTGCCTCTTGAGTGCAGACCTTGCCAGTGATACTCATACAGTATCATGTCAAGACTATCAATAGTGTTCTTGACATTCAATGAATAGGTGACCTCGCTGAATGCCAAGTAATACAGGTTTTTAATAGTGGCAATTTGCAGTTTTTGACGATATTATTTCATCTAGCTATCTATTTATTTTTGAATAGCATTTTCCACACACAAATGATATGCTATTGCTGATGTCACAGGCAACAAAAGCTAAATGGTAAATGGGCTGGTTCTACTCCGCGAGACCAATGCAAAGCTTGAGGTCACAGATTGCTCTGAATGTTCACATAATAGGCAAACAATGAAAGGATTATTTTTTAAAGATCATGCTCACCATATGGTGCTAGTGCTGTTCATGGCTTCCTATCTTTTACAAGCAAGTGAAGCAGTGAAGTCTCTGTTAAAGTCCCTGTGTTTGGATACTTCAGATGTAAAGGCAAAGGAGACCATGTTACAGTGGGGCAAAAAAGTATTTAGGCAACCACCTATTGTGCAAGTTCTCCCACTTAAAAAGATGAGAGAGGCCTATAATTTTCATCATAGATATGCCTCAGTGATGAGGGACAGAATGAGAAGAAAAACGTCCAGAAAATGACATTGTCTGATTTTTAAAGAATTTATTTGCAAATTATGGTGGAAAATAAGTATTTGGTAACCTACAAACAAGCAAGATTTCTGGCTCTACTGTTTGAACTCATCACTATAAAAGACACCTGTCCACAACCTCAACCAAGCTGGGAAGACTGAATCTGCAATAGGTAAGCACCTTGGTGTGAAGAAATCAAGGTGGGAGAAATTATTAGAAAATGGAAGACATACAAGACCACTGATAATCTCCCTCAAATTCAGGCTCTATGCAAGATCTCACCCTGTGGGGTCAAAATGATCACAAGAACGGTGAGCAAAAACCCCAGAACAACATGGAGGGGCCTAGTGAATGACCTGCAGAGAGCTGGGACCAAAGTAACAAAGGCTGCCATTAGTAACACACTACGCCGCCAGGGACTCAAGTCCTGCAGTGCTAGACGTGTCCTCCTGCTTAAGCCAGTACATGCCCAGGCCCATATCAAGTTTGCTAGAGAGCATTTGGATGATCCAGAAGAATATTGGGAGAATATCATATGATCAGATGAAAACAAAATAGAACTTTTTGATAAAAACTCTTCTTGTCGTGTTTGGAGGGGAAAGAATGCCATAAAACATCATGCTTTGGGGCTGTTTTTCTGCAAAGGGACCAGGATGACCGATCCGTGGAAAGGAAAGAATGAATGGGGCCATGTATCGTGAGATTTTGAGTGAAAACCTTCCATCAGCAAGGGCATTGAAGATTAAACATGGCTGGGTCTTTCAGCATGACAATGGAGTGACACATCAGTGTCCAATGTATTGGTTTATGTGCAAGTATACCATCAACACTGACACAAATACAAGAAAAGACCCTTTGAATAGCACACTATGCGTGAAGGGGTTAAAAATCAGACAGTTTGATTTTCTGGATTTTGTTTTTTCTCTTTTTGTCTCTCATAGTTGAGGTATACCTATAATGAAAGGCCTCTCTCATCTTTTTAAGTGGGAAAACTTCCACAGTTGGTGGCTGACTAAATACTTTTTTGCCCCACTGTATGTGGATGCAGGTTGAGTGAAGAGTTTATTCTGTTTTAGTTGGTGGTGGCAGATTAGTGGACATGAAGACTGGAGTAGTGTCAGAGGGAGGCAGAAATGCAAATAGGAAGGACCCTGCTGATTGGCAGACTCAAACTCTGAACCTTCCTGCTATGAAAGAATGGGTCCTGACCACTGCACCACTGGGCCTCCCAGTTTAAAGAGCCTGAGGAATTTAATTGGAGATGGCTTTTAGGTATGTAGACTGTTTGCCAAGTAAGTGAAGATGGTAGCTGTGTCATACAAAACTACTATTTCTTCAAAAGAAGAAAAAGAAGTCCTTACATAGATGGCAGAGCTCCTTAAGTCAGTTTAGGATTACATGAAAACAGAAACAATAGAAGACAAAAGCTATGGCAGTTTTTCCAAGTTGTTTTAAGACTACCTAACAAAACGTGACCGCATACCAAGCAGAATTGCATATTAATTTGATACTTGTACTTGCTGTTTCTGGACACTATGCAAAGGTTTCAGAAATAAAAAAGTTTAAAAAGTTCATTGCTAAGTTTGAAAGATTACCACATTTCCTTAAGAGCTAACAAAAGTCATTTAACACAGCAGCACAAAATGGACATTTTATTGTGTACACCAGCGGTCCCCAACCCCCGGGCCTTTGTCCGTGAGTCGTTTGGTACCGGGCCGCGAGAGTTGAGGCTCAGGTGTGAAATGTATGGTTTTCAGGGTTTTTATTGGTTTTCAGCGTTATTTTGTTATCGTTTTTATCGTTAACTCGGTTTTCCTGGGTCTTTTTACGTGTGTTATGAATAAATCTTCTTTTTTTCGGTACCGGTACTAGTTTTATTTTGTTGTATTTATCCGCGACACCTTAAAGGCCGGTCCGTGAAAATATTGTCGGGCATAAACTGGTCTGTGGCGCAAAAAAGGTTGGAGACCGCTGGTGTACACCACTTCAACTGCTCATGAAAACAAATATCTAATCATCCAATTGCATGGCAGCAACTTAGTGCATTAAGGCAGCGGTCCCCAACCTTTTTTGCGCCACGGACCGGTTTATGCCCGACAATATTTTCACGGACCGGCCTTTAAGGTGTCGCGGATAAATACAACAAAATAAAACTAGTACCGGTACCGAAAAAAAGAAGATTTATTCATAACACACGTGAAAAGACCCAGGAAAACCGAGTTAACGATAAAAACGATAACAAAATAACGCTGAAAACCGATAAAAACCTTGAAAACTATACATTTCACACCTGAGCCTCAACTCTCCCGGCCCGGTACCAAACGACTCACGGACTGGTACCGGTCCGAGGCCCGGGGGTTGGGGACCGCTGCATTAAGGCATGAAGGCATGGACTTACTTGCTGAAGGTCAGTTTAGAAGAAAGGTGATTTAAGTGACTTTGAATGTGGCATGTTTTTTGTGCCCGGTGGGCTGGTCTAAGTATTTCAGACACTGCTGATCTACTGGGATTTTCCCACATGGCCATTTCTAGGGCTTGCAGAGAATGGTCTGAAAAAAAAGAAGAAAATATTCAGGGAGCGACAGTTTGCGGGAAAAAAAATGCCCTGTTGATGCCAGAGGCCAGAGGAGAATGGCCAGACTGCTTCAAGCTGATAGGAAGGATTAGAGTTCACACGGGCTCACCAAAATTGGACAATAAAACGTCATCTGATCTTATAAGACTCGACCTCTGCTGCGATATTCAGATGGTAGGGTCAGAATTTGGCATAAACAACATGAAAGCATGGATCCATCCTGCCATGTGTCAGCTGTTAAGGCTGGTGCTGGGCGTGTCATAGTGTGGGGATATCTTCATATCACACTGAGTGAGTATTGTTTCTGACATATATGAGTGGACAGCATTTATTTTTACGTTGTGACTAGTAATCTTTTTGTTTTTTACAACCTCTGTAATGAAGTGTTGTGATTCACCAGTTTGTAGAAATTTATAGAACATGAAGACATGAAAATATGGAACAACAAGGTAAACTTTCATAGCCCATCTTTGGGGGGAGTTGTACTATGACAACAGTAGCTAATGTTACCCAGCAGCCTAGTTTGTGCAGATGGATACTCTGAGCACAGCAGTTTTCTTTTCCTAAAGCTTTATGAAGTCTCCTTCATATCTTGACCTTGATGCTTTCCACTGATGTCAAAGAAAATGATTAGAAAAAGAAATAACAAAGTTGTTGGGGGGAGTTTTTTAGTGACTTTTTGACTGTAACCTTACACCACCTAAGTTAGCTTGTTGATTCACTCAGCATTCAAATGGTTTCCCGGCTCAGAGCGTAGGGGCACCTTCAAACCTGAAAACAATGAGCAGCATTTTTCTCTGTTTTCTGAATTGAAACAGTGTACACCAGTGTGCAACAGTATGCAGTTAGCTTAGAAGCAGGCTTTCACTTCTTTGGCAAGCTTTTCAGCAGTGTCATCCAATCCCCAGTAATGTGTACATAAATCTTGCAATATTTAAACGGCAGCGTGCACAGTGAATCAGCTGGCATCTGGGCAACACATGGCTAACATGACACAGTGTTCAATGCACCATGAACATACACATGCACAAAATACACGTAGTATGCAATTTCAATTGTCCTCACCTGCTTGATGAAACTAGATATAATGAAATTAATTAATAATTGCCCTTTGGGGATAAATAAAGTGTTTTTTAAATAATAATATATTGTATAGCAGTTTTCGAGACCCTCAAAGCACTTTACAATTCCACTATTCATTCACTCACTGGTGGAGGCAAGCAACAGTTGTAGCCACAGCTGACGTGGGGCAGACTGACAGAAGCGAGGCTGCCATATCGCACCATCGGCCCCTCTGGCCATCACCAGTAGGCGGTAGGTGAAGTGTTTTGCCCAAGGACACAATCACCAAGACAGACAGAGCTGGGGATCAAACCGGCAACCTTCCAGTTACAAGATGAGCTTCCCAACCCCCTGAACCACGGTCGCCCACGCGTATGAATTTGAAGTGTGAATATTACACTAACTGCTCCATAGTTATTTCATGTGTTATCACAAAACAACTGCTGTTGACATTGTTGATTTTGGACATGATTTGGAGCGTATTCGAAGGAAAACAACTAGATGGTAGCCAAGATGCTTTGAGAACTGATACTGCACACTTAAAGATGTTTAGATTAAGGCCTCAGTTCCCCTGCAAAAATTCCTAACCTTACCTGTAAAAATGACAAACTGAGCATTTACCATACAGAAGGTGGCATTCCCAATCACCAATGTATTTCTGTTGATCTTTCCACAGTTTATCTAATCACAAAAAAACACTGTGCCGC
Source organism: Mchenga conophoros (assembly GCF_057382185.1). NCBI lineage: Eukaryota > Metazoa > Chordata > Actinopteri > Cichliformes > Cichlidae > Mchenga > Mchenga conophoros. The sequence continues at coordinate 32,529,460 of NC_140526.1, forward strand.
TGCAGCACCTCATCTCCTCTATCTCGCGTAGACACCGACACATAGCTTCACACACTACAAACATCTCATCATCTGACTCTGTGTGAGAAGATAAAACAGCATCCGCTCTCTGGAGAGTCCCATGTCAGCGCAACAAATTTGTATGCACAGCAAACAGTGAAGAAGACTGTGCCAAATCAATACAAATTATGTGTTTAATAATGTTTCTGTGAGCAAAACACATTAAAATAAATATACACGCTCATTAACATGTTAAAACCAGCTATTGCTTTTAAGCCGTGTTATTTATTCAGTATACAATGAATGCCTGAGTGAATGTGAGTGTCAATGGTTGTCTGTCCCTGTGTGTTAGCCCTGCGACAGACTGGCGACCTGTCCAGGGTGTACCCCGCCTCTCGCCCTATGACAGCTGGGATAGGCTCCAGCGCCCCCCGCGACCCTGAAAAGGATAAGCGGAAGCGAATGGATGGATATATATATATTTTGTCAAGTTTCTATTAATATATCTGCCCTCTCCTGGACAGTGACCTCACACATTGTACCTGAAGTCCTCTAAGGTCCTTCTCCCAGTTTTGGGGTTAAATTCCATAATGTTCCTTTTAGTTTTGTCTCTCATATAAAGATATTATTTTTTCACATCTGTTCCTGTTGTTCCTTCACTCTACAGAGGTACTTCTTCCCTCAGGGCACTGGCATTATCACATCTATCTGACGTGCCCTTTTCTTATCCTTGTCAACAACTGGTTAGCCAGCTGCTTGTCTTGAGGTCCCACAGGATCTTAATTCTCCTGCTGAACTACTTTCAATGGTGTCTTCCATTGGGACTTAGGGAGTTCTAACCCATATTCCACACAGATGTTCCTGTACGCTATCCCAGCAACTCAGTTATGCTTGTCAGTATATGTTGTCCCAGCTTGCATCTTGCATTTAAACATAGAACCCACTTGAAAAAATAGAAAAAATAGTGAACTGAGAGCATAATTTTACTAGAGAAAACTAATACTAGAGAAATACGCTGAAGCTGTACATTTTCTTTCATGTTAAGCAAGGTCACAGGAAATGGTGCATGACTGTCAAGCATGGATGGAAGACTCAGTTCACTGCTTACACAGTTGCAGACACACAATCACGCCTGTGCTCACTGGCATTCTCTCTAATTCCAAGGACAGGTGCTCTTCTTTCTTCGTACTGCCTCGCTGTAGAAAATGAAAAACAAAAAAAAACAAATCTTCAGCAGATATGTCATGCTCATGCAGCACACACATAGGCTGTTCTTAGACATGATCCCACTGTAGTCAGCACCATGCCAGAGCAATTTGCCCTGTTTTTGCTGTTCTGAGGGTTATTCACTGAACAAAAGTGCACGTGTCCTGGCATACATTTCTTAGCTGTTATTATATCAGCAGCTTTTGTTTTTGTCTCCGGCTGTGCAGCTGGTATGATTGTTTCAAATGATAGGACTAACAATGACAAAGTCATTGCTGGATAAAATGTGTGAGTAACGCCCTCTGAATATCTTGTTATTAATGCGTATGCTAAGTACTTTCAGCGTTGTATTCATGTAAATACAAACAATAATGAATGGTGGACAGTAAGGGTCTCGGTTTTAGGTTGGAGACAGCTGCAGATAAACGGACTTATTCATAGAAACAAGCATCTACATGCACAAGAAAACATAAATGAGACACAAAATTAGAAAAAGCTGTTCTGTAATTGTCATTACTGCTGTGATCCACAATGTGGTGCTCTTTCATAAGGTGAAGCAGCTCATTACTTCTCTCAGTAGGATCCCCTTGATTTATAAAGGCACTGGCATTGTAATTTTTAAATATATACTCAGTTGTTTTCACAGCTAATGTTAGTTGAAAACAATTTTCTCAGCTAATCATACCTGAAAAAGAAACCCTGCTTATCTCCCATGATTATGGATATTACTTGTGTACACAAACCATTCATGCCCATCATATTAACATATTAAGAGCAATATGTTTTGGGATGTGGGTCGTTATATATGTCGTTATATAAAAAGACAAATGTCTTTTGGTTTTCATTTTAGTCCTTGTAGATGACTCATTGATTGTACCACTAACTTAATGAGAGGCTGCTATAAATTAAATCAAGCTGTGGCCTGTGTGATTTACAGTACCTTGTTTAGTGAGTCACTGTGGATTTTGCTATGATAATGGTTTGCACTTTATCATAATGATTTGATAAACCATAAAGAAAAAGCAGAAGGATAATGGGAAATATTGTTCCTGTGGGAAGATTCACATCAGCTGTGTTACTTGGATGCTTTAACCTGGACGCTCTCTGCCGTGATGCTTTCACAATCCCCACCCAGCTATTTATTCTGATCATTAGTCCTCAGTATATATGTTCCCCGATCAAAAATGCAAGCTAATGACAAATTTACTCTCATGGCCTTTGTGGCAACGCTGTGACAACCCTCATCAAACAGAAATGTGTCACATCCACTGAGTTCAAAATGCATCCATCTATGCAGACAAACTGTCAGAGCTAAAAAATGTTCTGCTGATCTTATAAAGACAACAGAATGTTTAATGCGCGCAAACCTTAAGTGATAAAGCGGACTCTTTATTGATTGTCACTTTGTATTTGACTGTCTTGAGAAACGCTTAATTGAACACTGGGAAACATTAGCCTCCTTACTTCATGCATATGTGACTGCCAATCATCCGTCTTCCTTTTATAGTGGTGCATCGTTGCCATTCTTCACACATTCTTAGTCACCATCTGTCAAAAACTGAATAATTGAGCATAATATCTTCTGCTGTTTAACATTTGCTTTACTTGTAGACTGACATTCCTTCGAGGGGTTGTCCTTGTGGTTTTTTTTATCTGTGCTTTGATACTATTAATGAACCACAATGAGAGGAGCTGCACTGGTGTTGTAAGCAGGTCAGATTTGTGTTCTGCAATGAGCGTTTATGCACTGATTGAACAGTTAGTCCTACTCCTACTCTGCAGCTCTGCACTCATATGTTGGCACATGTCTGTTAACGACATTTTATTCACCAGCATTTACTTAGCAACCTGACTTGTTCTGCTGGGAAAATGTGACTTTCAAATTTATGTCCACTAGCATCATCGCTATCAGCTGCTGATTTCAGCATGTCACTATTCCAGTTTTGTAGAAAATAAACATGAATGTGATGATGAGGAATAACCTAAAACAACAAGATTCTCACAAAAAGTGTCAGGTTTCCTCTTCTGTAATTTCTTATGGCATGTGTTTAAAGATAACGGTGACTTTAATTCCAAGAATTAAAAGTAGGTAAGTAAGTAAATAAAGGTAAGTAATTATTAAAAGTAATTAAAGACATGTAATTAATCCATATTCTAAACTGCCCTTTAAAAGAATATTGGTATCACTTTAAAAATAAGTGTTTTGCCACATCTAACTTATGCTGAAAGATTTTGTTGATGACTAAAAAGCTCTGCATTACAAAACTGACATGATTGATGTGGTAATGGTGCAGAGTTGCTTATTTACACACCATCAAACATGAAACAAGAGTAGCATTCATTCTCAGTCATGCACCTGACCACTTAGCAAGTGCTGGCACCGTGTCCACTCGCTTCTAACGTTTTCTGTAGGGTAAGAATGATAGACGTTTACGTCAGCAGGATAAAATATCACCTCGCTAACGATACAGTCAATTAGCTTATCAAAGGTTAATAATGAGTTAAGAATTACCCCAGATTTTTTTTGGCAAACGGTTGAAGGCTTTTAATGGTCACGATGATGAGGATGGGGAAGCTAAATATGCCAAACTCTGACTGGCTCTCATTAAAGCTTGGGAGAAAGTCTTTGATGTTTTCAGACTCAGTCACTTCAGTCAATATTAGAAGTAAATATCCCTCCTGCTGTTTCTATTGGATGCTTCTTGTATATTAATTTGTGCGCGCACACACACACACACACACACACACACACACACACACACACACAGATATATATATATATATATATATATATATATATATATATATATATATATATATATATATATATATATATATATAAACACAGCTTTAAAGCTGCAAACAGAGGATGCCTGTTTCTTCTCTCAGGCCTCACATTTAACTCCTTGTTCACTGAGGCTCAGCGTTTAACTCATGGCCTACCGCTTTCTAATCATCATGACTGAACATGACATAAATGAGTCAGTGTGACTCTTAAGGCGTTCAGGCCTCCACATATGCGGCGCTGATTGCTAGCAGCAGAAGTCTCTTCACAGCTGACCACTCACGCTCTCTGAATAACTTGGTCCCTCGTTAGGATGTGATAGTTTTCCAGCAGAGGGAAACTTAGGGGCAAACTGCTGCATGCATTTGGAGACCTCGTTACGTAGGTCTAAAAATGCATCCGCACAGTCGTCATGATTTGGCATTAAATCCTCACTAATAAGTCTAATTGGAGAAAACTACCCTCAAACACTTTTAACACCAACCGACAGTTATTTTTTATTGCATTATGTCGTTGACTGGAGATGTAATAAAAATGTAGACTAAGTTATGTCACATTGACCTATTTCCAGTGATTACTATAAATTTATAAACTACTTCAGCTCTTACAGGATGAAATTGGAAAAAAGAAATCCCCTCCTTCTTCATGTTGAAATGTGTTAACAAGATATTCCTCTTTTATGGCTGCTAAAAAAAGAGACTTTGTGATATTAATATCAATGCAAATAGCAGCCCGGATTCCCAAAATGTTCCGCCACCTAAGTGTTGATGCAATGAAACTTAGCTACTCCTCTTAAATGAAACATTAACAATAATCCCAGATTTTTTTAAGGCTTTGTGGTATGGCTCAAGAGGAGGCAGTTAACTTGTAATTGGATGAGAAGTAGAAAGAGCCTTCCAGGTTGTATTTTCACCGTGTTTTGTAGATTTACCCATTCAACCGATCATGCATGTGTAATGTACTGACAAGTACTCGTCTTCACACGTAGCATAGTGTTACAAACAAATTGACAACAAATTGCTGCAGATGTGTGGAACTAGTTTTAAATGCAACTCAAGAATAATGTCTCTCATAAGTATTTTATTAACAAACTGACAATAGTCTCTCTAAGAGCATGTTTATGCAAATATAGTAGCATGAAAGCACAGATTTCATAGTTTTATTCAGTGATTCCCTTATTTGCAAAAACACATTATATCATTTTCTTATTGCCGCTGTAGCTTTTATGGTAAATTCAACTATTTAACATGCTCATGCATAAACCCCAGAGCCCACAAAGCCTTGGTGCATGTGTTTACAAGCTTACAGCACAGCGGTTTTGTGTTTCTACGCAGTATTCACACAGTTTGTGAATTAAATATGCAGGGTTAAAAAGCATCAGCTCATCACTTTGCAACAAGCCCTCAGAGACAGAGTCCTGCACTACTGTTGGTATTTTGGCCAAAATGTGAACTGTAGATCATCTAACACCTAGAAGAACACCTAAAGAAAAGAAGGTCAGTGACACTCATTACAAAAGTGAAAATCGCAAAACAGTGTGGGAAAGAAAATCCCGATCATCACACCGGTTTAAAAGCTAATCTTTGGACTCACTGCTCGCTGAAGGGTTATCCTAAAACAGCATCTGTCCAATCGGCAACCAAAGGCATAGCAGACCTGTACTTACACACATAGCAAACGGTGCTTCTTGTAGAAACAGCTTGAAAGGTGGTCTTTTTTCAGGTTTACCAAAAATAAAAGCACCAGAACAAAAGTGTACTATGGCAACACTGGTTGGTCCTCATAGTGCAGAAAAAGCTGTTTCTTTAGTAACACTGAAAGTGAAAGAATACTGTTCACAAGGTATCCAGGCTTCCAAGCTGCTGTTATGTTCATGGATGTTGACTTTTTGCCAGGAACCTGCAGCTTTGGCCTCAGTCTTTTAGCACAGCATTGTGCATACAGACATCCAACCATGTCAACACCCCAATTTTACTGGGTTAACAAATTCAGTTAGCTAAAGACCCTATTAAATTAAACAGCTAGCCGACTGTAGCAAATCAAGTCTACCATCAAGGCACTAAACATCCTGACAGTTATTGTCCTCCATTTGAAATAAAGAACCCATTTTTTTCTCTGCAAAAATATTAGTTTCAACTGTGCAATCTGCCACAGTTATCACTGTTAACTTAAGGTAACTTAAGGTAAAGCTTGAAAGATGTAGCAGTATTAAGGGTGGGGTTTAAGCAAATGGCCACTGGTTTATCCCTACCCTCCTTAGGGAACCGGCCAGTCTGCCAGGCAACACCACAGACAGACACTAATGCAACTGCAAGCTAAAGGAAAGCAATGGCAACATTTTTTCCTATGAAATTAATGTGCTGCCAACAGACGGTACTACAGCCAAGTAGCTTATACAGTAATTTTGTGTCCTGCACCCCTTTAGAAGGATATTGCATTTATACAGATATTAATTTGTGTAGCAGAATCCTCCACACACACATCTCTCTCTCTCTGTGTATATATATATATATATATATATATATATATATATATATACACACACACACAATTATTTTATTGTCTCAGGAACACTACTGTCTCTCACTAATTATAGACTGTGAGCAACACAGTTCTTCTGCTAGGAGACAAGAATTCATAGCAGCATTGAATAGAAATGCAGATGTCATCAATCAGCTGTCCAATCTTTTTTTAAGTGGCCATAGTGGATGTCACACTGATCAAACTATAAAAAAAAATGAAATTCATTCACCCTCCCTCCATGTCTGGTGGCTCTTATCCCAGATGTCATCCAAATTTCTTCAGCACCACCTTTCATTTGGTTTTATTTCTTATGTGGGACATAAGTCATTTCTTTTAGATTAGCTGCTAGTTGGCAAAATGAGCCATAAATTTATTTTATGTTGTATTGGTGCGGAGTGCGTCGCCTTTTCCAACTGTCTAAATAATTCTCTCTCCCTTCCGTATGCTTTATTGTACGGCCGAGATGTACCACCGTTGGCTGTCTACAGCTCCGTGTACTGCTGTTTGTCTAACAGATTTAAAGCAAAAGGGAGGTTGAGGCTCTGTTTTGAATCCACCGGCTGGCTAGGGTGGTGTCCTTGTGTGTGCGTGGGCTCTCTTGGGTAATTTGCCTGCTTCCCACAGTCCAAAAACATGTTAGGGTTAACTGGTTGTTCTAAATCGGCCATAGGTGTGAATGTGAGTGCGAATCTCTGTGTTAGCACTTGCGACCTGTTCAGGATGTACAGTGACAGCTAGGATGGGCTCCAGCCTGACCCGAACAGAAAATTCAAGTATTTGAATGGAAACTATATCCTTTTCATACAGAATCAATGTATACAATAAATCACAAGTCTCCTTTTCTAACACTTACAGCATTTGTCACACGGTTCATTCAGTAGGAGCCCTTCATGTCCACCACCACTCCACTAAATCCTGAGCCTTCTAATCTCCCGTAAACACTCCCTGACTGTGGAGCCTCCTTGGCACTGCCAGCATGTGTGTGCCAGCTCCATATACCCATTAGCACCGTTAAGCCGCTGCTTCTTACCCCCAACTCTAAGTGCTCACAGCAAAGGTGAGTTTGTCTGATGATTACCTCACTTTGCATTGTGGGTGGCAATAATCCTCGACTTTGGCAAGGAATCCTGAAAACAGAAACTTATCCATCCCTATCCTCAAAAGTCTTAAGTTGCCTGTCATTACAGGAGAGATTTGCATATACTGCTAAAAATGAACTCCTATGTCCCTGTATTTTCCCCCTCCTCCCCTTCATAACCAAAGCCTTCCTTTCCCCCCTTATTTTCATCCATATTTTTAAATATATATATTAACACTTCTCCCTCTCCAGCCTCCTCTTCTGTCACTACTACTCTGAATTTCTGCCTCTCACGCGCCACCCTGTAATTCAGTTAACCAGATCATTCCGATCGTTCCATAAATAGGAAAAGTACGGTAAACAAAAATCAAAAGGAGATGCTGCCAGTGCGATCAGAGAACATTTCTCTCCATTTCTTTTCAACTCCCCTCGCTGCCTGTGCTCTGAGCCTCTCATTCTCCCAGAGCACTGCAGCTCCTCCTTCCACCTCTCTCATCAGCTGCCCCTCCCTCTTCCTCTCTGTCTCTGCTAGGTGCAGCATGTATGTGAGCGTGTGTGAGCCAGCAGAGCTGCCTGTGTGTTTACATGTCAGCCTATCAGTGCTGCCGGATTTAGCGCATCTGGAGAGGACGGAGGCATTTTCTCAAATGCCCCTCAGACAAGGGATTCACATCTCGGCATATATCCCTCTTTGCCATTTGAATCTAGCCTGTCTTGAATCCTGCATCCCTGTCTCCATGCTTTTGGAGGCATTTTGAATTTCCTTGGCAACATGGAGCTGCCTGAATTAGAATTCTCTGCATGACAGTCCTGGTAAGTACTCTGTCTCTATGGTGGGCTTTGAGCACTGAGTCATTGGATCAGATTTATTATGGTGCAGTGGTGGGGCCAGAGGATCGCCAGGGAGCAAATTAATGTCAAGAATAAAACTGTGTATCATATGCAAATGTGGCGGGGGATATAAAGAATAAGAATTTTACTCTTAGGAGAACTCCAATTGTTATTTGTGCTTTGTCATTCAGATGGATTTCATTTTGCTGTTTTTCTGTTCAATCTGGGTTTGTACTGAGGGAACACACACACATATGGTGTGTGCTTATAACATCTCACTGTTCAATATGAAGCTCAGATATCTCCCATGGTGTGTGTATATGAATGTGTAGTGCACACTGAACACATTATACTCTGAGAGTTTGGATGGATCCATAAAAAAACAAAACCCCAAATCCAACTCATATATCCTGGCTTCCTGGCTCTTTAGAGCCCAAATAAAGGTGTGAATCTGAGCAATAGAGTGTGTGTTGTGCTCTGCCAGGTTGGTTTCTTGCTGCTTCCTAGTCTGCTCATTTGCATTCGTGTTCCTTCAAATGCCAATAAACTCATCCAGACTGACACTTACACATTCTCGGCAGCAGTTTGCTGTTGGCCATTTCCAGTGGCAAAAGAGGGATCCTATGCAGGTGCTTGATTTGCCACAGGTTACATTCAGCAGATGGATGGTGGGCAGTGTTGATGGAGAGGGTGGGCATGGGATATGTGTGTGTGTGTGTGTGGGGGGGGGGGGGGGGTGACTTTGTTTGATTATTTATGCAGGTCAAATGAACGATCGCTCAGTTTTAATTTTTATTGCCTGTTATATTTGCATCTTCGTAATCATGGCTGCAACGCTTCAGCAGGCAGACAGCAATGGTATGGGTGGGGGGGGGGGGGGGGGGGGGGGGGGGACTCTTCCTCTCTGTTCTCAACAGTGCTAACAACCTCTCCAAGCCACAGACCCCCGAAAATCTCTGAGTGATGGGCTGATAGGCTCTGCTCTTCACGTCAACATTTTATGAGCTAGACAAAGCTTTTAATTGGGTCCCTGTAATCAGGTTAGAGTGGCTGATTTGACTCTCTACTTTTGAGGTTGGGGGTGGGGGTTGATATTTATGCTTGTCACTGTGTGCACGTCCGCAGCTTCAAAGTATTCAAGCCTAATTTGATGAAGTGAAATAAGCGAGGCACGTTTAGGACTGAGATGTCTGATTATAGCTGGTGAACAGCTGGGTGATTGAATCTGTCACTGCTATTGTTCACACAGTTATTCAGCAATCCACGCCACATATTGTCAGTATCAGCTTGTTTTGTTTGCCAGAGTATGTAACTCTGTGTGACTGTGCTGTGAAATACACAGATTGCGTATCATATACGTTTACATTCTATCTGTATAGCAACACTTTAGTATTGTCCTGGATTCCAGTGAAATTAACAGTGATTGACAAATTTGCACATTTCAGAACTTTTTTGTAATACCTCAGTGCCTAAATTGTGAAGCCCAGATATGAAACAGCTGTAACTGTTAACTCTGTAGGCACCTGCGTGTGTCAGACTTGCTATTCAAACCATCTGAGTAATGGCCCAGGCTTTAATGAGAGACTCAATATTTCAGCCATAAAAAAATGGTAACACGACAAACCAGTGGAAGCCAGTCGCACTGAAATAATGTGTGGTTCATTTCATATTAGATGCTAGCTAAGCATCCAAAGCAAGCAGAAAACAATTAGCTGCTTCCTTCGCTTTAGGAGTCTAAAAAGATAAGGCACCAGAAAGACATTTCCAGACAGTTTCCTTACTAAGTGAAAAAAAAGCTTTTATTTACTAGGATGGTGAAAATGGAAGGACTATGACGTGACTAAGAAAACAATACGACTGCAGGCAAACCTCTTTGTAACTAAATAATAAGGATTTGATGGTTGCAAGGGATAATAATGTGACACCAATCCTCAAATCAGTAACTATTTTAAGCATTGTTTACAGTGTAGCTGCCATTAACAGGTTGTATTGATCAGATCAGTCATTTCATTTAGTTGTTCATATTAACTGTAAACTACATTCCTGTCTCTGAGCGTTAAAGGCAGCGACAGAGTACCTGACAGACGTATGCATGCATATGACTTAATAGGTGAAAAGACACATAGGCTCTGAGATGCTCGTCGCTCTATCACAGCCACAGGGAACTTGGACTTACTGAGCAGGGTACATTCAGTAGATATTTAAAATTATTGGTATGAGATCAAAAAATGTGGATAGAATTTTTGGATCTTCTTCTCAAACTTGCAATGTTACTCTGTGTATCAATACATGCACAGAATTGTTATAATTAAAACATGATGCATGCACAAAGAGGACTCTAAACTTGCTTTATGGTGACATCTCAATAAAAACACAATAAAGTGCTACCAAGAAACAATGCTTCTAAAATTCTCCAGCATTATCTGATTTACTTCTGGCAAAATAGCTGGCCGGATTCCTTTCAGGGGCGATGTTTTAGTGCGTGAATGAAGCACTACCACACTGGTCATGCAGAAGGGTGGATAGAGTAGATGGTGGAATCCAACACCTTGACTCCAGGGACCACGGTTTTGATTAGTTTTAGCCAACAAAGGCACTTTGGTTGCAGTGAAGTCAGAGGCAAACAAGCCAAAATAATCATTTAGACCTACAAGTTGGCATATTTTATTGGTAATATGTATAAATGTTTTCAGGGGAACATGTTACTGATCTGCAGCACCTCCTTAAAATTATGATCTCATACAAGTACACAGCTTCAAGGGAGAGATATCTTATGTTTGTTTGCGATCCACAACAAATACATGTGTAATGAGCATATTTTCTTCTTTTCCGACTATTTCTCCTTCCCAGGCAGCTACTGATATATTAGATTGGGCAGTACTGGCTACCCTTACAACCCCTAAAATTGCCTTAATAAAGACAAGAGCAGCACACATGCTACAATCTGCTCCATTCCAAACAAAATATAACCCAATAAGCACAATCAAAGAGACTCTGCTTTTTCACACTGCTTTGTTCCACGTTACCACATGTTTAATAATCTGCGATGTAGTCATGTGTATATAATCCTGAAAACAGCTATTTTTCTGACAGTAAGATCAAGAGCAGATCATCAAAGCTAAGCTGTTTGTTGTGTAGTGAATTTACAGTTTTCCCCATTTCAAATAAAATACTAAAGAAGCTGAGAAAACATATGTAGGATAAAGTTACAATTAAGCTATATTTGCAAGCACATTCAAAAGGGACCATTATGATTAAGTGAATGCCACAAATGGCCTCACACTTCGTGAATGGTTACATTTTTATTTAAAGCCTCTGTATGGTCACTGATGCCTCATTTCTTTCTGATCTTTGATACTGGGTTCAAACGAAAGCCTGTTTCACTACAGCTAAAATCAGGGCACTCCTCCACATAACAGTTCATTTGTGATGTCCCAGAAAACAGCCAGAAAACATCTAGGGTGTTACCATTAAAACATTTTCTAAAGCAAGATCCATGGTGAATGAAGATGCTGCTGCATAATGAGCACCATCAGCTACACTGAAAACGAAATTGCAGAAGTGATTGGGGTGAAGACTGTCAGACTACGTGTTTATACAGTGTCTGCTGGATGGAGAGGTGACAGACAAAGGCAGATCTCTCACAGGATAGTCAAATTTGCGTTCTACAAATATATTCAGAAGGTCACAGTTCTGCTGCTCTGCAGCAGCCTTCTTCATTTAAATTTGATAATAACAGCTTTATGCAAAATATGAGCCAGTCAGGGGCCAGTAGGATGGAGAACGGAGGTTGTTTCATCTTCTTGCATATTGGCAGCCTCAAGCCCAAGTATAACATGGCTTACAACGATATGAAGTCGGAATTAATGGAATTGATCACAGAGAAAATCAGTTGTCTTTTTTCCTACATTGTAAACAGGACAGTGGATTACTGATCTATATTTCTGTAATCTTAGAATTGTAAGGACTAGGGCAGTGAACAGATAAGCCTCTGGAATCTTAAGGCACTCTAACTTCATATTTGTACTGTATCCACTTGCCCAAGTGATTTTGTGAGAAAATCTCTCAAAATCTCTCATTGTGCCTTCTATGATGGCCTATAAGAGGCTTGTCTGCTGTAAAATGCCTTTAGCATGGCACCTAGCCCTTTCTTTTCAGTTTCATCCCAAACATCTTATATTCCCAAATGGTGGGTAGGGGATAAAGGTTTGTGTAATTTCGAGCTCATGCTACTTGACTTTCAGGATGAATGGGTGTTAATGAAGAAAGAACCTCTTTTGTAGTACTACTGTTAGACTGCCGCTGAACCAAGAAACCCATCTGCATGGCAATACCATGTAATAGGTTAAGTATATTGTAGATTTCTTTCCTGGAAAGGATCTTTTTTTAAAATCAGCCTTCGCTGTGGATCTCGCTGATTTTGCTATTAAGCCAGAAAAAGTCAAACAAGATGTGATTAGCTCTTAACGTTATTAAATAATCAGTTGTGAGACCAAAAATGAAATTAGCAATTAAAATAATGTGATAAAAAATATAAGGAAAATGTCTTTAAGTAGCAAATTAAATCTCTCTTAAATGACATTTTCCATATTAGCACAAAATCAAATGACACTGTAAAATGAGAACGAACAGCGCTGTATGCAGCTTTCATTCTCTTTCAGTTAATTGTATTGGTTCATCAGCCTGTCTGCCTGTGTCCCTCTGGCTCTCACTGGCCTGCCCATAAAGCTGTAGGCAGCTGTTCACAGCTCTAAAGCTTCTAGCACAGAAGTTCCCACACACTGATTTTAAGGTACCTGACCAGAGTATCATTTGGAGAGTAGAGTGCTAGGTAAAGCCAGTCAGACATATAGGTACCCAAAGACACTTATTAAAAAAGGGCAAGCCAACTCCAGAATGAAGGTACGTAATGGACCATTTAGAAGTAAAGAATCCAGATGCATACAGAATGAGTAAGTAACCATGGGTCAGCCTTGGGCAATGTGGTATTGGCTCACATTACTCATAGGAACACCAAAGTACTTGAAGGCTCTTGAGCTATGACTTTTTGTTTTCAAGTCTACTTTCTGAATCCAATGGCTGCTTCAGACAGCAGCTGTATTTATAACTGACCGTAAACTAGCAATTCTGCAAAACAGTTTTTTTGTTTTGTTTTGTTTTGTTTTTCCAACAAAGCAAAATTCAAATCAACCCCTCTAGCAATTGCAGTGTTGGAAGTTAATATATTACATTTCCGCCTGTTCTCATGGATATGGAGAAATGAGCTGTTACGTTTTTTGGTGTGCATGATTTTGTAAACAATCCATTTCAAAAGGAAACATTTCGCGACAGGACCATCAACACAGCATCATGAGTCAACATGCCAACCAAAAATACAAAGTTTTACAAAATGTGACAATTGCTGTATTTTAAGCCCTATTTTATTCTAAAACTAACCAAATGGTAATTTTTGATGTCTAACACTAACAACATGTGAAATGTTTGATTTGAACTTGGATTGTCTAAAGTCAAGAAAACTTGCTCCTCTATCATCAGCCTTCAGCATGCAAATCCATATTTTTTCTTGTCTTGTAATCAGTACACACTGCATGACGGTGGACTCATGAAAAATCATTTTTAAGGACACAATATAATGTAGGAAAATCAATAGATTAAAGGAACTCACAAACTGCTGTGAGACTAGGGTGTACAATAACAGTTGATTACAATTCTGTGTATTTATGATTGCCATCCCGATCTCATGTTTTATGTCTTTAATCAGCTATTTCAAATGAAATTCTAAATCTATATCATGTGTTTCAGCCAAGTCATTTTTTCCATAACCGATCATGACCCAGTTATTTTTAGTTTTCCTATAAACAGCCCTGCTCCCTTCTTGTACACACTCTAGTGTAGGAGTTTAACATTTTGGGAAATGTCTAATGGTAATATTTAAAAGCAAAGTCTGTTGCAATATCAGTCAGATTAATGCAAACCTTGAGGTTAACAGAAACCAAGACAGTAAAATTTAAGCTTTTATTCACACATACCTCAAATAAAAGTCATGCTTGAGTAAAAGCATGAAAAAAAGCTTTTATTCAAGCATGACTGACACCCACATGTTTCAGCAGGAGTCTTCTTCAGGGTGTGACATGTAGGTGGAGGTTCAGAACTGAGCACTTTAGATTTCCCTTTTTGCACATACCTCCAAGCCTGGACTCCAAACAGTAGCTCCTAAATGAAAATAAACAGAACTGAACTCTAATCATTAGTGCTTGTTACACTGTGATGTGTCAAAATGTGGTGTGTGGGGGGCTCAATTCATGTAATTTCATGGGTTCAAATCAGCATTAAGCCGAAAGTGGTTTTATATAAAAATTACCTGACTTGATTCATTATCAAGAAAATACTGGTACCAGTAGACAAAATAGTCTTTATCCGTGGGTGTTTAGCATAAAGAAAGGGTCCACTGAATAGGGTTCACTAAGATCAAAAGTGATAAGGTTAGTCTCGTCCACTGACCACACAGGAGATGACAGAGGCCTTATAGATGATTACTTCCAGACCTGCAGTGTAGTGGATGAACATTTGCAACAATGCAATTTATGCAAACTTGCTGCTGGCCATAACCCTTGGGGTGCCTTTGAGCATAGTGGTGGTCCTGATGAGGTGCTTCAAGGGGCATCCCTTGAAGCAGTAAAGCATACATGATCAAAAGCACCACGCATCAAAGTGAGCACTGTTAAAAGACTGCATGAATTATTGGTTTATTGTGCTGCAAATGGAAAGGTAAATGTTTGCTTTTAGTTTTAGGCTCTCATACTATGTCTGATTTGAGCCAAGTGATGACACAAACAGGATTTAGAAGTGCGCATGTATTAAATATATATTTATTGGCTTGCGACCACCACTACAAGCCACGGTCTGGATAAATTCTGTGTTGGTCAGAGTGTAGTAAAGGTACCCCACAATAGACAGAGTTGGATGGAAAGCCTAGACATCGTTATTTTCTGTTCTATTAGGCACAGTTGCCGGTAGAGAACATGCTGCTGTGATCGCTTTATGTCCCTTGCCATCTTTAAGGCCATTAATCTATAGTGTCACCTGTCAAACTGAAAATTACGGTATTCGTCATGAATGCTTAAGTGTCAGTCCCTGCTCGAATTTGCTGGAGAAACACATTTAGGTTTTAGACTAGTATCAAGGACCCAGAATATCCAAAATTCCACGAAAGTACTCCACGAAACCAGTTGGCTGAGAAAAAGTTCCAGGTGTTACTGTCATGGATTTTGCAGTTGTTTGAGTTCTTATTACTTGTTATGATGGATTATGGGGTAGATCTGGAGTGTAGGTCCCTTTGGAACTTTAAAGTATCACTGCAAGGACTTTTTGTCTCGGGTTTAGCAAGCCGTGGGTGATTTACTGTGCATTACAAAGACATAAAATTGGCTCAGGTTAATACATACTCTAAATACACTTTACTTTTTGCATGAACCATTGCCTGGAAAAGTTTTGTGCATTTTGATGTCATGCTCAGTGATCACTTTAATTACCTAAACTCCTCCTGGGACAGTCTTTTACCAAAATTTAGCACAGGGGTGAACGTCTTCATTGAAGCAACTTCCGAGGCAAAAATGCCTTTCTGCATGAAAATCTGAGACTGAGAGTACACTTCTGTCAAATATAGAAAGCTCGAGTTTGCTGACCTAGGTGTGTTTCTGCATGTCAACAAGGGTAGTTCCCATGCACTGAACTATTTTGTCGTTCTTTAAGCATTTTTTCCTGGCATGGTGGATAATCAGGCTATGCAGTTTCTTTTTAGGTTTGCAGGGAGTGTTACCTTTGACTTTCTGTGGGGGATTTGTTTTCACAGGATATCTCGTATCTGACTCCTTCTGGAGGATGCTGATTATTTGGCAACATTAACTCTAAAATACTTTTGAGATGTTTATGCTCACCCAGCAAGTATTTCTTCTAATATTATTGCTGGTCAATGAATATCATGTCAGGCTCAGTGCTATCAGCGTATGCTTCCATTTAAACATTCCCATGCTAATCATGAATCACTGAACTTTGGGCTATGTGTAAACTGATTAATTACAATTAATTGTAATTCATTTTGATTTTGTTATTCAATTAATGACAGAAGAACCTTTGGTCTCGATAATTAAAGTATGCAACAGAACACAGAAGGTATCACAAACTGAACTGCAGGTGAAGTTCACAATCGTAAAATACGTCTCTGGATAGTCTAAAAGACATGTCTGCTTTTATCTCCCACAAACACTTCACTTCCACGTAGCCCATAAGCTTATCTTATTTATTTGATTTTTGGTGTCTAAATGTTTGCTTTCAATTTATTGTCAGTTGAACACAAACGCGCCAGTGGAGGCAATCTTTATTTCTTAATCCTATGTGTTTATTTTATTGCTTCTGAGCTGTAGCTTTTTCCTTTTATTCTTGCTGTTCTTTAAACAATTGCAGAATAGCAAAAGTTGTTTGGGATATGTTTGCCACTAAACAAGTTATATATAAAAAGGATGCTAATAAGCAGATTGTTCACAGCAGTAATAAGCAGAATCAAAGCTACAGGTCACCCAACAGTAAAACACTGTTAAGAACACGCACTGAAAAATGAGAGCTGAACAAGATAAATTATGTTTAATTTTAAAATAAACAAAAGTCTTTATTTGGCTTAACTAAATACAGTTTTACATGAGTATGGTTTGAATAAAAGTATATCAAACTTTCACAGAAGAGGACATTAACTCTAATTTAATCACAGTTTCAAACACTTCTACAAAAATGGATCAATAAACAGCACTTCTCTGCTATGTTGAAAATATAGACACGTCATCCGTGTCCATAATGCAGGTGCATCAATAAGTGCAAAAAGCAAAATCATCTATTATATTAAGGAATATAGTCTACAAACTCAAGCTGGTGATTCAAGATGGCAGAAAAAAAGAAAGAAACTCGAGCAGTCCAAGACTGCAAACAGATCTTTCTTATAAGCGTATCCTTATGGATAAGTTAAGATAGCAGCGAGCTAGAGATAGCTAACCACCACCAAACCTGCATCCAGGTTAGTTAGAGATATTTTGTTGAGAATATACATACACAGACACACACACTCAGAGCCACTATCCAGGATGAAACGACAAAAATCCATGAGTACATCAGTAAGATGGCAACAACTGATCATGTGCTTAGTATCTCAGGCAGCAGAAACCTGAGAAAGAAGAGGAGCAAAAAGAGGAACCATCATGCAAGGAGAGGCCCCTACACAGCATGTACCAGTGGCAGATAGAAGAAGTGGCTGTTGTTAAAAATCCTACCAATAACACTGTCAGTCTGCCCCAGGGCAGCTGTGGCTACAACTGTAGCCTCCACCAGTGTGTGAATGTGAGAGCGACTGAATAGTGGAATTGTAAAGCGCTTTGAGGGCCCCGAAAAGCACTATATAAATGCAATCCATTATTATTATCATTATTATTAATAATACCAAAGTTAAAATGAAAGACATCAGAGAGGCACCGATTATGCATCCCAATATGGCAAAATGTCTCTCTAAAATGTGAAATGTACACAAATGCAGAAGTTGCAGTAAGCTGAAGTAACAACTGAGGGAGATATTTTATTTCAAGCCAACATAAGATATTTTGGGATAGCGTTTGAACAGACATTACTAACACATTTACATGTATATACATATTAGCCAACCAGCTTAATCGTTTCTGGCGATTAAGGACACTGGAATGTACTGTCTTTGTGGCTGTAAATATATTATCTCCCCCGATATCATATTCTGCATTCGTGTCCGTTTCACATTTTTAAGAGGCAAACTGTGAAATGGACATGGTGGACTGGCATGTCCATTACATAGTTTGCCGTGATACTGGGACAGAAGCATCATGGAAGCACAGAAACAAGCTCTAGGCACAAGAACGATAGCGGCTGTGGTCTACCACACCAACCTAATCTCAGGTGTAGGCTGTGCAAAAATGATCCTGAGACTATCCAGCATAAAACAGCAGGGTTTAAGGTGCTAGCAGGCCGGGCATAGATGGAACACCATGACCAAGTGGTTGGCATAGTATACAGGAAGATCTGTGCCGAGTATGCCCTGGAAGTCCTAGGCCTCCTAGGGTGGTTGAGCATGATCGAGCTAAGAGTTTGTGGGACTTCCAAATAGAGACAAACTGACCGGACATAGTAGTGCTGAACAAGCAGAGGAAGAAGGCTGTAGTGATAGATGCAGCTCCAGAAGAGTGCAGTCCTAGGAACAGCAAAGACACTCCACAGGATCCTCAAGCTCTCGTTGAAGACCCAAGCTTATATACTTAAGGATTAGAAACATGGAAACAAACTAGCAAATCTAGCCAAATACATTGATGCTACAACTGACAGTATTTTACCCACCTCTAAAGAAGAAAAAAAGTAGAACAGGTTTAATAACCGTTCTATTTAAAACACTGAAGCATCCTTTCAATGTAAATACTACAACAGACCTTCTAACATTATGCCACACAATAGGTACTTAACAATAACTAAAAACAGCTAAAGGGCATGTATGCACTGATGCATATAGGTCATTTGTCTGTATGCTACTTGGAGACATTCAGTGACCCATTAGCAGTGCACACATTTCTCTCAGTTTTCCCTATATCAAACCACACAGCACCACAAGAGAGGAGATGCAGCGATTCAAGGCAACAAGAGACTAATGGTGAGCCCAGACATGCTTTTGAGAGAAGACTGTGACAGGGTGAGAGGTCCGCAGAGAAAAATGCAAGCAGTCATAAAAGGGCAGAAGAGAAAAGGCTTGTCCACTCATATTCTCCTCCTACACAATGCTTTCAAAAAAAGAATGGAAATAATCAGGATCACGACAAAGACTATGTGAAATAGTAGATCAAGCGATAAAATTCTCTCAAAGGAGAGAGCATTTTTTTAAAGCTCACGCTAACATGTAAAGACTATAAACTACAAACAAGGATTGCAGATGAGAGTTTATTTCCCAGCTTTTGTTTCCAGAGTTCCAGCTCAAGGTCAAAACAAGGTGGTGATACAGTGAGTAGATATGGACTGTAAGGCCAGATTACACAGATAGTACCCTTGCCCTTACTACACGCTGAATCATAAATTATGCATGATACTCTGGTTAAAAAGTAAGAAAAAAAAAACACGGCTGCATTCAAGCTTGCTTGTTTTCGATCAGCAGCGACATCGGCATACCTCATCTTCATTCATATTCTCGACAAGATTAAACTCATATTTGGAGCCAAACAGATAATCGCGTTATGTCTTGATAATATTTCACTACAATCTGAGGTTTAGAAATTGACACAGTGGATCAAAGTTAAACATGTGCTTACATTATAAATGGGATTTGGGGGTTTAAATGCAGTGCACTGTAGCTTGTCCATATTAAAACATATTTTGCCAACGTTTTGTAAGAGGCTACGTGCAGTCAATTTGTAAATGCAAGTAATAAGTGTCCATTCTGTCTAGAGATTAACCTATTTTCATTTCATTTATTTATTTATTACTTACAGCTGTTACCAATATCAGTTTTTAGTAATTAAGACTAATAACTGATGTTTTTGCTGCAAAATATTACAGTCTTGTCAAAATGTTGAATAACAGAAAGCCCAAATTAATTCATTTTGACTTTATAGCAGAAACGAGACTAATAATGATTACTTCAGCTGGATATGTGCATGCTGTGCTAACCTGAAGATGTGTCACTTTCAGCAAATTGCCACTCCTTATGTCCTTTTGTCTGTGCTTTTCTATGTTTTCTTCAAATATTTAGTCAGTTTATCAGCGATTTTAGCTGTGAATGATCATGTATGTTTAAAGCTTGCAAAATTCACATGATGGAACATGTAATGGAAGCGGTTATGTTAATTGATTTGTTCCGTGTCTCTTCCTAAATGACTAAACTATGGCAGAAGAAACGTGAGACTTCCAGTATAGAAGGCTTATCTCTTCTTATCTAGTGGAAACATTTGTTTTTCTTCTTGATCATTTACTGTTCTGACGCTTGTATTGCTCATTAACCACCATGTTTTAAAACAGCGGTCCCCAACCGTTTTTGCCCTACAGGCTGGTTTATGTCTGACAATATTTTCACGGACCAGCCTTTAAGGTGTCGCAGATAAATACAACAAAATAAAATCAGTACTGGTACCAAAATAAGGAAGATTTATTCATAACACATGGGAAGAGACCAAGGGAAACTGAGTTGACGATAAAAGATAATAATGATAAAAACTGATAAAAACCCTGACAACCATAACTTTCACACCCGAGCCTTAACTCTCATGGCCCGGTACCAAACGACTCATGGAGCCGGGCGATCGTGGCTCAAGAGTTGGGAGTTCGCTTGTAATCGTAAGGTTGCTGGTTCGAGCCCCGGCTTGGACAGTCTCGGTCGTTGTGTCCTTGGGCAAGACACTTCATCCGTTGCCTACTGGTGGTGGTCAGAGGGCCCGGTGACGCCAGTGTCTGGCAGCTTCGCCTCTGTCAGTGCGCCCCAGGGTGGCTGTGGCTACAATGTAGCTTGCCATCACCAGTGTGTGAATGGGTGGATGACTGGTTGTGTATGGAGCTTTGGGACTAGTAAAGCGCTATACAAATACAGGCCATTTACCATTTACAGGTCTGTGGCCCGGGGGTTGGGGACCGCTGTTTTAAACTAATTGTTGCACTGTTTTTGGCTAATAATTCTAGAAAAGCATGTTTATCTAAGGGATATCTTGTGCTAGCGTAGCAGCTAGCATAAGCATAGCATATAATATTCCATTATCTGCTTGTGTAGCCCACAAAAATAACAGAATTCCAGTGTGTTGTGCTTCTTGTTCAGTTTGTTTTAGATACCACCTAGAAAAAAACACACAAAAATAATACCACTCTTCATTCAATACTGCAACAACTCAAGTCTAAAAGCACAGATAACATCGTGCATATCTTTGTCATATCAGTGATCAAAATAACAGTATTTGATGCCCTGAGATGAGAATGCACTGCTATACCTGACATCTGCATCGCTATACTTGATGGCTACGTACATTTGTGAAGCCTACCTTCACTCGCTCTAGTCTGTGCTCTTTGCCCTTAGCCATCTGTAGTGAAAGGCTATTATTTGGGATTCGTAACCAATCAAACAGAACACAGAGTGGTGACTGCAGAAAGAGGCGACTGCACGAAAGCCACTTTAAACGAATTCACTTTATCAAGAATAGTTTTTTAACAGCATAATAGTGGGAAAAAAATATGAATATCAGATCTGATAATTGGATGACCTCTATTTCTGACAGCATGTTTTTTCCCTCTTTTTTTTCTTTCTTTTTTTTACAAATCCCCATACATGCTGGACTGGCGCCCATAGCGTCTGACATAAGCAGCCAGCAGAATGAACAATTCTGGAGGAAGTGAAAATGGAGGCTGCAATTATTTTCCCATTGGAACTACTCAGACCACAATCCAAGCCGCCTCAGATCCATGATTTTAATTAAATAAGAGGTGCAATTTGTATTGCTACGCTGAAAAAAGAGCTTCAATAAAAAGTTGAATTTTTTTTTTTTTTTAAACTGTTACTGCCTGTTAAGCTAGTCGGGCAGGTCCCAAAATTCACTGCACAGAAAATCTGAAGCATTTTCATATTACATTGTTCTGTGGTAAGAACAGGATCTGGAACGCTTATTCATCTTCCACATCTTATGACAACATGATGAATATTAAGACACAGACTATTAACCTCTCATAATGAACTATCATACTTTTGAGAAGGAAAAAACCTCACAAAGATATTTCTCTTTAATCATTTGATAATCATGTGAAATTTTATTTCCTACTTCAAATGTATTAGAGTATACTACTACTTTAGGCACTTAGATGCTTTTTCTTCCCCATTCAAATATAAGGGATTAATTATCAACCAAAACAGAGGTGAGGCCACCAATGAAATGAAATGACAAAATCACTTTGAATGAGGCTCTTTGAAGATTGTATCCCACAGATAGAGCTGTGACTTAAATTGTGTGATTGATGTGAGAAGTAGAGCTTGAAAGTTTTACCAAGTTAAAGTGCCCCTGAGTCAAAATCAAATAAGGGTTTAAAGTCCTCTGACAATCCTCCTCTCTCTATCTATCACCACTTGGCAGCAATCTCTGTTTTATATCACTTCAAGGTCAACAGCTTAGCAACAGCATGGGATGTTTGGGGGAGCCATTTAAAGATGTACCACAGCATTTTTGTCTGATTTAAAAAAAAATGTGTCTATGTGGAGAGACAACGTGTCACTAATATTTGCAGTAATTGTCTTCGGCGCACTCTGAAGACAGAAGCACAGCAGGATTGTTACACTGTGTGACCAAGCCCTTTTATTGATTGGATAATTCCATTACTTGTGAGGAAAGTCACTATAATGAAATTATACGCAAGGAAAAGGGGGTAGGCGGCTTATATCTTTGTGAAGCTGTGCAGATAAAATCATACAAGTGAAACTGTGATTTCCACTGACTTTGCAAAAAGGAGACAAAATATGCCCCACATAGTGTGAATGGGATTTCAACACTTCCTTTTCTATATAGGAAAACATTTCAGTGTTACTGTGCTTTCTTTATTTTTAATGAAAAGTTGATAATTACTATAAGACAAATGTAAACTTATGCAAATACACATACCTTTTAATTCCTAAAATCCATCCCCCCCTCCCATGTTTCTACAGGTAAGCAGTAGGATGGTGTTTGGAGAGGCAGGAGGGCACAGCTACTTGGTGGCGTGCTGGCAGCCCATCCTGTTCCTGATGCTGGGCACCGTCCTTTCTGGCTCCACCACTGGTTGCCCTTCCAGATGTGACTGCAACGCTCAGGAGCGTTCAGTCGTGTGCCATCGACGGAGACTAGCAAGTCTTCCTGAGGGCATCCCCACTGAAACAAAGCTGTTAGACCTCAGCAAGAACCGCCTGAAGACCCTGGGGCCTGAGGAGTTCATTAATTATCCTCAGCTGGAGGAACTGCAACTTAACGAAAACGCAATTTCTTCTATTGAGCCTGGGGCTTTTGGCAACCTCATGAACCTTCGGACGCTCGGTTTGCGCAACAATGAGCTAAAGCTTATTCAGCTTGGGGTGTTCACAGGCCTGAACAACCTCACCCAGCTGGATATAAGTGAGAACAAAATTGTCATTCTGCTCGATTATATGTTCCAGGAGTTGTACAACCTGAGGGCTTTGGAAGTTGGTGACAATGACCTGGTTTTTATCTCACCCCGATCATTTCACGGACTCAGCAACCTTGAAAGTCTCAATATTGAGGGATACAATCTGGCCTCAGTGCCCACTGATGCCCTTAGCCATTTGCATAACCTGTTGTCACTTCGATTACGCTATCTCAACGTCACTGTCATAAGGGATTACTCCTTTAAGAGGCTATATCGACTAAGAGTACTGGAGATATCTCACATGCCTTCTCTGGATACCATGACCCCAAAATGCTTGTTCGGACTCAATCTCACTTCACTATCCATCACAAATTGTAATCTTACCGTCATCCCCTACCAAGCTATCAGTCACCTGAGATATCTTCGTTTTCTCAATCTGTCTTTCAATCCCATTCGCACTGTGGAAGGGAACCAGCTGTTCAATCTACAGAAGCTCCAGGCTTTTCATTTGGCTGGTGGAAAATTAGTTGCCATTGAGCCCTACTCCTTCAAAGGCCTCAACCACCTCCGTGTACTCAATGTATCCAGCAATGCCTTGAGCACTCTGGAGGAGTCTGTTTTTCACTCAGTTGGAAACCTGGAGACACTGGCATTGTATGACAACCCACTGGCCTGCGACTGTCGTTTGCTCTGGGTCTTCCGTCGGCGATGGAGGCTAAACTTCAACAGGCAACAGCCCATGTGTGCTTCACCAGAGGTTGTGCAAGGAAAAGAGTTTAAGGATTTTCCAGACATACTCCCTCCTGACTACTTCAACTGCAAAAAATCAAAGATCGAGGATTACAAGGTTCAAGAAAGCCACGTAGACGAAGGAACTACAGTTAATTTTGCTTGCCAGGCCGAGGGTGATCCAGTTCCTGTGATAATGTGGCTGTCCCCGAAAAAGGAATACATCACTACCAAAACGATGAGGTCAAGACTTTCTGTCTCTAATGACGGTACTTTGGAGGTGCGTTACGCCCAAATCCAGGACAATGGCACTTACACGTGCATTGCAAGCAATGCGGCAGGCAACGACACCAAAGCTGCTCACCTTTTTGTGCATAGCTACTCCCCGAATTGGCCCCACCAACCAAACAAGACATTTGCCTTCATTTCCAACCAGCCTAGTGATGAAGGTGCTAATGTGACCCGGGCCACAGTTCCATTTCCATTTGATGTAAAGACACTTATTATTGCAACCACCATGGGATTTATCTCTTTCCTTGGAGTGGTCCTCTTCTGTCTTGTAATATTGTTCCTCTGGAGTAGAGGGAAAGACAATACAAAGTCAAGTATAGAGGCTGAATATGTGCCACGTAAAGAGGAAACAGAGGAGGCCAGCCCAACTGAGGCACCGGTGCAGTTCAACATGAAAATCATGTGAACCTCAAAAGGACATCATGTAAGCTTACAAACTGCAGTCGAGATGCATACTATACTTGCTTCAAATATGTACTCTCTTTATGAGCGATAGAAATTGCACAGCAGAAACGCATCTTGACTATATACCCTAGACTTTTTTCTTTTTTTTTACTTCAGGGACTGAATCTTTCAAAACAAAAAACGTGTTGAATTTGAAATATTCTAATTTCTGTAAATTTGTATTGGCAATACGCAATCAGTATGTTAACATGCACTCATTAATTTTGTGTGTCTAACAAAATTGAGGCAATATTTTAAACAAAGCACATGGACTACAGTTTACAAGATAGAGGGATTACTATCTGGAAGGATTGGGAGATTAGCCTGCAGGTCCTTCTATCAGCAGAAAAAGGACTTGTTGTTAGCATCTTGCTCCTGTTTGTTGATTTCTGCTTTCATGGATAAACAAAGCACAGTAACCCATTATTAGAGCCCAGGTTCTCCTTCTTACAGGGCAAAGTTGAAAGCTGCTTCCTTTTGTCCCATCACTAGCAGCTGACAAGTAAGACGTAGATATTTTTAATTTTAGAGATCCAGAAAAAACAGAAGAAATTGAGAATAGTTAACACTGCTAAATTTGACAGATAAAGAAGCAAGTCATTTTTACACACAGTAAGTATTAAAAAAATCAGAAGGTCATATCAGGACAAAGACGTTGTAGTTTTACCAGAAAGCACATTTTTATATCCTGTTTCTGTGAAATTTAAACATCATTAAGAATCAGTTGGCAGGTTAGAGACAGAGGAAGTAAGTGTTCTTCACCACCTGCTGTGTGTCAGTGAGCTGTGGCCTTTTAACTATTTTCCAAAATCATTAATTTGTGTTTTGAAGTTCTCTGCTATGTTTTTCCTTTTAGAAGCCACGTCTAAACACTTCAAATGCTAGGCTGCGTCGCAATGAATTGTCACAGACAAGTCATTTTTGTGAACTGGCTCATTTTTACTGTGTCAGAAAGTTTCAATACCTGGTGTGTTTCCTTTACCAGGTGATGGTCAAATTAGAAGTGTGCATGTTAACACACTGAATAAGAAAAATAAGCCACAGTTTGTGCTCCTTTCAGCCAATAAAAGGAAGTTTGTCATTAAATGTATTGACTTGTTGCGGTATACATATTTTTTCCTGTATTTTATTCTTCCTTGTACATTACGCTATGGCACAATATGAATGCTTTTGATGGCTGGGTTTTGAACATATTAAAATCTAAAGAGCAGATTAAATAACCAGTTTTTAATTTAACTAAACTGAAAAAGAAGGGTATTTGACGACTGTCTTCACATTACTCTAATAACAATTTATCATCAAATGTTAAAAAGTTTATTGGTTTACATATTTGGCAGCTTAAGAGTCATGAACATTTGATCCAAGTCCTGAGATTTTATTGTCACCTTAGATATGAAAAGCGGTGGCATTATTAATTTGTTGCCTTAAGTACCCATTTTCCAGCATGCAGCTGAACAATATTCAGTATTTTGGTACAAAATGGAGCTTTATGCCTCATAAGGATTTTACATTGTCTAATTACGTTCACAGTTGACGTCTGCTCTGAAGATAATGTGTTCATTAACTCTTAATATACTTGACTGAACAAATGGACAGATGGAAATTCTATTAAAATAAAGAACATTTTATACTATGGAGTGTTTATTTTATCCTCATGTACTATGAATGAATTCAAATGAGTTATATCCTATGCTACAAACAATCTTTACAGAGTCTCTGTAGGAGGCACACAGTAGAGCACTTTTAGATAATAGTATGTAATTGTGCACTGCTAATTAAAAGGCATGCCACAGCAAGATCATGTTTAAAATGGGATACCCTATTAAATTTCTGTCATCCCAGCTCACTCTCTTCAAGCAGACTTTTGCCTTTTTGAACTTCATGCTAAGGTTTACTGTTAGCATGACTATGCGGCAAAGTTCCAAGTCATACGATGCACAGCTACACGAAGCGCACTGAAGAAGTTTACTTTGATCAAAAGTCGCAATTCTAAATGTTAAGCCGGTCATATTTTTTTCTTTGCATAATTTTTGATGATTGATAGTCATCACAACAGATGCCCAAAACAGAAATTTATATGAGTGTCAGTTTGACAGAACAATAAAAAACTCAAAACCTGAAAACATCAAGTTTTGTCCGATCTGATCAAAATGACAACCACTTCAAAGTCCACGAGCATCTTTTGTTTGCTTGTGGAGGGGTTAGTAAAAAAATACAGTGGTTTAAATTGATAATGACATGAAATAAAAATTCCACTCATGTGATGCATCTTCAAAAATTTAAAGAGGGTATGTGCTTTATTCATTTATGATCATAATGATATCCAGGCAGATGGAAAAAGTTCAGACAAAGGTGCTAAAGGTTACTGAATAGAGTGATACTTTCTGAAGAACTGAGAGTGGTAACAAACTGAACTCTAACTTTCATGGTTAAAAAATACAGATTACGCTTTGCCTTTGTAATGCTGATGAGGATAAAGAAGACTAAGGTTAAAATGACGCTTTGGCAACACAACCATCAGCCCTGCTTGTTCCCTGTAGTGGCAGTGCTTTCCTTTTATGACATCTATGCATGTCACTGCAGCAGTTCCAGGGCAGTCGGGATTAAAATACTTAATAAGAAAGCATCTCAATAACTTCTCCTTCCATTACCACTTCTGTAAGGAGGGATTACGCTTGAAATAAAAGTGCAGCATTTCCTGAAGGCGCATATTTAAGATGATAATTCTTGTTGATAATCGTTGCCATTCGCACAGCAGTGCATATCATTAATGGGAACGTTACAGTGCTTTAAAAGCTTGTTATGAGATAAAAAATGAACATATATTTTTATGCTGCATCTGTGCAACAGATAATAAGCATTTGACTTGCTTCACGAAACTCAGCAATACCTGTTCGCTATAAGGCAGCAATACTCATAAAAGCAGAAAGGAATTTCAAGGACGCACAAAGCATCCCAAGATACAATAGCTTTGTTGAATTCCTCTTGATCTCAGCAGAACCCCCCCCCCCCCCCCCCCCCCCCCCCCCCCCCCCAAAAAAAAAAAACAAAAAAAAACCTCACTGTTCAACACCAGTTTAAAATAGTGTGTCTGTGATGGAGCCCATTTTCTTCATTTCTGATGGGCTGACACCAAAATTGGCCATCTACTATGATTGATGAAGATTTTATTCCACTTTCACAGTCTATTGCAGCTGCACTAGGAACATGACAGCTACTGGAAGCTGTCCAGTAGCTGGTTTGAAAGAGCGTTTAAAGGACAGAATTTTATTTATACCTCAATTTCAAGCAAGAGAAACTTGCAGGCCCGACTTTATAGAATTACAACTCCACTGTGGCTTATAAAGAGACAAGTAGTAAACAGGCAGACATTGCTGGACCAAGTAATCACTGAAACTTAAAATCGACTCACAAATTGTGGAGAAGCAGAGAAAAATGGATGATATGGCTGAGTAAACTGTGAATGAATGATTTAAAGAAAACAGTATTAGGGATGCACCAATCCAGTTCACTACACAAAGTTTTTCCAGTACTGACTGAAATAGCTGCAGCAGGTGGATATAGTCAATGTTATTCTATGCTTATTCTATAAACTGTCAGCGGGGCACTCCTACACTTGATAGAAGCAAAGCTAATATAGCAAGAAGAGAGCAAACAGAAAAGGGTCAACAAAGTGGAGGTATATATCGTGCTTGTTATGTCAAAAAGTTCTGCTTCCTTGCTTTCAATTGTTTGTTAAATTATCGCAACACAAGTGCAAATAGAGGACCAAGCTAGCTGAGAATGATGGGAAAACGGTCTGCTATCTCTCCCGCTCATTGCTGCTTCTCTGTTACTCTCTCACTTTTGAATTTTAGGTTTATCACATGCTGGGAAGCTTTCATTGCACCTGCAGCAACATAATAAGTTGCTCCTCCATCATCTCAATTAACATAATCTACACTTCAGCTGTCGATCATCTGCTGTGCTCCTGGTGTGTGGGGAGGGATATAAATAGGGAAAAAAAACAGGGTGAAACAGAGAGCAGAGGAAGAGAAGAGGGAGCCTAGCAACTCTCAATGACAGCAAAACAACAAGAAAATCTTTTTTAATAAAAAGTTATTAGTTTACTATTTGAAGCCAGTGTTTAAGTCAAGCCTGATGTGACCTCACACACTAAACAACAGTCATTTCCTCCTCACGGTGATGAATACAGCTAATTAATTTAATACTGGTATTGAATTGGTACTTTGTGTGGTCGTGGTATAAGAATGTGCCGTACTCTGGAAAACAGGTCTAGTGAAATCTCAGAGTTTGTTATCCCTCGGATGAGGGGAAACTCAGAGTCAGTTATCTTAACAGAATGTGACCCTAACCTGGTGTCTCTCAGGTTTTCTTCAGCTAACTCTGACTCAGACTAACTCTGAAAATGTAAAGTTTGGATCTAAATCACCTAAATTATTCTTATTCTTTTTTTCTTTTGGCATCTGAACATCACGGCATACATACTGTCACACACATGTTCCTTGGTCCACTGGATTAAAATGCCATCTCTGCTTTTCATTTACCTCTTGCAATGGTCAATCAAGATATTGGAGCTCCATTCGTTCACACATAACTCTGGGTGAATGTACTCAGAGCTGACTGAACCAACTCTGATCAGCCTTTCTAAATCAAAAAACCCAGTGTGTCTCTGTTATTCCATTCAGAGTTTAAAATCAGCATCAAGTTTGATGAACTCACTTTCTATAACAGGGCTCTGGACTCTAAAAACTGCATGACTGAATGTCAGTTTATCATCAGTAATGTGCAACTTATGTGTATTTATTTTATAATCTTAATAAGTCATCCATATCTGAAGTAAACTCTAGATTAAAATCTAATCATTCTCAACCAACCCGATGTAAAAGTTTAGCGTTATGAAACCCTGTTTCTGGAGAAGTGTTGTGCTCATCGATGAAGGCTGCAGTTATGTAAAAGAAAAAAAAATGTCCCCATTGCTTGTAGGAGAGGAGATTAAGATTAATAACATATTCAACAAAATAACCTAAGGGGAGAAAAGTAAAGCCACTTCACACTGAATAAAAAAGGAAAAATGTACACAGTCACTGACAAAACATTTTAAATTTGACAGGTAAGAAGGGAGTTAAACCTGACGGGTGGTTATGAGCCTCCTAAAAACAAACTGCATTTAAAATAAACCTAAAATCAAGTCATGGTTATAAGGGATCTTTAATTTGTCATTCCTGTATCATTTAATAGTAATACTAATGTCCATTCAGCCTTGTGTCTAATTTCTGTATACAGTTACAATGAGCCATGACATAGTCATTACCTGCCAAATGTTCTGGATAACTCGTCCGAAAATCACAGCAAGTCACGTGGGAACGAGACAGGTGGAAGAACACATGGATACACAGAACAAAGCAAAACGTTCACTGGAACTTAGTAAAAGCTGGACAAAGGATAAAGGAAAGAGAAAACTACGCACACGCTGAGGGCTGATAGGGAACTAGACAGCTGGGGAGTGACCATAGCTAAAAACTATTACCACTGTTCCCTGTAAGCTGCACGCGTGCACAATTGCACACAACTGACATGTTCTCCACACACAGAAAGTCTGCGCTGCGTAAAAAAAAAAAAAATCCAACCTGAATTGAAAATAAAATAAACACATAACAATTCATTATGTGCTATTTTGCAATGTGAGTCAGTGAGTGACCGGCGACTGGCTGCTCCAGCCAATGATGCGATTCGCATATGTATTAATGCAGCTAATCGACGTCATTGACAGGCTATGACAGCATCCTTATTCGCCGCAACCGGTGTTTTAGCTAGCAAAATAGTGTGGCCGATTAGGAGTGAAAAATAAGGTGAAATGTAAGTTCTTAATCCGATTTATGCTCATCGAGTGTCATTTATTTACAATTTTCATTGATCATTAAATACTGTCACTAGTTTGAGTAGTAGAGATGCAAATAATCATGTCATTATATACTGTATTTTGCAGAAAAGTGTTACAGGACTCTCTCCCAGACCACAGTAGTGCAAAGCCAGAGCTTCGCACACTGGCTCATACTCATAATACAAGTTTCAAAACTGGAGTTTATAGTTGGCTTGGTTTGGTTGGTAATT
This sequence comes from Mchenga conophoros, assembly GCF_057382185.1. Taxonomy (NCBI): domain Eukaryota; kingdom Metazoa; phylum Chordata; class Actinopteri; order Cichliformes; family Cichlidae; genus Mchenga; species Mchenga conophoros. The sequence continues at coordinate 32,560,611 of NC_140526.1, forward strand.
CATGTTTTGCCATAGTTAAAATTAAATATTCAGACTTCCAATAATGACCTACACAGATTTGTCATTTTTACTTTTTACTTAACTAAAAGTATTCTAACAGAAATTTAAATGCTGTAATTTGATTCTTTTGATAAACCATGTAACTTGGATAGATGCGATGCAGCGCTCACATCTGATGTTGCTCACAGTGGTCCAATCATAATAAATGCAAAACTCAGTATACTAGAACAACAATGGAAACATAAACCAAAATGCAGTCTCAAAAAGTAACAACTTATTACTTGGAAAGCCATTAGGAAAAAAGTAATTGAATCAGAATCCAAAACTTCAAGCACAAGGTGAAAAAATCCAATCAGAAACCCTAATATATTTAACAACAACCCTACACTCAAATACACAAAACCCACAAAACCATGAAAAAGTGTGTATGTGTTGACGAGAAGAGCATTGGCTAGTAACAAAATATCTATTTCAAATAATTTGATATAGAGATTATTTCCAAAATAATGTGTAGCCACATATTGATGGCAAGATATTGTTAAAATATTGCGAGCACAATGAGCTGACTGCATTATTGACCATATTGTACCTTTTGCTTGATAAATGTTTAGCGACCACAGGTCTAGCCAACATAATTGGACAAATAAATTACTGATCAATTAAAACTGAGCAGAGACAATTTACTCTGCACACGATAAAATGATGTCTCTTTACAACAAATCTGAAGCAAAGGTTATCTGAGGAGAATTTACATCCCTCACACAGGCTGACTTAATAGCACAAAGATATCTCATTGGTTAATATTGTATACAGGGGTTGGCTGCACAGCTGGAATCCCAAGCTGCTTTGGAACCACAGAGCATGCATCCTGATAAACAACATCAGGAATTCAACTATTTGTCTGGAAACTTTTGCAACTTCTGAGATGTTTATAAATAAATAAATAAATAGTATGGTTTCTGCGCAGCCTACCAAAAATGTGCCAAATTCTGTACTGTGAAAAAGTCTTGAGCTAACCCTCATGTCTTTGTATTTTATCAGGAAATTTGAACATAGATGTGTCAGTTTGTTGAAATGTGCAAAGACACGTGGAATTACACAAGGAAAAAACCGTTTTTACAATCGTAACAATCCTTTGAATATTGACTGCCTTTTGTTTTATTTTCTGTCAAAATGATCTCACACTCCCTCAATAATGTTGAGGTCCGGGCTCTGAGGAGGCCAATACATGACTCTAAGTGTTCAACTGTATGTTTTTCTTCTCAGGTAATCAAATGCTTTCCAGACAAAATCAAAATGATGATATGTACTGATGGTACTTTCTGAATTGATAACTCCATCAGTTCTGACAAGATCCTAACACCACTGTCTGAAATGACGCCCCAAACCAAACTGTGACATAGCCTCCACCATGTTTTACAGATGGCTGCAGTCACACACTGTTATGCTGTTTTATCTTGATGATGATTTGAAGCAAAAAAAAATGTGATTCTTATTTTCTAAAATCTGCTGGCACTGATTTTCAGTCGAGTTTTTTTGTATAATTTGGCATACCCCAGTCTTTTCTCCTTGTTTTCAATCATTAAGAATGGTCTTTTGGCAGCCACCCTTCCACTGGGATCATTTCTGATGAGGCATCCCCAAACACCAGACGGATCAACTGAAGAGCCACACGCATCATTCAGGTCTTGTGTCATTTCTGGATCTTTTCCTATTTCTTAAGCAAATGACCTTCAGCTAAGGTTTGTCTGCTGTAGATTGTTGTTGGCCCTGACACTTATTTCATCCTATACTTCACTAGTATGCTAAAATGTTTTAATGACCCACCACACACCATGCTGAGATATGATATATTCAATTTCCAGCTAATACTCTTTGGAAATTACCTTGTTGGTGCAAAAAATACTATTTTTGCATGTCAAACTGTGTTAACTGTTAGAATTTTTCAAGTGTCCTAAGAAAAACTGGAAAAAGCAGCCAAAAGAATGTCCAAAGAAAGAAAAGGCCCAGAGGAATGTTGCCCAACATCAGTTTTAAAGATAAAGAAGAAAGTCTGGCTCCTTGCAAGCAAAATATAAGGAAATGAGGGGTGCCTCAAGGCTGTTACACAGTACTGTATGTGTATTTAATTATGCTAGTTCACAGTCCTTTAACTGTCTACTAAGAGTGTATTTAGAATGTATTGTTCATTTTACCTTACACAAAATAACAAAGGTAGGCTGTTGTGAGCCTTGAATGTTTAAGATGTACTTAGAGTGCGGTTGCTTTTTGTGGTCAATGCACTTTATTATATTCTCCACTCAAATATGCTCTTACTTCATCTAAGCACCCAGTGTGCTTAAAATGGCATCTACATTACCATATAGATAATATAATTTGAGACTTTGCCATCAGCCTGTGAATGCAGTGTGACAGCTTTGGATGGAATCCCATCTCAGCCAAAGGCATTTCGTTTTAATACAGAGGTGAATATATAACGCTCTTCTTTATTGGTGAAAGAAACAAAACCCATGCCAAAGCAGCATTAACCAGGTCAAATTATTATATATTTTTTTTCAGGAAGACTGAATATTTTAAAATGCACATTTTTTAAGGTTGAGGTTTTTCCACAGCTTTGCGTTTGCTTAAAAGCCAAGAAGTCCCCAAGCAAAAATCTGTGGCATATAAGACACCAAGGAATAAAAATTTGATCTGAGAGAAGCAGAGTGTGTGTGGGAGTTTGAGGAGGTTGGGCTGCATGTGGACTAATCTGTTATGACATAGGAATGGCCGACTCCGGTTACTTTCGTTTCACACCTCTTTCTGGTTTTAAAGCATAATATTTTGGCATAGGAGCAACATTTTTTAAGCAGTATGTTTTGTTTTCTGTATTTACTGACATAAACACGGCTGAAGCACTTTCCCACACAAGATAAATAAATACATAAATAAACTGATATATGAGTGCATGCTACTTATGGCACTACAGAGCCCACTGATGTGCCTTTGTTTATCTTCCGTTCACTTTATTAAATATGCTTTCTACTCATTAACTGACTGTCCTCTTGATGCATAGAGTCATAATGTGGCATTCATTTTTGCCATTTAGTGTCAGGTTGGTAAGATGCCCATATTTCATTCATCGCTAAAGAATGGTTTAAGTGTTTTCTTTTGAACTCGGCATTTAATATGAGCAGGATATTTTTAATAAGTAATGTTGAAATATGAGACATATTGGTCATTGTTGTTTCATCTAATCATTCATGGGGTATGTGCTATAGAAAATAACATGGTATATAGTCAATGCAATGTCAAAAAAGCTAGAAGTGAACAGTGACATGTTTTTCAATGCTCAGATAAGAAACTAGCAGTTCAGGGTGACAGGGGACATGTTCTCTATTCAGTTGTGTTTTAATGCTTATTTGAAGATAAACACTGTAAAATTATAGTATTATAGTAATAACAGGAATCAATGTGTATCAGGATTCATAACAGAAAAAAATGTTAAAAATTATTGGATTGTTGCCATGTTAATCTTTGTGTGTGTGTGTGTACAGATCAAAATCTAATTAAAATTCAACTGCGGTAGAAGGTGGCCTTATAACTGTGTTTGACATTTCTGTAGGGCACTGATATTTTAAAGTTTTTTCGATTTCCAAACACATTTTTAGTTAAATCAGTGGTTGCTCAATGAGACTGAAATAATCCTGTTTTGGTCTCTATGTAACAAATGTGTTTACAATTCAATTTATTTCTTCTTCACACTGTGGAAATTATGTCACTATGACAAAACCTGCCTTTCTGTTAAGCAATTAAACCATGAGATATCTTGTGCATAACATGAATCATATATATCTATCTATATATGGGAGTGAGACAAAACATTATTTTGAGCATGCAGTTTACTTAAAACAACGCTTAAACTGAAATAGGCTGTTTTACACCTGCTCAAAATGTTTGTATTTTCTGCCATTTTTCAAGTGGTCTTAAACTTTTGAATTCAACCTGATCACATATATAACTTTGTCTGGCACTAATTACTCCTAACATTCTTGCTGCTCAGCAAGTAATTCTTTTATAATGAGCTTCCAGTCCAAGATCCACACCCCTGTACGTGCAAATATGTTTTTCCAAAGTGTATCCAAGGTTGATGGGCTTCACTAGTGTGACTTAAGTCAAGTCAATAGCTGCTGAGGAATACTTTGGTATACAGAGGAGTTCAAATCAATGACTGTAAAGTGCCCGGGTACTGTGGAGGTTTCTTTTTGTTTAGGGAGGAACATATTTGTTGAATTATCATTGGACAACATATAGGCCAGTAATGATTGTGGATTTAAGCTTTCATTATTTAATATTGGGAACCTGACATTTATCTACTTATGTGTATTTTTATCTAAACAATTAGCAATGAGGGCTGTTGATCAGTTCAACAACAGTGCAGATCTTTTTTCTTTTGTCATGTAAGTTCTTCCTAAACGGGACACTCAAAGAACATTTTAAGTTAATTTTGCAGCAAGTCGACCAGGCTGGAGTTGACAGACTGCCTCTGTCTGTGTGACCATATTCCCAAAATCACAGTGATAGAATTCATTAATCATTAGCAGCCTGCAGGCATCTGACCCACACCCAATATGCCTACTGCGAAGCCTGTTAAACTGAGCCAGTCAGCTAGTGCTTTCACACATCAGTGCCGAGATTACTGGGTTACACAAATATAGATGTGCCAAAAGGAATAAAATGGTGTTATTAGGTTTTCAGGTTTGCTCATGTTGAACATCTTTTTTTCTCAGATTCACGGTTGCAGACCAATCCCTCACTTCCCCTTTGGCACATGGTGATGTGTGGCACAATTCGTAATATGAGTGGCCCATCTCAGAGCAACAGAGCATGGTCCGTTAGGGAGCAAACCATTTTTAATGGAACTAAAATGCCCTCAAGCAGGCTTTATAATTGAACAATTGGAGAATGATATAAATGATAACACTTAATAAAAGGAGAAACAGTTCTTTACATGTAAATACTATGCATATCTTTTAAGAGATGTTTGTTTGTGCACACATATATCATTTGACATTCCAGTTCCCTGTGTAAAAGGTTTAACAAAATCAAGAGTTATTACAGTGCAGGTAGATGCATACCTGCTTTTTGTTGCTATGATACTGAACTGTAGACACTGAGGAGACTGTCTTGCAAAAACATCTCTGGAGTTTTCAAACTAACTAAGTAACGTGTGTGTGTGTGTGTGTGTGTGTGTGTGTGTGTGTGTGTGTGTGTGTGTGTGTGTGTGTGTGTGTGTGTGTGTGTGGCATGAACAATGAGTTTAAAACTGTTACAGGATTGCAAGTTGTGGTTCCCAAACAAGATCAAAAACACTACTCTGGTACTGGGCAATTTTGGTTTTATTGCTTTAACGGCGCTGCCAGGATATGATAGGGTTATTGATCAATCCCTGTGAGTCAAAAATGGCTTCACTCAAAATCTCAGCTAGTGAAATATTTGTCTAAAAAAGTCTGTAGCACTCTACAAAATGGTATCACATATAATCCTAAACCCAACAGTCATTCCTCATCATGAATAGTGAGCAGCATTGCAGGGTGTTAATAAATGTAAAGGATGTTTCATAATGTAAATATGTAAATGTTCAAGATCACAGGGAAGCTGGAGCGCATCTTTGTAGCATAAGCCTGCATGCTACCTAACCTACATTTATCTGGATTATGAGAGAAAATCAGAGCTACTAAAGAAAACAACACAAAGACTGACAGTTTAGCATTCAGTACTGCGAGGACCACGAGCTTCTGATAAGGAATGATTTAGTGAGAGCTACTTGCTTATATATGTTTACATAACTGACACTACCAGATTTTTAGCACTGAGACAAAAACACATTTTTTTATATAGTATGCTTGGGGATCATGGTATTACCTTACTTCCATACTTTAAAATTTTTGTAGGGCATTGCTGAAAAAGCCCATTTTGATAAAAACAAATAAACATATAGGAATTGTTCAAGCCAAGAAGGATAGTGGGCAGGCTTTGCAAACCTGAAAAATACAAGTGCCATACAAAAGAACTGATCAATAACAGATTAGTAATCAAACCGGCAAACTGATTTTCTCACACATGTATAAGAAGAAAGTTATTCTTCTTAAGGAGTGAAAGCTTTTTCAAAATATGACTTTGATCATTGTCCGGTTGCTACAAATTAATAATGATATTCATTGTCGTTATGTATATTTTTTTGTGCAGTTGGAGGACTGAAGTCAGTGACACCCACCTGTAAGATAAACTTGTAGATTCCACCAACTTTATGAATAGTTCATAATCATCTGTCTGCCTCTGGCTGTCTCTCCGTCCGTGATTTTATTTCTTTATAATTTTTTGCCATCAAACAAAGGTTTGCTTCCATCTACTATCTTTTTTTTTGTATGTCATCAACAACTCAATGCAAAAAAAAAAGTTCTGTTCAGTTTAGACAGGTTTGTCAATAAGCCCTGTACTTTTGCACTTGTAGTGTAGGTAACCTTGACTCTTAGCACTGATAAAGCTCAGCCCTAGGGGTGTAGATATATGTCACTACTGATAATGGCCATAGTACTTGAACATTACACAGTCATACAATGTTACACGTTACTCTTTGTATGATTTCTGTTTTTGTACATCAACATGGTCTCTCCACTTATTGTATTGTGTTTCGATTGTATTTCATTTGCCAAAAAACAGACAAAACACATAAAAAACCAAATATTTTTACCTCTGTTTTAAATGATCTAAAGGTGTTAGTGGTTTTTTTGGTCACAAAAATCATAACATGTAACAAAATTTTATATAGTGACACCCTTAACAACATATTGTCATGGTACTGGGTCTATTTCAGACTTGATTATATTATTTGATTATTGTTGTTCATAGTTTTTGTTTTCTTTAGTGATTGTAGTCCTTCCTCCCTTAGTAGTTATCTTAGCCTGTGTTTAGTCTCTGTTCTCATGTTTACTCTATGCTTTTCCTGTATCCCATGTTTCATGTCTAGTCACCCGTGTCGCTATGTTCCCAATGTCTCCCCAGTTACTGTGTTAAGCTTAGGTGTCCTGAGTCTGAGTTTCGGCCTGTGTGTTTCCTGTTTTATTTTGTTAGTCTTTGTCCAACATCAGTGTATCTAGTTTTGCTTTCCCTTGTCTCATTATGTCTGATTAGTCCCAGCTGGGTTCCTCCAGTTCCCCATCCTCTCATGATCCTTCCTGTGTATTTTAGTCCCCAGTCTTCCCCACACTTTTTGCCACGTCGTACCCTCTCCATGCTGTGTGTTGTCTCTGTGCTCCCTGTATCCTAGTAGTTTTCGTTTCCAACTTTGCTAATTTCCTAGCGTTAATTCTTAGTTTCCAGTTTTTCACAAGTTTCAGCAATAAAGTTGCCGTTTTAAGTTACGTTTACATGTTCGAGTCCTGCATTTTGGTCCTTTCTCCTGCCTGTCACACAGCAAATCATGATACATATATGGTTACCCTACAGAACTGGGAGTTAATTATTGACCTCTAATATTGTTTCAGTCTGTCCCCAACTATTTATTCCTTTGGTGTCATGGTCCTGTGGCCATGACTCAGTGACTTTGTGTTTATGTTCTTTATTGTTATTACTTTCATTATTATTCGTGGCTGTTTGGGGATGGTTTGTGTTTGGGATTTTAGATACTGGGTTCTGGGTTTGTGCTCCCTCTATTGGTCCCTGGTGTTAGTGTTCCCCTGTCTCGTCAGGTTAATCAGGTCCAGCTGTTTCCCCCACCTGTGTGTGATTTCCCAGTGTCTCTCTGTGTACTTATAGTGTGTGTTTTCCTCTGCTCCTCGTCGCGTCGTCTGTGTTCATACCCTGTGAAATTCCCTGCGTGCTCTCCCTGCTGTTCTCCCTTCATGTTCAGGTTTGCCACTCCTTTGTGTAGTTTCGCCCAGTTTAGTTCATCCTTAGTTCTGTTTTGCCATCTCCACTTTATGTTTGGTATTATCAATAAATCGCCTTCACATCTGAGTAAGTGCTGCATTTGAGTCCTCCTTTCCACTCTTCACACGGCCACTGCCCCGGACCGTGACAGTATGACGCGACCACAAGATGGACCCAGCAGCGCTTAATCCGTCCAGGGAGCTACGGGAGAATCTCATCGATGCCACACAGGAGCTCATCGACCTGTGGCTGGAAAACCCGGGTGGCACGTTCCAGCGCGCTATAGAGAGGCGGCTACAGCGTCTGGTGACCGGTCTCCCATGGCTTCTGGGCTCGCTTTGTTCGTGGGAGCGGGAGTTTCTCCTTTTGGACCTTGGACTTCACCCCCCGTCTGCATTCACTTTCGAGCAGCCCGATGCGGTGAGTGAGCGGGAGGCATTGGCTTCCCCAGATTCCTGGACTTTGTTTTCTGGGGCTATTCAGAGCGGGATGGGAGACTGTACGGGTCGCTTACCTACTTTCGTGGTAACGGATCCTTCCCAAGTGGGCGTGTACAAACCCTCTGGAAAACCGACAGACTCTGACTCTGCCGCTCCCTCCGAGCCAGGACTGTATCGCCATTCTCCGGCTCAGTTCTGTGTCCAGCCACAAGCTTCCAGGTCTGCAGCTCAACCGTTAGCCTCCCTACGGACACAATTACCTGTTCCACCACCGCTCCAGTTAGCCACTCAGTCACCACCACCGCTAGCATCGCCGCAACCCATAGTTCAGTTAATGGCTGAGTCACAATTTTCACACTGCTTTTCCACCACTGTTTCTGAGCAGGGAGACAAACTGTTTCACAACGGACCTGTTCCTCAAAAGCTGGCAACATTAGAGACTGTTGCTCACTCCGGGGCTTCCCCAGAGGCTGGGTTACTGCCCTCAGCTTACTCTGGACCCCTGGAGGCCAAGATGCCAGCTGTGAACTGCACCGGGCTGTCAGAGGCCCACGTGCCTACTGGTTTTGTTTCATGTGTGCCAGAGGCCCACGTGCCTACTGGTTTTGTTTCATGTGTGCCAGAGGCCCACGTGCCTGCTGGTTTTGTTTCATGTGTGCCAGAGGCCCACGTGCCTGCTGGTTTTGTTTCATGTGTGCCAGAGGCCCACGTGCCTACTGGTTTTGTTTCATGTGTGCCAGAGGCCCACGTGCCTACTGGTTTTGTTTTGTGTGTGCCGGGGTCCCCGGTGCCCGCTGGTTCTGCGGCTGTTTTCGCTGGGGGGCCCGAGGAGCCCGTCCAGCCTCCTGCTTCGCTCGCTGGGGGGCCCGAGGAGCCCGTCCGGCCTCCTGCTTCGCCTGCTGGGGGGCCCGAGGAGCCCGTCCAGCCTCCTGCTTCGCCTGCTGGGGGCCCGAGAAGCCCGTCCAGCCTCATGCCACACCGACTGCCACGTCGGCTGGGGGGCCCGAGGAGCCCGTCCGGCCTCATGCCACACCGGCTGCCACGTCGGCTGGGGGGCCCGAGGAGCCCGTCCGGCCTCATGCCACACCGGCTGCCACGTCGGCTGGGGGGCCCGAGGAGCCTGTCCGGCCTCCTGTGGCTGCTTCTCCACCTGTGGCTGCTTCTACACCTGTGGCTGCAGTGCCGCCTCCTGCAGTACCACCACCGGCAGTGCTACCACCTGCTACGGCCACACCTCAGCCTGAGGACGCATCCTCGCCTGGCCCGGCTTCATCCTCGCCTGGCCCGGCTTCAGCTTCAGCCTCGCCTGGTCCGGCTTCATCCTCAGCTTCAGCCTCGCCTGGTCCAGCTTCATCCTCAGCTTCAGCCTCGCCTGGTCCAGCTTCATCCTCACCTGGCCCAGCTTCAGCTTCAGCGTCAGCTTCGCCTGGTCCAGCTTCATCCTCACCTGGCCCCGCTTCAGCTCCAGCGTCAGCCTCGCCTGGTCCAGTTTCAGCGTCAGCTTCAGCCTTGCCTGGTCCGGTTTCAGCGTCAGCTTCAGCCTTGCCTGGTCCGGTTTCAGCGTCAGCTTCAGCCTCGCCTGGTCTGGCTTCAGCTTCTGCTTCAGCCTCGCCCGGTCCGGCTTCAGCTTCTGCTTCATCCTCGCCCGGCCCAGCTTCACCCTCGTCTGGTCCAGCCTTCGTGCCCGCATCCTCGTCTGGTCCAGCCTTCGTGCCCGCATCATCGCCTGCAGCAGCGTCTTCATCATCTTCGCCTGCTGCAGCCCTGGCTTCCGTGCCTTCAGCCTCGCCTGGCCCGGCCTCGTTTGGGTCTGGAGCTAAACGGCCGTTTTCTAGACCGCTGGCTAGGCTACTGGCCGGGCGCCGTCGCCTGACTGGCCGCCGTTGCCTTCCGCACGGCCGACCCCCGGACCGCCATCGCCTGAGTGGCCGCCGTTGCCTTCCGCACGGCCGGCCCCCGGACCCTCTTCGCCTGCGTGGCCGCCGTTGCCTTCCGCACGGCCGGCCCCCGGACCCTCTTCGCCTGCGTGGCCGCCGTTGCCTTCCGCACGGCCGGCCCCCGGATCGCCGTTGCCTTCTGCACGGCCGGCCTCCTGGACCTTTTGCGCGCCACCACGGCCTTCTTCGTGGCCGGCCTCCTGAACTGTCCCATCCTGGCCTCCTGTGTTATCGGGCCCCAGGCCGGCCACCTGAACTGTGTTTCGGACTCTGCTCCCCTGTGAGTTTTGTGTACCTTTTTTTGGGACTCTGGGGCCTCCATCTTTGGTCATGGCCCGGTCCCTCCGTCCTGGGCCCCCTGCCGCCCGCCCGGATCTGGTGGTGTGTTTCTGTGGCTGTTCTTTATTGTTATTACTTTCATTATTATTCGTGGCTGTTTTGGGATGGTTTGTGTTTGGGATTTTAGATACTGGGTTCTGGGTTTGTGCTCCCTCTATTGGTCCCTGGTGTTAGTGTTCCCCTGTCTCGTCAGGTTAATCAGGTCCAGCTGTTTCCCCCACCTGTGTGTGATTTCCCAGTGTCTCTCTGTGTACTTATAGTGTGTGTTTTCCTCTGCTCCTCGTCGCATCGTCTGTGTTCATACCCTGTGAAATCCCCTGCGTGCTCTCCCTGCTGTTCTCCCTTCATGTTCAGGTTTGCCACTCCTTTGTGTAGTTTCGCCCAGTTTAGTTCATCCTTAGTTCTGTTTTGCCATCTCCACTTTATGTTTGGTATTATCAATAAATCGCCTTCACATCTGAGTAAGTGCTGCATTTGAGTCCTCCTTTCCACTCTTCACACGGCCGCTGCCAAACAGTCTTTCCAGGTGTGACGTTAGACATACTCAAAGCAAGTAGTAATACAAATTGCAAAATAAACAGGAAATGCAATGTTTACTATAGAGTTCAACAGCTTGCATAGCCAGGTACTTGAATCGAGGTTTGTAGTTAGATAGGATGCATTAAGAATTAAAAGCCCTGAATAGTTTTTTCCCAGTGACTTCAACAACAGATGGTGGGGAATATGGAATCACCTTGACATGACAGGTTTTTTTTGGACTGAAAACATCTGTCAAACGGCCCAACAGTGATCCTCTCTTAAACGAAACAACTTGAGGAACAGCCTACTAAGCTTGAAATTAAAATAATAAATCTCGCTTTTAAATAGGGCAAGGCTGCCTTGGAAAGTTAACAGCAACTTCTGACTACGAGTCCCTGGGTATTTTATTAAAGGTTTGGCAGGAAGCAGGAAGCTAATGGACCAAATTCATTGAATTAATGGTTTATCCCTAACCCCCAAAATTTCTAGATTGTGCCTGGCTCTTTTAGAAAGCTGGAACTGCCAGGCAAGATATGCCGTTGAGAGCAGAAAGACAGTGTGATAAATTTGCACTCATGACAAAGGAAATACTCAGCAGTATATCTATTACAGTTTCACAAGACTCTTTGCTACCAAGATTATTGACTGCCAAATTTTCATACTTAAAAATGGAAATTCACCGTTTATATATTATCAGTAGATAAGGAATGGAAAAAAAAGATTCTCGTCACCAACATTTTTATCAGTGCACATATGCAAGTACTATTCAAATCTGTTATTTGACTGTGTTGAAGGGGGATTTGGCTGGTGAGAAACCTTATGATCTGTGACGGACTGGACACCTGCTTAGGACCTACCATGCCTTTTGCCATATGACAGTTGAGACAGACTAAATCGGAAAAGCGATTAAGAAAATGGATGGATGGATTGATGGATGGATAGGAAACCTGGGATCTGTAGCAGTGCAGTAGAGGGAAATGACTCATTTAGACATACGTCACAAAAAACTGTGCTGCTTGCTCTGAGGTTTACTGGTCTTTGTGGATTTCTCTAACAGCCTTCTGCAATATATAGGCAGATGTTTCATGAGCTATCATGGCTGATTTCCAACATCCATTCAGTATAAATGTAGTATAGCAATAACAGCAGGTGATACTAAAGTGCATCATAAGTCTGCCCTGCATCACTCCAGCAGTTTGCTACTGTAAACATTTCCATAGTACTTCAAATTATCCTGTTGTTGTTCAAACTGTCAAGTAGCCTAGATAGATAGATAGATAGATAGATAGATAGATAGATAGATAGATAGATAGATAGATAGATAGATAGATAGATAGATAGATAGATAGATAGATAGATAGATAGATAGATAGCTAGCTTTAAACAGTTGAAGTGACAAATGTTTCGCTCGCCACCTTATATAGCATACAGCCCCAACTTTACCAACATCTTCACACATAGATCATTAAGGTAATGAGAAGAATAAAAGGGACGTGACTAAATAGACAGGTAGAACCATATATTGCTTTCTAATTATTTTCTAGTTCTCAGTGGCTTCAGCTAACAGGAATGAGATGCTTTAGCACACAAAAAAAAAAAACCCTCACTTTATTACAGCTGCCTATAAGATTTAATTATTCATTGGTTTATGTTGCCAGAATGTCTTTGCAAAGCTTGCTTATTTGTCAAAAATGTCACCAACTCTAAATTGCTTTAATGCCCTCACAATATTTTGCCACTTGGAGGATTTCTTTCATTGAGCTTTTAGTGCACTTGGAGGGAAATATCAATTTTTACCACAAAGTCACTTCTTTGAAAGTTACAGAAGATAACACACTAAAAATGTCTGCAGCAAATTTCTTCCAGTTCATGTTCATGTTTCATTTCCAAAACAATGCTTCACAGCAAGAAGGTCCTGGGTTAAAATCCCACCTGGGGCCTGAGTTTGCATTTTTCAGTTCTCTCTCTTGCTTTTACAGTCCAATTTAGAAACACCAATTAGATTAAATGGCAAGTCTAATCTGACCGTAGGTGGGGATGAGAGTAATTCAGAATTCTGTATTGAATATATCAGAAGAAAATGGATGTTGGATGATGGAAAATGGAGCTATATTCACACTGTCTCTACTTCTTGACAGAAAATGCCAAAGTGCTACATGAAGATAATGATTATCAGACATCTAACAATACATGTAAATTGATATTTTACATGATGTCTTGGTCAACACCTTTTTATGGTCTGTATGTTGTCCTAATGCCTTTTTACATCCCTTGGACAGCTTTGTAAATTGCCTTGTTAACAGGTATTATGCATTTAAAGCCGCGTTGCACTAAGCGATCTAAAACCAATGCAACAATAATCTCAGCTTGTTTGTTTGTGTTTTGTTTGTTTAAACCACTCACGGTAGTGAGTAGACTTATTAACAACTTCTCATTTACACATCCAGTTTCAGAGCAGCACTTATTCATTTACAGTTCTACAGCTAGGTGAATATAATCTTCTCTCTCTCTCTCTTACGCTATGTTTTTGGTCTCCACTGTTTCCCCAGGGAAATCTCGGTCTCTTTAGCTGCTAAATGCTCCACTATGTTCACCAGCTCATCACCGCCTGCATCTGTCTGCTTCTTGGTGCTGAGTAAGTGCTGTGCAGTGGGGGGTTTTTAAGCTTTGTTGCCAAAAAAACAGCTGCTTGAAAACAATACAATTAAAGGAGGGAGAGTCAAAAAATAGAGAAGCAGGCTGGACACCTCAGTGGTAAGCTAAAACTTACTGTGAAGACTAGGGAGGACATCTTTTATTAATTTATGCCGTGGTGACACATTGTTAGCTTTAGTTTTACCATAAAATTTTAAGTATTTCTCTTTTTTTGTAAATGGTTATGAAAATAAACATTCAGTTTAAAATTATACAGTTGTACTCTGATTATGATGACAGTTCTGCAGTGGAAATGTGCAATGCCTTACCATTTTCATGTCTTTATGTTAACAATTTCTTAATTAGAACACTAGCTGAGTTACTGATTATTGATATGATGATGTTATTGTTTGTTACGGTGGGGTTTTGCACAGTGTGAAATTAAGACGCGTGAGATATGTGCTTCTGTTTTCTCAAAAAAACAGCAACAAAGAAACAAGAACAGCAAAACATTGCTAGCAGTAAGAAACAGTATAATCACTACTACAAAGAAGCTGTCACTATGTCATTGTAGTCCCTTCTTCCTACTTTGAGATTTGCCAGTCAAAGACTTTAATAACCGTAGCATCAACTGACAACAAAATAAAAAAAATGAAGCTATATTATTTAGTAATATCACAATCCAGAGTATTAGACAGATACTGGAAAACAAAAGTCTTGGAGGAACTGGAGGAAAGTCCTGAAAATATTTTCTGCCTTACTAGTAAAACATGAAATAAGGTCAAACAAATTTTGTAAGGTTATCCTGTTAACAGGTGCTGTGCCATCACCCTTATTTACATAAGAGTAGGTGTGCGAAAACAATGCCATTATAATCAAATGACAAAAAGAAAGAAAAGAAAAGAAAAAAGAAGAAGTTAAGTTAACCAAACTAAATTAAACTTCAAGAGAAAAGAGGAAAAAAAATGCTGCAACCTCACAGCAAGCTGCCACATCCCTTCTCCTTCTATACAATGGGTGCTTTTCATTATGCTGACATGTCTCCTCACTTCCCACACTCATGTCTCTTCCTCATGTCTTAGCTGCTCCCTGTGAGGATGTGAGGGATCCATTAAAAAGACAAAAGGAGAAATCCCTGGATTGTCTTCAGTTTTATGTATAGATCACTGTTAAATGTTCTGATTATTTAGAGCATTAATTTAATTCTTGTTAATTCTGAGTGTGTTAATTGTATAAAAAAGAACACAAAATAAAAAATATAACTGCTGCTTGTTGTGATGCTGTGATTAATACATTTTCCAAAATATTAAACACGCAATGTATCTACTATAATAAATAAAATGGGATTATAATGCATGCCACCATTGAACTGCATTCGCTTATACTTTCTGTGCCTTCCTATTCAAAACACTATAAACCATTAAGCCGTGTCATATATATTGAGTTGTTTATGTGTTGTACATTAGATACATGGGTGCTTCCTCACATAAGCTACTCCAGAAGCCTCCTCTCCTCTTGCAACTTGTCTGCTCGAGCACGTTTATGGGATTGGAAGAGCGTCCATGATGCCGGAGGGGGAACGATTTCTGGGTCATGCGAGGAAAGAGGATGCGAGGCAGCAAAAGTCATGAAAAGCGCTCAATCACTGACCTTACACCTCCTTGGCCTCACCTGGTTGGCCTTATCACCTGCACAGGCCTCATTTAGAAAACAGTGCATAGGATCCATACTTATAAAGTAGGGGTGCATATGCGCACCTGCGGGCAATGTTCCCTTTTAAATCCAAATGAGTATGTGTGGCTCAGCCTCAGACTTTGCCCTTTAAACACACACATTCAACTGTAAGCGTTCAATACAAAGCACTTCATGAATGTTGATGAACAGACGTGAGTCTGATGGTCAGTGGTTCTTTAAAATGTAATGTGCAGAAGTCTTGAGCCACCTCTCGTTTCTTTAGATTTTCCCTTTTCTTTCTTTTTTCTTCTCAGCAGGAATTCTGACGATCTTTTTCTTCATCACTCATTTGTGACTATTTTAAGAACAGTGTCTTTCTTTCTTTGTTAAGCCATTTAACACTGACCTATGAATCATTCGAAGTATAAAAGAGGCACCTAACAAGGGATGAACCAGTGCTGTGTCATAACAACACAGTGACAGAAAACTTGGCAAAGAACCCATTTCAAATTGTTGCTTTAGCCACATGTTTGCGAGAAAAGCAATGCACTGGAAATCAGTGGCAACAGATCTGATGGAGTGATAAAGACAAATTAGAATGTTTTTCTTTCAAATGATTATCAGTATGCATAGAGGAGATTGAGAGAGAGGCCTTCTATTAAACACAGTGAAGGCTCGGTTGTGGTTTAGGATCAGTAATGTTGGGCATCTTGTCAAAATTGAGGGAATTATCATAGCAAAAAAGTACTTAGAGATTTGGATGCAATGACAATGCAGTGAAGGTATGTCTGGACAGATAAAATCTCAGTGGAACACCATCAGCCATGCATGGGTTTTCAGAGGCCTGCATGACTTCATGCATTAGCATTACGCATTAATATTACTGAAGCGGTGTGGGATCATTTTGACAGAAAATTGAATAAAAGGCAGCCAACATCCAGAGAAGAGCTTTGAAAATTCTTCAAGATGTCTGGAAAACTATTCCTGAAGACTACTTAAAGAAAATAAAGAGACTGGAGAAGGCAGATTGTGAGTAGAAGTCTGCTTGTTCTGCATGCCTGACAATACAGCTGCATTTAAACCATGATTCTTGGAGATATTAGAGGTTTATGAAAACTATTTGTGTATTACTCTTTAATATAATGCCCAAAATATTGTTCGGGATGATTATTGTATCCTTCCTAATGTGCTTTCTTTACTTTTACAATCAGGGAAAAGTAAGTCACACTGTGCTGAATCTTGATACAATTTTAATATTTCAGCTGTGAGTCAGTAACATACAGCCCAGCCCTTTCATCTGTGCTTCAGGCAGCAGAGAATGTGATGGTGGCAGCAGTGATGAAATGCTGAGCAGAACTGGATTTCAGATTTTAGTGAATAAAAGCTTCTAAATATTCTATTATATGTTTAATTATCATTAAGCCTATAATAATATATTATTATATATAATTAAATGTGAATATATATATAGAGATAAATTTGATCTGTATAGTCTGGTTTAAATTATCCACCTCACCATCTGTGTTGGCAGAGCTTTGTCACAGTTTTGCACCTTCTCCTGTCAAGTTTCTTTATTAAATCCCAACTTTTGTGTGGGAAGTGGCCTTTGCATCTTTTCTGTGTGCACAACAACAATAAATTAGGCTCCTGGTAAAGGAGGGACATAAATCACAAAGAGTGTGAATAAATGACAAATGTATTACCTGGTTTCTTCTGATTTATTGTAGAAATATGTGCATATTTACGTCAAAATGAGAGAATAAAAAGTGCCAGCCATAGTCTCTGAGGTGGAAGAAAATTCCACTGGTATAGCTACTGCAAAACTGTTGATGTGCAAAAGACACTTAAAATTGTCAACTATTTGAAAAAGGCTGCAAAGGGATTCTGAGATTGCAGAAATTAGATATCACTTATGTTCCATGGGTTAAGAGATTAAGCAGAGCATATTTACCAGACAGTCACAAAGGTTAGAAAGAAATAGACACAGTTAATGTGTACTAGGTACTTTTAGAGCTGCAGACACTTATGGACACCTTTAACAAAAGAAGCCCAGAGCAACAAAGACATACCTGCAGAATCAATGCGTAATTGTTCTTTCCAGCTTGAACTGAGCTCTCGGGATAGATTTGTTTTAAGGGGAGGAAGATCTGTTATCCCCGACACATTCCTGGAAGACATCCTTCAACGTATATATTCTTCACATCTGAGCGATGGTGAATGCACCTATTGGCAAGGAACGAATGTAACACACAGACATTTATTGCAAAAATGTGACACTGCTTGCTGTCAAGATTGCAAAGAGGCCATGGGCTAAAATAGCACATAACTGCTCAGATCTGATAACTTTGGACTATTATTCCAATTTTTGTGAAATATCACCTCTCAAATATGAGGTACTGCTTTGTGAGACAAGGATTCCAGATATTGTGATTTGTGCTCAAGATCCCAAAGTCTTTCAATAAGATAAAAAAAATTGGAGCTAGAAATGACAAATTACATCCTCGCTCGCTGGGATACCTGCAAAGCATGCCGAAGTGCAATGAGATGTAAACAACTAATGATGACAGGAAATTCGTTGGGCCAGATCTTTACCTACTGATTTTGCATCATCTTATTAATCTCACCTGGAGTCTGAAAAGTCCTGCACAAACACTACTGACATTCTTCAAGATCCACATTTAACAGGCACTTCTGCAAGACTGGTAATCAACCAGACAAAGTAATATAACCATACTGTAAAGAACACGGACACTAAACCAAGGGGATATGATGTCAGTTGAGCCTCTGGAAACACATGCAACTTGGATGAAGGCCAGTGTGATTAAACCTGCTGTCTGGGGACATTCTTAGAAATAAGTGTTGTGCTCTCAGAGGGGTCCTTAATCCAAGGCCAGTCACACAAACACAAAGTGTGGAAAGTCACGAACCGCATGAAACCAGTGTCAAAAAGCTGCACTGGTGACCGGAAGCTTTATACAACACATTGAAATGATTAATTCAGAGACACAAATACCATAAGAAGCCTGTATGTGCCAGGCAATGTTTGAATAAAATCAGTTCAGAAAACAAAAAGAAGAAAAATGTTGAATTGTAAATACAATTATTTCTTGTTATGTAGAAAATTCCCTGAAATTTATTCAAGGTACTGATCGTGAATGTATTGTATTGTATGTATTGTATGCCCTGATTTCTGACACTGTATCTACACACACACACACACACACATATATATATGTATATATATATATATATATATATATATATATATATATATATATATATATATATGTGTGTGTGTGTGTGTGTGTGTGTGTGTGTGTGTGTGTGTGTGTGTAGGTATGTGTGTAGAAACTGCCAAGCAAAGACTCACAGCCTTGGCCAGCCGCTTGAGGAGGTACACCAGAGAGATAGAAGGCAGGAGAATAAACCAGCTGTTCTCCACAGAACCAGCAAAGGTGTACTCTCAGTGGCAAGAGAACAGCACCACCAAGGCTGGAGACGGAGCAATACTGGAAGAGCATATGGGAGAAGGACGCAACCCATAACGGCAATGCTCAGTGGCTAGTGGATCTGAGGGCAGACCACAGCGACCTCCCTGAACAGGGTCCAGTAACCATCACAGTGGCAGATATCCAAGAAAGGGTCTCCAGTATGAAGAGTTGGACAGCACCAGGGCCCGACATGGTTCACGCCTACTGGCTAAAGAAGCTGACTGCACTCCACGAGCGTCTGGCAGCACAAATGAACCAGCTGCTAGTTAATGAGAGACACCCGGAATGGCTAACCGAAGGTCGGACGGTCCTGATCCCCAAGGACCCCAAGAAGGGACCGGTCCCCTCCAACTACCGACCAATAACCTGCCTCAGTACTACATGGAAGCTCCTGTCAGGCATCATATCGGCTAAGATGAACAGGCACATGGGTCAATACATGAGCGGGACACAGAAAGGAATTGGCAAGAATACCAGAGGCGCAAAACACCAGCTACTGGTAGACAGAACAGTCAGCCGAGACTGCAAGACCAGACTGACCAACCTGTGCACTGCCTGGATTGATTACAAGAAGGCCTATGACTCAATGCCCCACAGCTGGATACTGGAATGCCTAGAATTGTACAAGATCAATGGGACCCTGAGAGCCTTCATCAGGAACTCAATGGGGATGTGACGTACAACACTAGAGGCCAACTCCAAGCCCATAGCACAAGTCACCATCAAGTGCGGGATCTACCAAGGAGATGCTCTGTCCCCACTGCTGTTCTGCATAGGCCTGAACCCCCTCAGTGAGATCATTAACAAGGCTGGCTACGGATACCGACTACGGAACGGAGCAGTTGTCAGCCACCTCCTGTACATGGATGACATCAAGCTGTATACCAAGAGAGAACGAGACATCGATTCACTGATCCACACTACCAGGCTATACAGCAATGACATTGGAATGTCGTTCGGACTGGAGAAGTGTAGTCGGATGGTAACAAAGAGAGGGAAGGTAGTCAGAACTGAGGGGATTGAACTACCAGAAGGCAACATTGCAGACATAGAGGACAGTTACAAGTACCTGGGGATCCCGCTGGCGAATGGGAACCATGAAGAGGCCGCTAGAAAAGCTGCAACCACCAAGTACCTGCAGAGGGTCAGGCAAGTCCTGAGGAGTCAGCTGAATGGTAAGAACAAGATCCGGGCCATCAACACGTATGCCCTGCCCGTGATCAGGTACCCTGCTGGGGTAATGGGCTGGCCAAAGGAGGAGATAGAAGCCACTGACATAAAGACAAGAAAGCTCCTACCATGCATGGAGGGTTTCACCCCAAGTCCAGCACCCCGAGGCTGTACGCTAAGCGGAAGGAAGGGGGCCGGGGACTGGTGAGTGTCAGCACCACAGTCCAGGATGAGACAACGAACATCCAAGAATACATTGGGAAGATGGCCCCAACTGACCGAGTGCTCAGTGAATACCTCAGGCAGCAGAAACCCAAGAAAGAGGAGGGAGACGAGGAACCATCATGGAGGGACAGGCCCCTGCACGGTATGTACCACCGGCAGATAGAGGAGGTGGCTGATATCCAGAAATCCTACCAGTGGCTGGACAAAGCTGGACTGAAAGACAGCACAGAGGCACTAATCATGGCAGCACAAGAACAAGCTCTGAGCACAAGATCCATAGAGGCTGGGGTCTATCACACCAGGCAAGACCCCAGGTGCAGGCTGTGTAAAGATGCCCCAGAGACAATCCAGCACATAACAGCAGGGTGCAAGATGCTAGCAGGCAAGGCATACATGGAACGCCATAACCAAGTGGCCGGCATAGTGTACAGGAACATCTGTGCCGAGTATAATCTGGAAGTCCATCCATCCATCCTCATCCGCTTTGTCCGGGGCCGGGTCGCGGGGGCAGCAGCCTAAGCAAAGAGGCCCAGACCTCCCTCTCCCCAGCCACCTCCTCCAGCTTATCCGGGGGAATACCAAGGCGTTCCCAGGCCAGCCGAGAGATATAATCTCTCCAGCGTGTCCTGGGTCTGCCCCGGGGCCTCCTCCCGGTGGGACATGCCTGGAACACCTCACCCAGGAGGCGCCCAGGGGGCATCCTTGTCAGATGCCCGAACCACCTCAGCTGGCTCCTTTCGATGTGGAGCAGCAGCTGCTCTACTCTGAGCCCCTCCCGGATGGCCGAACTTCTCACCCTATCTCTAAGGGAGAGGCCAGCCACCCTTCGGAGGAAGCTCATTTCTGCCGCTCGTTCTTTCGGTCACTACCCACAGCTCGTGGCCATAGGTGAGGGTAGGGACGTAGATCGACCAGTAAATTGAGAGCTTCGCTTTTACACTCAGCTCCCTCTTCACCACGACGGACCGGTGCAGCGTCCGCATTACTGCAGCTGCAGCCCCAATCCGTCTGTCGATCTCCGGCTCCCTTCTCCCATCACTCGCGAACAAGACCCCGAGATACTTGAACTCCTCCACTTGGGGCAGGAACTCATCCCCGACCCGGAGTGGGCACTCCACCCTTTTCCGGCTGAGAACGATGGCTTCAAATTTGGAGGTGCTGATCCTCATTCCCGCTGCTTCACACTCGGCTGCGAACCGTTCCAGTGCGAGCTGGAGGCCCTCACCCGATGAAGCCAACAGAACCACATCATCTGCAAAAATCAGAGATGAGATTCTGAGGCCACCAAAGCGAAAGCCCTCCGCCACTTGGCTGCGCCTAGAAATCCTGTCCATAAAAATTATGAACAGAACCGGAGACAAAGGGCAGCCCTGGCGGAGCCCATCACCCACCGGGAACGAGTCCGACTTATTGCCGGCAATGCGAACCAAGCTCTTGCAACGGTTGTATAGGGATCGAATGGCCCGTAGCAATGGGCCAGACACCCCATATTCCCGCAACACCTCCCACAGGACACCCCGAGGGACACGGTCGAATGCCTTCTCCAAGTCCACAAAACACATGTAGACTGGTTGGGCAAACTCCCATGCACCTTCAAGTATCCTGGAGAGGATAAAGAGCTGGTCCAGTGTTCCGCGACCAGGACGAAAACCGCATTGCTCCTCCTGTATCCGAGGTTCGACTAACGGACGAACTCTCCTTTCCAGCACCCTGGCATAGACTTTCCCAGGGAGGCTGAGGAGTGTGATCCCCCTGTAGTTGGAACACACCCTCCGGTCCCCTTTCTTAAAGATGGGGACCACCACCCCGGTCTGCCAGTCCACAGCTACTGCCCCTGATCTCCACGCAACATTGCAGAGGCGTGTCAACCAGGACAGCCCTACAACGTCCAGAGCCTTCAGGAACTCGGGGCGGATCTCATCAACACCAGGGGCTCTGCCACCAAGGAGTTGTTTAACTGCCTCAGTGACCTCGCCCCCGGAAATTGGCGGGTCATTCCCCTC
This sequence comes from Mchenga conophoros, assembly GCF_057382185.1. Taxonomy (NCBI): domain Eukaryota; kingdom Metazoa; phylum Chordata; class Actinopteri; order Cichliformes; family Cichlidae; genus Mchenga; species Mchenga conophoros. The sequence goes on from NC_140526.1 coordinate 32,582,954, forward strand.
ATCCCCAGACTCTGCTTCCTCCTCGGAAGACGTGTCAGTGGGATTAAGGAGGTCCTCGAAGTATTCCTTCCACCGCCTGACAATTTTCTCAGTCGACGTCAGCAGCGCTCCGCCAGCACTATACACAGTGCAGGTAGAGCACCGCTTTCCCCTCCTGAGACGTCTGACGGTTTGCCAGAATCTCTTCGAGGCAGTCCAAAAGTCTTTTTCCATCGCCTCTCCGAACTCCTCCCACACCCGAGTTTTTGCTTCAGCCACTGCCCGAGCCGCATTCCGCTTGGCCTGTCCATACCTGTCGGCTGCCTCCGGAGTCCCACAGGCTAACCAAGCCCGATAGGACTCCTTCTTCAGCCTAGTGGCTCCCTTCACCTCTGGTGTCCACCATTTGGTTCGGGGATTACCACCACGGCAGGCACCAACCACCTTGCGGCCGCAGCTCAATGCAGCAGCTTCGGCAATGGAGACGCTGAACATGGTCCATTCGGACTCAATGTCCCCAGTCTCCCTCGGAATGCTGTTGAAGCTCTGCCGGAGGTGTGCGTTGAAGATCTCGTGGACTGGGGCCTCTGCTAGACGTTCCCAGCACACCCTCACTACGCGTTTAGGTGCACCAGGTCTGTCCAGCGTCTTCCCCTGCCACCTGATCCAACTCACCACCAGGTGGTGATCAGTTGACAGCTCAGCCCCTCTCTTTACCCGAGTGTCCAGAACATATGGTCGCAGGTCTGCTGATACGATTACAAAATCGATCATCGACCTACGGCCTAGAGCGTCCTGGTGCCACGTGCACTTATGGACACTCTTATGTTCGAACAGGGTGTTCGTTATGGCCAAACTGTGATTAGCACAGAAGTCCAATAACAGAGCACCGCTCGGGTTCAGATCAGGGAGGCCGTTCCTCCCAATCACGCCCCTCCAGGTCTCGCTGTCGTTACCCACGTGAGCATTGAAGTCTCCAGCCCCCCCCCCCCCAGGGACTCTAAGAAGGCTGGGTACTCTGAACTGCCACTCGGCGCATAGGTGCAGATGACAGTCAGGACCCGTTCCCCGACCCTAAGGCGCAGGGAACAAACCCTCTCGTCCACCGGGAAAAACCCCAACGTACCGGCAGCAAGCCGAGGGGATATTAGGATACCCACCCCAGCCCGCCGCCTCTCACCAAGGGCAACTCCAGACTGAGACAGAGTCCAGCCCCTCTTCAGGAGACTGGTTCCAGAGCCCAAGCCATGTGTAGAGGTGAGCCCGACTAGCCGGTACCTCTCAACCTCAAGCACTAACTCAGGCTCCTTCCCCACCAGAGAGGTGACATTCCATGTCCCTATTGCCAGTCTTGGCAGCCGGGGGTCAGTCCGCCAGGGCCTCCGCTCCTGGCCGCCACCCGGCACACAATGCACCCGACCCCTATGGCGCCTCCTGCGGGTGGTGGGCCTGCGGGAGGATGGGCCCATGTCTCCTCTTCGGGCTGTGCCCGGCCGGGCCCCATGGACTAAGGCCCGGCCACCAGACGCTCGCCCTCGGGCACCCTCCCCGGGCCTAGCTCCAGGGCGAGGCCCCGGTAACCCTATCCCGGGCAGGGTAAACTGTTCCCTTGGTTTCCTTTTCATAAGGGTCTTATGAATCGCTCTTTGTCTGGTCCCTCACCCAGGGCCAATTTGCCATGGGAGACCCTACCAGGGGGCAAAAGCCCCCCGACAACATAGCCCCTGGGATCCCTGTGACACACAAACCCCTCCACCACGATAAGGTAGCGATTCAAGGAGGAGTAATCTGGAAGTCCCGAGGTCAAAATGGGAGATGCCCCCAAGGGTGGTGGAGAATGACCGAGCTAAGATCCTGTGGGACTTCCAGATACAGACGGACAAAATGGTGGTGGCTAACCAACCGGACATAGTGGTGGTAGACAAACAGAAGCAGACGGCCGTAGTGATCAATGTAGCGGTTCCGAATGACAGCAATATCAGGAAGAAGGAACACAAGAAGCTGGAGACATACCAAGGGCTCAGAGAAGAGCTCGAGAGGATGTGGAGAGTGAAGGTAACGGTGGTCCCCGTGGTAATCGGAGCACTAGGTGCGGTGACTCCCAAGCTAGGCGAGTGGCTCCAGCAGATCCCGGGAACAACATCGGAGATCTCTGTCCAGAAGAGCGCAGTCCTGGGAACAGCTAAGATACTGCGCAGGACCCTCAAGCTCCCAGGCCTCTGGTAGAGGATCCGAGCTTGAAGGATAAACCGCCCGCAGGGGCGTGCTGGGTGTTTTATATATATATATATATATATATATATATATATATATATATATATATATATATATATATATATATATATATATATATATATATATATATATAATGGAATGGAAAGACTGTAGCTCAGACAAACTGCCGTCATTTATTTTTGCATTTGGTGATTAGTTAAACGGGGGAGAGGGGTGTAAAAATGGGGAGTTTTTTAAAAAAAGCAGATGGTCTGATAGAGACAGAGCTGGGCGGGCCAAAATTCCAAATTTGCAAATAATCTGCGATTCCATTTACACCTTATATAAAAATAAAAAAACTCAAATATGTGATTTTGAGGAAAGAAGATGAGTTTTTTGAAGTTTAATCAATACCAGAAGAGGGACTTTAGTAAAAAGCTAATGCAGGGCACTCTCTTCTGAATATAATGAGCACCTCACTGCTGATTATTACTAATAATCTCATTAGGAAATCAAATATTTCATCAAGCAGGGAAATGTTAATGTTCTGAGTGCATGATAATGCACTTACCTCTAATAATGTGGTTCTCTGATTTCACACCCTCTTAAGGTCTAATATTTAATGCATTAGGTGAACTTTCATTCAAGGCCACAATTAAGAAACACTAATACTACAATGAATGTGGATCTAACTGCACCCATCTCTTCATTTCAAGATATTTTTGATACCTTGGAATAAAGAGACCTCTGATATGCAGGTAGATACCCTGAAGCACAGACCTTCAAATTATTAAAAAAAAACCTAGAAGGAAAATGTTGTTTGGGCATAAAAATCATTCATTTCAACTCTCCTTGGGCAGTTTGTCTGTTTATTTGAAACTGCGAGAGCTAGTTACTTAGCCATAATGGCCTTTCCTGTGCCTTTGGAGACAGCAGTGGCCCTGTGATGCGTTTCCGCTTAGGGTGCTGCTGTGGTCCATCCAAAAATGTCACATACATGTCAGGTTCACCTTTAGGGACAAAGCCTCCAATTATCCAGAGCTCTGAAATCCTTACTGCCTTCATCTGTTTGCTTCCTTTGAGATCTGTAGATACACACCTACACATACACACACACTCGCATACACACGCATATTATACATCCTCAAGTTCTAAAATCATCCATATAACTACTTACAGAGCATTTATTAGTGAGATAAAATGGATGGATTGTCAGTGAACTGAACCAGTATTCTTCTAATGTGAAAGACATGATGTAAGTGATTTTGTTGTCATTTTTATTTGTTGAGATAGTGCCTAGTTTTACAGAGAATGGAGACACAGCTACAAATAATGTGACTCGGATTAGATTCAATCCTGAGGAGCCAAAGTCAAGAAGATGCTATGAGCAAGTGATTGTAAATACTGCATAAATAAATGCAAAGCCACCTTTTTTCAGCTAAGCAGTCGTCATCGTAAAGTAGTCACTATTAAACTGGCAGCAGAATTCAGTTCTTTAAAATTTTGAATAGTTGACAGCTCTACACAACAGGGCGACCTTTAGATAACAGTAAATATTGTTGCAGGGGAAATATCTGCCAGACTTTTGACATCAAGAGCAACATAATGCCATGAAATCAACTGGGTATAAAATAAGCCTGATTAATGGTGCAAAAAAAAAAAAAATACAGCGAGTACAGTTTAAGAGACAAGATCAATAATAAATGAGGAGGGGTAGTTAAAACACCAACTAGAGAATGAAAGAAATGACAAAAGTCAAACAGCCTCGGTGTTTATGAATAAAACTGACAACACATTTTAATCAAATCTATCTAACTTGCAGGTTGGTCAAACATATCCTATTGTATATAGAATGTGTTCCTAAAAATGGGTAATGTTACGGGGTTTTTTTTCAGTATATTTAGAATTCAAATTGGAAAAGAAAAGGGTCACATGGTTGCAAATTATGACCTTACACCCCTTTGTAGTGCTTCAGTTTTCCCATTCATCAGTGACGATATGTCAAAACCACTGTTCAACAATAGCCCAAATGAATTTGTGCTGCTTCTCCTCAGATAAAAGAGGCATTGCTACAGGGAAAATGCTGAACAGCTACTGTGTAAGCCCTCCAGCATGTCATCAACTTGAAATCTAAGCACTGCTCTGCTCATCACAACATAGCACTAGATCATAATCAGACAGAGGGAGCAGAACTGCAGAGATGTGAGATGTTACACTTGACTGCACAACGTGCAGATGAGCCATATATGAACGGAGGCAGAAGACAGGGAGAGAGAGATCATAGTGCAGATTGATAGTTCCAAATCAATATTCAACTCTTAACGTGACATTATTTCTCTAAACTGTGGAACCTTCTTCTGTTTATTATATGTTTTTATACAAATATTATACAATGATACATGTCTGTGAGTTTCCATCGCTCTTTAAGTTTGATTTACATTCAGTCAGACTATATTCATCTGTTTTTAGGTGCTTTTGTTGCATTCATCGTGTTGCTGGTCTTTCCAAGGTTAACATTTGTGGATACTGCATGTATTACACTATCCCTATCTTGTGTGTACACAGCAGGTTACTTTACTGACAAATATTTTCATTATGACTAATCTGCTGGTTATGGGATCATGTTGGCTGATTATGCATTTATGGAAAAAAGTTCTTTCCATCTACTCAGATCAAAGTTTTATCCCCCTACAAAATCTGAAAGTTATATATTAACTATGACATAAGAACCAGGGAAGCAACACATTCTTTATGTGTTTATCATCTTTACTGTGGATTTTTACAATCATACATTTATGCACATCTACCAAATTTTGCTGAGAAAAATCTGTATGTGAAGCACATGCCACCTACATTGTTTGATTTTGGAATCAACATGACTGTAAAATTAGTTCCGTAATTTTTAAATTAAAATATGACTAGTGTGAGGTCAGCCCCATAAAAATAAAGTGTGTTGTGATATATTTCAAACATAATGTGCCTCTTTAATGCCTCTACAATGGGCAGCTTTGGTTGCTTTAGTCCAGTTTCTGTCCCCATCAGGTTGACCAGGTATACCATTTCTATATCTGATTTCACAGTACTCACGAAAAATGAATTCGACTCAACAGAGCTGGAGCACAATCCCTAAGTCTGCTGTGAAATTTTCATATGTAGGTACAGTCATATAACACTGTCACATCCCATTTAGCAATAGGAGAGCACACAAGGCTGAAAATAGTGACACTGAAGATGGTGTCTGCACAGAATATAACTCTCATTTTAATTAGAGCCAAGGGTGCTCTTATCCCAAAAGCACAATTTCATTTTGTTTTATTCACTTTTGTGTGTAAAAAAAAAAAGAAGAAAAAGAATGAAAGAAAAAAAAAGAGAAGCTTAAAGGATATTTTCTAGGACAAATCGTTTTAAAGGTTATTTTACGTCTCTCTGGACATTTGTATGAGAGTCTCCAGTATGAAGTGTTGCACAGCACCAGTACCTGACATAATTCACGCCTACTGGCTAAACAAGCTAACTGCATTCCACGATCGCTTGGCAGTACAATTTGAACAAGCTGCTAATGAGTGCAGTCAGAATGGTTAAGTGAAGGATGAACAATCCTGCTTCCTATAGATACCCAGAAGGGACCAGTCTCACCCAACTACCAGCCAAAAACCCGCCTCAGCACCACGTGGAAGCTCTTGTCGGGGATCATAGCGGCTATGAACAGGAATATGGCTCAATACAAGAGTGGAGCCCAGGCAGGAAATTCACAAGGCAAAACACCAGCTATTGATAGATTTGCTTGTGACTGTAAGCCCAGACTGACCAGTGTTCCCTGTCTGAATTGACTACAGGGAAGCCTATGAGTCACACATGGATTCTCTAATGCCTACAACTGTACAAGATAAACAGGACCCTAAGAGCCTTCATCAGAAATTTGATGACCATGTGATGAACAACACTAAAGGCCAACTTCAAGCCAATAACTTTACTCGCCATCAAGCGTAAGATCTACCAAGGAGATCTGTCCTCACTGCTGTTCGGCATAAGCCTGAACCTCCTTATGCTGGCTAAGGAGGTCTCATTAACTAGACTGGCCACAGGTACAGCAGAATGGACCAATCGTTAGCTACCTCCTCTATGTGGATGAAATCAAATTGGATGCCAGGAGTGAACGAGACACTGTTTCGATCTATATAGGAGCTACAGCAAAGACATCGCAATGTAATTCGGACTAAAGAAGTGTTGTCACATGGTAACAATGAGAGAGGAAGGTAGTCAGAACTTATGGGATTGCCTAACCATAATGCAACATTGCTGACATTAGGACAGTGATAAGTACCTGAGAATCTGAAAGAGGCTGCTAGGAAAGCCATGATCATCAAATACTTGTGGAGAGTGAGGCAAGTCCTGAGGAATCAGCTAAATGGGAATCAACACCTACGCCCTACTAGTCGTCAGATACCCTGCTGAGATAATCAGCTGGTCAAGGAAAGAGATAGAAGCCACAGCTGGCCAAAAAAGGGGATAGAAATCAAGACAAAGGTTTTACACCAAGCCCAGCACCCTGGGACTATATGCTAAGTGGGAAGAAAGAGGCCAAGGAGTAGTGCGTGTCAGAACCATTATCCAGGATGAAACAACAAAGATCCATGAGTTAATCAGGAAGATGGCCCCAACAGATCATGCGCTTAATGAATACCTCGGGCAACAGAAACCAGAGAAAAAAGAAGAGCAACAATAGAAACGAACGTGGAAGGACAGGCCCCTGTAAGGTATGTACCACTGGCAGATCCACAGAGGCTGAGATCTGCAGGCAAGACCCCATGTGCAGGCTGTGCAAAGAAGCCCTGACACAAAATGGGATACACCCCCTAGGGTTGTTGAGAATGACCAAGCTAAAATTCTGTTGGACCTCCAGAGCCAGACAGACAAACTGACGATGGTCAACCAACCACACATAGTTGTGGAGAACAAGCACAAGCAGTGTGTAGTGATAAATGTAGTTATACTAAGTGAAAGGAACATCAAGAACACGGGAAGCTCGAGAAATACCAAGGGCTAAGAGAGAAGCTAGAGTAGATGTGGAAGATCAAGGCACACCATTAGTGGGTTAAATAATATATTGATGAAATCTTGGAGTGTTCCACACAAAAGAGGAAATAATGTGTTTACACCCCCAAAGTACTTGCAATTAATCAATAGAACATGCTGCACTGACAATGGGAAACTATTATGCAGCCATTTGCATTTTGTTTAACGGTTGTTTAAATGTAGTTTGATTGCTCTATTTTGATTAATTGCCAATCAGCTATTTTGTTTCCAGGAAATATCTTAGACACATAAAAAAGACATAAAAAATTCATGCTATACACTTAAATAAATGATTGCCAGACACTGAAGTCAGACATTAACCCCAACCCCCTTCCTACCTGCTCCTGCCCTCAAGTCAGCTAAAAAAATACTCATTGTTTTTTTCAGATGGCCTTCAAAATAATTAATTTTCCTTAACATGACATGATATAAAATACCTAATTCCAAATAAAATGCCCATGTCACAATTATTTAATTCTGGATTTAAAGGAAACAACTACTGCAGTCTGCAATAAATTCTCTTAATGGTACCATCTGTGAAGCCTTCAGTTTGAATCAGTCTTACTAATTAATAACTTTCTCTCTCCAAATATTATGGACATGGTGTGCTTACAAACTCTGTATAATCCATCTAAACACAACGATTTTGAATATTGATCACAGTGATTAAAAGCCCAAGTAAAAATTCTTCGAAATGTTATTCAACATTTACAAACTTCACTAAGTTTTTTCTAAAATCTCTGCATAGCCATAGCTCAGCATTCGTTCAGTCAGCCAACTCAACTTCTTTCTGCTTTGAGAAAGAAAAAAAAAGTGGAGACAATATTTGGCATCTAGCCTGACGTTCCTACATACTCAGCACAGTGCCGTGATAATAGACAACTCTTGGCCAACTATTACTGGGAAGGCACAATCTCATGAAGTTGGATGAATAAATCTTGGGCCTGAAATTCAAATTCACCTGATATGTAGCAGCAGAGAAAAGAAGAATAGATAATTATTCACTTAAGCATATAAAATCTCAACAATTAGAGGCCTAGAAGAGATGCCACTTCACACGACAGGTTATAGAGCATTGATAAGCAGTAGATGACCATCAGCACATGGATTTAAGCGTCAGGTTGACAAAGACTGTAGCTGAGCGAAGCAGCAACTCAAGAAGAGGGGCTCAGCGGTGCAGATGCAATTATGATATGAAGATTGGTAAAGGAAGCTGTCACAGAAACACATTCCTTCGAGCTGACACATTTTTCCACTGTAGCTGAATCTTGAAAATGTCCTCTGGGCTCTGTGCAGGACACGGTTGTGTTCATAAGATTCTGGCCAGTCTGAAATATAATTTTAACTCTTAAAATTGCTCAGCAACAATGGTCATCTTAAGGCACATTGTATAGTAAGGTAAAGACCCTAGAACATTATAAAGATACACAGAAAACCAATGATCCAAAAATGGCCAATCACTTTTAGGCAGAAAAAAATAAAGAGATCTCAATAATGAATCATTTTGTTTCATGTATTCTACATTGGAAACTTTTAGCTTTGTTAGAATCTGGAAGGAAGTCAGCTCATAGCAGACCTCATTGTTTGTATCTATTCTTCTTGGTTTAAGAAAATGAATAAAAGAAGGATTTCAACTTCACAAAGTTGATCAAAACTGTAAATGTCTTCTAACATGCACACATCTGGGTTTTCCATTTAAGTGGAAGTATGCACAAAGTAATCAAATCCTCAGAGGCCTGTTTAGGAACAGAGCTATAGGGGTCTAACACAATAGTTTCAACATGAAGGGATGCATCGTGTGACAAAAATACCTATTGTGAAAAGGAATCTTGTTTTATAACTTCAAAGTTCAATTAATTCCATAATTACTAATACTATAGCAAGTGCTAAGCAGATGTCTCTTCAAAGTTTTGTTTGTTTGTTTATTTATTTCTCTCTGCAGCCGACATCACCCCCTTTATTCTGCCTTGCTCTGTTTCCCCTGCTCTCGGCCCTTTTCTCTCCTTCCTCCCTGGAATTTCTTCCTCTTTCTATCTCAATCATTCAACCATCCATGGATGGAAATGAACAGGGCCAGTGAAGTGCTAACATCTGCTAACATGCGGCCCACTATTTTTCTGAAACATCATATGATATAGAGTACTTGTGATTAAACTAAATCAAATAAGGAACCAAGTAATATTTCTGCATGATTAAAAATAATTTACTTCAGATGCATAGAAGAGTCCTTTAGGATTCTCACACTACCTCCACATCTCCAGTAAATGCTGTTCAATTACATAATAATGTTAATGTTTTCAAGAGAAGCTGAACTTTATTTTACTTTGAGGACAATTAAGACACCTTTAGCACAACCAGACTTAAGGAAGATGGCCTTCATTGTTGAGGTGAAGGGAAAAGAAAAGTAAATTATTGCATGCCACTATTGCATGCCATTGTACATGCAAGGAGAACAAAAGATGAGAAGTATGTGATGCATCAAGTATCCACAGCAGCTAGGGCCTATAGCAGCATAAGCGGAGTGACCTTAGTTACCCTTGTTACGCTTTACTGTTCTTTAGTTATGCTGCTTGATCAAAAAGAAAGGTTTTAAGCCCCTCTTAAAAGTCTTGAGACACACGGTGTGTCTCAAGCCCATGCTCGGAGCTGGTTTCACAGGCGAAGAGGCCGACAGCTGAAGGCTCTGCCTCCCATTGTACTTTAAGAATTTTAGGAACCACAGGTCAGCTTGCATTCTGAGAGCATTGGGATGGTATAGTATGGAGTGTGATCATTCAGGCTTTTGTGTCTGAGCAAAAGAATCCCAAATGTTGTTCTTGTTTTTACAGGGAGCCACGGAGAAGAAAATATGGAAGAAATAAATCTGATGCTCCTCTTTTGTAGTTTTCTAAAAAGGACCTAGACCTTGTGCAAGTCTAGTTTTTGAATAAAAAAGTTGCTGATAATAGAAATATTCCTCAAACCACAGCAACCAAACATCGAAAGCTTCAAAACATGCATATCAAAACTTATTCTTATAAAATTTAGGACTGCACATAAATAACAGGCACAAAGACTGTTATTAGCAGTCTACACTGTCAGTCGTGAGACAGCAACAATGCATAAAATTGCTTCAAGACATTTCTGAAAAACAAAAAACAAAACAAAACGAGTGAGCACACAGACACACTAACTACTCATAATATACAGTAAAACGACAGCTGCCTGTGGTGTAACTCAAAGCTCATCTCAGTGAGCTGCAAAGAAAAATCTCTGGGAAAAGCAAGCATCCTTCAAAACAATCAGTCTCAATTAAAAAAAAAAAAAAAGAATGTTGGTCGACTGGCTGCCTTTAAACAAGCTGACAACAGCCTGGAACAAAGCCTAGAACAGAGGTGTGATAAATACACATCACCTGGATACGATACATTTCTTGTCACACATTTTGGAAAAGAAATGACTGTCCCACTCCTTCTTATAGTAAATATTTTATATATAATACTCATGAGACATATGTCTCATGATGTAATGATAAAAGAGACCCCTTTTCCATTTTCTAATTGCAAAATAGTATTTTTGTGATTAAAATGTATTTCTTTTAAGTATCTTAGATGAGAAAAAATAAGACTTTCAGAAGTAAATCAGAGTATGGGACCTGTAAGTCTTATGAGACTCACATAACTGGCACTCTATAAATACAATTTAACTGAATAAATCATAAATATTCTCTCCTGATAATATAAATCAAAAGTAAGTAATGATTCAGCTCTATTGTTCATAATGTATGATAGTCATACTGACAAAATACTTCTGTGTCAGTGGAATTTCCTAATAGCTTCTAAGAAACAGCCAACCGACAAAGTAATGTGAACACATTTTTAAAGAGCAGGGACGTGACTTTAATGACAAAAGACATAAGCTAACCACTCTGGTGATTACATCACTTTTTGTTGCGATACATTTGATTATTTACTGTGCTAACTCAAGGACAAAAGGAGTACACATTAAAGAATGGTAAATGGTAAATGGCCTGTATTTATATAGCGCTTTACTAGTCCCTAAGGACCCCAAAGCGCTTTACATATCAGTCATCCACCCATTCACACACACATTCACACACACTGGTGATGGCAAGCTACATTGTAGCCACAGTCACCCCGGGGCACACTGACAGAGGCGAGGCTGCCGGACACTGGCGCCACCGGGCCCTCTGACCACCACCAGTAGGCAACGGGTGAAGTGTCTTGCCCAAGGACACAACGACCGAGACTGTCCAAGCCGGGGCTCGAACCGGCAACCTTCCGATTACAAGGCGACCTCCCAACTCTTGAGCCACGATCGCCCCCCCCAGCCACGATCGCCCCCCCAGAAAGAAAAACGACTTCACATCAACCCCACATGAAGTTTGTTTCATCGAGTCATTTTGTCACAGAGACGACGTAACCAATGCCTTTACCCACGCAACGTGAAGCACAAATCTAATTTTCATTGAATGACCTTTTCAACTATAAAGCAAGCCATTTCCAAAAAGGAGCAGTGAATAGTTTCTTAAACAGGCTGTGACAGCTGACAAAAGAACACGACTGCATTTAATCCTCGCAAAATTCTGCATAGTGGGTGATGTAAATGTTAACTCGTGACCCCTAATTATGTTGACATAATGGCATATTTTTAAGGGCACTGTGAGTCTGAGGAAATATGAGAACATCATATGTAGTCAGCAGTGTGGAATTTTTAATACAAATTCATCAGTGAGGATTTGAGGCCGTGTAAAAAGCAGCTATTCATATATAACTTGTAGGTGCTTTATGCCATCCATTAGAGGCAAACTGTATAAGATGATTGTTTGTAGACCAAACTTGACAAATGGTACGTGGCTTGTTTCAGACAGTTGGAAATACAATGTGGACATAAAATGTGTGGTTTTTTCCCATATTACTAACATGCCAATTTGTTTGTTGTGATTTATTATCAGCCAGACCCATATTTGCTTTAAATGACAAATTTATTTAAGACGGAGTGATTTATCTAAGTCTGGGATGGTACGTGTTAACGGCCGCTCATAGAGCCTACCTGCCGGATCTTCTTTTCATTGATATTGCTGTTATGACTGATGAAGCCGAGCTGTTGATTACCTGGCTTCTGTAAAGGCACGGTTACTGTACTGGTGTTAGTTTATGCTTGTGCAATAAAACTTATAAAAGGCAGCAACCAGATGTCCGAGCCTGAGTACGACACAGTTTCATCAGTTAGAACACACCCTTACGGTGGGAGTTTACTAAATTAAAGGTAGTTAGCTTAGTAAAAACCGTACATAAAATGTAAATGAATGTAAAAAAAAAAAAAGTTACAAAATTAATTTAAAAATGTGTAATTATACATTTATACATCTTCACAGGCCAGTGTTTAAAAATGGCATAATAGCTTGTAGGACCACATTTCAAAAACAAAAACTTGAAGTAGTCATTTTCTGTAAGCCTTTATCAGTCTCTTACGTCGCTGTGGATGTATTTTTGCCCACTTAGCTTTAGAACATTTCATCAATTCAGTGATGTTTGCAAGCATTAATTTTTGCAAAGTTTTCCTACAGTTCTGCATTTCAGTAAAGCAGATATCTAGATTTTGGCCTGCACATTGCATCACCTTTATTTTTTTCTTTTTCAGTCATTTTTGTTGTAGATTTGTTGCTGTGCTTGTCCTGTTGCATGATTTGGTTTCAGGAAAGTTTTAACTGTGGCCAACATGGTCTATCTGCAAGGTGTCTGTAAAAAAAAGCCCAAATCATCACCCCACCACCGCCATGCTTGACAGTAGGTATAAGGCGTTTGTATCAAATGTGGAGCAGTGCATTATGGTCAAAAATCTCAACTTTTGTCTCATCTCTTCAAAGGGCATTGTTCAGAAGTCAACTTTGTAAACCTAAGCTGTACTGCCACATTCTTTTTAGAGACAAGAGATGTTCACCTGGCAGACCTTCTGAACAAGTCATACTTGTTTCATGTTTTTCTAATTTATTCTCTAATTATAATGACATAAACATGGAGCATACTAAATGAGGCCTATAAGGTCTGAGATATAGCATAGTCTGGTGTAGGGATGGATTTTCTGGGACATCACTTTTACTCACACTTGCTGAATATAACGCCATAGAATTTCCTCTTAATTCTATGGAAGCAGCAGGGGTACACTTAGTTTTTCACAGGAATGCAAAGAGTCCTCTGAAAAACTTTCTTCTACACATGACTGTGTCTTATTCCTAAAAAATATGGTTAATGGACCTAAAAACGGACCTTTTCTGGCTGTTGGTAGTATTTTCTGATTTATGGAGGGGTGACAAAATAGTGCTGTGATTCCAACATGTCAACAAAAAAAACAAAACAACAGAAAAACCCCAGCATTCACATTTCTTGTCTTGGGTGTGAGTCAGACTATTGTATATTAGACAAATAATACCTCCTTATCTACACATATTCAAACATTTCTGGGGACTTGTAATCCAAAAAAATACGTTGTTAACCTAAATAATCAACTTGGGAAATTTCACAGTAATATGACTTGTTAGAACAATGATCTTATTCTTGTGTGCGCTCTCTACGTGAGAGCACACATTCCTAAATTGTGTATAGAAATTATTAATTCAAAAGCCAAAATTATCAGCCCATGCGCACACATGATTTTTTTTGTTCCAACTAGTCAGCTTGGGCTCCTCAGTGATTTGAAATCACTAAAGTTCATGTGATGTGCTGCATTTGGAAATAATTGCTTGTAGTTAGGTTGTTTTTTGTTGTTGTTGTTGACTGTTTTGAGGATGTTCAGTTATTTTTGCTGACTCCTATGCAACATCTGTAATTCTCAGATAAAAGCTGACTCTAAGCCTCACTGGAACCTTCTCAGCCATCTTGCTTTGCTTATCCCCACATGCCATTCGCTTGGTTACAATAAGGAAGCGATACACAAACCTTCTCTTAAAATATAAATTTGGAGCTCTAACTTTCCAACATCCATTAAAACCAAAGCAAATGTTTCAGCAACATTCCATCCCTTCTCCATGGCTGCGTTTTATCTAATTGGATCACGTCAAACATTTTTAGAATTCTCTTGGGGAATTAGTGCCTAGGCCTTTCAAGTTATACTAATTTATTTTTTAGTTGGTTGGTTACATTTATTGCCAGCATCGAAAACAAATACTGAATTGTATAAGCACTGAACAGTTAGATTCCCAGGGGCTTGAGAATATTCAAAACGGTTTCAGCAGTACCTCGTATTAACAGAGATTTCGTCAAGGTTTGGCCTGTGATCCACTTATAGACTTGATCCAATTAGTTTAACAGTTTGGAATAAAGGGATCTCAGTGAAAACACAGTGAGTCACAGTCACTTCAGTCACTCCCTTGTTCTGTTCCTGCAGTTCCTCCCTGTAGCTATCTCACACAAACAATTGCTGCTCCTGCCTTCCCCTTGTCTTCTCTCTTTAAAAAATTCTCGGTTCACTTTTTTTGTTCTATTTTACACAATTCACTATGCATCATTCTCCCATTTCTCTGTTGTCATCCTGTTCTTCCTCTCTCCGGCTCTCACTTTCCATTCTTCCTTTGCTCGTCTTCCGTCCCAGACAGGACAGTGCTGTATGATGTCAGGGTAGGAGTGGAGTACTTCTGCTCCATAGCACAAGACAAGACCAAAACCCACACAATGCACATTTCAGAGTGCTGAGCATGTTGACTAGGCTAGCACTGGGCTGAGGCCCAGAGTCTTACAAATTGATCTGCCAAGCAGTTGAGGCATTGTTTCCCTCGTTTCAGTCTTCCAAACAGCACAGTGAAATGAAATCTGTATCAGACTGAGAACGGACACAATGCATGTAAACAGTTAGAAAAGAAACATCTCAAATGTTATGGCATAACTTGCACACCTTGCATCTAGAGAATATTGATTTGAAATCCTTGTTTACATCAGTCATCTGGAAATAAAAAGTCAGTGTCAAATAAATAGAGATGCAGTACGTCGTTGCCAGGAAGTGACACAAGAGTGCAAGAAAAATCATGTTATTGAAATGCCAGTCACAACTGCTGCACAGGCAATAACGTCTTCAGAATCAACCTCATCACTGGATTGCACCTCAAAAAACCCAGCAGACCAATGCTCCATTAGAGAGTAGGCAGTTTGTTGCGTGTTTGGGTCAGCCTCGAACAACAACTTTTAGTCTTAGCTGGTTTAAGTTCTGCTCATCTGACCACACAGAGACACCGACCTTAGGTCACATAAGACAGGAGGACATTTTCCAATCCTCTGATGTTTCAGTTAATTAACTCAGGACAGAAACCTGTTAACCACAGTCTCCACATAAAAGGTAGCCATAGCAACCAGTTTAAAGCCCTAACTTCGGGATTCTTTCATCACCTTTTTTGGTTTTTCAGAACCAGATCTAAAATATCAAAATATTTAAAGATACAGTAAGTAAATACTGACTACATTTTCGGCTTATCTACTTCTTTCTATTACAGCCCAATGCACAACATATACTCAATGAAACTGCTTTGATTTGCATGTACGTGGGACTTGAAATGCGTTTTGTTAACACTGGATATGACATTCAAGCCGGTAATCAGAGTCTAACAAGCTGAAAATGCTTGTAACTCTATTAGATCATCTAAAAATGCCCAAGTGAACCACTGCAAACATTCTATTATTTGTGCACAGATTCACAGACAGGCAATTCTCCTGTTCCAAGCCAGAATCATGCTGGAGACCTGGTGGAAATTAGATTTGTTGTGTCTTTTAAAGACAGAGTATAAAGGTTTTATGTCGTTTAGATTGGATTATTCTTGACTGCTCTGAATGCTTTAGAGTAATATAAGACTTATAACATTACTGTTAATAACTGCTTGTTAGGCTTAGATTTCATTTTAATATTTGACTGATTACTTTCAGTGACTGAACCAATGTGGCTCCCATGTCTTTCATACAGCACTTTATTTTTTGTGCTCTTTTGAATATGATCATGTGCATCGTCCAACCATAATCTGTACCTGGCAATACAGTTAGGTCCAAAGGCTTTTTTGACATTTCTCCTCTCTGTACATAATTATGCTAAATCAAATAATCAGGATGATTGAAGTGCAACCTTTCAGCTTTGATTCAAGGCATTTAACACAAATGTTGCATTAACTGTTTTTGAATTACAGCCATTTTTATACAAAGTTCTCCTTTTTCAGAGGCTCAAAAGTAACAGGACAAAGGTTTACTGTTTACCGATGTGGCTGCACATCTTTTTCTTTTTCCCTTGGAAATCACTAAATTCTACGTTTCTTCCTTTGAGATGCTCTTCAAGGCTTTTACTGCGGCTTCTTTGTGGATCTCGCTGCTTTTTTGCCTTGAGTAACTGAAAAGCATGATTGAGATCAGGTGACTGACTTGGCCATTGAAGAGTATTGCATTTCTGTTTTGTGAAACCCCTGGGTTGCTTTTGCAGTATGCATTGGACCAATATCCATTTGCACTGTAAAGCACCATCCAATCAATTGTGCAGCATCTGGCTGAATCTGAGCAGAGAGTATAGCCCTGTACCCTCCAGAATTCATCTTTCTACATCTATAAGCAGTACCATCATCAATAAATACAAGTGACCTGGTTTCATTGGCTGTCACTGCCTGCACCATGTTGAGAAATAATGAGAGATGTTTCAGATAATAAGCTGTTTCTTTCTGACTTCATACGTTTTGCTTCTTTTTTAGATGTCTTCTGATTATCTAATCTGACCTTATTGTTCTTCAGTCTCAGCGTTTTGCACCTGTGCGTTTACAGTTATTTATTGAGTGTAGAATCTAAACTATTAATGCAATAATTTTTAGTTAAATACCTTGAATTAAATATCTTCTGCAGTCACATGACTGCTTTATTAAAGATCCACCCTGGTGGTGTAAAGAGGCAAAACACAAAACAAAGTGTCATTGTCCAAACCCTTGTAGACCTAATGTAAAGCATCAGAATAGTGCTGATCGGATAATTATGCAGTGTAATTATTGTACAAATGTTTAAATTCATGTCTTAATGAATACATTAGATAAATTACATTTAAACAAAGGCAGGAGCTAGATTGTAGACGGACAGCTTGATAGTCAGACAGACCTGATCTACAAAAACATGACATGAACAAGTGACACCCATTCTTGAGATCAGTTGTTATATTATTGGGCACACATTGTTTAAATAATATTTGCTCCCATACATTTCTTCATCTCCTGACTTTTTTTCCCTCTCTTATAGAACATTTTTGGAAAATGTCATATTGCATAATACTGAATTTCAGAACACAATGGCCAAGAGAGGGAGACAATAACAGTATTATTATTATTATTATTATTATTATTATTATTATTACAATAACAGTATTCTCCATTGCTGCTCTATGCAAAGATCACTACTGCAGGGTGCCAATTTTACAATAAATCAATCACGATAGTGGACAATTGTTAAAGCTTTGCATCCAGTTGGCTTTATCTGAACCAAAAATCTCCAATACTCCCCAACACTGATTACATAGTGATTTTGCACACATTTGTGCTCATTGTCACAGAGTATAAATGTTTGTTTGAGAAGTCAAAGGAGCTTGCAAAGAAAAGCATCTGGACTTCTTTAAGTTACTTGAAGATGTTTCACCTCTCATCCGAGAAGCTTCTTCAGTTCTAAGGTCAAATGGTGGAGAATCCCAGATATAAACCTAGTGGGAGTTTCCCCCCACAGAGGGACAAAAGGACCCCCTGATGATCCTCTAATCGCCTGAGCCAAGGTGTGAAACTGGGTGTGGGTCCCAATCAGCCAGAGTTTGGGTGAGTTCATTGTGAAACCTGGCCCCACCTTATCATGCGAATTCCTGAGATCAGATGGCCCAGGATGTGAGTGGGCATTAAGGCGTCTGGGAAGGGATCTCAAAACTGGATTATCGATGGCAGAGAGTTGGTGTCGTAAACCACCGCCTCTGTTCAAAGATGGTCGCTCACAGTGGACATAGATGGCTTCTTTCAGTCCTCTTTCAAACCATCTGTCCTCAAGGTTCAAGGTTCAAGGTTCTTTATTTGTCACATGCATAGTTATACAAGTATAACACACAGTGAAATGTAGCCTGACACGCTCCTCGACATGTGCAAAAAAATTGGGGGGGGGGGGGGGGGGGGGGGGGGTGTGTAGAGGAAGAACATATATATATATATATATATATATATATATATATATATGTAGTATATACATTGGGTGAATGTGCAGTAGTAGCAGCAAGCAGGTGAATTCTGTACATTAATATGAATAGACATCTGACTATTTTACAGGATAGACAATATAAACATATTTAAAATTAAAGGAATTGAAATGTACATTGTGCCTTGGTTTCGTGTCTGGAAGAGTCCTGTCTCAGTCAATTATAGATGATGTGAGAGGGCGGGTGTGTGTGTTTAGGGCACGGATGGCTTGGGGATAGAAGCTCCTCTTGAGTCTCTCTGTCCTTGCCCGGAAGATGCGGAACCTTCTACCAGATTGCAGAAGTTGGAACAGTTTGTTGCCAGGATGGGACGGGTCCTTCAGTATCTGCGCTGCTCTAGTCCGGCATCTCCTGGTGTAGGTGTCCTGAAGCGGGGGGAGAGCAATCCTGCAGCAGCGTTCTGCTGTACGGATCACTCTCTGGAGAGCTTTTTGGTCCTTCACACAGCTGTTCCCAAACCACGATGTCATGTTCTGTGTGAGGATGCTCTCCACAGCGCCTGTATAGAAAATCCTGAGGATCTTTGGAGAGACCCTGAACTTCCTCAGTTGTCGTAGGTGATACAGGCGCTGCCTAGCCTTTTTGGTCGGGACCTGAATGTGGGCAGCCCATGTCAGGTCTGAGGAGATGTGGACACCAAGATACTTGAAGGACTGCACCCTCTCCACTGGAGCTCCATTGATGATAATGGGCTTGTAGTCTCTGTGCTGACTCCTTCTGAAGTCCACCACCAGCTCCTTGGTCTTGCCGACGTTCAGCTGGAGGTGGTTGTCCTGGCACCACGATGCCAGATTCTTCACTTCATCCATGTAGGCCGCCTCATCGTTGTTGGATATGGCACCCAACACCACTGTGTCGTCAGCAAACTTCACAATGGTGTTGGAGCCATGGGTGGCCACACAGTCTGAAGTGTAGAGGGAGTAGAGCAGTGGCGAGAGGACACATCCCTGAGGTGCTCCTGTGTTGATGGTGATGCTGTTGGAGAAGCACCTGCCCACCCTCACCACCTGAGTTCTGCCAGTGAGGAAGTCCAACACCCATGCACACAGACGGCTGTTAAGTCCCAGATCCCTGAGCTTTGTGAACAGTCTGCAGGGCACTATTGTGTTAAACGCTGAACTGTAATCAACAAACAGCATTCGCACATAGTTACCCTGTTTCTTGTCCACGTGGCTGAGAGTGGTGTGTAGGACGTGGGCGATGGCATCCTCTGTGGATCTGTTGGATCTGTAGGCGAACTGCAGCGGATCTGTGGTGTCTGGGATGGAGGAGGAGATGATGTTCTTCAGCAGCCTCTCAAACACCTTCATTACTACCGAGGTCAGTGCAACTGGCCGGTAATCGTTCAGGGATGAGGGTTTGCTGTTCTTGGGCACAGGGATGATGGTGGATCTTTTGAAGCATGTGGGGACCACAGACTTCGCCAGGGACTCGTTGAAGATGTAAGTGAACACACCTGCTAGCTGGTCAGCACAGCAGCACAGCAGACGGCCGGTGATGCCGTTTGGCCCCGCCGCTTTCCTTGTGTTCACTCTCCTCAGTGCCGCTCGGACGTCATGCTCCGCGATGCTGGTCACCGGTCTCTCGCTGATGACATCACCGTCCTCGGTAGTCAGGCGGTAGATAGCATTAGCCGCCTGGCTAACCTCGAAACGGGCGTAGAACTGATTCAGCTCGTTGGTGAATGCAGAGTCAGCGTTGATCAGCGCAGTGTCCCTGGCTTTGTAGTCCGTAATGGTGCGTAGTCCATGCCACATACTCCGTGTGTCGCCCTGGTGGAAGTGGGACTCCACACGTTCCCGGTACCGGCGTTTGGCATCTCTCACCGCACGCCGTATGAGGCCGCTTTGTAGGCGCTCATATCGCCAGTGGCGAGACCCGCGTTGTAGGAGGCGGTCCTGGCGTTTACTGCAGTGCGGATTGATCTGTCCATCCACGGTTTCTGGTTTGGGAATGTGGTGACTCTCGCAGTGGGGATAATCTCCTCCGCTAGCATATTGACGAAGCATACTGCTACTTCCGTAAACTCGTTGATGTCGACTGCGCATGCTCTGAACATGTCCCAGTCGACGTCGTTGAGTGCGTCCTGTAGCGTAGCTTCTGATTGGGCAGTCCACCATTTTACCTCCCTCGTGGTCACGTCCTCCCTCCGTATGCTTTGTTTATACTGGGGGATGAGGAAGATGGCGTTGTGGTCAGACTTCCCAAAAGCTGGGTGTGAGACAGCTTTGTAGCCCTGCTTGTATGGCGTGTAGCAGTGATCCAAAATTCGATCCCCTCTCGTTGGACACGAGACATGCTGGTAAAAGTTTGGCATGGCTTGTCTGAGGTTCGCTTTGTTAAAGTCTCCTGCTACAATGAGGGCTGCGCCCGGGTCCTTGTTTTGAAGCGAGCTCAGCACATCATGTAATTCGGACAAAGCCATACCTGTGTCCGCTTGGGGTGGGATGTAGACCGCCGTGGCGATGACCGAGGTGAACTCACGGGGCAGATAGAAAGGGCGGCACTTAATGCTCAGGAACTCCAGATGTGGTGAGCAGCCGCTGGAGAGAGTAGAAATGCTCCTGGCATCACACCACTTTCTGTTTACCATGAAACACACTCCCCCACCTTTGGTTTTGTTCGACTCTGCCGTTCTGTCAGCGCGGAGCACAAAGAATGAATCCGACGGAGTTACGGCCTGGTCCGGCACGGTGGGGGTCAGCCATGTCTCCGTGAAGCACAGAATGTTGCAGTCCCTCATGTCACGTTGGAAGGTGACCCTTGCTCTTAGGTCGTCGAGCTTGTTCTCCATGGATTGTACATTGGCCAGTAGGATACTGGGCAGTGGTGCGCGATGCGCCTGCTGTCTCAGTCTGTTCCTAATACCAACGCGTTTCCCCCGGCGCTTCTTTGTTCTGCGCCTCGGATGAGCGGCCCGTCCTTTGTTGTTCTCCGCGCCGCGTAGAATCTCTGACGGCCAGGAAGGGTCAGGTTTAAAAGTGTCCAAGATTAGATGTGCAACCTTGGCACCGATGTTTACAAGTGATCCGCTGTCATAAACTATAAGACTAGAGGATTTTGGGATGAAAACCAGAGCAAAAAATAGGTAAAAAACAAGAAAAGTAGATAGTCGGAGCGGAGTGGTCAGGAAGGCGTCTGGACGTGGCCACGCCATCTCTGTCCAAAATGTGAACGTTGGCATCCTCGAAAGAGTGTCCTTTATCCTTAAGATGCAGATGAACAGCTGAGTCTTATCCTGTGGAGGTGGCTCTTCTGTGTTGTGCCATGCGCTTGTGAAGTGGCTGTTTGGTTTCTCCAATGTAGAAGTCTGGGCATTCCTCGCTGCACTGTACAGCATACACCACATTGTTAAGTCTGTGTTTTGGCGTTTTGTCTTTCGGGTGAACCAGTTTTTGTCTGAGCGTGTTGCTGGGTCTGAAATACACCGGGATGTCATGCTTGGAGAAAACCCTCCTGAGTTTTTCTGAGACACCAGCTACATAGGGGATGACAATGATCTCAGGCCCTTTTGTTTCAACTGTAACTAAGCATCTATAGTTGTATATTTTATAAAGCCCAGATCATTTCCTGCTGTGCACTGCAGTTCTGTTCAAATATTAGTCACACCAAAGTAAATAATGCATATAATATGGTGCATTTTCAGCCATGGATTACAAAAGTGCTTGGTATATTTACAGCAGCAGGCTGTACTAACTAAGTGAAAATAAATTTCAAGGAGACTTCTTATGACGTGTGCTGACACTAAGGAAAATACATTGTGGAATATATCTGGTTTTGTCCTTTAATCTGACCAAAATTATCCCTGCATGTGTGTTGTATATACTGTTAACATGTCAATGTTTAATCATTTTCCAGCAGTTGAAGCCATTTCTGATGCTCTAACTACACACAGTCATACACAAGATCAAATCATTTTCTTTCAATATGTCTCTACAGCTGCCATCTATCTTGAAACCATCTTAAATGGAAGTTGCTTTTGCTACCTCTCTGTAGGCGACACAGCACATGTGTCATGGAGAGCACCAGCACCCGGAGGACACAACAGGAGCAATTACACTTAACTCTTGGCATTTGAGTGACAAGGAAACTGATTCAGAAATAACTCGTAGCACAGAGCGCTGTGAAGTACAAATATCTTTGCTTAAAGGCAGTTTTAAGGTAGCTGAGCCAAAACAACAAGCATGTTGAGTTACTATTTTACACAGAAACTCTTCTTGTTAAAGAATTTCAGTGGGCTTCAATACAACAGTCTGCTTTCTAAGACCAACACAGCATGCTAACTGGATAAGATCAGACAGTTCTGCTTTAATATTGTACCAACTTTTCATTGCATGTTCTGCTGATGAGACCGTATTGTAAACAATGGATTTGAAAAATGGATTATATATAATCTCGCTCTCACCCCTGCTGCAGAGGCTGGTATGCGCATGTTCCTCAAGCTCTGGTTCTTTACCAGAGGCCTGGGAGTTTGAGTGTTCTGTACAGTATCTTAGCTGAAGCCACTCTTCAGGTTTCTGGATTTCACCTCCTAATACTCCTATTACCACTGGGATCACTTTGGACTTTACCTTCTACATGTGCTCCAGTTGTTCCTTCAGCCCCTGTTATTTCTCTTTTTTCTTGTGCTCCTTCTTCCACATCTATCAAAACTGTGTCAGTGGTCATCTTCTCCTTGCCAACCAGCGCTATGTCTGGTTGGATCAGCTACTACTGTCTAGAACTTGAAGTCCGACAGGATCTTATTGCTGTTGTTCTCAACCACCTTTGGTCTCGTCTCCCATTGGGACTTGGGGACTTCTGGTCCATATGCAGCACAGATATTTCTGTACATTACCCCTACAACTATGTTGTGTGTCTCAGTGTATGCAGTCCCTGCTTGCATTTTACATCCTGCTGTGTGTTGGATAATCTCCAGGGAACCTCTGCACAGTCTGAAACTTGGGTCCTGTCAGCTGTGGTGATCTGGTACTTAGGGGCTGTTCTTGTGCTGCCCCAGAGTCTCTGTGCTGTCCTTTAAGCTTGCCTTTTCTAGCCACTGATAGGATTTCTTGATATTAGCTACTTCCTCTATCTGTTGATGGGGCCCCATGTAAGGGTTGGTTGTCCATGATTAGCCTCTCATCTTCCTGTTCAAAATCACCATCTGTCTTCAGCTGCCTGAGGCATTTTTGAGGCAGCTTATCCCAGGAGGATATCTTTTATCATAATGTATTTACAGAAGCTCCAGATCTGGGATTTTGGATTTTTGGACAATCGCTAATTTTCATTCCCTTTCTTTCTGCTGATCATAGAACCTCAGGGTGTTGGACTCTGGGTGAAGATCTTTGTACACCATGAGGAGTTTTTGTGTCATAACATCAGTGGCATCTATCTCCTCCTGCAGCCAGCTTCTTATTCCAGCTGTCTGTCTGCTGACAGCTAGGGCATACGTATTGATACCTTGGATCTTCCTACTGTTCAGCCAGCTTCTCAGCACCTGCTTTAATTTCTGGGGGTATTTGACTGTGGCAGACCTTCACAAATTTTTGTGTTCCTGTTGATTTGCAGGATACCCAGGCAGTACTAGTTGTTCCTTATATCTGCTATTCTGCCTTCTGGTAGCACCACCCATTCATTCATTCTCACCATACCTCTCTTTACAATCATTCAGCTACACTTATCCAGTTGAAGTGACATCCCAATTTTCTGATCCTGGTGAGGTGGAGCTGTGAGTCAATGTTTTGCTCAATCCAGAAATACAGGTTGATGGCATCCATGTACCAGGGGTGGCTGATGGTCACTCCTGTATCGGTATCGTTATCCACTATTAGTGTTGGACTGGCTTAGAAGGGTTGTTTATTTGTGTTTAAGGGTTATTTGTGCTACCATGGATCATGGAGCGCTGTCAGCTTCTTCACCCAGTAATAATGGATTATTTCTGCCATCTTTCAGTATTGCTTAGTTTCAGTTCTTGGTGTGTCTGTCCTTTTGCTGTGCATCCCTTTGTAGCTGAGAGTATACCCTGGATGGATCTGAAAGTACCGGGACATTTATCCTCTTGGCCTCTGCTTCTCTTGTACATCTAGTCTAGTGACCAGACGTATGAGTCTTTGTTTGGCAGTTTCTAAAGCCTCAGTAGTAGACATCTGAGTGTATTTGTTTTTCATCCAGGATCTCTATCTCTCATGCTACTCTTCTGCATCTCACTTAACTGACTAACGTCCTTCCGAGTTTTACTGATTTTGGCTTCAGGCCTTCTTCTTCACAGGGGGCTTCCTCTGCCTGAATCCTTAATCTTATACTCAAGGGCTTCTGGGATTACTGTTAGAGTGGTATTTATGAGCTCACTGGTTTCAGTGATACTGGTATTGGGGATTGTGCATCGCTTCTGAAGGGACTGTCAGTGAGTGCAGAGTCCTGCACTTGTTTGGGTGTCTACCTTGAGTCTGACCACAATCTGCATTTGTCATTGCAGGTAGTTGGGCATTGTGTAATTCAGTTCCACTGCGCTCTTCTTCCAGGGTTGGCACATTATTTCAGAACTTCTCGCTGTTGTTGCCACTGTACTGTATCACAGTTTTATCTTGACATTACTGCACTGAGCTATCCGATATCAAACAAAATTAGAAGCAGCCCCCTTCTCTGGTGGCAGCACACAGAAACAAATACAGTAAAAACTTTAAATTATGAATAACAATAAAAACAACTCTAAAAATACCAAAGTATACAAGTATACAAAGTTTGCTTTGTATTATTGCACTCAGTACTTGAAGGTAAAGACTTGTTAACATACTGGACAGGCAACAATCACAATCAACACGCAAAATTATAATTTCCTTGTCTTTTGAAAGTTTTTAAAACATGTTTAATATCATAATTATGTGAACTGGTACTCTAAGCACTACAGTATTTACACAAAAGTCAACATACATACACGCAGACATGCTAGTATACATAATTTGGCCTGAAGTCACAATAAGCCATTGTGTTTCCACAACACAGTTACACATTTTTTGTTTGTCCCAGCTGTTCTGGTGTCAGTTTTATTCCCTGCTTCCCTTTGTGTGTGTATGTCTCTTTTTCAGATGCTGACATTTCCCACCTGTCCACCAGCCACCCCCATTGTGTTTTCTCTTGTGCCTGACTTCCCGCACAGCTGGTACCCCTCTCCTCTGCTGTGTCTCAATCACTTATTATATGCTAATCCTAAATGTGTTTAGATTAGGTAGTGGTTAGCATGGGATAAAATGGTGGAAAAACAGAAGGATGTTAAGCTCTCTGCCAAAGAGTAACGAGTGTGTATTTGTGACCATGTTGCGTTTAGTAGTACAATTGAGAAATGGAGTAAGAGTTCTTATCTTTCTTTTTTTTATTGCATAAAAATCTGTCATTTGTTTATATTCCTGAATTTTATTTTTGATTCAGAGGAGGCTCAGGTGTATGGTGTTTCATAAATAAAAGCGAGCAACAGAGCAAGGCTACAATATCAAAGTGCTCAAAACAATAATCATCAAAGGAATCTTGACTCATGATAGTAAAAATCTGTATTGCATATCCTGAATACCACAGCATCGCTCAGCATTGTTGCAATACAGAAGCATCCGCTCATGGTCACATTTTTTGCCCTTTTCCAAATGAATGCTTCCTTGAAGAAAATATAACATGACATTGACTTACATTTACTCCAATAGCCGCCACAGTGACTGCATTCAAAGCCAGCAGAGAACCTGAGTTACAATAGGTTAAAACATTTGCAGGAAATATGTGATAGCATCATCAAGAAGAATGTTTCATGTTTACATGGTGGGTGATTGTTCAGTTATGGCAAAATGCAAATATTCAATATTTGTTTTCACTCTTTCATTTACTGTTAGAAGATAATGTTTGGTGGGTAATGTAGCCGGTCTGCCATTAAGTTGTAATGTTATCAAGCTGCTCGAAGCAGTTAATGTTTTGTTTGTTTTTTTTTAAACAATTTAGGCTGTCAGTTTAATAGACTCGTTCATATGAATTTTCTTGTAACAACCTCTTGCATCAGAGTCATATACAGCAAATATGTTGCTACTTTCTGGTTTCCTGTACCTCTGTCCAGAAGGTGATATTTTAGGTAATGCTTGCAAGCGTATCTGTCATTCTGGGGGGTCATGTTAACAATCCATAATCTGGGTTACGTCCGCCACGGTCTTCAAGGTGACCTTAACATGATTACTTGGTTGACAAGTAACAAAAAAACTTTTAAACTATGATTCTTACAATTATAAATATTACCAATATATAGAAATTCCCTTCTAAAAATTTGAAATAGCATGTTGATATGAAGGTCAAAGTGATTATAGTGCAATATAGAACTATTTCAATCTATGTTTCTATTGACATTTATGTTTGTAATGACAACATTTAGGGCATCAAGGGAATGTTATATGGGGATTCTAAGGTTCACGTTACTTTGGACCCCTGACCTCTTCAACGTCAAATAACCTTTCATTAAGTCATTTCATTTGCATCCAATGTTTCACATCTGCCTTTCTTTCAAGTTAACCTCAAAATGCATTCTATCTTCAAAGAAAGTATTCCCAAGAGAAATTCAACGAGCTGCTAAGTTTATTCTAAATATACTGTAGTGTTGTTTAATGAGCTCAAGTCTTTCATGTTCAGGTACTTATAGTAAATACTTATTATTCATAAACATCCTGTCATGCTACTGGATTTTTACAGTAAATTATTTAAAGTATGTACAAAAAGAACAAACAAAACAATACTATTAAATAGGGCTGCACGATTTTGCATAAAATGAGAATCACGATTTTTTGGCTTAGAATTGAGATCACGATTCTCTTTTCCAGTATAAATATTTATTGCACTTATTAACTGCACATCAACTTCGTAACAGTTGAGACTGAACATAAAAACAATAAATAAACATAAAAACAACAAATGTCTCACGTTTTGTCGTTGCCGCAAAATGTTGTACTGCTTGAAATTCCGTCTCCACCGTTGCTCGACACTGCGTGTATAGAGCAGGTAGTGCAACAATAGAAAAATAGTTGCGGGACGGCACTGTGTAGCGTTTGTCTAGGGTGTTGATCATTTTCCTAAATCCCTCGTTTTGCACAGTGTTGATGGGAGCCATATATTTGGTCAGGTGATAAGTGATAGCCTCCGTAATTTCTTTGTGCCTGCGGGAGTTCGACGGGTATAGGGAAGCGCTGTATAAGGTTCCCGTTATTGATGTTTGGGTGGTTGACCGGGATGGATTTTCTCCTGTCACTTTCTCGTCATCCCTGACGTGCTCTCCGTTGTTTTTTCCCTGCTAATTTTAGCATCACACGGCACAGCTTCTGTATCACGTGGTATAAGGCTCCGCCCTTGTCATTTGTTGAGCAGGAAGCGTGAGCGCTTGTTTTCATGCAGATTACGTCCCGGATCAAAATGCGGTACAATCGTCGTCATCTTTTTTTTTTTTTTTTAATCGTTGTCATTTGGAAATGAGATCGCACATAAGTATGAATCGAGATCGTGATTTTCTAAAGATTAATCGTGCAGCCCTACTATTAAAAGTGAATATTGGTGGAAGAGTGAGCTTGGCAGAGGTTTGCACTCTCAAAGTGGTTCTTGTTTGGTATGAAATAAGGAGGGACAAGCCTCATCTGGCCATAAAACTGCCTGCCAGTCAACTGTCCAATTTTGTCTGAGCCTCTGAAAATGGGGTATTAAGTATTGAATTTCTGTAATTCCTAATCACCTTATGCAATGCTCTTGCCAAAACCCTTAAATAAAGCTAAAATTCTGCACTTCAGTCACATGTTGAGTGTTTCCTTTAATAACCACTGTGGTGGTGTACAGAGGCAAAATCACTAAAAATGTGTAAATATTCAGAAACTTATGGACGAGACTGTAGCTACTTACCAACAAGCTAGCTATGAAGATGATAAAGCCACCTCATACAAGTATTCAAATGCCTCCATGGGCAATGGCAAATGGCACAGAATGGCACAACACCAACGTTTGCTATCAACATTTTGGTAAAGGTGTTTACAGTACATCCTTTTACTGTCACATTTGCAATACTGTATTGCATTCTATCTGTAAAAGCTGCATTTCTCTATGTTGTTATGAGTGGATGGGGTTGAAAATAGGATCCAAAATAAAGAACAGCAGGCAGACAGCCAGAATGAATAAACAAAAGTAAACTTTAATAAAAACTTACTTGGGAAGTTATAAAAGGAGATGGCAGGAAAAACAACTATAAGTCCAAAAGAAAGAAAGAAGTAGTAATCTGATGAATAAAGAGCATAAGTCCGAAAGGTTAACCAAACACTCCAGCAGAGAGTAAAGAGACTATGAGACGCAATAGCATGTCGAGATGAGCTGACAAATGAAAAAGGATAAAGTTTAGAGTATATACACAGATAAAAAGGTTAACGACGGATAAAAAGGTTAACCACAGATAAAAAGGTTAACGACAGAACAAAATTTGAGCAAAAAGAAGCAAAAATAATAAACCAAAGTAAAACAAAGTGCCAACAAAGAGTGAGACCTCACACACAGAAAAACAGGGTTTTCTGTTTTGAATTTATAGGTGCCAACATCCCCTGAATTGGATAAGTAGTTAAGAAAATGAATGGATGGATGTATTGCAAAATTCTTGGACATGGTAATAAATCTACAATGAATGAAAACTGAATAATTTATAATAAACTACATGTCTAAATTATCTCGGATAAAGATCATTTACACCCATGTTGAAAGTAAGCTGTACTGAGATGTTTTGCACAGCAGAATTTTGTTCACTTCCTGGCATGCACACAGATTTACGACAGAGACATGGGGAACATGGGGAGATACAGTATCTCCAGAGCTGGGATGCAGTTCATCACGTCGCAGAGAGCCTAGAGAGCCTGATAATGGGGAGATGTATGGGTCTGTATATGTGGGAAGTTTTGTGTCTGTGTGTAAGAATGAGAGAAGATGAGGCAGAACTAAAACATGGTGTTCTGATGAACTGTGGGAATAACAATGGAAGAATTATATTTGTGACCGTGATGCCGTGTCTGGCTCTGCTCACAGTTAAGTCTGATTAACCCCTGTTACTTTCTTTTCTCTCTCTTTCTTTGTCTTTTTTTGATCTTGAGATCGAAGCGCAGACCCTTCATGATCTGCGGGTCCTCTGCAATCTTAAATAATAACAGCCCTCTGAAACGATGGCAGATCGGTTACAATCAGTTTGTCACTTTTATTGTTAAAGATTGAACATCAAATTTAGACCATTCCTGCAGAAAGTTGGTTAAATGGAGCTGTTTTTACTTTTGTTGTTGTAGCTTGGTATGGTACTTTACTAAATGTAGAATGTCTGCAACTAAGAAAATTATAACATTGATTTGTTTTTTCTTTTCTCTCTTTTTTTTTTTGCCAGGCTGCCTCTTTGGCCACTTGGACACCTCAGTGCTCTTTGGCATTGGTCCTGCTTTGCCTGTGTCACAGCAATAGTGAGATTAAACCTATCCAAACAGTGACTAAACGCAAAACTAAACCAGGAACAACAAACGCAAACAGTGCGAGGAAAAAACAACAGAAAAGATCACAGCCATGCAAATTACCCCGCAGTCGCTCCATCTGCCTTCATATGTGTGCTTAAATCAAGTATTTTAAACATGAGTTCTAATTATACAGCAAACACCGGAATAATGTTCATAGATGCACTCGAGGAAGAGCAATGTAGCTTCTCTTGTTATAATTTTACCGCATGTGACGACAGTAACTAAAGCTAATCAGGTAATGTTTCGAGTCATTCCCGTACCCTTTAGTGCTTTGACTGTTTGATCTTGTCACCCCATTGTTGTTTGCCAGAGTCCTTGATCTCATCATTATTAGTGCCTGCATGCAAATCACACGCAACCCACTTCCTCTTGTGTGGTGGGGGTGGCAGTCTGTACAAATGTGATAACTTCCGGTTGGTGGGTCTTACATACATAATAGTTTAATTTTTTTTATGTGTTCCAGTGCTGTTCCCTCACTGGCGTATGCACACTGCGAGGGATACACCAACTTTTGTTCTTCAATTGCAGGCAAAAGCGACAAGCATTTCTCAGGCTGCATTCAGGAGAGCCTTTGGAAGGGGACAGCCTTGTCATATCTGGTAAAGAAACACAGACTTCAAAGGATGCAGCCCTGAATGGGGCCACAGACAGCATGTGTACGAGAGCATCAGTGCACAGTGACGCACGCGGTGTAGACATTATTAATTGGGTTACATCATAAAACGTACAACACGAACACGTCTTCACGCATTATATGTTGTGGCTTCATTACTAAGGTCTTTACATGAATGGGCTTTGTCACTGATCAGTTGTTTATAAAGCCATCGAGGGATGGAGCCCATTTTCTTTATGTGTTTATATTACTCATAAATATGGAGGACAATAAAGTCTGAGATCCCATGACTAATTTCAACTGACTGGGCTGAACGCTTGGACAGACTGTTTGGAAAGACTATCTGTGGAGTACCCTGCGGAGACATTTCAACCTTATGTAACTACTTCTAAGTTCAACATATTTATGACCAGGAAGATGAGTCTACTGGAAACTGTTTGTATTCCACTGGTAATCTTTTTAAATGTTCTCTCTGTTCTCGCTCTCCCCCCCCCCCCCCCCCCCCCCAACACACACACACTTTTTTGTGTGTGTGTATTTGTGATCATTAGTTGGTTACAGTGCAATATTATTTCTTGTCTTCTCACTGCAAACTAAATTACGAGTTGCTGTTTTCTCAGCTGGGTGCCTGGGACAACAACAAAAAAAGAATCCCCTTTTCTAATCTGGATATGCCTGAGTGAATAACAATAGCTTTCTGACTGCCCTCTGGTGTCAACTTCAGTAGGAGGAGGGTGTCTTTTCTTTGAGGGGATTCAGTCTTCCAAATTGGTTGTTGAACATGAGTAACAATAACCAAAATTTTAATATTATTTGCTCACAAGAGTACAAAAAAGAAATAAAAATTAAAAGAAATTATGCAACATGACTGCATTAGGTGATGTGGAGTTGGAGTGTCCTCCGTTGATCATGTTGAATTCAGGTTGTTATTTACATTCAAAAATGCAAGTAGGAGTTATATTTTTTTTAATGCAGCAAAATCTTTTGTCTTTTTCGCTTAAAAAATGATTTTGCTGACTAATTGATAATCCAGATCTCATTACTTTTGCAATGACTAAGCATCTCTAAGTGTTGCCATTTTTGCTTTTAAATAGAAATTCAATATTTTATTTCCTCCGCACAATAAAATGCACATTGGAATGATGACATTTAGAATAATTGCCCTTTTTTATTATGAACAAAATCTCAAATGTAGAATTGTTTTAATATCTACCTGTCAACAGATCCTGTCATCACGTGGATGCCACTGGACTCCTATTAAAATCTGCAGTGGGGGACTTGTTTCTTCCTCCTTGCACTTTCTTAGTCAAGGTCACAGCTAAAAATGAATGAGTAACAGGCTAACTTTGTCAAACTAAGCTCCATGTATAAGAGTTTTCAATTAGCCTAACACCAGTGTTATTTTAGCTCATGTAAAGCAAGTAACATCCACATGTTCATAGAAATTTTAAGCTGCAGTAGATCGTATTATTCCAGTTTAAGAAGGTGATAATAGTAATACGGTCTCTCTTGTCAGTTGTTAAAAGCTATTTCATATTTTGTGCACTCTGGTCTGAGTGGATGAAAGAAAGAGATAAGAAGAGGATATCAAAAGGTGAAAAACCTAATAAAAACACACACTGGTGCACACAGTGCAGCGATGTTTAGTAGTTTCAATGGTGGTGTGGGGAACAGGTGTGCAGAGGAGAGCTCTGTATAGCTCCCAAACACCAATGACTTTCACACAATGACTGCTAATGTTAAACTTCAAACTGGCAGTTTAATGATGGAAAATGACTGAGGCTGAATGCCTCTTCAAACAATGGAAGGAAATTCTACGCACTTCTTAACACATTAATTCAGCCAATCAAGTGGTTTCTTTGCAGAAAAGGGGTTGGAGACACGTTTCGCACACACTGCTCATTACACATTTGTTCCAGTAGGCGTCTGTGTGTATGTGTAATAAAACAGGTTACTGAGGTCACGTCCTAACCTGCCAATATAGCAGTCGCATCATATACTGACAATATGAAATGATTAGCGCTGAATGAGACCTCTGGCCTTTATATGATACTGAATGCTCACCCGCTGTCGATAGAGACATTTAGGGAATCTGCAAAAAAGAAGAAGCCATCACATACCCATCTATCTATTCTGCGGCTTATCCAATTCAAGGTCGTTAGGCGGCTGGAAGCTATCCCAGGCAAAAAAAACAAGGTACACCCTGGACAGGTCACAGAGCTAACTCAAAGAGACAGACAACCATTTGCATTCACACTAACACCTATGGCCAGTTTAGAGTTTAGGATCACCAACCTAACCCCACTCAGTGCATGTCTTTGGACTATGGAAAGAAGGCAGAGAGAACCCACGTAAATATGGCGGAGAACATGCGAACTCCGGCCAGATGATGGATTCAAACCCAGGAACTTCTTGCTGTGAGGCAACAGTGCTAACCTGCCCTAGCTTCCTACCCTCAACCCCAACTGGTCACAAATCACTGCC
Organism: Mchenga conophoros; assembly: GCF_057382185.1. Classification (NCBI taxonomy): domain Eukaryota; kingdom Metazoa; phylum Chordata; class Actinopteri; order Cichliformes; family Cichlidae; genus Mchenga; species Mchenga conophoros. Next base: position 32,616,071 of record NC_140526.1, read on the forward strand.
CCTCCCCTCCCCTGGTTTTGCTGGAAGTTCTCTTATGTCAAAAGGGAATTTTTCCTTCCCAGTGTCACCAAGTGCATGCTCACAGATGATTCTATGATTGCTGGGGTTTTCTTAGTATTATTGTAGGGTATTTACCTTACAATATAAAGTCCCTTGAAGCGACTGTTGAATTGAACGAAATATAAACAACAACTTTAGTTGCTGTCTAATAATTTAATATCGATATGAAAAGACCTTTGAATGAAACGGGTTCCTTTTAATTTATATCGTGTGGTCACCCTTTTGTTTACACATTTGTTCAGTCTCTGCTACTTAAAGTGATTTATTATGCAGAAGTGAAACTCCATTAACATGTAAACTTAAGGTGCGAGGTGTCCTGATGTGCTTTGTTAAGAAGTTCTGGCCCAGCTGGACACGCGCGCATAAATGAACAGTGGCAGTTTCATTAACGTCGTCGTTTCAAAACTTACATTTAACTACTGATTTTATCTACTGTTCTGATTTTATCTGTTTTGATTTTATATACTGTTTTGTTTGTTTGTTTGTTTGTTTGTTTGTTTGTTAATTAGTTAGTTAGTTTATTTGCTTGTTTTAATCAATTTTAAATCATGCTTTTTATTTGTTCTTGTTTCTAATGTCTCTGTAAAGCACTTTGAATCACCTTGTTGTTGAATTGTGCTATACAAATAAACTTGCCTTGCCTTGCCTTGCCTTATAAAGCCAACTCTACTTTTAATAGAAATGCGTGTCACTGTTTTGCAGAGATGGTTTAATCCAAAGCTCGTCGCGCGACTGTGATGGAGTTCGCCAGGTTCAGATTGTTTTAAGCAGTTCTGCAGTCTGAACAGCTGGCGGCTCGCAGCGCACCGCCTGGCGACAGCTCTCCAAGCTGATAAGTGCCCTGAAAGTAGCAAGGGAGGGGGGGGTGTTCCATTGAAGGCTGGGACTCGCCATATCCTCGACAACCCGGAGAGCTGTAAAGTTAAATTAAAGAAACCCCGCTGGTGATCTGGAGCATTAATAACTTAGTTTATGTTACAGTTTTATGTGCCTTGGTGCGATCGGGCGCGCAACAGAAGGTGAGCGCACATGGGCGAACATTTGTCCGTTTGAGTCAGTGACCGAAAAAAATAACTGTGAAAAAAAAGTTAAGCCGGCGACAGAAGACTAACGGGAGGCTATAATGTCTAATTCTTCCGACCCTCGTCAGGAGAACACACGGAGGGGTTCTGGTTTGGCACGTGGAAAAAGACCACCGGATCTGGAGCTGTCAGAAATTACTTTTAGTGAGCCCGAAACAGGGACACCTGTGGGCAACAACACGTTTTGTGAAAGGGACAAAATGCCAGAGGACGGGTGTACCCCCAACGATATACCTCCCGTTCACCTCCACCCTTATTTTTCTCATCCCCGGATGTCTGTGCGGATGTCGGTGTACAGCACCGGGGTTCGTCCAGTCCTCACCCGAACCTACATCCAAGGGCGCGTGTATAATTTTCTGGAAAGGCCGTCTGGCTGGAAATGCTTCGTGTATCACTTCACAGTGTGAGTGTTTTTATTTTCCTAATCACCCAGATCCACTGGGTATTCAAGGGCATAATTGCAACTCTAAGATCCTAATTAAACAGGGAGTTAATTGCTCATGTAGAGCCTTGGAAGTCCTCACTACAAAGAACTGTTAATCCTATGAATTTTATAAAGATGCTACACAGATATCGCAGCACAACCGGAGGTCCCTTTAGGAACATTATATGGATATTTTAGTCTTACCGTGGCAGATTTTAAAAAAATGCATGTAATTCATCACAGACAAGAGAGTCTTGGACAAAACAAGCCTTCACAGGAGGAGTATAGGAATATTATACAGATCTTTCATTTGGGAGACTATTTTCCTCAGCACCAGTGGGCATTTAATTTTGCAGAACAGTTTGTGTGCAGCAAAGAGGTGTTTTGTATTCAGCAAGCCTCTGACAAGAGAACTTTAAAAACCAATTCAGCCCAGCAGGAAATGTTTCAGTGTTTTCCCTTCCTGACAGCATGATCGGTATGAAGGACTACCTTTTATAAAAACATAAAAGTGGGGTTTATCAAGTGTGGCTCAGGTTATATGGGATAAAGTACCACTGTCATGAAAATTAGAAAACTGATACTTTGTCTTTCTTGGCAAATGAAATGTTGTTACTGAGGATAAATACTGTACACCACTGATATCATGCTATCTTTGTGTTTCTTTCGTTATTTTTCTAAGTGTAACCCATGTCCAGTAAACTCACAGTCTGATATATCCAAGATGGAGAGTTCAGGCCCAGGTTTAGGAATGTGGGATATGATCTCCGAGCACAACCCCACCGTGTGCTGTCTGTCCCCACTTGCTGGCACTGATAGCAGGCAGCTAAACTTGGCAGCATGTGTGCTTTAGAGGAGGTAGTGGCCCTGTCTGGCAGTGCCACCCGGTGACCCTGTGGTGTCGGAGGTGATGCAGGGGAACTCGGCCTGTCAGAGCGGCTTACTCTCAGTGGCTCAAAGGGAGCAAAGGCAAACACAGTGCAACTCAAACATGTTAAAACATTACTGAGAATGAGTTGACACTGTAAAGTTAGTACTGTACAATTATAGGAAAATCTTGCAATGGTGTCTCAAGAAGGCAAAATCACAGGGGTTTGATGAGATTAGGTTACATGTGCAGGTGATCATTTTGGAAAACTGGGTTACGAGGTTTCCGCTCTCCTGACATTTTTTTTTCAAATTGAGAAATTCTTATTTGTTGGGTTTTTTTGTTGTTGTTGTCTGGGTTTTCTTTTTGCATGTAAAAGAAAAGATGTAAAAGTAAATGCAGGGCATCATAATACTCTGGGGATCACTGCGAGAGTCACACTGTACTTTGTATTCTGAAATTTGTACTAAATATAGTGATGTGCAAGCAGAATAATCACTTTCACCTTTCTAACTGTGTCCCTGTTAGCAGTGTACATGGTCAAAGGTAAACAAAGGAGAAACTGCCACGATTGGGAGATGGAGGGAGTCTTTTTTTCAGGACATAAAGGCAATTCGATGGCACCCTTTAATGGCAAAAATATTCTTAGTGCCGCACATACAGATTCAGCTTTTTGAAAAATGGAGTACATTTGAAGATATTCAAAACGATTAGATTAGATTAGATTAGATTAGATTAGATTAGATTAGATCATTAGGTTTAATATGGTGGCGTATTGTTGTGCATTTAAGACAGAGCTTTATTGCTACTATGAGAGCAGCAGGTGCTTGCTGTAAGTATAGTGTGTAACCATGCAGCAGGTTTTTAGTGTCAGCTTAGTACCTTGTTTTGCAAATGTTTGAGTGGGAGAAAGGCAGTTAGGAACAAGTACCGCCTTATCACTGACCCAGAACTCAAACACCAGAGTGACCCAAAGCCTTATCAGAAGCGCGTGTGTGTGTGTGCGCGTGCGCGCAGGTGAATGCATATGTAAGTCAGTTTAGTGATATAGCATGCTTTAAGGGTCTGAGGAATGTTTCATTATGTTTAAAAAGAAAGGGCCCATGCATTTCCTTTGAAATGATCATAAAATATACTTAGCTATTGGAAAGAAAGCCTCGCTCCACATATTGCTTTTCTTGTAGCACCACATTTAAAACGAGTCTTGAGTGCCACAGTAAACTCAGCATTGTGTTATGAAGCCATTCCACATGCTGGTGATGGATCAATCAACTGGGAAATGAAGAGAAAAATCAAATGAAAAGTGTTTGTTTTTTCAGACTAACTAGCAGAGGATGTTCAGTCAAAGACAACTTTAATAAGAAGATTTAATAAGAAGAGACATCAAGTTATTCTTTTCAATTAAGCAACTTTTTTTCCCTCCAGTTTAGATGGAGCTAAGATCTAAGTTACCCAGTGAAGCACATACACAAGACTACTCATCATCTAGGAGCTGGTATCTCTGAACTATTAACCCTAACCCGATATCGGCCAAAGTTTTGGCTGAGTTTTCTTTATAGTTTTCTTTTTCTTTTGATTGATTTATCTCTGTTTTATTGCGGGGGGTTTCATGGTACGTGACAGCTGAATGAAAGAGCTAGTTATATGGTCAGCAGCATTGCTACTCTTATCCTTTCCCCCACTTTGTCTCTACACTCGCTGCACAACAGACTGCAAGTGAATGTGTCCATCAATAATAGATAGGAGCAAAGCTTTGAGCTTTTGTTTAGAGTTCAGTGGTGCCTATGTAGCTTAGCCGATGTATTATTTTGTCCGTTGCTACACCAAGCCCACGGGTGCCAGACAGCAACACAGAGCCTGTATTATCTATAGGCCTGGAGGTCAAGGAAGTGAAATATGATGGTGCAGTTATAGTGGAGAGGGACTGACAAGTTAGATAGTCTCCGATGAATATAAAGAAAGCAGAAGTGTATGCTCAGCATACCGAGTGTGTATGTTTACAGGGATTTCAAATGCTCTGAAATAATTTAAGCGGCGCTTCACTGACAAATTACAACCATTAGCATAACAGAGTGTATGGTTTGGAAAGTTTGATGTTCAGCTGTGTTTCTTTTGATCTTCTCTTTAACTGCCTCTGTCACAGATTAGCATAAAGTCTGACAAATTACACTATGTTCTTACCGGTGAACATTTTGACCTTTTTTGTGTAATGTGGCTCGCTCTTCCTCGATGTATTTACTTCCATTTTTACAGGCAGCAGTCTGAAGATGTCGTTTTGAAGAGTCAGCTTACTGTGCTGCATTATCTACTTGTTCGGTCCTTTCAGACAAGACAAGCTGCTTTAGCTGTGTTATGCACCAGCCCTGAGCAGGTTTCTCCTCAGTCTTTTATCTGTGTTGATGTGTGGCGTGCACATTCATGCCTGTGTGTGCGTGTGTGTCTGTGTCTGTGTTTAAGCTAAACACAGACACACACAGGGGGTTATTTCGATTCCTGGCCAGTCTTCAATGAACTGAAGCTGTAGCGTGTGGCGATAAGGGTTTTCGTGGTGCAAACACTGACTGGAAACTGTAACTCTCCACATGTAAAGTTTCCATACAGGAGTGTTTTCACATTGGAACAAGACAATGAATATTTAGGGCTGTGGTGGCTTTGGAGGTGATGGGGTGAGTTCATGTAGCTTCAGGTTTCACTCGCCACTAAAGCTGCAGTGTCCCTGATATGAGTCTGGATTGTACTTAGTGCCAACTTTGGCACCTAAAGTAGATTAGACTAATAAAATTGGGTTTTTTTTCTTTTCCTTTTCTTTCTTTTTTTGTTGGTCGTTTTATTTTACATTTTTCAATCATCTAAGCATTTTACAGCTCCAGCTGTCACCATATTTGTGTACAGTTAAATTAGTTACAGCTGTCATTCTTATATAGCCGGGAGTATAGAAACAACTGAGGTGTTGTTTTTCTCGCACATACGTACACACACATACACAGTGTCTATGTGTGCACTGCAGTGATACAACAGATGGACTCTCTGCAGTAAATGTAGTTAGCATTGTAATTTCCAAACTCTACAGCATTATAGCTGCTGAAGGTTCTCTATGTCGAAGAGCAGCAACTCATTTAGAAGAAGACTCACTTATTCACAGATGTTGTCACCGAGGTCAGCGTTGGTAACATTATACAGTGATATTTCCTTAGTAAACAAGAGAAATTTCAGTGGGGTCCTGCAATTAATCCTGGAACTTGGAGCTATGTGAAGGTTAATCAGCTGAAAGTAACGTCATCCAAATAACCTGATAATGTTATCTCTCTAAATGTCACAGGACTAGCTGCATGTTTGCAGGTTGTCTCGGTTTTGGTTTAATTTGTAGATTAGGTAGCTCATATGTCACTTTCATCCAAGTGGTAACTTCAAACAGCATTACTCTTAGCCCTCCTCCGAAAGAAAGAAACACTTACTACATTTGCAGTTTGCCTTAAATAAATAATTAAATTAAACTTTTTCTTTTTATCTTTGAAAGATTTTTATTTCACCTGTTTAGTTATATAAAAAGTAAATTTTTTAAGTGATGTTGTTTGTATTCATGTTGCTTTCCGTGTGAAAAACGGGTAATTATTCACTATAATTCTGTAGCTGTTTGGTTAAGTAACATACACATATCCACTTGTAAATCTGCTTTTCCCAAAAGAAACAAAAATCACACATAATCTGGTGTTCTTTAACATGTGTACAATGTAGATATGTTAAAGATATGTGCAAAGCTTTTTTGTTTTATTGGGGTTTTTTGATCAGTGAGCCACTTAACACTGACCTATGATTCATTCAGGTATAACCTAACTCACTGGATCAAGCAGTTTTGAGTTTACACACACGTTAGCAGACAGCCCATTTTAAAATGTATCTTTAGGCACTCTCTTACTTGCAGCCTGTCACAAAAGCACATATAATTCTTTCCTTGAATCTAAAATAAATAAATAAATAAATAAAATGCCAAGAACAGCACAGTTTGACAGGCATAAAATAGCATTTTTGTACCAACAGGGTGATTCCCAAAGAGCTATTGGCCAAAATCTTGGCACATCTCAGCATTGTGTACAGAGTGTCCTTCAAAAAATCAAAGGAAACTGGACAAGTGGAGGACAAAAGAAGAGGCAGCCCTCAAAGAAACCATCTGCAACAGATGAACATTATAAGAAAGTCGTGTACTTGGAAAAATTGAGAAAAAAAAAATCTAGCAATGACCTGACACAAGACCTGAGAGATGTATCTGGCCCTTCATTTGATCCAGCTACTGTTTACTGAAGCCTCATCAGAAATAGTCTCATTGGAAAAGCAGCTGTCAAGAAGCTATTCTTAAAGAAAGAAAACAGGGAGAAAAGGCTGAGGTACACGAAAACTGGACTGAAAATCAGTGGCAATAGGGCTTAAGGAGGGATGAACACTATCAGTCATGGATAGGCTTCCTCAGAGCCCAGAGCTAAACAATACTTGAAGCAGTGTTGGGTTGTCTTGAGAGAGAATGGAACAAAAGGCACCCAACGTCCAAAGAATAGCTTTGAATGTCCTTCAAGAAGCCTGGAGAGGTATTCCTGAACACTAAGAAATTGCAAAAAAAAAACTTGCTTAAGAGAGTTCAGGCTGTGTTTAAGATTAAAGGTAATCATAACTCTGTTGACTTCCAGGCTTGTTAGAATTGTACAAACTCTGTTTTTCCCATGTATGTTTGCAGAGACACAGCAATACATTTGTGTCTGAGTTAGTCGTCAAAGTTTTCTTCTGTCTGACGGCAGGCAAAAACACTGACATTGAAACAAGAATCCATTCAGAAGTTTTGCCCTTTATCAGCAACATTCCATTCCCAAGGTAACGGAAATGAAAAGCCAATCATTTTAACCTTGGCCCTCCTGGCAACTTTTCGGCGAAGTATCGCATGACAGTTCTGTTAAGCTGCCAAAGTGCGAGTACACTGCTCGGTAACACGGCCGTGGCATCACTGGTGACATCATAATGAAGTGAAAGAGGACAGTAAAATACTATCTTAACTGTGGTGTCATATGGGATCAGAGATATGACTAGAAACTGTGTTTAACTCTGGTTCTCAGCAATGCACCCTGTGATTTAAAAGTAGATCATATGTGATGAGCAGCTGTTGAATTATTGGCTAAAGAATTGCAATGCTTAACACTAGCATTACTTGAGCTCTGTAAGCTGAGGTTACTGCAGTACTGCAATGATAAAAATTTAAAACACGAACGTCTGTCTTGTTGGACTGAAGCACATGTGAGAAGGTTATGGGTTTGAAAATGGTTTATCACTTATATTACAGTTAGTCCTGCTTTTCCACCTTCCTTTAATGTCGTCAAATTAAACAAAACCTTTCCCTTTGACTTTTATGAACAGCAGAGGGAAAAAATCAATAAAATTGATGTTATGTTACAAGGTACTGTGTAGACTTTTTAAATAAAGTCTGCTCTTTTCTTTCAAATAACAAAAACATTGTTAGAATTTAATCTCAAGGTCACATGGGTAGTAGGTTTTTGGTTTAGTGTCACAGCAGTTTAAAGCTTTATATCAACAATATATATTACTCAAGTAGTATGAGGAGTTTCAGACATCTCATTGTTTCTGCATTTGAAATGCTTGTGACCTTGAGAGGGATAAGGAGAATGTTAAAGAGCAATTTCATGTTTGTTGATACTGCTTGTGGGTTGTGTGCAAACCAGTGTTCCTATTATTTGACAAGTTTATCATGTGCTTTGCATTCATATGGTTGAGTTCAAAAGGTTCCTACTATTTCCTCCAGAGGGCTGTCCTTGAATGTTTTCTCAGATTCAATCAAATACTTTTCATGGTAAAAATACAACATAATGCCATGCTGTCTGGAACCTTCTTTTTTTTGTAAGGTTGTTCAGAAGCTTAAACCCAAAGCAGACACCAAAGCTGACTGAATTTTTGCAGCTTAAATCAAAGTGTGAACTGCTGACATAAATATGAGGTGAGGTATTGAAAAATGGAGTGAGGATTTTGCAGTTACATGTCTTGACTGACAATTTATGCAAACTTTTGACTTAGGGAAAATAAAACTGATTGATAGTGAATATCCATTTGGCTAGTAGTATGCAATTGGATGTTATAAAAAATTATGGTGCTATGTATGAACTGTATTGTAAAACTTCATAAAACCTTTTAATCAAGATTAATGTATGTTCTCTTTCATTCTCTGCAGATTTCTGATAGTTTTGGCCTGTTTGATCCTCAGTGTTCTCTCTACCATTCAGCAGTACCAGGCCCTGGCGCATACAACACTCTTCTGGGTGGTGAGTGTTCAATTTTAAAATTAAGAAAAGGAACAACTGAGATTTTCTTAAAGAACATTGGTTTGTGCCTGGTTTGTTGTTATTTGGGTTTTTTCTTGTGTATAGAGCTTTACATAGCGTGGACAACAAATTTTACAATAGCTTTAATATTTCATCCAGAAGGTACCCCTGTCCGATGCTGGAACCGCCTCAACTGTTTAGACAAACAGTGGCTTTACTCTGAGCTCCTCCAAAATGACCAAGCGTCTCACCCTATCTCCAAGCAATGGTCAAGACATCCGATTCTTGTATCTCAGATATTATTTTTTTGGTCATAGCTCACAGCTTATGCCCATAGGCAAGGATAGGAATGTTACCAAGTAGATGAGTTAAAGTATCTCTGTGTAGACTGTGTAGACATTAACATCTTTAAATATACCTTGTCATTATATAAAATTTTAGTGATACTGACAAGAAATTTTCATAATTACGTGACATTTTTTTATATTGTGTCTGTTTATGTAAAAGCAAAAAAGGTCCTTTAGTAGCCATTGTGATTATGACAATAGAGACAGACTGAGTCAGATACTGTATTCTGCAGGTGATTAGTTGTTTGCTGTTCTTTTCCCTTTTATCAGTTAATGTTTATTTCATCTAACCATGGCCATTCCATGACCTTAGCTTAGAGTGAGGCCTATAAATAATGCAGCATTCTCATGCTGTAATCTCCTCTGAAGTGCTGAAGGCTCAGTTACCACCTTTTAATACATAATCAAACCAACCAGGACACAGTGACTGAAGATACCACGGGGGAAGAAAGAATTAATACTATGGATTCCAAAAAAAGATCTGTTTGCACATAATCATAAAGAAGGTGTTTGCTAGATGCTCAGTGACCCAGCGAGTACTAGAGGGACTACTCTCTCTAGAGGTACCAAAGTTTATGACATAAAAACAATCTGATTTTGTTCCTGATGGTCTGCTGTAAGCTTCAAGTAGGCATACAAGGAATAAAAAAGGAGTCACTGTGGAACAGGAGGTCCTGCTACCGTACCTCATGTTGTGCTATAATAACCACACACATCCACAGGTACAGTCACGGCCACAATTCACATTTCATTTGACAACAGAAATGAGTCATGGGGCTCATAAGCAGGGGGCTACGAAACAGGTTTGCAATTATTTTATGAATATATTGTTTGCTGTATTGAATTCACTGACAGTTTCCAAGGTCCTCGTGTCAAATCTGCTGTGCCGTATGACCAGACAAACTACCAAATACACGTCACAACAACACTTTCAAGCAATTACTGACAGTATCGGGATCTTCATGCTTGATGGTTGCAGTGATCCACGAAAGGTAGCAATGTGCGAGTACAAGATAAGGAAAAGAAGACAGTTCTAAAAAAATGTATGGATATATTTTTTAAGGTTGTAGACTTACTTGTTAGGCTGTAAAGATATGCAGGGTGCGTTTGCCAAGAAATGCTGAATCTAAACTGGTTTTGTGTATTTTTAATTATCCTGATCAGCAGTCTGTGACCCACTTGTTTCTGAAAGACGGAAGAAGTGTGACCGAGGTTTAAAAGAATACAAATCAAAAGCAAGATTCACCTCTTTTTCTCACAGCCTGTCCTCCCTTTTGAGTCTCCTCATCCGATCTTTTATATGACTTCTATCATCTGCTCGGCACCTTTGTTTTGTCTCTTTGTGTTGGCCTACGTAACACAAACAAGCCCAATTGGGATGCAGAAGGCTTCTGTTCTTTGCTAAACAGCTGTCTTTAAATCAGTTTTTAAAAATGATGATGGTGCAATTAACAGTAAATGGTAAATGGCCTGTATTTATATAGCGCTTTACTAGTCCCTAAGGACCCCAAAGCGCTTTACATATCCAGTCATCCACCCATTCACGCACACATTCACACACTGGTGATGGCAAGCTACATTGTAGCCACAGCCACCCTGGGGCGCACTGACAGAGGCGAGGCTGCCGGACACTGGCGCCACCGGGCCCTCTGACCACCACCAGTAGGCAACGGGTGAGGTGTCTTGCCCAAGGACACAACGACCGAGACTGTCCAAGCCGGGGCTCGAACCGGCAACCTTCCGATTACAAGGCGAACTCCCAACTCTTGAGCCACGATCGCCCTCGGCCTGCAGTTTGTCGTGGAGGTGGATGCCTCGGACACAGGGGTGGGGGCCATTCTATCCCAGCAACAGAAGGGTAAGCTCCATCCCTGTGCCTTCTACTCTCGCCGTCTCTCATCTACTGAACAAAATTATGACGTTGGGGACAGGGAACTGTTAGCCATTAAGCTCGCTCTAGAGGAATGGCGTCCCTGGCTGGAGGGCGCTGCCCAGCCGTTTGTAGTTTGGACAGACCATAAAAATTTGGAATATATCCGTTCAGCGAAGCGGCTTAATGCCCACCAGGCTAGGTGGGCCCTGTTTTTCACAAGATTTCAGTTTACTATAACCTACAGGCCAGGTTCCCGCAACACCAAACCCGACGCTCTCTCTCGTCAATTCACTGCCTCTGAGGAGACTGCTCGAGACTCTCCCATCATTCCCCCCTCGTGTGTCATTGGGGCCCTGACGTAGGAGGTTAGGAGGTTGAACCAGCCATTAGGGGGGCCCAACGAACAGAACCAGACCCAGGAACTGGTCCTCCTGGACTACTCTTTGTGCCCTTCAAGAAGCCTGGAGAGGTGTTAATCAGCCAACCTCTGGTCTCCTTCAGCCCCTGCCTACGCCAAGCCGCCCCTGGTCCCACATCGCTGTTGATTTCATCACGGGATTGCCACCTTCGTCAGGTAACTCTGTCATTCTATCATTGATCGTTTTTCTAAAGCAGCTCACTTTGTTGCCCTTCCCAAGCTTCCCACGGCCCTGGAAACCGCCCAGCTCCTGATGAACCACGTCTTCCGTCTCCATGGAATTCCGGTGGATATAATCTCAGACAGGGGTCCGCAATTCACGTCTCGTGTGTGGAAGGAGTTCTGTTCCTCCCTGGGAGCTCAGGTCAGTCTTTCCTCTGGCTTTCACCCGCAGACTAAGGGTCAAACAGAGCGAGCCAATCAGGAGCTTGAGGCGGCCCTCCGATGCGTGGCCTCCACCCATCAGACCACCTGGAGCAAGCAGCTCCTTTGGATTGAGTACTCCCACAATAGCCTCACCTCCTCGGCCACCAGAGTGTCCCCTTTTGAGGCGTCTCTGGGTTTCCACCACCTCTGTTTGCCGCTGTAGAGGGTGAGCATTTCGTACCTTCTGTCCAGCAGCACATCCAAAGGTGTTGGCGCGCTTGGAGGACCACACGGGCTGCCCTTCTCCGCACAGCTGAGCAGAACAAGTGCCTGGCGGACCGCCATGGGACCCCGGCACCAGTTTATGCACCCAGACAAAAGGTTTGGCTGTCGACCAGATTCATTCCGCTTAGAGCTGAGTCTAAGAAACTGTCTCCTATCTTTATTGGTCCCTTTGTGATTGACTCTCTGGTGAACCCGGTGTCGGTCCATCTTAAGCTGCCCTGAAACATGCGGATCCACAATGTTTTTCACGTCTCTCAAGTGAAGCCCTGTCTTTCCAGCCCCCTGTGCCCTCCTTCCAGGCCCGCCCGGGTCATCGATGGCCATCTGGCCTTCACCATCTCGCGCATCATAGATGTCAAGCGCAGGGTGCGTGGTTTGCAGTACCTTGTGGATTGGGAGGGCTACGGAATGGAGGAGCGGTCTTGGATCCCACGTGCGGCCCTTCTGGACAGGAACATGGTGCGGGCGTTCCATGACGCTCATCCTGAGAAGCCTGGGGGTCGCGGGGAGGCTCCCGTTGGGGGGGAGGGGGGTACTGTCACGGCCTGGAGGTTCAGCTGGTCGCTGATTCTCTCCCCCCCAGGGCGGAACTCGTTATGGGTTCACCCCCTCGGAGGAGGAAACACCTGTGCCTCATCAGTGTGGATGGCATTTAAGCCAGGAAGCAACGGCTGTTCTTCGCTGGATCGTTGTGAGAATCGCGTCAGTGAAAGTCAAGCGTCTAGCAAGTGTTTTTCCATGTAGTTGTGTGTTTGGGATCTAACGAGCATTTCTTTGTGTGCAGACCCTCTGGACTATTTTCCCTGGTGTCCCCTGAGTGACGAGTGTCCGAGTGGATTCATGTTTGGAGAGAGACAAGAGTATTCACCTGGATTTCCCCCGGAGCCCTGCCCCTCTCACCTTTTGTAGATAGCACTGCCTCACACCTTTTGTATATACACTCATTGGACATTGCTCATTAATAAATTCTCTTGTGTGCATCAATCCCTGGAGTCCAGTGCGTGAGTCCACCTTGTACACCGTGACAGTTAGAGTAAACAGATGTTTCATTTTGACCATTTTTTTGTTTTGAAACCCCAAATGTCAGTGTGTGCTGTTTAAAAAAAAAAAACAATCTATTTCATTTATTGATGGCCCTGACCGCTGCATTACAAAAAAAACAACAACAAAAAACATTTTAGGGACAGTTTTGCTCATACTATATAAGTGACTTTTCTACAAACAATTTCAGTGTGTCCCGCTGGCCTAAGAGGGCAAAAGCGCCTCCTCTAAAATCAATAGTAAATGAGATCAACTTAACCCCGAGACACCAGCAGCTGAGCACAGAGGAGCTGTCTGGGTGATGAGTGAGTCACTCAAGCTTGGATAAAAGAAAACCTAAAGAAAGGATAAAAAGGATTTTGAGGAGGACTGGAGCGTGCCACATGTGACAAGTTCACCTTGGCCTGAGGATAATGGGATAAAATAGTCATGGTGGGTCATGAGTCGGCACATCTCAAATCCTACAGGTTTATTTTCTGCTTCATATACAGGGCTGCTGTGTGTTCTTCTGTTTAAAAGTCAGACTTGTAATTTAAAAAAGAAACCAAAAAAGTCTGAAAGTCTTTTATTAATAAATACTATGGTATCATCAAATATACATGCATTTTATTGCAACCTGTTTTTCTGCCTTAGGTTCACCCTCTGGAGATATTTAATCTTCTTATTCTTCTTTTCTACACAGATAATGAATAATTAATATTTGCTGCTAAAATCTCAAACATTCATCTCTTCCATCCTGCATCCCTGAGGGACTGTTTTGTACTTTGTGCTTTCTAGTTTAGAGATTTGCTCTGACCCTGCTACTCTTTCATTCTTTCCTCCCCCACCACTGAAGCCTCTCCTTTGTCTTGTTTCTTTCTTCCTGTATGCTCAAGGTTAACAGAAACCTCTCTGTTCTTTAGTTGGAGATGGAGCTTTGGCTGGCACTGTGTAGTAGTGTTTTTGGCCAGATGCTTGGCGGTTTGCCCAAAGGATTCACATTCTCAAAAGAATTTGTTTATTTCTTTTTGGATCCAGAGCACCGTGACCTATTTAAAGTATAGCTGCATTGTTTTTGAGTGTGTCAAAGTGCAAAGGAATTCAGGCAATCTAAGCTGGCTGACCTGGAATTTCACTAATGGAGACCAGTAACTCATCCTTCAGTGTAGATTACTATTAAATAGATTTGGGGGGGGGGGGGGTGGACACCAAAGGGTGGGATCTCAGCCTGGTTGGGGGGCTCCTTGGCCTCCCTCCTGCTGTGTGCCCAGCCCGGAGGCTGCGGTCTGTGACCGGCTCCCGGTGCAGACGGCTCTCTGTTATAATGTTTCCTCACTTGGCTCATGCGAGCCCAGCCCAATTTTTACTCTTTAAGTGTGCGCGTGTGTGTATGTGTGTGTGGGTGGGGGTGGGGGGATATATGTGTATTGAGAGTGTGGGGAGTGAGTTGGAGGGTGGGGTGGGCTGCTTTTAACTATGTAAAGCACTTTGTGCTACATTTTTTCTGTATGAAAAGTGCTTTATAAATAAAGATTGATTGATTGATTGATTGATTGATTGATTGATTGATTGATTGATTGATTGATTGATATAGTGAGAGTCTAACATAAGGGAACGAGGCAGGAATGAGAATCAGTGATTTGTCTCGGTCAAAAGAAATCTTGCATTGAGGACTTCAGGGAAGGACCCTCAGCGTGGAGACAATGATTTCAGGAGGTGTTTTCGATTTGTTGTCACCCCCCTTGTGGTTCTCATAATAAGACAAAAAGGATGGAAGAAGCAGAGTTGGGTGGGTTTGTAGGGGTGAGGGATTTGAGAGGAGTGAGATCTAGCGTAGCAGCGGGGCTAGGCACGAGAAGCTGGATGAGAATGAGGATTGATCTTTGCCACCTTTTTTTCGCTTGTTCACCCCCCCCCCCCATTTCCCCATTTTCCCTTCTGTAAATAGCTTCCTTGTCAAAATGTGCTGCATTGTTTTCTTCTAAATAAAAAACAGACAGCTGTGTTTAGGTTCGATTTCTGACCAAAGGACGCATCCTTAAGGTCTTGTAAACAAAAAACGATAAATTCCTAATCTTAACTAATAATTGTTTGCAAAATCATTTTTCTCTCTAAATTCCGAAAACCACATCGTCTTAGCTCACGTCTTATCTACTCTGTGACTGATGGCATGTTGTCACCTGTCAGTGAAATAGAGTAAAACCACTGTCAGTATTCTGTCTATCAGCTGTCTATAACACTGTTGTCACGTGCAGACACAAGACACAAACACTAAAAAAAATTGCTCTGCAGTACCCGAGGTAAAGAAAACTTTTAACTCAAGCTCCACGATTCACACCAGAGCTTTTGATGTAGAAATCCTTGCTGCAAAATTAAATACTTTAACATTTTACATATTAGCTTCCAGGAACACACTTTAGCATATTAATAATCCAATTTTCATTTTACAAGGTTTACATTTTTAGCTCAAATAATGAAAACAGCTCCAGAAGCTCTGAGATTTTGCCCTTAAAACACAATTTGCTCATCCAAAAAAAAAGAAAAGGAAAAAAAAAACTAAGGAAAGGTTAGTGATTTACTGTCAGACAGCTGCTATCCTGAGACGTGGAGTTTATTGTTGCCCCATCAGTGCCGTCCACATAGTCCGAGAACCGCTGGGTTACACAAGCGATGTAGCTTTTAATGATAAGTATATCTTAAATATGTTGATAGGCTGCTTTTAGGCTTTGCTAGCTTTAGACCAGATTAGTTCCTACAATAGATGGTAAAAAGTTACCATTGTTATACGCCCCACTGCTTTTTGCGCCACCATTTTGAAGCCTTTAAGTTTGCAACTTCCGTTTTAGCATCTTGATTTTTTTAAACTGGGTGAACCACATTTGACAAGGAAATGTGGCTAAGAGTAGCACTGGCTGCTAATTTGGTTAGCAAGGTGCATTGACAGGCTAATACTCAAAGATCTTAAAGAAATTTGGACTTACCTATCACATAAAGGTACTAGGACACTAAACAAGCATAACTTTAAGCCATAATACATTTTAAATGGGTTATTAAACTATAACTGCTTTGCTATTATCACAAAGAGGGAACTTAGCTTAAGAGAACGCAATAGTAAACATTTTTCTGACACAATGTGACAAGAGGCGCAGGTCTGACTGTGGGATAGGACTTCTAACTGAAAATTCCTTAGCCAGTGAGCCAGTGTCATACTATAGCTAATCACCATTTTAAAACATAGTATGACTGAGAGTTACAAAACAGACTGAACCTGTTATTCTGTAACACCCATAATCACTGACTGAGAACATCAGCTCAACAGGAAAGTGTATACAGTAGTGCGGTCAGAAAGCTGTTTTCAGTTAGTGTTCAGATACAGTATGACTTTAAGGCATTTTCACATTGGCTATTTTTCTAGCTCTGAAACTGTGTCAATGCTTGGATTTAATTATTTGGGGCAAGCTGCAAATTATATTCACGAAACTTTCACATTGGCTAATTAGTCAGTATAACCTAAGAAACTGTCACTGGGCTACCAGCTGCTATGAGTTTTCTCTCCTCTACACTGTCATTGTAGACAACTAAGCTAGGCTAACAAGCTGCTGGCTGTAGCTTCACTGTACAGAAAAATGAGTGGAACTTCAGATAAAATCAAGTATCTTTTCTAGAATGTTTAAGTTTTTGTTCTATTAAAAGAAAAATATCAAAATGGATAGTTTGCCTTCCTCTTTAAAACCACCTTAATCCTTGGGTAACATTTGCATGTGAGCAGCTAATGTAGCTTCAAGCTGCCACAATCAGCAGTAATGGGTGGGCTACAGAGGTCTTATAACCTACTTTTTTTCTCACTGTACACCTCCAGATTTTCATCAAATCCCAGCTGATGCTGACTCAAGTACTCAAGTCACTCTGAAATATATCAGATCTTATACGACTCTCTCCGGAGATAGAAAGACTTTATGTAACATTGCTCACATATATATTCTTCAAGATTTAATAACTTGGATGCGTAAAATAATCAAAATCCAGTTTCAAAATCAACTAAATAGAGATAAAGATTATTGAACCACCTGTCAGAAAGCACACATACCTTATTTTATCGGGTACATTAAATTATTTTAACAGCTGACTCAAATCAATGATGTGATACAAATAGGAAGTAGCAAATGGAGTATGCACAGAATGAAAATGAATATTTGACAAATTGGAAGTGTTATCAGGTTTATCTTGGTCATTAATAAAATTTTATCCATATTATTTGTAACACAAACATTGTTTTAGTCAAAGCAGCTGTTCAGCCGTTTTTGGACCGAACATCCTGCAGCAGCATCTGATGTTTGTTTTTTTCTGCCTCCCTCCCTCTCCCTCATTTGTCTGACAGGAGATTGTCCTTGTGGTGTTCTTCGGTGTGGAATATTTTGTCCGCCTTTGGTCAGCAGGCTGCCGCAGTAAATATGTTGGCATCTGGGGCCGACTACGCTTTGCCAGGAAGCCAATATCTGTTATAGGTAGCAACACAACCCCCGTGTGCACACACACACACACACACACACACACACACACACACACACACACACACACACACACATATCTTTACACATGCATGCTGACAGACGTATCACTCCCCACCCACGCACAAAATTTAAACAATATCTGTAATATACCCTGAGCTTTATCCCAAAATGAGATATTTAAGACAAATTCAGCATGAAATTAAAACTGTCACTGCAATACTTCTTCCACCTTCAGCTTGTTATTCTTAAATTTGATGCCTCCAGGTGTTTTTTTTTAATATGTTGCAACGAAAATTAGTATTAATAATGTTTGTAACCCGTCTAAGCTAAATTGATTAATAGAATCATTCTGAAATGAAAACTGATGATAATTTCCTAAAATAACACTTTCTGTACTTTCTTCTTTGACCCCCACCGTCCCACCCCACCCCCATATGGAGAACAACACTTCTTCATTTCTTGTTGTATTAACATCATAATCATGAGTGTAAAATTATTATTGGTTATGGCATATGTAGGCTTAAGACCCCTCATTCTCTATTAATGCAGATCTGATTGTAGTTGTTGCTTCGATAATTGTGCTGTCAGTGGGCTCCAAAGGCCAGGTCTTTGCAACCTCTGCTGTAAGGTAAGAGACTGTGTCTAGTATGTACAAGCAGAAACTTTGTGGCCATAAGTATGAAGATGCTTTCTGTACCTCTGGCCTTGATAACATAACTATGTGCCCCTGCACAAAGCCAGATCCATAATGAATGATTTCATCAGTTTGGGGTGAAAGTTTGTAGCCATGACTGTAAGAACGCACTACACCTCTGGGATTAATCGCTGAACTGCAAGCCAGGCCTATTGCTCACTGCTCTGCAAGGGAGAAAATTAGACGAGTTTGCTCTAACATTTGTAAACGTCGAAAGTCTTTACATAGGAATGGAGACCATTTATGATATATGTGATAAAGATGCACACATGCTTTAGGTATCCAAATATTTCTAGCCTTATTGTGTGTACATGAATATTAACATTCAATTGCTGTGCAGAATAATATCTGCATATAAACACTTTCTCTTTTCCTTTTCCTTTTTTTAATTGACCAGAGGGATTCGCTTTCTGCAAATCCTGCGTATGCTCCACGTTGACCGACAGGGAGGAACGTGGCGTCTCCTGGGCTCAGTTGTCTTCATCCATCGGCAGGTACACAATCACTCCTTTAAAGGCTTCAAATTAGATTTTACGTCCAGAACTATTACCACCACCAGAGCTTCGGAGCATTATTAGTTATCTGCCAGCTTTCTGTCAGGGGATTATGCCAAGGATAGTCTGTCCTCTTCATGTTTTATTTTTCCTTTCTATGCGGTATAAAGAGAAGGTCCTCACATGGGAATACCTCATACAGTTAAATGAGTATTCAGCCGAGAACCACAACAAAAGCGCCACTGCGTAATAGCTTGGGTTTTTGGGATATAGGCTCATCTGCTGGAGAGGGCCATGTCTTTCTCTAGGGTATCATTCAGCTGAGACACAGAGGTGGACATGATTAGCCCCAGTGGTCACAGTAGTTGTCCTTAGTGTCAGTATAAAAAGAGAGACTGATGAGCAGGGGATCAAGGATGTTACTCATCCAGTACCACCTACCATGCTTTCTTGTATAGGCCTTGGCTGATTTTGCTTGCAGCTGAAGCTGGTTATCATCAGCCACTGACCTCTGCTATGAATGTCAGCACAGGGACATATTGGGGCATTTTCAAATCTGATTTCTGACTGGCTGTAGAAAGCACTTTAGCTTGAAGGTAAAAAAAAAAAATGGTGAAGTTTGGAATGTACTTGTTATTGAAGGAGATTGCAGTATCTATCACAGCTGATATGGCTAGGGGATGAGTTCTTGTTAATCTGCTAAGTTCTGTTTCCTTAGAAACCTCCTTTGTGTTGCATGCTGTGCTCCTAATTAACCGATTGTTTTAAAAGGTCATATTCACCTTCTCATGGTTAGCTCAGCTAAATTACTATTGAATAAAAACAAATATACACACAAATATACCATCTGCAGTGAAAACTTCAACCCAAGAGTGTTGTGCTGCATCTGACTAATTTTGAGGAAGTAACATTTCTTACAAAGCAAGAAAAGGTTAACAGAGATAATGAACATAGTTTATGCAGTCCATCTACAGTTACTTAGGGGGACTGAGACAATGGGATAGTTTGTTTGTTTGTTTTCAAATGTATGCAATCAAGATGTTATTGTTTTTGGTTTATTTCAAGGGTTTAACAAAAGTGTTGCATTAACCTTCTAGCAATTAAAGTCAAGTATACAGAATTATATATATTTCTAAACAGTTCCTAACAGACAAGCAGTTTCATGGTCAAGTCAGGATATTTTCCTGATTATTCTATGGCAAATTATGCAGATGAAAGATCTGGACTTGATTTCAAGTGATGAAATCAGCTGTCCACTGGAACATTCAGAGATCCTATTTTTTATTTTTATTTTTTTTTGGAGGCTTTTGCTATTTTATTTTTTAATAAACAACCTATATGAACACAAATAAACCAAAATAAACAAATAATCAAAAATAAACAAACGGGTGAACCATCTAGTGTGTATATATATATATATATATATATATATATATATATATATAAATAACCACACACACACGTACATACACATACCTACATACATATGTATTTGCCTATACACATACATACTGACATATACATATATACACATAACAGTTCAAAAATATGGCATACATAATTACAGAGATTCAAACAAAATCGGGTCTCCTTGACAAAATGTAATGTTTCCATTTATCCCAAATATCACTAAATATGTCATATTGGAGTCTATTAATGAAGGTAATTCTTTCCATTTTAAACATCCCATAAACAATCTCATACCAGTCATTTAGTGATGGAATTTTCACACTAAGCCATTTCTTGGTAATAGTCTTACAGGCAGCCAAACTCAGAATACCATACAACAGCTTGGACATTTTATCTACATTCACTGAGTATAAATATCCAAACAAAAGTTCATCCCAATTAAAAGGAAGTTGCATACTAAAAATAATCTGTAACTCAGAATGAATCGATACCCAAAAAGTGTTGATCAATGGGCAAGACCAAAACAAGGAAGTGTTTTATTTCTTGGGCCCCACAGTTTCTCCAGCAGCTAGAGTGATTAGAATAATGTTTACTTTGTGCAGGAGTAATAAAAAAGGAACATTCAGAGATCCAAGGATCAAAAGTGGTGCATTCTTTAAAAGGATGAATGCATCGGCCAGCTCAGCAATAACAAAGTGCCAGGACGACAACGGAAGACGACTAAAGTAGACGATCACAGTATTCTTTCCACCTTCACAACATCTGGCCAAAATGCCTTCATGACTGCACATTTTTATATCAAAAGTTTCTAACAAAGTGCAAACCGCTGGTTGCAATCCAAAAAAGGAAAGTCAGATTAGACTTTGTCATAAAACATCTAAAGGAAATTGACAAGATCTGGGGAAAAATAAATCCTTGGACAGATGAAACTAAGATTAACTGGTATCAGAATGATGGCAAGAGAAACAAATTGAGAAATAAGTGAACAGCTCAGAAGCTTATTACAAATCTGAAAGATATCACATCATCTGTCAAACATGGGTGAAGGTAATATTGCACAGGCATGTGTGGCTGTCAGTGGAACCAAGTCAGTGTTTATCAATGATGTAACTGGTGAAAGAAGCGCTTGCAAATGTTCTCTACTCAGCTAAATCCTGCAAATTGATTGTATGGCACGTGAGACTACAAATAGACAACAACCCAAAGAAAGCTGCAAAACTTTCTCAAGACAAAGAAATTCAACTGACAGGTGAGTCACCTGATCTCGACCGAACACAGCATGCTTTTCACTTACTGAAGGCAAAACTGAAAGCAGAGAGATCCACAAACAAATAGGAACTGAAGACTGCTGCAGTAAAGGCCCGACAGGGCATCTCAAGGGAGGAAACAGCATTTAGTGATGTTCATGGGTTTTAGACTTCAAGCCGTCATTCAAAGGATTTTCATCCGTGTACTGAAAACAATCACGAGATTTAAAATTACCCATGTTCATTTGACCAATTAGTTTTGAGCCCTGAAAATAGAAAACTGTGTATAAAAATGACAGTAATTTCTAAACAGTTAATGCAAATGTTTTGTTATGCCCCCTGAACTAAAGCTGAAAGACTGCACTTGAATCCCATCTTGATTGTTTGATTTAAAGTCCAGTGTGATGGTGTTCAGAGGGAAAACTACAAAAAAATGTGTCACTGTGGACCTAACTATAAATCGTGGCTTTCTTTGTCTTTCTTAATCCTTTTAATCATCTTGTAACTCCCCCACCCCCCAAATTTGCATAGAATACACCTACAGCACGCAAAACCATGTGGGACTTATTTCAGGTTTTCTCAATTTTCCAAACCCTGCTAGCTGAGAGTGACAAGCCTTCACTGATGTAGACCATTTAAGGGTTTCACTGCCCAATTCCACTCACACACTGGCTGGGCTGTTCCTAAATAGACTCTGAAAGGAGAGGATGAGTGTGAGACTGACTCTAGGAGAGGCCTGGCTAAATTCAGTCCTGATTGCAGGCATCAGAAGTCATCATGTGTAACATAGAGGGAGCTGTTCCATGAGAACCACACTCATCACATCCATGCTTTATTTTTGTTTCACCTCGCACTGCAGCCACTGTTGGTATAGTTCTCATATCTTCTGCTAAGGCTCTACACAACTCCAACAGCCGTGAGGGAAATACATTGTGTACTCTCACAACAGCCAGTGCAGTAGGGTTCAAGTTGCCATCAACCAGCTGGTCTCTGGTGTATTGTATATAATATATGTTCCTTTGTGAGTTTCTTGGTGTTATACAGAGCAGGAATATTTTGCTCCGCTAGACTCTCGCATAAACGCATGAAAGTGCAGCCCCCTCTGTGTTAACAGCTGGAGTTTTTAAAGTCAATGGAGTTTCATTCACTCCAATCAGTATCCAATCCTTGTGTTATAACGGCATTTACATACACACACAGTGGCATTCTAGTGCCTGTGGCTCTAAACACAATTTGCACAGTTGCTCCTGGCTGATACTGGCAGATGGGAGGCACACATCTCGTGAATGTGTTTGCCAGGTCACAGTGACAGCAACACATCTACTAAACCTCAGGTAGCAGCTCAAGGAAAATGTACCTGAATGCGTTAAAAGCTGTTATTTCCAAGAATCAAGTTGCTAGCAGTACGGATGACTTGAAGGTGTTATAGAGGCTCTGTCAGGTGTTTACTAGCAAAGGTCTGATGCCCAGAAACATTCCCAAAAACAATGTGTGATGAAATGAGGAAATGCAGGTGCAAATGTGGACTACTGGGAGATTGTAAGCACCGTTTGTTTAGAGCAATGTAAGGCTAGGATGCTTACATCTGCTGCTGCTTCTCTGTGTCGCAATCTCAGAGTGACAGTTTTGGGCTGAGACACGAATAAAATTTTCACTTATCAGGTAGCGCTCTGGCACTTTGAGTAGTTAAACCCAGTTTAAAATCACGTAGTAGGTGAGTGCACTTAGAGAGCTTTTTCACAAAGCAGTAGTCTAATTACACTCAGACAGGATGAGAGCCCCAAACCCAAGTAGACCTCCTGAGCAAAGTGTAGACAGTTGCTTATTGAATCTGCAACACGATGCTTTATATATATGATAAATACACTGGAAGACATCAGACGTCTGGGTTTCAAAGTAATTTATGATGATTTACCGCACATCTGAATTAAATCAACACCCCTGCGGTGATTACTGATTATTACTGAATTTACTTTCAGTTTAAACTCATTAGCACTTATGGCCCCTTTAAAACTCAAGACATTTTAGTGTTTGCTCCGGCCAAGTATACCATGAGCATTTTAATGGCTTTTCACTTGATCAAAAAAAACCAAAAAAAAAACACTTATTCTGAATAGAGTCGCACAGTTTTGGTTGAGATAGAGCGTCATAATCAAATTTCAGATGGCAGTTTTCAAATAAGATCCCATCCAATAGATGTTCGATTGAAAGAACTGGTGCCGAAAATTGACAGGTTGCATGATTAAGAACAGCTTTGCATTCACTTTTGGTTATTGAATGACACAAGCCCGCACAGGCAGCAAAATGCTCCAATGGAAAAATTTAATCATCATATTTACCCAGCACTCTTACATGAATATTCACATCCATATGTCATGTTATTAGCAAACACAGCCACATCGAGCTACAGGCAGCTGACTGGTAAGCTAGCTGATGCATTTTGCCAGAAAGTATACATAAATTCACACCTCATATTACTTAATATTTTCTCTAACATGGTCACATGTCCGAGTTTGAAATATGTAATGTCTTTGTGCATGTGTATTTCAGGAGCTGATCACAACCTTATACATTGGCTTTTTGAGCCTGATCTTCTCGTCGTACTTTGTCTACCTGGCAGAGAAAGATGCTGTTGACAGCAGTGGCACCACTGGTTTTGGGAACTATGCTGATGCCCTGTGGTGGGGAGTGGTAAGCATTTGTATTACTTATAGTGTATGGCCATAAATCATTGTACACACATTTTTGGGACTCCTGGGACAAAAAGGGAAATGATAATGTCAATTGAAAAAATGAACTGTGAAAGCATATATATGGAGAGAGAGAGAGACTGGCGAGCAGTCATGTTGAAACAGGAAGGGACCATCCCGTTCCCACAAATTTGTTAACAGTTGGAGCTAAGGGGCTGAGCCCAACTCTTAAAAAACAAAACCTACTTGAGCCAAGTGCACAGACTCATCACTCCAGAGAACACATCTGCACTGCTCTAGGTTCCAGTGGTGGTGTGCTTTACATCGCTGCATCCGACACTTAGAAGCTAAGGCTCAGACTAAGGCATGGATGCAGCTGCTCAGCCATGGAAACCCATTCCATGAAGCTCCCTCTACGCTCCGTTCTTGAGCTAAACAAAGTCCACATGAAGTTTAGAAGGTCTGTAGTAACTGCCTGCAGAAAGTTGGTGACCTGTATGCACTATGCGCTTTCACTGACCTCGCTCTGTGATTTTACGTGGCCTACCACTTTGTGGCTCAGTTGCTGTTGTTGTTGACTGTAGTAGCAAGGAATTTTCATGACTATGACTATTACAGTACCATCCTGAAAATCACTGAGCTCCTGAGTGCGACCCACTCGCTCACAAATGTTTGTAAAAGAAGTCTGTATGTCTTGCTGCTTGATTTTATACACCTGTGGCCGTGCAAGTGATTGGAACACCTAGATTCAATAATTTAGATGGGTGAGTGAATACTTTTGGCAATATAGTGTATGACACACAAAAAAAGGAAAATTATAATAGTCTCTTTGTTGAGTCTTGGGATTTGGCAAGCAGTTATGATGGTTGAAGAAAGTCTCCAGAAAATGAAAGTAAGTTATTGAAATGTTCTCTAAAATGACAGAAACATGAGCAGAGTTTGCCTGGGGCTCTGAGGAAAATTCTGCTAAGGGGGCCCTCCTAATTTACCCATAAGCCATGCACGCTGTGTGAGATTGCCACACAGTCCCACCTGTCAGCACAGTGCAAACAATTTGCTCAATCTGTTCATCTACAATTGAGTATACTTATACAGAAAAGTATGAGATAAACAAACACGATTTTTTTCACACAGTATATTCTTTACAATCTCAAGATGACACATGAGAATGAAATGCTGCACGAATGACTTTTTGTTTTGTTGTTTTTGTTATCATTTCATATGCACAGCTAAGGAGAATTTATATTCTAATACTGAATCAATTGTAATTGTCAGTCACTGGCTTTGCAAAGAGTTTCCTTTTTTACATGATCACTGTCGAGTTCAGGGTGCTTTTGTGGAGTGCAATCATACTCCTACATTGTATTTTCTGGACTGGCCCTTGCAGAGGCTGCTGCTGTAAAGCATATGTTTCATTTCACGAATGTGCATACGAAGCCATATGGTCACATATGAACACATGTGAAGTGTGAATTGCAGTTTCTAAGCCTTGTCACTTTAGTCAGCCACAAAGACAAAGAACCCAGCCATGGAAATGGTTAACAAGCAACACACAGACATACCAAGAGATGCTCTGTCCAGCTATGTTAGTAAGACAGACAGGCTAGAGGGATTTGCACTACAAGCAAGCACATCAACTTAATGTTAAGGTTATTTGCTGACATTTTTCTTTCTTTCTTTCTTTTTGGAGAAAAACTGGAGAAGCTATGTTATGGAATATTTCAAGCGCTCTTGGGGGCCCTCTGCTGTCCATGGAGCCCTAAGCAAACACTCAGTGTGCTTGTGACCTGATTCAAGCCAGCTCTGTGTGTGCATGTGTGTGTGTGGGGGGGGGAGACCTACCAGATTCACCTGTGAATAAGTATCTTTTCGCTGATCTGTGTTATGAGTTATCCCAGTTTTAATCATGTTTGGGATTGTGGTATAAAACATAACCAGAGTGTTCACATCCCTATATGATTCTAACATTATCTCTATGAGTTCTATACTGAGAAACTATAACAGAAGTCATTAATATGAGAATGTCACTGCTTTGCTTTATGGTTCACTTTGCCCCATTATATGCCGTACAGTTCAATATTCAACCCTATGTCAAATTTAGTGATGCAGTTTAGCTGTTTTACAACTGAATAGGATTAAGGACATAAAGTATTCCTTATAATGTAATATATATTATATATAATGTCATAATATTTCCCAAATACAAGAAGATCTGCCAAAGACTTAGATAGACACTCATAAAACTGTGAATTAGCTAAAATACAGCAGCACTTTAGAACATTTGTTCGACTCCACAATGTCACTGAAAGATACATAAAAGGCCTGCTGTAGGACATATCTGGGCATGTAGTATTATCTGTCCGGATTATGATTTTTCCCAATGAGGATGAAATTGTAATGTTTGCATAGAACGTAAAGAACGTGTTTACTCATGTCTGATACACAAAGCCGTGTGAGCAAATAATCTGCACGGTTGCAAAAGCAGCAGCCGGCAGGTTATATCAGCAAGAGTCAGGCCCCAGTAGAGAGCCTTTCAACAGTCTGTCTAGCTGGTGTTGAGAGCACAGTGACCAGTATTTGTTCAAAGTAAGGTGTGCTTTAGATGTTTAAAATTAATTACAAAATATTTTGTCCTTACCTGAGGTGTCCTGGGGTCCTGGGCAACTGCCCAGCACCCTTTAACTAGAACAGAAACCCGTGTAAAATGTTAGTGAACTTATCCTTAGAAATAACTGTCAAAGTGAAATGATCCGAAACAATTCAATTATGATTGTCTTCTGAATTCTGAGATTTGACATTTCTATCCCGGCACAAATAAGATTTTGCAGAAAACCATGACTTGTTGTAAGCTGCTTTTTACCAAGTGAAAGGTCAAATATAGACTGTTTTATCTGTACTACTGATGTTACAGTAGGAGTTGTGTGAAGCCCCTTGGGCAAATCCAGTGGGCTGCTAATACAAACAGCAAAACAAATAGTGCAGAAAACACGGGATGAAAATTTATTTTCAGACAATAAGTCACCACCCACTCGGCCTCATGGAAACTTCAGGGACTCTGATATTAAAAAATGCACGCACACACACATTCTCACACATACACAGCAAAGTCAATAACTTGTCTCAGTATGAAATGAAAGTTGTTGTTGTACACATTAGATCCCATGATTTATTTTTTTTTAAATCTGATTTGGGTCTGCTGTCACACACGCTGAGAGTCAGTTTGGGGTATTTCAGCACATGAAGATGTTATTAAGAGTCCAAGAGGTGAAAAGATCAGAGTTGTAGTTGGAGGATTGGGAAATCAAGGGTCTAATGCACTAAAGACTCAAAGCAGAGAAAGTATTTGGTCAAGTAAAGTCAATAGATAATTGTGGGTTCAGCTGTGGATGTGATGATACAGTTTTTAAACTGTTTGCTAGCAGTACTTTCACTGTTTTTTTGCAACCACACTAGCAAAATGTCTGTACTCTAAAACGACTACTACTGTTTTTGGATCAAGTCAGTGTTGGATACTTTAATGATTTTCTGTACAAATCTAATAACCCCTGTCAGTACCAAGTCATTAGCCCAAACTATCAAGTTAATGCTAATGCTAATGCTAAAGTAAGCTCTGAGCACATGCATGGAAATAGATGTGCAATGAGTAACTCGGTCGATTAGAAAGATTAGAATTTATTAGATTAGATTAGAAAGTGTTGCCCTGGTGCCTGTGTGCCTGAGCTATCCACTCTAATTGGTAGTGTTTAGAGTGTTTATAGCAGTTTGTAGCCTAAGCTTTTTAGGGTTACTTTACACATTGTTCTTTAAAACTTTAGCAGTGTTAAATATTAGCACTCCAGCCTTGATAACACTATGTATATATGTGATAGAAAATAAGGAAAAGCATAATAGGTCCCCTTTAATGATAGGGTAGTGGTTAGAATTAGGGATGCAGTGATAATAAGTCTCCAGAAAGTGCATACAAGTTATAATACTATCCACTGAAATGACTGGAATATGAGCATTGCAGTTTCACAAGAGACATCTGGAGCTCAGCTGTGTTTCCAAAAAAAGTATTATTAGCAGCCTAGTTACTGAAGAGCGAGGAAAAGACGGTATCAAATTGGTATTTGAGTCAGCAGATACTCAAGAGTGTGGTATCAGCAACTGCTCTAGCCTATCTGCAGGGACCACGGATGTACTACTGACTTTGATGATCCCCAGATTTTTCAATCAGTGATGATGATATGTAGTAATGGCGGCCATGTCTCAGGGGACCAGTGGTGTCCTTAAGCAAAATATATGAACCCCAAAATCCAGCTGTGTGTCCAATATAAATACAGAACATAGCACAAAGCAGTTTGTGATACAAACAAACAAAAACAAACAAACAACCTTTATTTGTCACATACACAATTATACAGAGTACAACATGTAGTGAAATTCTTGTGTCCGAGCTGCAGACAGTCTGCAGACATAGTCGCGCCATTCCAGGACTTGGTTTTTAGCATGGGGGGTCTAGCCAGGACCTTTACTGGATACCGGGTGGGAATCGAACTTGTGACTCCCGCTCCGAAGGTGTGTAGTTCCCATTTAACTTTTCATCTAGTGCCTCAGGTAATTATTTAAGCTGTCCTATACTTTGGTTTATTAAAAACACATACCCTAGCTGTATATTTTGATGAACGCTAATTATAAAATGCTACTGTCGTCATTATCTTGTCTGTGTTTTTTTTCCCTTTAGGTCACAGTGACAACTATTGGCTATGGAGACAAAGTGCCACAAACCTGGATTGGAAAGACTATTGCTTCCTGTTTCTCAGTCTTTGCCATTTCATTCTTTGCCCTGCCTGCAGTAAGTGCAGTGAGAAATTTCCATCTAACCATATCATTGAGTTGTGCCGTGAGGATTACAGAACAGCAGTGACTTTGCTGAGAAACATAGTAAGTCAGTGAACCCAGTAAAACTGGGTGAAAAATTGGATTAGACAAGTATAGTTTTCCTCATCACTTTTTATATTACCCTTGGTTCAATATTCATAATAAGGTTTATGAAATGTCTCAAATACTTAGAGCCCCAATTATTTACGTTTAGTTCAAGAAATAAAAACGCTTAATCTCCCCATTTAAATCTGCTAATTCCGTGTTTATGAAGGTTAATGGGAAAAAATAAATTATTCTCAACCGAATAGAATCATGAAGGATCTCTCTTTGTTTCTTCCTTCTTTCTCTATCTTTCGGATCGTGCAGCTGCCTGAAAGTGTGTGGTTAAAACTGAATAATGAGAAAAAACTCTGCTATGCTTTTCTTCACAGGGAATCTTGGGCTCAGGCTTCGCCCTGAAGGTGCAGCAGAAGCAAAGACAAAAACACTTCAACCGACAGATCCCTGCAGCTGCCTGTCTCATTCAGGTATTTGACCAAGAAAATACTCCCAACAGTAGCTCAGTACAGCCGGGGGATTATGCTGTCTCAGAGCTACAGTCTTATTATGGAGACCATCCTTTCATGTAACCTTTTCTTTCTTTTCTTATATGGCAGACATGTTGGCATGAAATTTGTCCTGTTCAACCAACGTATTGCTATTTTTATGCCCCTCCAGACATCGTGGAGATGTTTTGCGGTGGAGAACTTTGATTCTGCCACATTCAAGATGTTTTTGAGAAAAAGATCAAACATCCCTGCCTCTTCTCTATCCACCCCCAAGCCCAAGAAATCGGTTAGTAATCATTTTATAGATTTCTCTGTAACTGCTTCATACACCCGGTTTCCCGTTTATTAGACACAGGCAAAGTGCAACTAATGTAGTCTGAAGCAACACCCCTGCAATACTGTAAATCCTAAATTTACAAAGGTTTCCATGAAGGTTTATGTAGGCTGTTTTTGTTTTTCAGTTATTATGTGCTCACTGTCAAGGCTGTAGTCTGCTGTGCTGCATTGTGTTGCTTTATACTGCAACTTGTTTCTGATGTTTAGACTGCACTCAATGATGCAAATCTGATATCTGATATCGATGCAAAAATACTGGAAACACCATAGTTCTTATGAGAGAGGTCAGTCTTTTCCGACTAGTAATGGCTAACAAATAATAGTAATAATAGAAAAAAATAATAGAAACAAATAAACAGAATTATTGTAAATAATTTCATAAATTAATGTCAGATTGGGTTTCAACCCCCTCACTCACTCTCTACTATCAGACAGGCTTAATCAACTAGTTAGATTTAAGAAAATCATCCATTACTGTAGCATAACAGAATCACAAGACTGGATATCAGATTTTGAAAAGATACACATAAAAACAAACAAGAAACGCCTGACAAGGGGAAAAAAGTCAGCAAGTAAGACAGCCAGAGGCAATTTAATAATGATATTGATTATTCAGCATCTTTGCAACCAACCATACATCTACTAATGCATCTGTTTTTAAATGTTGCTTATGTGCAGTCAGTAACAGTGTTTATTTTGGCCCTCTTTTTAGACTCTGATCCTCCTACTGTATTTCCATGTAATTATCATCAACAGAAATGATAAATTATTTAAATGCTTGACAGCTCCACACTTTTTAAAACAGAGAGTGGCGGTAGAGAAAGGTAGGCAGATTATGAAGATCATTACATCACGTAATTTGGCGACTGATATGCCTTTATGTTTACGAAGGTTTGTTGGCTGCTAAATCTAATTCCGTTTGACAGTTGAGACTTTGGCTGCAAAATCAAAATGTAACTCCAAATGTTTTTCCCACATGGTGAACACGGTTACCTTTTTGTGTCACTCAAGTTGCAGCCAAACACTTCATTGAGCTGTTTGCATTTTCTCGAACAGGTGAAGTTGAGGAAGAAGTTGAAGAGCAGTGACAAGGATAATGGTCCAACTTCCCCCACAGTTCCGAGCATCACCTTCGACTCTGTGTTTGACAGCGGGAGGGAGATGAGTTCAGATGTTTACAGCACTGTTGGCACAGGTACTAAAACCTATTGAAAGAGTGAAGAACAGTTTCTAGAAGAAAACAGACTGATGTTTGTTGCAAGTGTGTAGATATATGGAGTGGTGCCTGTTCTTTCCTTCAAATCAGAATCAATACTCACAGCATCACTTAATGAGTAAAGATTTCATTAGCGCTGCTCAGGTGTCAAACCAAAAATTCTTTCATGATACAGAAAATAGAGAATGTTGAATTTAAACTGCAGATATAAGGCTGTCCACAGCAGGTGAAGAGGACAAAGTCCAAACATTAAAAATAGATGAGCGCATTGCAGGAATATAACGTGAGGTTGCATTGATGAGTATGAACTGCAAGGGTCCTCTGCTGAACTTGTAAAAATCTGCACAACAAACAGTGCTGCTGATTCAATGATGAAGAACTAGGAGTCAAATAAAGAAGGTATTCAAATCAATACTGCATCCTGTCAGTGTCACTTAAGATTATGTTGTGTACTCCAACTACTTTGATGAGTTCACTTTAAATACTTCAAATCAAACCTTTTCTAATAGCTCAGGAGTAGTGCCACCAGCAGGTCAAAGTTTTCCCTTTTCCTTTTCACTGACACTGAATGACTTTTTTTTACATTATTTTACTTTAATGTATAAATGATAGAAATGTTCCTGAAAACAGCCTGAATCACGAGCTAGACAGTACAATGAAACACTGTCCTTGCATTAGTATTTAAGAGCCATTTGAAACTACTCAACACATCTAACATTAGTCAAATTGAACTAAATGTATTGTGGAGCATGTGGAGCATGCACACTGCATAGCATTGCACAGACACAATTTAATATGCAATTAGATTGTGGCCAACTTTAGCAATCAGCAGTCACCTTAAACCCTTTAATGTTAACGCTCCCATTCTTGTGGTCAGTGTAGTCACAGATTTTCTCATTCAAGGGACTATGTGGCCTTTTAAAGCCTACATACAAACAAATCAGAATGTGAGTTACTTTTCCAAAATATCATATGCCCCACTTTCTAACTTCCTGGTTTACAACATCCTGTCATGGAGAGTGGGGGCTGCAGCCTTTTGGGGCTGAGAATATTTGAGCTGTTCTCATCAAAAAACAAGCTGTGGAACTTTTGCTGAAGTAACATATACTGACTAATTCAATATCATCCTTGAAAATGCCTCTTTCATTTTTTTCCCCCTGTCAGTTCATTTTCCATGTTCATTCATTTCTCTCAGAGTGTATTCCCTAATGTTGTTCTGCTCACCGAGTAGCCTATTTTATACCTTTTCAAAAGATCATCATTATTACTCCTCTCACTGCTGTATGAAGGACATTAATGGATAGCCTGATCTAGTAGACTGACCAACCAAGACACAGGAGAGGATCATCTGTTTACTTTTTCAAGAAGATAAATATGGATAGTTTTAGCACATCCATAATATATAAACATCTAATTGGATGCTACTCTTTTCAGGCCCTCATTATATAACCTCTTTCTTTAACACAATCTGGTAATGTGAAAAGCTGCTTACATGGGTGACTGCAGCACCACCAACACAACAGTGCCAATGGTTTTGCTTTGCACTCACTTCTCAGTACAAGGGGAGAATTTAATTTGCACCATTGTACGGTTCTATGCATGTCTGTGCACTTCACGATCTCTGATGCTACAGGTCTACTGCACATCTTACATTTACAGCATGGTGCTTTTAACACGTCCATTTTTTACTAAGTTGCTACATTGCCATCTGTTGTATGCTTGGGGTGAGGGGATGCAGGCACTGATGCTGGCTCTAGTGCTTAGCTCCTTACAGAGTTGTCAGCTTACACTAAAAGCGTATCCTGTCTTCTGCATTGAACAATTTCATCCCTGCGTTAACCTTGTTGGTTATCTCTGCTGTGTGGGCATTTATTCCTCATAATTCTGTTCACTGGGTATGTGGTTACATAAAATAGATACAAGTCATTATAATTTTGATTGCAAGAGTGGAAAAACTGAAGGAAAGTAATTTTCCATCAGTGTTTTTCAGTTCATAATAAACGGAACTATCAGGTGTATTGCAGATGTGGTATTTCTTTTTACATTTTAAGTCTTTCTGCCTCTTTTTAATTCTCATTGTGCTTCTTCCATTCAACTTAACTGCCTACTTCCTTGCTTGTGTCTTTTTTCTCTTTGTGTTTATGCCTGATTTAGCAGGACTCTACACTCTGGGAGGATGTGGTGAGCTGCATGTTAGTGTCCACATCCTGGTCACGTCCTCTGCGCACTCGCTATCCTCTCCTAATGCTTGTTTTTAACAGCCCATCAAGTCACTTTTTGTCATTGTCAAGTTTTATAACAGCATGCTTTCTTAGTCAGGCACCCATGAGGTAATGAAATGTTGTGTTGTTTTCTTAATGACTAATGACTATGAAAAAGGATTCCAAGTGCCACATTCATTTTTCAGGATAATTAAAGTTAATAATTTATGCTTGTGTTTTCCATCATGTATTCTTCAGATCGCCAGCAGTCCTGGACATCTTTGTCCTCTCTTCAGTTCAGCTCACCACCTCCAGGTAACTTCAGAGCTTAATGTTGTTTTTATGTTACTTTGTTTCCCTTGAAGATACAGTCTGGCGTTCATATAAAAGGTGCACATGGCCAAAGAGATGGCACTCATGAGGTTGTGGATTATTGTTTTGGAGCCTTGAGTTTAGTATTCTGACCTTCGCCATCTTTACTGCTGCTTTCTTGTTAGATTGATGTTAATTATGACCACCAAAAAAAAAAGGTTGTGCACAAAATGGACACCTGAGAAAATACACAGCCTACAGAATAGTCGATTCATGGCACCTTCCTGTCTCTCAAAGTGTCCAGGCCCCTAATAATGCAAATAATGCTAATGCCTTAACAATTTAAACCCCTCTACAAATGTCATAAGAAGGAAAATTAGCTAGTGAGGTTTTGTGGTCCTACAACTGCTAACCACGTGATGTTAAGTGGTCCACCATTTTTGATGTGTGACTATGTATAATCAATTCAGCAAGACCTCAGTCACGATGCCCTAGAGACGGTGCACAATAATCTGGCAAGGGAAAAATATGTATTACCAAATAGATCTTGGAGGTTCCTAGCTGTTGCTAGGTCGCAAAGAAGATGCCTGTATGTGATTGCTTTGGTTCCTAACTCCAGTTGCCCACAGTTCGTAGGAAACATGGCAAGTTGTCTGAGACTGCAAACATTTGCCAACTACTCTTCAAATGGGGATGAAACTATAAAAGTGTGACACAAGTGAGGCACAACTCTTACTTTGAAGGGAAATGCCCTCAATTTCCAGTTTGTGTCGAGTTTGTGTTGCACTTTTATAAGTTTTCTTATAAAAGCGAAGGTTTATAGAAAAAATTAGTATCTTTGATGTAAAAGCTGCAGCAATCTTCAACCACACCAAGGAGGTTTTTGGTGCAGCACCTTCTTTATGACCAACTTCACCCAGTGGCATGAAAGCAGCTTCCAGGAACCACTCATCAACTGGATTACACATTTTTCCCTTGTGGTTCCCTTATGATGGAGGAGGCCAACGGTGTGCATATGATGTCATTTGAGAATCCTCTGTAGAGATTGAAGCCTTTTCCCAGAAGAAAAAAATGCATATTTCTGTTGTAAAGTTAGAAATTTGAACATGGATGTCTATTAAGAACTTTTGAAATCGACTTCAAGTGGTCATTCCAGGAACTGCAGATTTTTGGCACTGGGGTGCTGGCTTCATTTTTCAGTTTTAGTTGCAACAAGTTTTGGTTTCATCATGTGTGATGTTACATACAGTTTGAAGTGTTGTTGCCAAGAGGACTAAAGGTCTGATGTGTTTAGATGATATGCAAAGTAATGTTTGGCATTTCATCTAAAAAGCTGCCCAGCAGGGAGTTAAAACATTTTCCTGCATTCTGTTATTGAGAAATATCAGTGTGCTGGTCAGGGCAAGTCTTGTCACCAGATGACAACACCACTTAAGATCATTTGATTTACAGTGCATTTCAAGCAGTGCCATTTAACACCTTTTTTTTATTTTTTTTTATTTCACACATCAAAATCATGAACCTGTTGTGTCATACGTCTCTTAATGGTGCAGTTTCAAAACACTCCAGCGGCAGATTTGGATAATTGAGGGGTTACATTTTGTCTTTCATTTTTTTAAATTAAATTTTACCATTTTAAAAGACACAAAAAAGTCTCTTTATCCAAGTTTATGTGGCAAAGAACAGAAAGTGCCACCCTGCTGGCATGTTGCATTTGAGAACATCTACATAAAAAAAAAAAACCCATCTGTGTCTATCCAAACGGAGTTGTTTCCTCTCTTCCCTGTTTTTGCAAGATGACTGTAGCTGTAAATTCAGATCTCTTTTCCCATCTAAATACAGCACTTTTATAATCCTAAACAGAGCTCTGGAGAGTCAAGATCCCAGGTCACATGAGGCCTAATTTTCCCACAGTTCACAAGCCCTCACTAAATCACTAGCGATTCTGAAAGCTACCATAGGAATGTCTTTTCCCCCCCTTTCCACTGTCTTCAGATAATGTTACTTTTAATGCAACATATGGGCATATTTTTGTTGTTGGTTATATCAGCATACACAACATTAGTGCATTAAGAGAAATTAGAATACATTTAAATGTGTAAGTAAGTGTAAATCGCAAAACCTGTTTGAACAGGATGTACACAGCGAAACTTTATCTGCAGTGTCACTGCAGACACATATTAATAGCTAAAGTCTAATGAGTGTGTTTCTGGGTGTCTGTGGGTGAACGTGCAGTGAAAAGAAGCCCTGGCCTTTTAGAAGTCCACTCGCCCAGCGCGCTCCAGAGGAACTGCAGCTTTGCAGACGACATGGAGCTGGAGCCAGAGAGAGAGAATGAACTGGCCCCAGCCTCCTCAGTGTCACAGTGAGTTTACCACCATAGGATTCTGTGTTTATGTGTACGTTCGTTTTAATGACCATGACAGGGAAGGTTTTTATGCATTTTGTTTTAGGGTTGTTGTTTTTTTCCCGCTATTTGTAATTAACCTTTGAAATATGCCAAACCCCAGAGGGCTCGTGTCTCTACTGTGTAATGAGTGTGTATCAGGAAAAAAAAATCACTTGCATTTGCCGAGGCACTTGCACAGCTAGAGACTGAGAGTGATATGAGGAAATGAGTGTTAAGTAACTGCAGTGCAATGTGAGTGCACAGTAAGTGAAACAAATGGAGCGACAGTTTTGACCCGTGGGACTTCTTTCTAAACGGAGGAGTAATGATGCAGAGTGGGAAATGCATGCAGCAGCGTTGTTGGCAAAGATCACTCTGTGCTCTGCTGACTTCAAAATACGTAACCAGCTGTTCTCATAGAGCAGCGCCACATCAAATCCCATGCTGCATTGTGCCATTATAAGATACTACTCTTTGTGTTATCCATGACGAGACAACACCAAAAATATGAGAGAAAAAAAACCCTTGAAGAATGTGTTTCTCTTCACCAGGTTTGTCTTTGATTACACGCTTTGTTACATATTTAACACCAATTTGTCAGTTTTATTTTATTTATAAGACCGGAGAATAGCTCAGTTTAGTCATTGGTACAAATCGTGGTGTATAGATTCTCGCTATGTAATACTTCCCAGGAGTCATATTTCTGCAGCTGCCAGTTCTGACTTTGCAGTGCTATGTTTTGGCAAATTGATAATAATCGAGGTACTGAGACTTTCAACAAAACTGCCAAACATTTGTCCCAAACAAACGAAAATTACACACCCAGTTACCCAGAAGACGGAGCTTTTAAAGTCATAATAAAAGAAAAAAAGTGTGTGAGGCAAAAATGTAAAGCTCAATAGAAACTTTTTTGAAAATCTTTTTCACATTGCATTTTTGTTTATACCAATCACATGAAGCATTTGGAACAGGGGCGATTCTAGGATCAGAGCTTTGGGGGTGCTGAGCACCCAGAGAGCTGCCCAGCCAAGCAAGATAAACTGTACTCGTCACGATGAGACTTCTTCCCTGTCAGTCCTTAAATGTCTCCAGTTGTCCTGAGTCCTCTCTGACTGTCTCCTTGGTGCATTTAACCCCTGTTCCTCCCTGTCCTCGTCCTCTGTTGTCTTTGTTTCCGTTATCAGTCATCATAATTTTACCATCTCTGTGCAAGTCTGCAAATTTCTTTATTAAATCATAAGATTCTTAAATTCATCAAGTCTCTCTGTGCCTGGGTCCTCGTCACAAAACATGACATCACTGTTTTGTATATTTTAACACAATTGAATCCCCACATTTGTAAAAGAAAAGAAAAACCACTTTTTTAAAGTCTGTAACAAAACCATCAAATCAGATAAAGGTTATTTAAATGCTGCAAATAAAGAATGGATTGGAATTTTAAAAAAAAAAACAACGTTTTAATATCAGTCATTTTCGACATTTCAGCATAAAAATGTCGACAGTACAAAAAGCGGAGTTCATGTGCCTTTAGACCTTTCAAAAAAGCCACAAAAAGCACTCGAGGAATGTTCAACAACCATTATTTGCTTGGGTTTCATATTTTTTAAAGCACAAATTTCTATGATGAAGACAGACTCTGTGGGCTACATTATTGATCACTACTACTAATAAATATAAGGCAGGGGTTTCAAGATACACAAAGTGTAGATTTCAACTGTTTTTGGAAGCCTTCTCTCTGAGTTCATTACATACCTCGCAGAAGCAGACAGCAGCAAAATGAGTTTTTCCAAAGTTAAAGAATTGCATGTATTATTGCATGTAACCCACCTGTATTTACTTATATGTTATATTATCAATTATTCTCAATGTAGAGACACAGTCAGTCAGAATCCATGTCACCTTAAAAATTTTTGGATGTTTGCCCCTATTTGAAAAGTCTCCTCATAACTCATAGTGATAATAAAACCATTGGTACAATACTGATCGTAAGAGTAACTTTTTGAACTGTCAAAGCATGACAGCTAATAATAATGAATTATTCATATCAACACTTTACCGAGTTCTTTTGATTCCTCAGAGGCATCCGATGGAAGACAAAACACTGCTCAGTAGACCATTCTAAAAGAATATATGGCACTAATAGTAATCAAAATGCCTTTACTGCATTAAATAGCACATTTAGGTGCTATTTAAATAGCACTGTATATATTAAATAGCACAATCAAGTATCCCCTAACGGCTCCAAAGACATCCTTCTAATCTTGCTAAGGCTTTAATCCGTGGGATTTCATTCCACTTATCAAATTTAGGGTTGCAGGTGGGATTGGAGCCTATCCCAGCTATCATAGGGCAAAAGGCAGAGTACACTCTGGACAGGTCACCAGTCCATCTACAGGGCTGCCGCAGAGAGAGACAGACAATCATTCATTCTCACAATCATGGCTAATAGGGAATTTAGAAATTCCAATCAACCTAAACCACACGTCTTTGAGAGATGTGATGTACTCAGAAAGAACCTACACATGCATGAGGAGAACATGCAAACGCCACACAGAAACACTCCAGTCAGCTGGTGGATTTGAATTCTGATGTTGACTTAAAAAACTGCCCAACATGTTGCCTGGTGACTCCAGTGGAGTAAAGATCAAAACTTTTGCATCTGCAACACACATATATATGCAGACTAAATGATTGATGTACTCAGACCATGATAATGATCAACATTAATAAAGTTCACTGATGGCTGTTACTACAAAAAAATGAGAGTGAAAAATATGCTTACTCACTTCCTTCAAGCCCTGTAGAATCTCACTTCTCAACACATCAGGTACTTATTTTGAAGCACTGAATATCTAATGTCACCAGGACATTAAAAACTGCATTTATAAAATCACCCATTAAATCTGATAAAAGAAATGAAAAAAATGTTTGCTGACTTTCCCCAAACAGGATTTAAAAAATCTTTTTCCTTTGGGTGCGTTAAGCGTCATGTTTGTCTCGAACCACTAATGTAGCTGACTATTCGTTAAGATCTCTGTTGAACATAAAATGATCATAGTGACTTTGGTTTCTACTGAGGAATACGTAGTCCAGCACATAATCCCCTTTAAATCTGTACAGAGTTAATTACTAAGCTTGCTAATAGGTAGACTTGGATGCTTTAGATAGAGCAAGGCTACGCTCCTCTTTTTATTCTTTGTGCTACGTAAAACAAACTGTCTCTTAATTCCAGTCTTAGATCTCCTCTTTTTAAGTTTAATAAGCTCCATTTCCAAAATATTTAACAATTTCTTTAAGGATTATAACCTTACAGATCCCTAGGATGTTCACATCACAGTGTTCATTGATGGTAGATGAAAATATTAAAGAAACATCTTTGATATTCAAATGCTTCCTTTTTTTCTGAAGAAGTCACAATTTGCCATTAGAGCTAAAAGAAATTTGTCTCACTGCCTGGCTTCTGCTTATATCACTACCACATAATCCTTTTATGATGTAAAATGGATTCTATAATAGTTCAGGAACACATTATTGACGTTTCATAGTGCTAATTTGACAAAATGTTATGAAAGCTGTATGTGAAAATCAGCCCATTGCATTGCCTCTGAAAAGTCCATTATGAGACTCTCACCTACCTTGTTATACACCGGACTTAACAAAGAACTCGCTGCGCTCCCACCTCACATACTCGCTCACTGCTTTTCCAGGGTAATGAGCCTGTTAAGTAATACCTATTTAATAATTCCCACAACATAATAATGGAGGCTAAATGCCCGACAATCACTCTAAGCTTTGTGCTAATGATTTTTCGAGAAATGTGCAGACCTTGAAAATTACCCGCCTTTGTTCTTTCTGTAACTCACCTTCATCACATTCAAAGGAAGACAAGTAATAGAGGAGAGGCTTTTGATGTAGATGGAGCAGTAATAATGAAACTTAATATTTTTGCCTATACTGATAAGAGTTCAGGTATGAAGGTTAATGTCTGCCACGTTCATTCAATTCAGTGAAAGAAGGGGTGTAAACAAGTGTAACAGGTTGAAGTCGACCAACCTTGATGCAAATGTGTTTTTCACAGACTCACAGAGTCTCACCGAAAAGCCATCCGGGTGATCCAGAGAATGCGTTATTTTGTGGCCAAGAGAAATTTCCAGGTAATTATTACAATTTTTTTAATAGCAAAAAAGAATAATATTCACACATTGGGAAATAATTGATGTTTATGTGCTCTACTTAAAATTGCGTAACCTATCTGCATACTCTGAACACCTGCTAACAGCTTGGTTTCACTAAGCAGTATTTATTCATTTCTAACATTTCAGTAGTTATTAACTAAGTACTGTACTGTTATTTACTGTCACACTGTCACTGTGCAAACATCAAACACAACAAAAGAGATTGGGGAGCAACAATAATACACTTTGCTCCAGGGTCACAGCAAGCAGTGGTTCAGCTGAGTTTGCAAATGAGCAGTGGTTCAGCTGAGTTTGCAGATCAGCAGCATCATTATAGTAATAGGTTTTTGAATTGGATGTGGAAAAAAGATGAGTACATCTGGATATGAGTCCTATACTGTATGTTTTTTTTTTCTTTTAGATGATGTTAGTAACGCTTTTATGACTTCTCTAATTCTAATCAAAAGCTCAAGCCATGAAACGCTAGCTGTGCCACAAGAAAAAGCTTGTATTGGATTGTTTCTAATGAACAAAAACTGAAGAGACAATCTCAGGATTTTTTTTATTCTGTTTCGGTTGTAAGTTAATGTGGCAGCTATGGCATTTTTGCTTTGCTTTCAAGTATAAAAAAAATTAATTCCACTTCACTTTATGTCCAGCTAACCTCTGTTCAGTGGTTTGTTTGTTTTTTGTTTTTGTACAGGCTTTGTTCTTTATCAGTCAGTCACAATAACATTTCCATGATATTAAATTAATAAAAATTACTGTGTATACAGGATTTACTTTATATCTGGTTTCTAAACCTCACCAAACATCTGTGGAAGAGAAGGAGCACTCTCTTTCTGTTCTAAACTTTTACATTTTGGGGCATAATTTAAAAAAAAATCGTCTGGGCCTTACCAGATCTTTAAATGATTCGAATATAACTTCAGGGGGGAAAAGTGTGACATACCAAACTTTATGATTATTTATTTAACAAAGAACCAAGCCAAAGAAGAAGCCGTGGATGAGAAACTAAGTATACCTCATGATTCAGTACGCTGTAGAACCACCTTCAGCAGCAATAACTTGAAGTAATTGTTTTCTACATGACTTATCAGTCTCTCATGTCATTGTGGGGGAACTTTACAGCATTTTTTACGTCTTTACAACATTTGCAGGCATTCATTCATGCACAGCTCTCTTAAGGCCCCTTTTTTTCTCTGCAATTTCTCTGAGCATTGCACAGCCTGACCTTGGAGTGAATTTGCTGACATGTCCATTCATAGTAACTCTAGAAATTATTTTGTATGTTGTCCATGTGTGAATAATCTTTCTCCCTGTGGAACGATGGACTTAAAATTGTTTTAAAGTGGCCTTGTAACACTTCCCAGATTAATGAGCAGCAACAATTACTTATCTAAGATAAGATCGTTGCAATGGTCTTTCCTCGCTGGCTTCGTATTAACACACTGCTGAATGCTCCAGGGCAGTCATCAAACTTGCTGATGAGCAATAAGACTAGTGCACTAATGTTACCCTTTTAGTTTCTATGAAAGCAGTAAGTGTGTACTTAGATTTTCACACACTGTCTCCTGAATTTTGGCTTAGTTTTTGTTAAAGAAATAATAACAAACATGTCATGTCATGTGTTGTTGTTCACCCGAGACTTGACTTAACTAATTTATTATTTCTATGCCATGAGTAAAACCTTTCTTTTTTTACATAAGTTTCTTTGACAGAATAATTTTCTAAAGAATATCCAGTTTCTGGCATGTAAAGGCATTCGTACGGGTTTGATCCTGACAAGACATTTGTAATAAAAGAGATGACGTTTTGATTAAACAATCTGAAACTCTCTGTTGTAGCAAGCTCGTAAACCGTATGATGTGCGAGATGTGATTGAACAGTACTCCCAGGGTCACCTCAATCTCATGGTGCGCATCAAGGAGCTTCAGAGACGGTAAATGGTTTAAATAAGATGAGCTTCATGTGAATTATATCCCCTGAGTACAGCATGGATATATGTGTACAATACTGTCAAAGGCAAAGAGATAAATTAAAAAAAAAAAAGAATGGAGAAGATCTAGGAAGATGAAAGGGGAAGTAGAGAGAGTGTGTAAATATTCCTCTAACTTAAGGCTCCCATTGTTTCCCCCAGACTGGACCAGTCTTTAGGGAAGATAACTTTGTTCCAGACAGGTTCAGGTAATGAATCACTCCACTGACTTCTCGAAATACATTACAGCAGCTATGGTACAAACCACAGACCTAATCCTTCTGTCTTGTTATTTTCTTGACTGTTGTCTGCCTCTGAAGACCGAGCCAAAGACAAAGGCAACAACTCTATCGGATCCAGACTCAACAGGATGGAGGACAAGGTGGAATTTGTGCAACCTCAGTGGAAAAATACAGTAACACTCACAAGCCTTGTAGAGTTTGAGATTCTTTCTTTTCTTTGTACAAGAGAAAAGTCAAATATTTAATTCCGTCTCCATTTATCTTGCACTATAATTTGAGCTTTTATAGCCGTTCACAAGGGTTATCCCAAGAGGATGTTTACAATGACAATTTACAATTCAGTGAACCCTTGAAAATAAACTGCATTTGGGAATTTTCTGGGTAATGCAACAAGAGCTGTCTTTGTTTACTGTAATGTAACATGAGCCACTATGTATGTGTGCACATGTGGCCTCGTTTTTGTTGATTCAAATATAAAACTTTAAGAGCCTGTTCCAGTTCTGTGGCATAAAAAGAGGAACTGTTTGCTTTCATGTATTTCAAAGATGCATCAAAAAAAAGAAAAGAAAAAGGAACACAA
Source organism: Mchenga conophoros (assembly GCF_057382185.1). NCBI lineage: Eukaryota > Metazoa > Chordata > Actinopteri > Cichliformes > Cichlidae > Mchenga > Mchenga conophoros. Next base: position 32,659,014 of record NC_140526.1, read on the forward strand.
TGTGCAATTCCCTCCCTGAGTTTTTATATACATCTGTGATTTTTTTCTCTTTGTTATTTGTGATTGGATGAAAAAAAGATCAAACTGCGTCTAAAGCTTTTAAAGAATTTTCATCTCATAATCCTGTAATAAACATCACTTTAGTTTGTGTTTCATAACTGACCATGAAAACTACAATCATTAAAATAATTGGCCCAAACTAAAGATGCTGTTTGTGCTACACGGGTTAATTAAAACTTTATGAACAACGTAACCGTAGCTCCTTCGTTTAACAAGTAAACAAACCTAATTTAATTTTAATTACTAAGAGGCACTGTTGGTGTCATAGCTGTCACTTAAATGAATATTTGATTGAACTCTTACAGATAACACACATGGACCAGACTTTGAATCGCATTGTGGAGTCCCTCGCATATCTGCTGGAACAGAAGGATGCTGGTGGCGACGGTGGGGGCGGGTCAAGGCTCGGACCGACCTGTAAAGTCCTCCCCAGCCAGGACAGCCTGCCAAGCTATGACCAGCTATCTTCACCCTCTTTGTATGCCTCCTCCAACACCGCCAGCACAGTGGTCTGCCCCAACCCGCCCCCGAGCACCACTGGCAGTCAGGATGAGAGCTGATGAAACCAATAAGCAAACACCAAGTTTTTCTTCTTTTAGTATAATATAAGATATTTATGATGAATGTCCCAGCAGACCATGGGGAATATGGACATCTGTGAGAGAAAAACAATAATTCAACACTGCAATATCTCTTAAAGATTGCTATTAGATCTTTGTAATTGCCAGGTTTGAGTATTGTACTTAACATTTATTCAGGTTAATGCCAAAAACCCTGCAACTTCAACCTCCATTCTTCCTGTTTAGCATATGCATATGTAGAAATTATAATAATTTGCAGTAACTTTATTACTCTTAGGGGCCTTACATTTCTATATATCACTTGAAAATCCCAAATGAAAGGCTGTTTTCACTGTTTTCCACTTTTTCACTTTTTTGTTAATGTGAAGATTTCCTTTCTCTTTTGACAATAAAATAATGCAGTAATCATAATCATGCCTGTGTGATGTGAAGCAAAAAACTTTCAATGGTTCATGTTTTTATGAGCCAATCCTGTTACAGTCTGAGTTACTTTTTTTCTCAAGCATTATCCTGCAATAGCATATGATTTATTTCAGTAAATCATTTGATTAGGTAGAGGATCAACAGGGGGTTCTCACCCCCTTGGGGGACACACCCCTAGGACTTAAATATGGGGCTCTCCACCCTTTGACCTTATAACTGAAGAAGCTTCTTGAATGAGAGGTCAAACATCTTCAAGCAACTTGAAGAAGTCCAGACGCTTTTCTTTCCAAGCTCTTTAGACTATGTCAGTAGTCTCTCTTCCCCCCAGTGGATGGTAATGGTACTTCAGGTGGGCTGCTGTTGAAAGTGAATTTGTATGCTATGATATGATATGATTACTTTTCTGGCTGATTTCTGATCCTGAATTTGCCTTATATATCCATAATAATGGGGGAAAGTATGTAGAAAGAAAGGGGCTATGACGTGTCATAAGCAATGAGCTAAATTGCAACTAAGGAAAAACATGACCTTTGGCTTATATTATGACCAAAGCTCTAATGAGAGGTTTGGGTGAGCCACAGAAAACATCCAGGTTTCTGAACTGATCATGGGAGTCTTAAATTTAGGAAGTGCTGATTTACATTGTAGCTGACCTTTTTACAGACTTTTTAATCTGCATTAGTTTTTTAATCCGTAAAAGCTTAAGGTGCATATATTGCTTTAGAATCAATTATTATATTATTTTAATTACTATATTGATTACTGAAATTTCAAAGCAAGATCGAATTATTGAGAAAGAAAAATGCAAATAAACTTCCCAAATCTGGAATAAATAAAATATCTTAAAGTCATCACTACCAAGCCTTCTTTGAAATAATACATTAAACTGCATTCATCTTTGAGATTGTTCTTATACATTAATAGGTTTTACTTAAATATATGCCATTATTTACTATACAGTTTCAGTTACTATTTGTTGTTTAGCACAACTTTTACGTAGCAATAAAAGATTGAACTAATTATTACTGAGTGTCTATGTATTGAGTCTGCTGGCCTCGAGCAATCTCTCACTAAAACCAGTGAGATAAATATTTGAGTTACAGAAAGACATTTTTCTTTTGTAATAGGTATTTTGAAGGAAAAGCAAACAAAAAAAGTCAGTATTTCACACTAAAAATGAAAGCAAATAATCCAACTAAGAGTCCTTGTCTTGAATGTCTGGAGCACCGTTCAAGTCACTGCTTCCACAAGTATTTTGCATCACTCATGTTTTAACACAATGAGGTGGAGCTGTGTGTCGTGTCCTCGCCAGCTTATTGAAACAGTCAAAAGCATGGCTAATACCATGCTCTTTAGACAGCTGACCTTTGAGCGGCAGATGGTGACCTTTTCCCTGCTGACCATCCGTGGGGTGTCCAGGCATTCCTTCATACAAGTACCCATGTGGAGAAAGGGCCCAAATGACCATCTGCCTCTGGTGTGGACAACAATGGGCTGCACCCTCCTAAAGTGTGCTGAGGGTGCTTGGCCTTTGTGGCGATCAGGAAGAGGGTGAGGGGAGAGTTTCATTACAGGGAGGGCGTGGATTGTTTGGGATATTGGAGTAATCTGCGTTATAAACAATCAAACAATACAGAAAGTCATTATGTCCTAAAGCTACAATGAACTGATTTTTTTTTCACGTTTCTTTAGCATCTGCTTAGGTGAGGCAATTTGTAAGGCACATTTCATACAGAAAGAAAAAAGAAATAAAACACTAACATGCTAATTTTGCCAGCAGTTTGCTTCGCATCAAAGGATACAATTTCCTCAGATTGTATTTGTTGAGTGATCAAACACAAGTGGAAGTCCTAATGCGTGTCTTTTCTGCAATTTCTTCTACTTTGGACAATTTAATGAAATCCCAATCAGCCAAAAACAAAGCAGTACTCTTTGCAGGATGCTTTTTGTTTTTTGTTTGTTTGTTTTTTAATCAACCTATGGGTCATTATGAAGGAACAGTTCTTATTCTCTCAGCAAAATCACTCTAGAATTGCATGAAACAATCATTGCAGGCTTGTTAGTGACAGTTAAATTCACAGATAATGTACTGATGCTTGTAATGCTTCTCTTTCAGGAATGTAATTACTGCTGGAGTTGGAAACCTGGGAATCCTCTATCCTATGGGAACCTATGGACCCATGGGACAGTTTGCTATTTATTTTTGACACGTTTATTTGAAAAATAAATCCACTGGAACAAAGTGAATGATCATTTGTCTCCCATTCAGAAATAACACAGTTAGCAACGTCACCGAGCCTTTTAAAAGTGTTATTGTCTTTCTTTTTTCTTGCTTGTGTAGCAAGTATGAACAGGTGGCCTTTGGGAAAGTGACATTTGAGCAATCGTAAGGCAAAGTAATAAGCGTAAGTGGTATTGCTTCAGGCACTTGTCAAGGATGATAGCAACTTTGACTATGAACAGGGACTAAGTGAAAATAGAAAAGCCGAGGGAAGACCTGGGGGTGGGGGGGTCGAGGAGTGCCAAAGGCTGATTTGCAGGTGAAATAGATGGCACGCTCTGCTTTGTTGCTATTATCCTGCTCTCAGGCCAGATGGCCTCTTGAAGTTCTTTAGAGCTGAAACCCCAACACTGCAGGAGTGCACATACTTATGCGGGATTTGGCTTTTCTAATGGGCTAATTTGGCAATTACAGTTTATATTAATGGATATAATTTAAAGCCTGACGGCACATTTCTTACAATTGTGATTATGAAATATCTCATAATAGAACCCAGAAAATGCAATTACTCTGAAACAATTTTCTTCTTTGAATTGCTAAACTTACAACCCGAATAGTTTTTTTTTTCTTCTATGACTTCAGAGAGAGAGCGAAAGAGAGAGACTTATTAACCTACTCATCTGTGTCTGCTGCAAAGACAGCAAAAAAACACTAAAGATGTACTCTCTCATAAGACTGCAGTCATATTGAAAAACCAATAATTTAGAAATCTGTTCACCAAAGGGCACGGCTATAAATAGATGAACATTTTAGTGTAAGAAAAAGCAGTCTCGGTGTCTTGCATATAAAGACAAGACTGACAACACGTTTGACAGCCGGAGGATAAAAAGATTAAGCTCTATTCAGTGTCAGCAAACTGTCACAGTGCAAAATGTGGTGGACATTGTTTTGGATATTACCAATCTGTAGTTTTTACATTGTGTATTATTGATGTGCTGCAGTTCTCAATGTATGTCTTAGACAAGTATAGATCTGTAAAGTATTGACTGGCAATCATGCATGAGCTTCTGAATGGCTATGTCTGATTTTATCAAAGAAAGAGTTTTTAGAGATAAAATTCACATTAAAAAGGTTTGATATAGGAGATGATTTGTTACTTTACACGAAAAGTTTCCTGGTGTTAAAAAAAAGTCAACAGGCATAAAATGTAATGATCAATAATCACAGTTTATTAAAACTGTAATATGCACAGAAATGTGCTACATATTCATTTTATATAACAATAATGACCTAACAAAATAGTGCTTTTTTTAGAACAAGTTAGATTAGCAGCACGAGTGTATAACAGATTTTTTTAAATGCCAGTGAAGAACATTCATAACATCCATAAATAGAATAAATATTCTAATAAGAGATGCAATCTAAAACAAAAAACAAAAAAACTGCTAAAGAAAAAAAAAGAATAAATAAAATCCACCAACATACAATAAAATAAAATAAAATAATTTGTTGTGGGGATCAAGTCCATGAAAACAAATAGTCATTTTCAGCTGCATGTTCATCTTAAAGTCTTGCGCAGAGCTGCTTCATTAGAACCGACGTGAAAATGATTCGGAATGCTCTTGGCTCTTGTTGTTGTCCTCCTTCTCTTTGCGAAATAATCTGAAAATCGGAGCGCGAGATTGGTCAATATCTTGGCATTACATTTGTCGATAAGCCAACAAACAAAAGCCAACGGGACTCATTTTCCTGTACCTGTGATCCGTGCATTGTCTTTGAGACTGGCTGCCGGTTTGGAGAGCCTGTGGAGCATCTCTTCAGTGGGACTCTTGTGCTTGTTGGTGATGTTGGAGCAGTTCTCCTGGTCGGTCCCTGCGCCGTCTTCGCCGTCGCTCGGCCTGTCCCCACCTGAACGGTGGGCAGCGTCCTTCGGCCGTGCGGCTTCCTCCCACTGAAACCGGCCGGGCAGCGGGGTTTCACACTCGAAGTTAAAATTCCAGCGCCGCCTGTCCTGCTCAATGATCTCCTTAAGCTTCAGCTTCAAGTCCCGGCGCAGCTGGCTGTGGTCCACCGGGCCAAACAAGCTCCTGCAAACAGACTCCCTGCGCCTGGTGGGCTCCATCCTTCAAATGGTTAAGTTTTTGGTGGAGATAGTGGTGGTGCACTCTGCTCTGCTCGATACTTGACTGCAGGTTGATTTAAAGGCTGCAGGGCGCACAACTTTTTTGTTTGTACACAATGACAAGACTTCTGATTGGCTGTTGGAGAGGGACAGCTGTGGTGTGGGGGTTGCTGGTGGTGATCCAATCATTGTGTGACGAACTCAGCTGAAACACTGGATAAAAGCTCCTGATTGTGTTTGTTAGTCTGTCCTGTCTAGTGGTCACAGAAGAATTTCTTCTTACTCAGCATAATCCAGTTCAGTTATGTTTTATTTATTTTGAATCACAACAAAAGTTACCTCAACGCACTTTAAATTTTAAGGTAAAGACCTCACAATAAAACAGAGAAAAGCCTAACCATCAGATGACCCCCTATGAAAAAGCACTTGGTGACAGGAAAAACTCCCTTTTAACAGCAAGAAACCTGCAGCAGATCCAGGCTCAGGAAACCGATCATACTGTGGAAGAGAACAACAATAAATTTATTAAAATATGAGACCTCTTGCCTCAGTGAGATTTACCTACCTTTATACATGTGAAATAACATTTTTTAAAATTAATAATAACTAGTGATTAAATGCAAACTGGTGTTTAAAAACACATAGAGACTGAAGAAAAACACTCAGTGAATCACAGGAAGTCTCCAGCAGCCTACACCTATTTTAGTGTAACTAAGACATTGAGGATCACCTTAGCCAGTCTGATCTATAAGCTTTATAAATAAAAAATATTAAAAATTAAAAGAAGAAAAGCTTAGAGCTTAATCTTAAAAGTAGAGAGGGTGTCTGTCTCCCAAATCCAAACTGGGAGCTGGCTCCAATGAGGGGGGGCAAGCTGAAGTCTCTGCCTCAAGTTCTACTTTTAAATACCCTAGGATGCCCCAGCATGAATGCACACAAGCACATTTATAACCCATGCATGGCTGCAAACTGTCAAGAAGTACAAACCAACACTAAATTGTTTGCAATTATTTCTGTTTATAAAATGTTTTTGTTTGTCACACCAGATGGCAAAATGCAGTTCAGTCCCCACGAGCTGTGATTAAGTGGTCTGTGAAGCTAAGTTGGGAGACTAGCTTGAAGGAGATTTTAAATTTAAATCAGGTACGGTTTTGCTTTTTTGCAGGCCTATTCTAAGACTGAATGTAAAAAGATGGCGGTAGCCACATGTTTGGTGACAAGGAGCACACAATAAAACAATAAAACACTCAGCCTCAAGCTGAGTGTTTTATTGTCGGTATCTTGATGTCTTGAAAGCAGAACTGATGAGTTGGGGGTTGATCTGACAGTGAAACCTCATGTTAGTAACAAGCTTGGCCTACCGTGAATTACACCCTGCCATCCTTCGTCAAAAAAGAGAACATTATCTTGTTATTTCTTTAGCTGACATTGGAAAAACAGGAACTTTTCTCTCATGTAATTGTTTATCTAATAGTTAATTACTTTAGTGTAGTATGAATGGCTGTGTGTGTGGGGGGGGGGGGGGGGGGGGGGGGGTAGTGAGGGGCAGTCTTTATCAATTGGAAACGTTGGAAAACTTATACAAATACAGTTACATTTCTGAAAACTATGCACTCCTTCACATTTTCTGAAGCTGTCCAGGGGACTGGATTAGAGTCTTTGCTAAACTGGGGGCAGCATTCTGGCTCCCAGGCCTTGTATTTGACCCCCCTGCCTGGGGCTCTGCTTTTCTCATGGACATTATCTATTCTGCTTTCCTGGGTGTTCAGCTAGTCTGTTCTTTACATCACTTTCACTTTCCCAGTACTGACATCACTGCCTGCCTCCTCCCCGTCTCCGCCTCATCCGAGTTGGTCAGAGCTACATCAATCTTCAGCTTCCAGCTTCATCTTCACCACCACCAGTGTCTAGACTCGGAAGAGTCCTGTCCTAAATCCTATCACCACTGGGATTCTGTTCTTCCATGATGGATCATCAGAGTCTGATCACTAAATGTGTTAATTTATTTCTTTTTCTCAATAAATCATGTCCAGTTCTTCCAAATGATCTCTCCTCATTGAACCTCTTTCAGAAGCCTGAGGAGGCACTTCTGTTTTGGCTTTACTTTTCAGAAAATGGAGCCCATGCTCATTTTTAATATGCAACCTGTACTTGAGTTAGTTGTATTGCATTAGTTGTATTTTGGTGAGAAATCTTCACAAATACACTTCAAGTGGACCAGTAAGAGAGGACCACACATGTAATTTCCTGTTCACTCAGGAACTCTGCTAGAGAAACTGTGGGTAATGGACCTTGCACTGCAAGATCAGAATAGTAATGATAAAGAAGGAACGATTCGCACTCCTCATATGACTTTTCCCGATCAGTCTGGTGACCTTTGAGCCCCTCTTCTCTAAACTTGAGTCTGCCACTGACCGGTAGGCATTTTGAGTTACACCTCTGATAAACTGAAGCAAGTGAGCACAATACAGAGCACCAAAATGAAGGAAATACACTGAACCTTCGTGTCCATTCGTTTTATATACAACACACACCATTCACTGACCATGTCAAACATGTGGAAAGTTTCCATATGGAAATGTTAAGCCTATAATTCTTAAGCTGTCCAAGAACATTGCCCTGCAGTGTAGAGAAACTAGACACAAGGCTGTTCCATTTTGCAAGTAAAGGTGTGGTCCAGATGAGGGTGATGTGCAACGGCTGACCAACATGCAAAGTGATGGTGCACGCCAGTGTCTGGGATTGGCTGGAGGGAGGGCCCCACCTTTGCGCTACTTCCTAATAGCCCAGGAGGTTCACCTGAGGCTTGTGGAAGGACACCCGCTGAGCTCTCAAAGGTGTGGTTCTGCAGGGGAACAAGAGGGGAACATCTATTTCAGCCATGCAGGAGGGACAAGACACACCTCTGGTGAGTATCTAAATTGCAGCTCATTTCTTTTCTCTTCTTCTTCCTTTTGTTGTCTTTTTTTGTCTGAAAAGCATCATCTCACACACGTTAAGACATGTAATGATGACCACTGGAACACCATTGTGTGTCTGTGTGTGTGTCTCAAGCTACATTAAGATACACTAGTTAATAATAAAGTAGATAATTAAGGTTTTAAAGTCAAACAACAGATCAGAGAACAAAAAGTTAAAATAGCTCAAATTTGAATCTTCAGATTTTACATTTTAGGTTTTTTTTTAAAAACAGAATATATTTATTAGCCATTCACCAAATCACTAAACTTGGTGAAATGGCAAAGTGTGAGGAAAAAAGGTGCTAAAAATATTGCTTATGGAACATTATTGTTAGTTTAAATGACAACAAATGCATAAGCATTTAAAAGAGGCCCCACATATGAGCCCTAACAAAGTTCATTTAAATACTAGACTTCAAGCTAGAAGTGCGCGCGCGTGTGTGTGTGTGTGTGTGTGTGTGTGTGTGTGTGTGTGTGTGTGTGTGTGTGTGTGTGTGTGTGTGTGTGCATGGAAGAGTGTGTGTGTCCTTGAGATACCCACTCCAGCACACATACACACAGCTGCTTGTCCTTTCCTCTACCTTTGCATGTAAATCGTCCTGTTTGCATGCCCAGTAGTCTTCTCCCTCCCAGACCCAGACCTGTAGTCAAATAAAAGCCTCCACAACAAGCTGCTCTCTCCCATTAAAACAGATGGCTGAACACAAATTGACTCGCCGCCTGTATATTAACCATTGAACCACAGTTGCTTTAAAACGCATGTTCTTTACTCAAAGTAAATGGGGAGGCTACTGCTGTCGGTCACAGGAATTTGCACTACTATTATTTTTTTGTTTGTTTTAATCGTCTTTCACAAAGCTGCTCAAGCGCCCATGCAAATAAGGCTGGCTGATAAAAGTGTCTGTTTACTGAGGCAAATGGGTAATCTTATCAATATTAAATGAGCCTTCTTTCTGAGCTCAGTGTATTTTGGTTCCTATGAAAAGACTCATCCCGAGATAAACTGAACTGTAAAACAATAGCTCCGTATAAAGAAGGTCACGATGTCAAAAGCGGATCCCCTCCCCATTTTTCTCAAGGTTCTTTCCAGGTTAGGTTGTTCCAGGTGCCTTAAAGAATTTGCCACAATTTTTTCTGCTGATTTATGCTGTCTTAGTTGCATATTCCTCTTCATATAATCCCAGACTGACTCCATGATGCTAAGATCAGGGCTCTGTGTCTACCATGCCATCTGTCGCAAGACTCCTTGTTCTTCTAGCTCAAAACAGTCTGTTATGAGGCTTTAAGTACGTTTGGTGCTGTTGTAATGCTGCACAATAAATGCTGGTCTGATCTGATGCATTGACTGATGTACACAGTCCTAAATATCTAAAGCACCTAAAATTTTGCACAGGGCTAGCAAATGTCCTCATTTCACAACTTATAAGGGGGCTTACATTTAGAGGTTCAGATGCATGTCTGTTTCCCTGCTTCGTGCATACCAGCAAAAAAGAGGGTTTTGTGCATTTGTAGTTCAAACATGGGGCACGAAGCACTTTGCATATGAAGCGAGAATGAAAATTCTGCCAGCTTTGCATTGACCACATGTACTTCTAAGAAGCTTTCCGTCTGTAGAGCCAGCGGTGAGTGAGTCATACTGGATTTATCGTTAAAGCGACCTAATATCTGGGTATTCATTTGTTTACAGGGGACGCTGCAACCACAGACGCGATGCCTGCAATGTGGGGACACGCTGGAGTGGTCAGAGGAACATGGGTGTGTGTGTTTGTGTGTGCAGCACTCTGAAACAAGAGAAACTTTTTTTTTCTTCTACAGTAGAATTATCGGCTCTGACAGAAGCTTTTTTCTCAAACGAGTGTTCAGAAGCATTCGTGATGAGGACGTCATCATCAGAGCAGCTGAAAAGGCCAACGCTTAAGAGGCCTCACGGGCAAGAGTGCCACAGGATGAAACCATTTGCACTGGACTAACAAACATTAACTAAATCCAAGTACAGTTTTCTTTTTAAATTATTCATGAGAGCCGGTCCATTCCTGGCTGTGGAGAAATGAATGCTTTCTCCGATATTAAATAAGAAGAAAAGCACAGAGCTACATTTTTCATTTAGCTAATACTGGACGAAGCAGATAAACCATAAAGCATTTAAATCATCTAAATGAGTTCATTTAATGAAATAACCTCCCAATTTTTTATTCCATCTATGCATCTTGATCAAATTAAAAAAAAAATGGTACTGCAGGAAGCTTCAACCCTGTCTGGAAATATTAGGCTTCTACTCAAGTGAAAATTAAAGTGAGAGTTAATGGAATAGCATTAATTACTGATTTCAGTCCACTTATGTTAAAAAAAAAAAAAAAAGGAAAAATGCTATGGGGTGGCTGTAGCTCAGGTGGTAGAGCAGGTCACCTCGGAAGGTTGGTGGTTCGATTCCTGGCTTCCCCTAGTCTGCATGCCAAATATCCTTGGGCAAGATACTAACCCCAAATTGCTCTCCGATGCATCCATCGGAGTATGAATGTGTGTGAATGTTAGCTAAAGAAAAAAAAAAGCACTTAGACAAATGTGCTTGTGTAAATGGGTGAATGCACAAGTTGTATAAAGCGCTTTGAGTGCTCAGAAGAGTAGAAAAGCACTATATAAGAACCAGTCCATTTACCATATGGGAAAGAAAACAAAAAGAGTGTATGTTAGGGATATTTAAAATATCGTTAATAATCAATTCAATGTACAAAAAAATAGAAATGAGTGTGGTACATATGGAGAATTTCCATAATATAATGTTATGTCTGATCAGAATCGGAATCATTGTTATTTGGCAAAGTTTGTGCATACAAACATGGAATGCATACAAAAAGAAAGAAAGAAATAGGCAATATATATAAATATGCAAATATACACAAGAAAACCACAAGTTGCAGAAAGTCTTTAGAAACTATACAAAATGCAGCAAACTACAAATGGGCAGCAATGATAAATATAAATAGGCTGAACACAGTGCAACCTGGATGAATCTTAGATATGAATTTTAATAGTGCTTTAATGTCAACGTTAAGGTGTTTTTGTTGAACTTTGACAAGCTTTTTTTTATATTAAAAAAATACATAAACACACACGGTAATAAGAAGCAAACCAAATCAGCAAAGAGAACAGTGTAACAGCCTTGGCAGGTGAAATTAACTGTCCTTTTGTAATTGCAACAGCACAGAAAAGTGTTGCTGCATGTTTATGAGGAGCTTTGTGGGCAGGATAGTCTAGATAAAAATTGAATCTGATTCTTTTTCATACCTTTTCTGTGCTGCAGAAGACTGATGCATATAACAATTTCACACTTTTTTGCTGTCAGTGTCCTGCTGGGCTGTTCCTGCTGCTCTACAGTAGATGAGACTCTAGAGAATGTAGCCAGAAGACTCGGCAGCAGAATGAAGAAAGAGAAGAGCCACTGGGCAGCTGGCAGAGTTGGTGACATTGACTTTCTCGGTCCGACTAAAACGAGAGGAAAGGTGAGACTGGATGTCATAACGAGTAAGGAAAGTAACATAACAAGAGTGTGCAGTTCAACCGGTATACTGACGCATCACTTTCCCCCTTGCCTTCAATCAGTTTGTGAGGGTGCGCAGCAACACAGACCCAGTGCTGATCTACCAGATGCTGACAGAAGAGTGGGGTCTTGCTCCTCCACACCTGGTGGTTGCAGTAGTGGGAGGCGATGAGGTGGCTCAGATGAGGCCCTGGCTTAGGGACACACTGAGAAAGGGACTTGTGAAGGCTGCACAAAGCACAGGTTATAATCAAGGGTACAAACTGGCCCTGGCTTTTGAAATCACAGAAATGGAATCTTTTTAGGCTGCTATACTGGCAAGAGAGTGCCTTTTATTTGATATATAAAGTGTTGTTTTTTTCTGTGATATTATGTGGTTTTCATTAATAAATGATATGATTAATTTCAGAATAACTAGCTTTATGATTATATTGGCAGCTACAATAGTTTAATATGCAATCTTGGATCCAACTTTCCAGTTTGATACTCATCAGAATTACAACTTTGCAGAGAGATCATGTAAAATTAGACATCAAACGTTCAAAACCTCATATGTACATATACAACTGCATTGCTGTTCTCTAGGGGCATGGATTTTGACTAATGGCCTTCGCTTTGGCATCACCAAGCACTTAGGCCAGGCGGTACGAGATCACTCCTTGGCCAGCACCTCTTCTAAAGTTCGTGTTGTGGCCATTGGCATTGCTCCCTGGAACATGATCCACAACCGAGAGGCACTACTCACAGCCAAGGTTCCTGTTCACACAAAGGGAGCACAAGGCCAATATTAGTATCCTCCATGAACTAATATTTACATCTCTCGTGTTAACGTGTTGTCGCTGTCCTCTTTCCTGCTGGGTATCCCTTCATATTTTCTTAAGGTTGATGAACCCGCAGCATACAAGCCTCAAGACCTGCCCCATGGATCAGTGTATTCCCTGGACAGTCACCACTCTCACTTTGTTCTGGTTGAGGAAGATCCCAACAGACCTGGAGCCACCAGTGAAATGAGGGTGAAGCTGCTCAAGCATATCTCTCTTCAGCGCACAGGTTACGGAGGTAAAAATCTTTTAGGTCATTGCTGGGAACCAATCTTTGACTTAAGCAGTATGCCGTATGTTAACGTTGCTTCATTAAAAGTTTATATCGTTCCTTTACATGTACCTATGTAAAAATGACACTGGAATGTACTTACGAGAATTCATTGTGACAAATGGTAGCTTTTATGGATTTCAATTATGGATGCATTTTGGCATTGTTTCATTGTGGTGTTGCACATAGTACATGTGGCTGCTTCATATATAAATAGCTTCTTTTTTTTTTAAAACAAAAAAGGAAAAAAAAAGCATATTCATATTTTATGATGTTTATGAATTCTTGAATTACTTCACAAGCACAATAGCAGTGAATCTAATGGAGTCTATTTTTACCATTTTAATTGTAAATTAAAAATTTCATCGTAATTGTAAATTGTAAAGCATTTTGTGACTTTTGTTCTTGAAAAGAACGATATAAATAAGCCTTACTTAATTGCTTACTTACTACTTTTACTGCATATTCAAAAGTAGCCTGTTTCCATAAATAGTGTTTCAGTCATTTTCCTTTTCGGGTTTCCAAAGCTGTTCACATTTAATATCAGAGCAAAAATAAAAACAACATTTGGTTCAACTATCCACAACTTAGAGACAAAGGGAACACATCACAGAGATATTTTTACACACAGAGCATGCACAACCAATGTAGGTAACACTTCCTGTTAGTGAACCTCTTATATTTAACTTGCTTTAGCCTGCCCAGAGCTACTAATGCTACCCCTGTAAGCTTCTTTGCAACCCACCATCACCCCAGCTTCTCCTTTTTCTGCATTTCATTCTGTGAATATTCTTCTAGGTGCAGGAAGTTTTGAGATCCCTGTTCTGTGTCTCTTGGTCCACGGAGAACCCAGGATCCTAAAAGTAAGCTTTTTTTTTCATTGTGCTACATTAGCTTCTCAAGAACTTTAAAGGCGAAACCATGAAGAGACCCTCTGAAAGGCAGATTTGTTTTGTCATTCAAATGTGCACATTCTCAGTTTGAACGCTGGCTAAGGCTTGAAAATTAGGCTCTGAGTCAAATTTTGGTGGTGCCATCTCCTGAGGCAGCAGACCAAAGCCAGACTGAGAAACAAATTCTTTCTGTTTTCACAAAACTAATCTCTTCAACCAAAAAGCCCATCAAAGTCACCAATGCATTTGCATAAATAGAGCCATTACTGAGGAGATTATAGACTACAGCTTACACTGAGAAATATAATTCTTGTTGATGTTTAGTTGGGAAGTTATCATCTTTAAAAAAAAATCATATCAACTGAAAATTCATCAGAACACTGTGTCCCTTCTTGCAGAGAATGTATAAAGGCATTGGCAATTCGACACCATGGCTGATCCTGGCAGGCTCTGGAGGTGTGGCTGACATCCTTGTCACACTGATGAATAGGGGCTGCTGGGATACGGACAGTGTTCATGAGCTGCTGCTGGACACCTTTCCAAATGCCCACCACAGCACAGACATCAGTAACTGGGTCAAGCTGGTAAGAGCGATGTGCACAGCGTGGAGCAGGCACATATACAGATATGCACATCACAAGACTTGAACATTGGCAGAAAAATAGGGCACACTGGGGAAGATTGTGAAGGAAGCTAATGTAGGATTTTCATCATTATCGTCAACATTTGTATGTGATGACCTAATTAAGAACACAAGGAGGGAAGGCAAGACAACAATTTCGTAACATATTTTTTTCCGAGCTGATACACATAATAAAGGTACTTTGTATACAACACATTAAATTCTCTTTAATAAATTGCGTCACTCAAATGATATTTCCATAATTACTGACTGTCGCCCTGACAATCAGATTCAGAAGATACTTGATCACGAGCATCTCCTCACTGTCCATGACCCGGAACAAGAAAGCTCTGAGCTGGATACAGTCATTCTCAAAGCTCTAGTCAAAGGTAAAATATTTTTCTTGTGAGAGATATGTTTAAGAAACTTGCAATTTCCTAAGGCTGCACAATTACAGGTTTCCTGACATGACAGTTGCAATAAGAAAGAGCTTTGACATTTTGAGCGCTTGATAGATTGTAAATCTGTTGACATTTTGTGTGTGTGTGTGTGTGTGTGTGTGTGTGTTTATCAGCTTGCAAGAGCCAAAGTCAAGAAGCCCAAGACTTTCTGGATGAGCTGAAGCTGGCAGTGGCCTGGAACAGAGTGGACATTGCAAAGAGTGACATTTTTAATGGAGATGTGGAGTGGAAGGTGAGACAAAAGGATCTGATCAAGGTTTGACAAATTTTGGTAATTAACCTCCTAGGACCGGCCGTCCACATATGTGGACATCACATTTTGGGTTATTTAGACCAAAATACTCAATTCTGCTCTACATGGGCCTGATATCCACTTATGAGGACATTATACTGCTACTGTTCTATCAAAATTTAAAATGAATATCCTCATTTGTGGCTCTCACTTTTCTTAAAAACAAAAATGAGGTAAAAAAAAATAAAAATCTGGTAATTCTTTGTTTTTACATTCATCGGGCCCCAATATGCCCAAATATCAAAGAGAAATTAAAAATGCATGCAGTGGAAGAGTTCGGGTCTTAGGAGGTTAAACCTGGCGTGCCTGCTAAAGCAACATTAAAAGGGAGTGGGAATTTTTCGAGTACAATCAGTGAGAGTCTGGGCTATTTAAGGTAATTAAAACAAAAGCTAGCCCAGTTGTGAATATGCTAGTATTCTAATATGCTCACAATGATATCAATAATATATTTCATCAGATATAATATTTTTCATTATCACTATTATAGCCAAATGTGCTGGTTTCATAGTCTGTATATAAAAGATGGATGCAGCTAGCGTGACATTGCCCACTGATTTGTGGACTTCTATTTTGAAGGCTGAAGCCTGACATTTTGGCAGTTGCCATGTTTTGCTGACATGAGATGTCATGACTGAAAAGTGGAGACTGAGTGAGAAACCCATGATAACTGCACATAGACAGGCAGCAACAGTCCGAATTATACCCTGCTTTGTCATCTATTTTTGTCTAAATAAAAGCAAAATGTACACACTGCGCACCATTCTCTGCTAGATATGATTTAAAAGTAGTGAATGACACCATGAAATCATCATTATAGTGTTCACTGAGATCATAAATAAAGTGGAAAGTTGGGTTGTTTTTTATACATCTTTATACAATCTGACCTCTTTTTGCAACCAGCCCACGCCCTCTACTGGCCGTTAGGAAGAAGGCAGGATTTGAAAGAATTTAAGAACCAAAGAAAAAAGTTTTGACACACTTCTATGCTGGAATTCAAACCTAGAGGCTATGTCCACCTTTTTTGTAGAGGCTGTTATCATTTTGATATATTAGCCTGCTAACATAGCCTAATTAATAGATGTTAGCAATTAACACCAACCTCAAAGCACCAGCTGTGCCAGTAGGATTCACCTTCAGAGGATCATGGATGTGTGTGCAAAATTACACAGCAGACCACCTAATAGCTACCCTCTTAGACCTCTACAGAGCATGTTTTTAAAGCTGTTTAGCATGTGCAATTTGCAATATTCACATTTGGATTAAATCTGCAAGAAAGGGATTTATTGAATAGTATTATAGTAATAACAATAAGAGTACCAATCAAGACTGGTAAGGCTCTTCATAATAACAGAAAAGAATATTTTTACAGCTGTGAAGAAGAGAGGTCATGAGTGAGTCACTGTAATAAGTCTACTGATCTTTGCAGGCTTGCGATCTTGAAGAGGTGATGATGGATGCACTGATCAATGACAAGCCAGACTTTGTACGCCTTTTCGTGGACAATGGCGTGAACCTGGGAGAGTTCCTTACCTATGGCCGTCTTCAGGAGCTTTACTGGTCTGTCTCAGAGAAAAGCCTCCTTCACAACCTGCTCCTCAAAAAGTACGAGGAGAAGCAGCTTCTGCTCGGAGCTGCCAGGACACATGGTCCACCCGGGCACCATCCTTCCGAGCAAGGAGACCGAAAACCCCGCTTCACCCTCTATGAGGTCGCCAAAGTGCTGAAAGACTTTCTCCACGACTCTTGTAAAGGCTTTTACCAGAAGACTCCCACGGTAGGTGATGTACTCTTCTTTGAAAGTTCCAAACAAGCAATATGTTGTCTGTGTTAGGTTTCTCATCCCTTTTGGTCTGCCAACTTAAAATGAAGCAGTGTCTCTGTGAAACCACATAAAGGTTTGCATTCATCTATGAGATGTGAGCAGCGAGTGAGAGAGTTTACCTCTAACCTACCCAGGCAGCTATATTCGCAACATTTAAGCGCCTGAAAGATGCAATGAACCAGAAAATATATAGACTTTGTGGTAAACTGACTTCCCGGAAGACAGTGAATCTTTAATGGCGACTTTAATAGCAACTCATCCTACCTACACTAATAGCAGAAAAAAACATCAAATCTACCCAATAAAGCCAAAGTGCTCTTTTCAGGGCAGCCAGCCCTTTTGTTACTCCTATCACATCATCATTTTTTTCTCTCTAACTGCAGCAAAAAAGAGATGGATCATCGTGGAAAATCACACCTGCTGCTGCACTCTAAAAATCCCTATATTTTCTCTAATTATGCTGTCAGGTTTTGTGCTACTCACTGTTGTAAGGCTGGTTGTCTCAAAGAAAAACACAGCCACAGTCAAATGTTTTCTTGGCTGAAGGTCTGCTTGGCTAAATTCATTACATATTCCAGTTGACAACCAAGCAGCTATGACTTCTTTACAGCGGAGCGAGGGAAATTGGTTTTGCGGTAAAAGGACTGTCGTAGATTGACTTATGTAAGCACTGCCTGTTCTGTAAACTGTGTGCGGCTGCCTCATCTACTATACATATTAAATACATTAAGCGTTCTCTCTGTGTGCTCCAGGAGAAGCCAGCAAAGGGTCGACTGTTCCACACCCAGAAGAATCTGGCTGAGTTAGAGGAGCGCTGCGAGCATCCTTGGCGAGATCTCTTCCTCTGGGCGGCCCTTCAGAACCGGCAGCAGATGGCTAACTACTTTTGGGCCATGGTCAGTCTTGTCAGCTTCTTTAGTCGGTTGAGCTACAGCTCGTACTATCTCAGCACTGTGCGGCTCGATAAATAACTAAATGTGCCTGGCTTTGGAAAATTCTACTCAAAGCAAAGTGAAGTGAGCAGAATTATGCTGTGATAGTTTGCGTTCTGCTTTGGGTGTGATGAGCGATGCGGGCCAGCCCAGTGCAGGTGTAGGTCAGTCCTGCCATATGAAAATGTCACTCGAGATTAAAAAAAAAAAAAAAAAGAGCCCGGCAAACGGCGTATTTATCAAGAACTGAGGTGAACTAAAAAGCTATCTTATCTCCAAGAACATTATTCAAATGAAGGTCAGGCTGCTTGCTGAGGCAGCCAACCAGCGGTGAGCCAGCGCATGCGTGTCTAACGTCCTGATGAAGGTAATGAGACATATAGGCCGACAAGGGATTGATGTCCCACGAATAGTTTAAATGACACTCATCAATGATAATTGCTCTTTGTTTTCAACGTCTTTTCAAAGCACCTTTCATTTCTTTATTGCCATTCCCTGAACTGAGGCAACCAATTGTTGTAATCTCACACGCGGTCATCATTATGTGCTCTTTTCCAACGTCTTATATTTCAAACATTATCTGAAATTATGGTAATTGCGTTCAGTGTGTGCCCATCCCCCACCTCTAGCGCCTCAGCACTCAGGCTCTGGCCTGGACTCTGGCATTCGTAATTTGATTGTTTGAAGTATTTCCCACGTTGAAGGCGACAATTATTCTTGCAGGCTAGCAAAATCTCACATATTTATTATGTGCATATACAGTATGTCGACCCAGGAGCGTGAAGAAAATGCAGCATAATCAACACAAATCATTGATCCTTTAAACAAAAATGGGAAGAGCCCTCTGCTGCAATATGCTGCTCTTCCTCACAGTCCAGTGCATGAGTATTAGCATTACTGGTGACTTTAAACGGACCATAGATCTGCTTGTAAGCATGAATATCTCTTGAACATCTCATAAATATGTCTTTTCGTTAACCCTGGACTGATGTTCCATCCAGCATCTACCCAGCCTTCCAACCATTATACTCCAAGCTATCAGAGCCCTAGTTGGATAAGTGGTTAAGAAAAGAGTGAATCTGGCTGTTATCTATATGTAATACTTGCTTTCCTTGTCTTCCCAAGACCTGTAAGAAGTTAGAAAATGTCCATTTTTATATGTACAACAGACAGGTTTATAATGTCAGCTATATATAGATATGTTGTAAAGAATCTTTCAGTTCATGAAACATTCAGGGGAACTATCTAGCCACACTGTGAAAACAGTCATTCTTTATTTATACTTTACACAATCCATGCAGTTCATATACAACCTAAAGCAAGCAGCTTCCTTCTGGGTTATTCAATAGATCAAACTACAGAGACTGAAAATAAAACAACCATTCAAATATGCCTTACATTCAAGGTCAGATGGTTAAAGCCCTTCAAGAGCCTGCTATCATACCCAAACTGGCTGACTAGTTATTTTGGCCGATAACAACGGTGTCGCACGACATGTAAGGAAGTGCCTTTGAATGCAGGCTTTAGAAATCACATGGGGGAAAAAACCTACAAGTTGTATCTGTAGTAGCCCCATGCACACAATAGAAGCATTTAGATGCAAAAGATGCAGCTCTCAAAAATTCAAATCCCCCTTTCAGACCCATTTCTTGGATACAGCTCTCTTGTAATCTTTCAGGGCCCTGAGGCGGTTGCGGCAGCCCTGGCGGGTTGTAAGATTCTGAAAGAGATGGCACGACTGGAATCTGAGGCTGAGTCCGCACGTAGCATGAAGGAGGCCAAGTATGAGCAGTTTGCCCTTGGTGAGTACATAAACTGTTTAATGACAGGAGCTGATAATGCAATGGTCAAACATAGCAAGAGGTAAAACCTCTAACTTCAAGCCAGCAGTGTTTTGCTTTGCTTTTTTTTTGTTATCCACAAGCACAAACAGATTCCACTTGAGGGACTAAAATATAAATCTGGATGTAATCTAACTGAGCGGTTGACACTGTGTAACTACTGTTCTTATTGTGGCAGATGTCTTTGGAGAGTGTTACTCCAACAGTGAAGACAGGGCTTATGCTTTGTTAGTGAGGAGAACACACTGCTGGAGCAAATCTACAGTCCTTAACTTGGCAACTGAGGCAGATGCCAAATCCTTCTTTGCCCACGACGGAGTTCAGGTGACAAGAAGACACATGCGGTGCTCCGTTTTAAAATTTATACGTTTCATCCTACAGATTAAGTATTGGGAAGCCGACAGATAAGTCTGGTTCTTTGCCACCATCTCTGCTGATATACTGGGTTTCCATAGCAGTTATTAAACATTTCCCTCTGCACTGTATGCCATTAGATACTTAGAAGCCACTTTATGCACAGTTTTGTCTAAATATGCCTCCAACAGATGCCCTTGCTATTAGAAAGTCATCAGTGAGAGTTAATTGGTATTCAGTGTCAGTAGGGAAGGTTAGCACATGGGAATGATATATTTTATTCATAGCACACAGTCGGAATTACCTTTTTAATGGGATGCCGTTAATTACAATCCAGTACATGTGTAATATTTCAAGAGAAAGTGGGTTTCCCTGGTCTCAGGCAAAGTAGCTGCTGGTTAATGAAATGGTTCGACTGGGGGAGAAGCATTTTGATTTTGATTTTTTTTTCTGTCTGTCTATCTGAGATAACTCCACATATGTTTCTTCTGTGAATATGGGCTCCAAGCTGCAAAGTAGAAATTTTGTAAGGCCTCTGGTGCCCCCTTGTGGTAACCTGAATTTACACACTCTGCTAGTTTGCCAATGTTGTATGAGAAACTGATTCTGTTCTGCAGGCTCTGCTCACAAAGATTTGGTGGGGGTCTATGAAAACAGACACAGCCATCTCCAAACTCGTGGCGTCTTTCTTCTGTGCACCGCTCATATGGACCAACCTCATAAAGTTCAGGTGATCAGTCTGTTGATGAACTCCACCTTTTGTCTTTGCCATGCTGATGAGCTCTGTGTCACTCAGTTGTGTGCATTATCTGGGTTTTGGGGTTTTCTTTTCAGTGATGAAGAACTTGACAATCGTAATGCTGGCAAGCAGTTTGTGGAGCTGGACAGTCTGGACACAGAAAAGGCTTTACTTCTAAGCGATGATGATGATGACCCTCTGTGAGTTTGCTCTCTTGTTTAATTTAGAGTTCATAGACTTCAGCGTGAGTGCACACTGATCTGCTTCTTGCCAAAATGATTAAGCTAAAAATGTAATTTCAGTTGTTGTTTATATTTTCTATTCAGCAAGACTGTTTTTTGTGACAACAAATTAGCTACTTAATGTTTTCTTTCCATTTTTGATTATTTGCTTTTAATTCGATTTACTTTGAGTTCGTTTCCAGAGTGGATTTTCTTGTTTCAGTTGGTTTTTACTGTTTTAAAAATCTTTATTACTTCAAGCGTTAGGTCTACACTTTTAAATTTTTACTATATGAAGGGTAATTTGTCAGAGGCAAAATTTAAGGAAAGTCAGTACAGGTATTGCATTAAAAGCACTTAACTATTTGAATGCTGTTGACTTACAGACTTGTAGACATCCAGAGTGTCGATACACAGATCCATCAATGCTTCACAATGTTTGTTTGTTTTTTCACATCTAATTGTGGTTTTGTTTTTAGTTTAGTTTTAGTTATCTATAATAACCTTGGTGCTAAAACCCTATAAACACAAATGAGCTGCAGTGTGAATAATAATGCGAATAAAACACTTCCTGATGCCCGTCATACCATCTCAGACTTATAACATCAGTAATGTTTGAATTTTAGAATCCTGGCTGTTAATCTCCATTTACATGATTATATCTATAGTTAGATATAGATTTGTCTTTACATATTAATGTGGTGTCTTTTTTTTCCAGGGACTCTTCACCTGGAGGTCAAGCAGATCAGAGCTGCGCCTCTGTTTGGTGGCGTTTCTTACTGCGTCGCTGGCGTCGCTTTTGGAGCGCTCCTGTAACGGTGTTCCTCGGCAATGTCATCATGTATTTTGCTTTCCTCTGCCTCTTCACTTACGTGCTGCTGCTAGACTTCCGCCCGCCGCCGCCTCTTGGCCCTGGAGCGCCAGAGATAATGCTCTACTTCTGGGTCTTCACAATGGTTCTGGAGGAACTTCGACAGGTGATCATCTAATCATGCTGGCACCTATATAATGCCAAGAATCAGCATCTTTCTCTCTAGGCAGCGTGACACCTTTTTCGAAGCAGTGGCATTTCTATTAGACGTGTTAGGCTCTGACACATCTGAGTAGGAGGTGATGTGAATCGCTACAGTGAGCTCATTGTCTCAGGGGTTTTAAGCCTTTCGCCTCTTTAGTGAGCCAGGTCAGACAAGCATGATCCCTTATTGCACCGATCCCACTGAGCTCTCTTCCCTTGGGCACAAAAATGCCCAGATGACAAAGTCCTTCACCACTCTATTTTTCAATGTGTAATTCAGACAGAATTATGGTAGAGATTTCCAAAATAAGAACCACACTGCTGCAGGCAACTCTGGCATGCTACCATGCCCAGCAGGGCCCCTGTGCATTCAAAAGGATGGCTCTAAGGTGCATGCCTTTTCCTAAATGAAGATAACGCCACAGGGGCCTTGTTATCATACTTTTTTACAAAAAAAAAAAAAAAACTTCAACAGCCTAGTTCTACCAGCTTTTTAATAAACGAGTAGTCCCAGTCTGCTCCCTCTCATAGAGTTATGCCAGTAGTGCATTTTGCTCATTTTACCATCTTTTACTGCAGATTTATTAAAATAATTAATTGCTGAGTGTAAGCTAGGTTTACCTTAAGTGTTTAAATCTACAGCTTGTACCTGGGGACAGTTGAAAGTATTTGGATGTCATGTAGACATCTGTCGAATGGCACTCAAAGCTTTCGCACAGCAGACTGTGACTTTGTGAAAGCACACATGCTGCCCTCAGCTTATTGACAAACCAACTGCGCCATCAAGGGACCAAGCAGTGGTTCTTAAGGCACGTTCAGGTAACCTGTTCAAGTCACAGGAGAAAAGTCAACCTCACACTCTAAGTATAAAAGACATTTGACAGGACTCACCATTTGGTTGCACTGAAGGTCCCCTCTAAAGCAGCAGAGCTGTGGGGACTGCTGTGCAATGCCACACATTTCGGCATCAAGCTGATGCCAGGTAAAAGACCACTATTAATGATACAAATACCAATGCTTTTAAACTACAAAGGCAGCCTGTGTAGGGGACAGCAGTCTATCATGATTTATGACATGAATCATCATCAATTTGAAAATTCTGAACACATTTTAATGAGCACTAAATCACTGTGATTAGTATTTTCCACAATAATTAGCTAACACAACAAAACACACCTTTCAGCTTTTCAGAGTGAAATATCGATCTGATACCAATACCAGCGTTGGTATCAGTGCTATTGATTTTGGGATCGACCTTTAGCTGTGGGCCCTGGAGGTGTGTTTGAATGTCGTTCTAGTATTTGATCTGAAAGAAGTCAAGACAGGCTCAGATTTTCTGATGAACAGTTTTACAAAAATATTCACATGTAAAAAAAAAAGATATATCTCTTTATTAATCTTTATGACAACAGAGCTTCTTCACTGATGAAGAGATGAGCATCTTAAAGAAGTTTAAACTCTACGTGGAGGACAACTGGAACAAGTGTGACATGGTTGCCATCTCACTCTTTGTTGTTGGGGTCTCCTGCAGGTAAATCTAAATCTAATGTGAGCACTTAGGCTTTAGTATGTGTCGTGGTGATGATTGTGGCTAAAGCATCAAAATAAGTAAGCAAGTGGTTAAATGAATGAATGGCTGAATGCAAAAAAAGAAAAGTGTTGCTACAGGGTGTGATTTATTTTTTTTCTCTCAGGATGGTGAATGACACCTACGAGGCGGGAAGGACAGTTCTGGCCATTGATTTCATGGTGTTTACTCTGCGTCTCATCCATATCTTTGCCATTCACAAGCAGCTGGGACCCAAGATCATCATTGTGGAAAGAATGGTGACCAAAACAAAATCATGACTTTAAGTTGTGCTCTTGCTAATAGAAGAAGACGCCTAAAAAGAAGATTAAGACGGAGATCTTTTGCTCTCTCTCTCTTTTTTTTTTAAACAGATGAAGGATGTCTTCTTCTTCCTGTTTTTCTTGTGTGTCTGGCTCATTGCATACGGAGTTGCCACCCAGGCTCTCCTCCACCCCAATGACCAAAGGATTGACTGGGTGTTTCGCAGAGCGCTGTATCGTCCCTACCTGCACATTTTTGGCCAGATCCCTTTGGAGGAGATAGACAGTACGATACATCCTTTAACTGTTTATCTGTTTGTGAAAAAATGCAAAATACTTTGCCAAGATGTGTAATTAATGTTTTGCTTATGCTTGCCATTGGGGTTGTAATGTGTTTGCCCTAGATTTTTTTGTTCCCCCCCTTCTAATCTTATCGTATCTTGTTCTTACATCTAATGGAGCGCAGCTGCTCGCATGCCTGAAATGAACTGCACCGATGACTCAGACGAGATTATCAAGGGCCTGCGGCCACCATGTCCCAACGTCTATGCCAACTGGCTGGTCATCCTGCTGCTGGTTATCTACCTCCTCGTCACCAATGTCCTGCTGATGAACCTCCTCATTGCCATGTTCAGGTCAGGGGATGAGAATCCAGGAAAACGTGCATACATTTGCCCGTCTGATCACATGAGATGAGCCAGTGGCTTATTGAAATTATAAAATTAAAAAGAAAAACACACATACACAAACTGGTTTACTTGCTTCTTCCCCCATTTGCAGCTACACATTCCAGGTAGTGCAAGGCAACACAGATATCTTCTGGAAGTTCCAAAGATATAACCTGATCGTGGAATACCACAGCCGTCCAGCACTGGCCCCACCCTTCATCATCATCAGCCACCTCTCTCAGCTCTTCCTCAGCCTAATTAAGCAGCCTGAGTCCAAGCAGGAACGTCTTGGTATGAAGGCTCTATATACACTTTTCCATTAGGGGCTATTAAGCCGTTATTTGAAACAGACATTGAAAGAGTCCTCTGCGGCTTAGGTGGCTAAACAAAAACCAAATCAAACACAGGCAAACACATGGCGGGCTTATCTTTGTCTCTCACCCACCAAGTGGAACTTTTTTAGGTTAATTGGTTACTCACTTCCTTGCTTTTGTGTGTTGCCAGAGAGGGAGTTGCCGGCGGGGCTGGACCAGAGGCTGATAACATGGGAGACTGTGCAGAAAGAGAATTACCTGGCCAAAGTAGAGCGTCAGCACTGGGAAAGCAGCGAGGAGAGACTCAAGAGCACCTCCTCAAAGTAACGGTCACTTTATAATTCTTTTGCAAAAGTTTGCATGCTATTCTCAAAGCAATTAAGTTAGAAACTCTTGTAGTACCTGCACAGCACCAATCTGTGTCTCTTAAGGTTAAAATGTTCTAAATGACTTTGTTTGGGATCAAGGGTTCAAAGCTTGCTGAAGACTGTCGGTGGATTTAAGGACCAAGAGAGACGACTGGCATCCATGGAAAGTCAGGTAAACGGTATACTGAGCTCAATAGCACCATCCAGGGATGCATTTTCCCAAATCTATTTCAAGTTTAAAGTCTAGTGCAGAAGTAGTTTATAAGTTAAAAATAGTGACCTCTGACCTTTTTTTTCTCCAGGTCAGATATTGCGGAGAGGTGCTGTCCTGGATGGCTGAGTGCTTTGCTCAGAGCACACTCAAATGTGGGAAGGACGCGCCGAGAGTTCCGAGTGAGTCAAAAAGTAATTATGCAAAAAGATTCAAACACAGTGCTTTGTGCCTTTTCGATGTAGTCCAAGCAATAATATGTCATTCTCTAGCGTCTCTTGCAGGCGACAAGACAGATGGCGCCGCTGCAGATGCATCTCAAAGTCAAACAGCGAATGAAGCGAAGCAAGAAGAAAAAACAAAACCGGGACATCCAGGATATGGGGCCAACAAAAAATTTCCTTACATTGATGAATAAAAGTGATAATGGCTGCATACAGACAGCTGAAGAATATTGAGAGAGATGAAAAATATTTTTTTAAATCCAATAAGGGGAAAATGGACTTTAAATGAGTGAAATGGTGTTTTATTTATAAAAATATTGGGTCCTTTAGAGGAAAACATTAAATGTTCCACTGTGGTAACTGTGTTTAGGAGGACAGCTTTCATTAGCTAAAACATTAATCCAATCAATTATTAACATTTCATGGAGCGTGACAAAGTTGCATTCACATTTACACTTCAATTATTTAAGGTTACATTAGTTAGGAGCTTGAGTAAAAGGCACTTTGAGTAATCCGTCCATCATTTCTGCTGTTTGTGCCACAGTGATGCCTCAAAAATCAGGATGGGCAGAAGCAGTGACGCTTGAAATGCGGCATTTGGAATGGACAATAAGTTTTTGCTGATTCTGTTCCACACAATGACCTTTCTCACAAGATACCCCCGTGGAGCTTTTGTGTTACTGCTGTGTTTCTCATCAAAATTCTCTGTGTGAGATCCTGGCGTGCCCAAATGTGGCAAATGCATCACTTTCTTTGTAAAACATCTGAAAGGGAATTTTGAACGTTACCACCCCCAAATGCCCTTTGTCCTACAGTGGAACAGAGAGATTGTTCCTGATTAAAAGGAAAAATGGCCAGGGTTAGTTCACTGCTTGGAATTCAGTTTCACCTGTTCAGGTTCATTTGCATCTATTCTAAGATAAATAGCACCTCCAGTGTTTCCAATATATGCTGTTTACCCAGAATATACAAGGATGGAGGAGGAGAGGGAGGGGGAGGGGGGGGGGGCTCTAGGCTTCCATTGGTTTGGCTTGCCAAGGTGAGTCAGTAGACTAAGCACACATAAGGGGAATGAAAATAAGATTGTGTCTATGCTAATAATTATAAGCGTTTAACTTTCCATTGTTACCTAGTGACCCTTTTTTTTGGTTCATGATTCAATATTAGATAACATATGATCGACTGTGGTTACAACAAATTCCCACAACTGATTCTAGGGATTTAAGCCTGTTCACTTAATTGAGCATTTTATAAAAACCTGTCATTTTCATCCTCTGCTGTTAAGAATATGTAATACATTATCCACATATCCTGTACACACTTGCAGATGACAAGGGAAAAAAAACCCAAAAGAGGCATCTGCTCTTTAAACAATGATTGAAAAATGACACTAGAGGTAAAAAATAAAAACCCAAAACCAAAAAGTCCTCATGCTGTGTTCTACAACAATAGCAAGAGAGCCTGTGGTGCTGAGCTGATTAGATACAGTTCACATGGTCTTAACAGCGTAGATTTAAAGTACATATCTCTCATAATGATCTAAATGAATTCTGCTGTACATGTATTACAACAAACATTGAGATCTTGAAAAAAAATAAATACTAGCTATTTTAAAAGGTTGTTAATGTCAATTTTTCTTCCACTTGATCACCATCAATTAAAAATGAACTTTACTGAATTACTAAAACACTGGTAGAGGTACCATAAATGTCAGCTTGTGGAAGATCCCACACGAAGGAGTGCGACTTTAGTCTCTTGAAGCAAATGCCTCAGGTCCTCTTGGCTGTACAGCTGGTCCCTCACGGTGAAGGATATTGTCAAAACGCGGCGTCACCTCGCAGCGGATGAGCAGAGTGTCGTCTTTAACATAAGCTCTCTGACTCAGCTGAGACAGGTGCATGAAGGTGACATAGCCAAATCCTTTGGGATTGCGCTGAATTGTCGGCTTCTGGAAGGCCTGTAGATCTGGTTTAGTCTCCATTGCCTCCATGTGATGCTGACCCTCAGGGCCCTGGTCTAGGATGGCGAGCCGGATGGTTCCTTGAAATGGCCAGGTAAGCTGCCCATCAAAAGCTCCTTGCATGGTGTGCACAAATAGGGAGATGTAGTTGGAGCAGCGAGGGGCATTGGGGGTCTGCAGGTGTAAGCGCAGGCACAGCTTGTAGCCTGGGCGGCCTGTGTAAAAGCCGGGGCTGTGCTCAACCACTGGCTGGCCCGCTTCTTGGTTCCGCAGGTGGACTGAAAAACCTTTGAGGCGCCAGATGAAGATACCATTGCAATGTTGGGCCTCCAGCTCTTTTACTGTATCCTCCAGCATGGACACTCTACGCCTGAGCTCTGCTAGCTGGCCTGCCTGTGAAAATGAAATGGGAAAATATTTGAGAGAAAATGAAAGAATAGAGGCTTTGAGACTAATCTAAAAGAAACTAATCTAAAAGAACAAAAACAAACCAAAACCCCAAAAGGTCAAAATACACTTGGATATCACTTACTTGGGTGTCTTTTAAGATGATGAGTTCACGGAGCTGGTGATCCTGCTTCACCAATCGTCCATCCATCTCACGGAGCCTCTGCTGCATCTCTTCACTAGACGGACCTGGAGCACAACTGCTACTGCAGCTCAGAGCTGCAGCCCCTCTGGGCCCACTACAGGCCGGTACTGATGGTGCAGCTCCTTGATCCTCAGAGGAAAGTGAAGGTCCTAAAGTCCTCAGGGGTTTGGGTGTAGTACCATTGAGGCTAAGGCCACGCAGAAATTCAGCCATGTAGCGCATATGCATCTGTGTGAACTCCTGCATGTGCTGAGCCAGGTTGTGGCGCTGCATCTGCAGAGTCAAACCAGCTTTAAAACTTGTGTCGCAAACTACAAAACCTATTAACCCAGACCTTCCCAAAGTGTGCCATTGCAGGGGGGGCGCGGTATGAAAAGGGGGGAAAAAAACAAAACGCTTGTACACTGCTAGCACGGGGCACCCACACAAACGCAAAGCAGGAGATGAAGCATCGCTGAATATGTTTCCAAACCAACTTCATTCTAAGCCAGAGACTAGAAAATATCCCTTTGGCTTCACCTGCACAAGTGCCAAGGTAGGTCTCCCCTGCAGAATTGGTTTTCCCTTGTTGGGAGCAGCACTGGGCTGTTTAAATCACGGACAAACAGTATCCCACATTTTTGATTTTTAGTTCACAAACACTTCTTGTAATGACTAACTACTCCTGACATTTTGGAGATGTTAGCTCTTTATACAGTAAAGTTACAGTGGGATACAAATAATATCAGGCTGATCCTGCCACAGTTTCCATCATCAAATGTGAGATTTACAAGGAGGGAAAACCGTACACCTCTCTGAACAGTGTCTGGGAGGCTGTGGTTGCTGCTGCACGCAATGTTGATGGTGAACAGATCAAAACACTGACAGAATCCATGGATGGCAGGCTTTTGAGTGTCCTTGCAAAGAAAGGTGGCTATATTGGTCGCCGATTTGTTTTTGTACGTCAGAAATGTATATTTGTGAATGTGGAGATGTTATATTGGTTTCACTGGTAAAAATAAATAATTGAAATGGGTATATATTTGTATTTTGTTAAGTTGCCTAATAATTATGCACAGTAATAGTCACCTGCACACACAGATATCCCCCTAAAATAGCTAAAACTAAAAACAAACTACAAACTACTTCCAAAAACATTCAGCTTTGATATTGAGTTTTTTGGGTTCATTGAGAACATGGTTGTTGTTCAATAATAAAATTATTCCTCAAAAATACAACTTGCCTAATAATTCTGCACTCCCTGTACACTGTGACGCCTCTGCCTTTCTAAATAGAGGGACAGTAACTGTGTGTTTATATGTAAGCGTGTAAAACCTGAAGATAGAGACAAAATACTGTTTATCTGCCATTCTGCAATTCATCACATGTAAACAATAACGTGGCGCACAGCTGACGTGAAAAAAGGCACATACCTTTGACGTGATGAACTCTGTATTCCTTGTCCACACGTAAACGCAAAAAAGGAGTTTTAAAAATCTCAGTTTTCGGTGATTCGAAACGCCGTTTACGTGTGGACCAAACAGCTGCGTTTTTTAAAAAAATACCGGTGTAGGTGCGGCATAGCGTAAAAGAGTTAGTAGTTTATTTCCTTACTACCTGTAATTTATTGCAGATTACTTGTATTTGCTTAATTGTTTACTAAATGTTTGAGGTGTGAAATAAACCGCAACGGAGCAAAATATGGGTGTGTGTGGTTGGAGGATGTGTTTATGCCTCCCTGTGCGCGCGCGCGGGGGGCATTTTTCTTGTAAAACAAAGGGGGGGCCAGCAAAAAAAGTTTTGGGAACCACTGTATTAACCTATTAAGAATGTGCTGTATGAGAGCTGAAAGAATGGAAATCTAGAAATTGATCACCTACCCTTTCTTTACAGCCAAAGATGCTAAAGTTACAGGCAATAGGTGCTTTTGGGCAATCTGTGTCACAGTGAGACTCCATCTGGGGGGGAAAAAAGAAAAAGAAAAAAAAAATTCATTAGTAAATTAGCTTCAGTCATATTCAGATTGGGTTTTTTTTAAGCATTTCAAAGAGATTGCTTATTGCTGAAAATGACAGACAAAGGGAACAAGGGAACAGGAATAACAGACAACAATTAAAACAGAAGTGGTTCCACTTTCTACTGCTGAAATGGTGACTGTCCTTCTGCACTGTAACATGTGATGTGACCGAGTTTGGAATGGTTCCCCATTGCTTAAACAAGAGAGTAGTTCCTGTTTTGATCACCACTTCCTAACCCTTCATTCACCTGAGGCCTCTTCTTCATGGCAGACTCTTAAGAGACTCACCTGGTCTCTGACGAGCTCCAGCTCACAGTACTGACACTTCACACTGGCAAAGGGACACTGTTGCTGATGAAGCTGAAGGAGCAAATGAAAGGAGACTATTAGGAAAATTTCCTCACAGACACACAAAACATCACTGTAACTCTGCCATGAGATCTGTTCTTGAAAAGTGATTCAATGGTACCTCTCTCTCCTCATAAAGAAAGCATGCCACACAGTCTGGACATGACATGGGTCTTTTTTGGCACTGAACAGTTATGTGCTCTTCTAGCTGGCTCTTTTTCACAGACTGCTGGCACTGTGGACAAGGCACAGTGGCAAACTCACAATGCACCAAATGATCCTGGAAGTTAAAACAATAAAATGAAAAAATAAATACAAAAAACATTTAATTTGCTTCTGTAGCAGGAAAGTCTTCATCTTTAATCATATAGCACATTTAAAAGACATCAAGTGTCGGCCAAAGTGCTAAACAAAGGGATAATATAATCAAATAAAAAGAATTAAAATAGATAAGATGAAAACAGAAAACATTGTGAGACATCCATATGTTTGTAAAGATATGTGTACATGCAAATATGCACATACATATACAAAAATATACATTCAGCACACATACATGAACATAAAATACATGTATACGTATACACATGCAAACATCATCCAATGAGATAAAAGACCAGAATAGCTAAAACAGAATAAAAGTGGTGTCAGGAAAGCTGTAACAAGTCCTCTGTCCACACCAGAGAAAGACACAAACTGGGGGATGAACTGTTATTTATGTGCCAAGAAAAAAAAAAAGTGTAGTTGTGGTGGTGTTCTCTGAAGTCATTTTATTGTGTTGACAAACGTGTTCTACAGCAATCTCAAAAATGTCTACAAGCCGCTGACACCTGTCCATTTTATGAAGTTGGCAGTCAGCAGTAGTGAGAGGTTTATAATCACACTGACAAGCAAAAAGCTTTAAAAAAAAAAACAAACCCAAAACAAAGTGATCACAATCATAAATATGTCTTTGAAATGTTCACGTGCAAAGCAACTGCATCTTCAAACACCAGCCTGTTAACATCCCTGACTTCGTGTTCTGTGTTTGGATCAAACATGTCTGTCACAGTTTTTTTTACCTCCAAATGCCGGAGCTCCATCTTGTCGGCACAGCCCAAGTTTGGACAGCGAACAGTTAGCGACAGAATTTCCCTTTTGGCAAAGTTATCAGGGAACAGTTGGTCTTCTGACAACATTTCGTTGTCCACTGGGCACCTCTGTCCCGTATCACTGATTTGCAAGAAGAACAGAAATCGTTGGTCCCTTTTGTCTACTTCACTATTAAAACAAGTACCAGTGAATTTTTGGATCATTCGGAAGCCTTTCATTTCTAAATCATTACTCCGTAATTTGCCAGATTGCCCTGATGCTAATAAAGAACTAACAAGGATTCAAAACTGGCCTGTGAAACTTGTGATGATAAATGAAATAGAAACCTAAGTGCTCATTGCTGATTAAAAAGATGCACAATAGCATACCGGATGGATTTCTCAATGCAGCTCTTGCAGAAGCGGTGACCACAGCGTGTTTGAATGGCGTTCCTCAAAGCCATGAGACAAATGGGGCACTCGTATTTACTCTCCAGCGGTGGATCAAACTCCACATCGTAGCCCTGCAGGGGGGCAGCCTGAAAGCTGCTGCTGCTCATGAAGGCACTAGGGTTCTCTGAAGGGCTAAGAATGGACTCCTGTTCTTTTTCCAGCATAGCCAGAGCACAGTCAGACAGCACTCCACCAACAGCTCCATCATAGCTGTCCTCCTCTAAACCCCCCTTATTGCTTTCACAGCAGGCCATTTGTAGCAGGTGGCAAAGTCTGAAAGAGGTAAGGAAGCATGAAATAAATTCTAACTCTATTAACTTTAAAATAGACATGTGCATTTTTCTGCTTTTAAAATGGGGATATTTTTACTTCAGCCGCACAAAAGAGATTTTCTTTTTGTATGAAGCTGCTAAAAAGGTTTTGTAGAGTTACACAATGATATGATGTTCAAGAAATATCCTCCTACAACCATCTTTATAATTTCCTCCAATCAACTTCCTCCCTTCTTTTAGAAAAAACCTAAAGCAAATCAGCTCATTTATCATGAAAACAGGATCCCTATGGGAAGGTTTTAGGGTTATTTCTAATGATCTTTTTCCTTAATGAGCAATCAGACAATTTATTTTTCACATAATCGCATTACCAATTCATTATTTGGCCTTCCCTTACTCTTCCACATCTAATCTGTGGGTTTGTAAGCAAATCCTATACCAGAAGAGTTAACACACACACACACACACACACACACACACACACACACACACACACACACGTGGGAATTCACTTCAGAGAAGATTCTTGGATTCTTGCAACAAACCAAAATAAATAGAGAAATCTTCACAAACCCGAGTATGAACTAATGAAATATGCAGTGTAGTCTTTGGTTGGTTATTAAACTATAATACTGAACAACACATTTTGTGACAACTGGAATTAATCTTAAAGACTCAGTCTTGAATTTAGATTGTAAGATTAGTACCATTTATCGTTACTCCTTATATCCCACCTAGCTTAACAAACCAAATAAGCTAATCATCCTTGACTATATGCAGCTTTGTACATAAAAACATGCCAACCAGACTGTCAACCTGTACAGTGAGTCATGTACAAGCTATGGGCGTCGTAAACCTCCTCCTTGAATCTACTATTCCTCTACATGGGGCGTAACTTTTACTTTTCATTAGTCAGCATCAGTCAGTCGATAAGGTTCTGCCTAAACTCCAACATTCGGTATCAAATCTTTTTTACATAAAACACGTTACAGCTAGCTAACAGTCTGCATACAACGACTGGAAGTGTTGGCACTTGACGAACCAGCCATGCCCCTGGATACGGAACTACAAATGCGAATCTGGTTGCAGTCAAAAGTAAAGTATTAAAAGAAAACCACTGACCAAAACAACGGGCAGCGAAATCACGTCCCTCACATCGGTGACAAAAGCGTTATAAGCTCCGAATGTGTCCGTGAACGCAGGTTTTTATTCTCGTAGCACACCCACCTTTGCCTTGAAAACGTCTCGAACTTTTGGTATCTACAGAATTTCCTGTTTTTTTCTTTTTCCAAACGTCATTACATTTTTTTTCGCGCTTTGCAGACGCGAGCGCCATCTCCTGGTGGGAGTCTATTGTTGCCGCAGGAAAAAAATAGAAAAAGAAAAAGGGAGATAGAAAAATGGCGGACCTCAGGAAAATCTGCCCGGAGTCTTTGCCCTGCCGTGTCAACTATTCGCGGAAAACGTCGCTACATGGAAAGCTTTTCATCCTCCTGTGTATACTTGCAGTGGACTCCGGAGGGGCTACGACCCACTGGGTTGTCACAGAGGACGGAAAAATTCAGCAGCAAGTATGACAGCTCATTGACCTGCTAACGCTTACGTTTGGCTGCTAGCTTATGAAGCTAACTATTTTTCATAGCACCGACTGTAACGTAACTGTAGTACTTATAATAATTTAACTCGGTGCGACTCATTTGTCAGCTTGAGCAACTGTGGATTTAGAAAGAAAGTTCCGTGGATATTAAAATCCCGCTTGTTTGACCAAGTGGTTTAGCTTTATCAGACTAGTTCCTTTATCTTTTGGTTAACCGGGTCAAGATAAACACTTATATTTTTATGACAGTGTGTATGCCTCCATTGGAAGGCGCTTGCAGATATGCCAGAACGTCAGTGGTGTTTGGTGCCGACTATAGACAGGGACATTACGTATTTATGTGTATTAGGAGCGTCTGACAAGACGAGTGTGCGTGTGTGAAATTAACAATCGGGCGCACTAGTTAAATCAATGACTCCACACTATCTGAATGTTGTCATATCAGAGATTAATCAACTGCCCAAGTCTTTTTCGGCCTAAGTAAGCGAAGCTAAGCACGTCGGTCACGATCGCGCTGTTTGCTTTTCAGGTGGACTCCCCTTTAAATCTGAAACACCCGCACGATGTTGTAATCTTCATGAGGCAAGAAACCCGCGTTAACTACCTCAAGAAGCTGGAGGTGGGTTTACCCATTTATTCTTTCATTCATGCTGGTCATTCGCCGTAGTTTGTGTCACTACATTATTAAATTAAATTCAGTCGTTTAATTTAAGATCCAATTCCAGTTTGTCATGCCTCACTGCTGCCTTCTTTTCTGATTGTTGAGCAGAAGCAGCTAGTGGCACAGAAGATTCATATTGAGGAGAATGAGGACCGAGATACGGGTTTGGAGCAGAGGCATTACAAGGAGGATGCAGACTGTGTAATGGCTAAGGTACCCCTGGGAGACCTGGATCTGTATGATGGCACTTATGTCTCATTGGAAAGCAAAGACATCAGGTCTGTGCCATTATTTTGCTTTTAAATATGCATTTATGGTTTCTGCTCCTAAATAACTTCACGGCCTCTGTGTGATTATGATGAAATTGTCATCTTTTCTTCTCCTCTTTTCTTTCTAGCCCTGAAGACTACATTGATTCCAGGTCTGCTCTACCCCCAGATCTAGAGAAGCCAGACTGTGGAAAAGTGTTTGAACTACCTTATAGTATCCATGCTTTCCAGCACCTCAGGGTGAGTAGACACCAGGCTCATCATCTGTTGTGAGGATATAGGGCCGCTTGATGACAAGTATTATCTGCATGGCTTTTTTATTTCCCAACAAATATTTTGAAATGTTATCCTGAACCTAACCTCTGGAACTGAATTGCAGAGTTGCATGGAATTACATGGCAGTTCTTGTTTAATTAGGCTTTAAGCCAATTTTACACTTAATTACTAGAAATGGACCAACTGACCAGCCAGGGACTGGAATCTGCTGTTTTCCGACATGCTCATCCCAGATCAGCCAGTCTGTCTCATGTGGGTCTGATTATGAGCCGGTCTGTTACACAGATGGGTAACGTGAGCAGGTAGTCATGCCCACACTTGCAGCCTTGTGCTAACATGTCTTTAACTAGAATTTATTTACTGTGAGTGAAGACGCAGAGTTTGCTAAAATAAACAACAGACCTTATTAGACACTTAAAACACCCTCGCCCAGCTGTACTTAAACATTTTAAAGAAGCTAACAAAGGCAAAGAGGCTAAAGTTAAAGCCATCGAGAGCTCAGAGCCAGCCAGCCACAAGGCAGCAGCCTCAGTATGAGCAAAAGATCATAGGAGCTATGAGGGAAACTATGCTGATGAGTAAAAAGGTTCAAGGTCCTGGTGATTTTCTAAGCACAGTAGAAAACAATGTAACTAAATGGCATTAGATTTGTTATATATATTTATTGCAGCTGCTTTTGTTTGAGTAGGTCAAGCTTGCCAGGTATAAGTGGATGTATAGCAGCTCGTTTAAGTTCATCATTTATGCCTCTTTACAATAACTGAGCAACTTTCATTCGTGTCATTGAGAGAAGATCCTGTAACTTGGTTTGGGGGAAATTGTAAAGTTTAATCATGTCTTTTATGATAATAACATTTTTCTGAAGAATAATTGATTTTTGCTCGTATATGCTGCCACTTTTAGTTCTTAGAAAGAAAATCAAAATCAGCAACAATCGTTTTCGGCAGGCCACGCTTAGAATAAAATTGGTATTGGCCAAGAAAATTGCATCAAGTGCATTTCTGTTAATTACCACTGTGCCATCTAATACAGTTCAGTATAACATAACATACCTACAGTTTTGGATTTTGTTAATATGAAAACGGTGATTATTTATTTTTATGTTATAGGAGGTGCTGATGCCACTGTTGTTTGTTTGTTTTAAACCAACCCCTTGTTGCAGTTTATCTACAAACTTACTTGTATGATGTTTGAATTTAAATTTCTCCTTGAATCCAATGTCAAGAAATTTATCATTAATTAGGTACACACCGATCCACGTTTTTCTAGTTCCAATACTATTCCCATACATTGGAAAAGAGGATTTGTACTGATACCAGTGTTAAATTAATAAGCTGTATTCCACACTGCAAAGAGTAGACTAGGAGTCCTTTTTTATGCGTAAGGAGACGGTAGTAAATGAATAAGAAACAACAGGACCAATTTAAATGACATGGAAAACATGTATTTATATTCAATCTGTCTATTTTCTTAACTACTTTTCCAATTCATTGTCGTGGAGTGGATGTAGGTTATCCCATTTGTGAGAGAGCAAAAGACAGGGTACAGCTTGGCCAGTCCATCACAGGGAGACTGATAATCATTCACATCACGTTAATCACCACTGTCCTGTACCCGAATATGAAAACTTCACACAGAAAGGCCTCATCCGGCTGGCGGATTCGGGCCCTCTTGCTGTAATGTGAAGGTCATAACCACTGCACTGTGTCAAGCTTGTATTTATGTTATTCACTTTATTTGTTTTTACAAGTCTCATTTTAGGTAATTGTGAGAGTCTTTACTGCAGACTGCTGTCAAATGGGGTCACAATAGTAGGGCTGGGCGATATGGCCTAAAATCCATATCACGGTATAATTTGAAGCATGTGCAGTAACGATATATATCGCGATAAATTCTTTTCTTCTGTATCATGTATTTTACACACTATAAGGCACACATAAAATCCTTTAATTTTCTCAAAAATCGACAGTGTGCCTTATGTATAGGGATGGGTACCGGTGTCGTTCTGACATAAACGGTAGTAACCAGACCGAAAAGCAGCGCACATTTCGGTGCTTTATTTCGGTGCTTTTTTTTCCTGAGCTGTGATACACTTTTAGCCAATTGTTTTACGTTTCCGAGGATAGTAGGTGGGGCCAGGTACGTACGTTCTGTTAGCGCAGAGCTACAGATTAAAAATGTCCAAGGCGAAGCGGTTAAAAGTCTGGCTGTACTTCACAGCAAAATATGCAAACTCAGAAGCAACAAGTGCTTTAAGCTGATACTGTGATACTGTCAAAGGAGGTAACACCTCGAATCTCATGAAACACCTGGCGACGCATAGCGTTTTTTTAAAAGCCGAGAAATGCGCCGTATTTGATGGCAGCAGCAGCCGTTCTTCTCTGCGTGAGTAGCTTAATGTTGTTCGTGTGTAATTTACGTTGAGTAGGCTAACCACGTTATTACATTAATGCATGTAAGGTGAACTAGCAAACATCATCATAGCTACATGCGGCTGTCTTCTTGTTTGATGGCAGATACTCTCTTCACCCTGGCCAAAAAGGCTAAAATGACCAAAGAAGAAGTGGAAAACAGTTAAACATGAGAGGTTTTTGGACAAAGTTTGTGTTTTTTCCATTGATTAAGCACTGCTTCCAGCCATGAGTGATACCATATATGCCCCATAGCTGCAGAAAAGGCTAACATTGTTATCTTTTTACAAAAAAAAACAGCTGAACATGAGAGGTTTTTGGACAAAGTTTGTGTTCTCCATTCTTTAAGCACCGGTTTGAGCACCGTTTGAGCACTGGCACCGTTTCAAAAGTACCGATTTGGCACCGGTATCGGATAAAACCTAAACGATACCCATCCCTACTTATGTATGAATTCTGGTTGTGCTTACTCACCTCGAATCAATTTTATGTGGTACACGGCGCGCAGAAATCTGTTCAAAAATGTTTTAGTACGACTTTGGTAGACTATGAAGGCGCACTGCTTGATGGATTGCCGGAGCATTACAGCTGCCATAGTCAGGAGCCCTGCGGAGTAATCTGGGTCCAAAACTCCCTCTTCTTCAGGTCCCAAAGTCAAACAAACACTGCGGCATCACTGAGCGTTAAAAACTGTCTAAATTATTTTATCTTTAATAAAATGATCAGTGTTGATATAGCATGTTCTGACTGAGAGACTTCTCAAAAAATTAAAACGTACAGCTCTGCTATCACTTCCAACATAAATGAAGACAGAAAACTAAACAGCAGTGACGTTTTGTAGGGTTACTGAAGTCGGACTAGCTGGTATATAATGATGTGCTACGTGATTGCTAGCAAAAGTTAGCATAACATTAGCACAGTGAAGCTAAAGGACGAACGCTAACTTTTTTCCACTCGATAAAAGTTAACGTGAGGGTTTCTGGTGGTTAGAGACAAATGCAATTGCATGGCAGGATGCTGTAAACGGACCAAACTTCACTCAGGAGAACAACTGACATAATCCATCCATAATATGAGGTTAGTCATTAATATACTGCAACAACGTGGGAAGAGCAGCTGCGAGAGAATTCAGCATTAATGAATCAATGGTACGGAAGTGGAGGTAGTGCAGTTTTGGGCTTTCCCCATGTCACTACCCGATCTGTACCGGAAACCCGATCGGTACCACGCATATGCGAAAGGTGTCTACTTCCGGCCGTTACGGGTCAGAGTATCTGTTAAGATGTTAACAATAATAATTATCTCTTAAAATGGTTGCAATAATGAAACATTTCAATATAATGTAGACAAAAATGAAAAATAAAAAGATAGTTACGGATCAGTACTCCCCGATCCTTACTGCACATGTGCAAAGTCTACCCGATCTGTACTGCGCATGTGCAGATTTTTCTTTTTCTTCTTCTTCTGTTTCATTTAATGGCAGTTTACTCCCCAGTGTACGAGGATACCGCCACCTGCTGACTAAGTGAATGAACTGTATTGTAAACTGAAGTAGCGCCATTACAAATGCATGTTTAATTTGATTTAGTGATAGTCAAGTGTGTTTATGCTTCTCTGTGCGGAGAGGATTGTTGGAATAGTCATGATGATGTCAATTGTCAGTAAACACTTAATCTGGCTGATGAATCTTCACGTGACACATTCTGCGCCATTCTTCTTATTTTACGGCGCTGTTGTTAAAATGGGGGACGCTCTCTGTTGAGGAGAAAAGCATGAATTTGTTTGTAAACGGATTATCCATTGTTTAAATGTCTCGGGCAGTTGAAAAGGAGGCAGAGCTGTTGAGAAATGCTAGGAGCTAACTGGGCGCTAACCGTGTCACTCAAACACATTAACTGGGGGGCTGAGCAAGATGGCGACGTGAAGAGGAGTATTTTTTTCGAGCTCTCAGCACTAGAATGTTATAAAGCAGTTTTATAGCACCTATTTGACGTCTTTCTAGCTTCCAAGACTTTTTTGAAGATCAGCGCAATAAAACCTGCTAAATCTGAATCCAAATTTAATAACAACAACATGTCGAAATCTGTTCAGAAAAGGCTGAGTAACTCGGGCAAACCACATGCAACTAGCATGCTAGCTAGCGACCATAGCTACATGAAAGAAATGGATTGTCAGCAGATGGTTGAAGAAGAATTTCCACCACTACCAGTTACGCCTTCCAAGCCTCCAGTGGCTAAAAAAAACCAACATTGTCTACCAGTCACTCTGATGGCGACTCCCTGAAAGCTGATGCAGTCAACACTTTGATCAATCTGATCAACACCAGAAGTGACGCCATTGAAGAAATGGTAGGAACAGTTCGTACGGAATGAAAGGACACAAGTGATAAGATTATGGTCATTGAGAAAAACGAGTGGCTTACACAGAAATGTGACGAATGCATCTCTGAAATTGAACGCTACAACCGCCGTTGGAACCTGAGACTGTATTGGGTACCGGAGTTGGAGAAAGAAGATGTGTGCGCAAAAGTGATTGAGATATGCCAAACGGTTCTGCCAGCAGAAAAGGAAAAGCTTCCAGAGGTCTTAGACATCGCTCATCGAGTGGGGAAACCAAAACAAAATGACCCAAGACCCAGAGGGATCATCATCCAGTTCATCTCAAGGAGAATTCGTGATGCTGTGTGGAAAGCTGCCAAGAACAATACTTTCCTTCAATATAATCATCTGCGGTTCACTGAAGACCTGACGAGAGAGGACAAAGAAAACAGACTGAAGCTGTGGCCCATTATAAAGAAAGCATGTGAAGAAGGGAAATCTGCTTACTTTGTTGGAGGTCGAGGCTTTGTAAATGGTGCTGAAATTCACACAAACTCTTCAATATTCCCTGACCCTCATTTCTTCTGCAGGTCATTACATATGTCAAGTCATAAAATATAATGATTTAGTTTTAATTGTAACTAACATATATGGGTTTAACACGAAGCTAGAAAATGATCATTTATTTTTGACGATTGGAAAAAAAAAAATCTAGCTGGTTAAATAAATTTCCAAATGCAAAATTATTACTAGGTGGAGACTTTAACTGTATTATGGATGCTGAATTAGATAAATTTCTTCCAGGACATTCGAACAGAATTAATACTACATTGAAAGCTGTTATGGTACACCTAAAACACACAGACATTTGGAGATTCAAATATTCTCAGTCCAAAATGTTTACTTGGTGCAACAATTCTAACTCGAGACATTCAAGGATAGACTGTTGGTTAGTTTCAGAGAATTTTGACATCAATAGCATAGATGTAGGTGCATGGCCTTCTCCAGAAACAGATCATAAAGCCATATATAATAAAATAAATTTAACTTCCCTAATGCCCTTCCCTCTGTTTAACTTCCCTTCTAATTCTTCTGTTATTAAATTTACATATTGGAAACT
This sequence comes from Mchenga conophoros, assembly GCF_057382185.1. NCBI lineage: Eukaryota > Metazoa > Chordata > Actinopteri > Cichliformes > Cichlidae > Mchenga > Mchenga conophoros. Next base: position 32,700,164 of record NC_140526.1, read on the forward strand.
CAACAGCTCATTATTACAGAAAGACAATGTGAAAAAGGATCTTAAAGATCTGATCTCAAACTTTTGGTCTATAGCTCAAGAAAATTTAGGGAATTATTAAAATTTGTAATTGGCAAATATTTAAGGAAGGTTGGCAGCCTTAATGTGAAATCCAAAAGGTTAGAGGAAGAAAATATAATCTCTCAAATTACAGTTATCTAATAAACAAATTGACACTTTAACTGAAGAGGATAAATTGAACCTTGCTAAATTACAAGATAAATTAGATTGTTTATACTCAGCCAAAGCAAAAGGAGCCTTTATCAGATCAAGATCTAAATGGCTTGAAGAAGGTGAGCGTAATTTCCATTATTTCTTCAGTTTAGAAAAGAAACACTCAAGCATAAATAATATTAGCAAATTAATGATAAATGGGATTATAACAGAGGATTACAGATTAATCTCTAAACATTGTAGTCATTTCTATAATGAACTTTATAGCTCTACATTTTCTCAGGAAGCTGTAGATCACCTCTTAGAATCGCTGAATGTTAAATCTATCAGCCAAGAAGATTCTATATTATGTGATCAACCCATTTCATTAGAAGAAGTCAAAAATGCAATTGGGCTATTAAAAAATAATAAATCTCCAGGTACGGATGGTCTTACTGCAGAATTATATAAAACTTTTTCTGAAGAGTTGTCTCCCTTTCTTCTTGAGGTATTTGCAGAAAGCATAGGAAACCAACAACTTCCCACTATGATGAATCAAGGTTTGACCACGTTGATTCCGAAGCCTAATAAGGACCTATTAATGATTGATAATTGGAGACCAATTAGCTTACTAAATAATGATTATAAAGTATTTGCTCTAATTGTAGCTAACAGACTTAAGATGGTTCTTGACTCTGTTATTGATGAAACACAATCTGGCTTTATGCCCAAAAGACATATAACTAACAATATTAGATTGGTTTCAGATATTCTTGATTATTCTGACCTCATAAATTGCAATGGTTTCATATTATTTTTAGACTTCCACAAGGCCTTCGATACGGTGGCGCATGAATTTTTATTTCAAGCTCTAGATAAGTATGGTTTTGGTACTTCTCTACAGCGATTAAAACATTATACCATAACAGTAACAGCAGTATTAAATTAACAAACAGCACTTCACCCAGATTTAACATACAAAGAGGGATAAGACAAGGCTGTCCCATTTCTCCATACCTGTTTTTATTAATTGCCCAACTATTGTCTAACCATATAAAATCAAGCAATGTAAAAGGTATATTGCTAATTGGCAAAGATTTACTCATAACACAGTTAGCGGATGACACTACATTATTCCTAAAAGATGAATATCAAATCTCTCTTGCTATTGAAACAATCTCCATATTTTCCAAAGCTTCTGGATTGTACTTGAATATTCCTAAATGTGAACTTATGGCGATAAAAGAATGTTCGAAAACAGCTTTGTGTAACATTCCAATAAAACAATAAGTTCGTTATTTAGGTATCATAATAACCAAAAACCAGGAAAATAGAATCACTCTAAATTTCTATCCTATTCTAGAGAAACTCAAACACAGATTTAATCAGTGGCTCTTAAGAGATTTGTCGTTAAAAGGCAGAGTATTAATAACTAAAGCAGAAGGTATCTCTCGTCTTACATACGCTGCATTGGCATTGCACCTTGATAATAAACTCATAAAAGAGGTTGATAAGTTACTTTTCAACTTTATCTGGAAAAATAGGACACACTACATTTAAAAAAACAGTTCTTATGAACTCATATGTCAATGGAGGACTTAATGTGTTAGGTTTTAACACTTTAAATAACACATTCAAAATAAATTGATTAAAGAATCTAATTACTAATCCTACTTCCATTTGGAATACTATACCTGTGTTCATGTTTTCTAAGTTAGGTGGCACTGAATTTTTCCTTACCTGTAATTTTGATATTGATAAAATACCTATAAAAATCTCTGCTTTTCATTGTCAAGCTTTTTAGCATGGACACTTATTTACTAGCATAACTTTAGTCCACACAGTTATTATCTGGAATAACAAGGATGTTTTATTTAAAAGAAAATCTCGCTTCTTAGATAGTTGGTTTAGGAATAACATTGTTTTAGTCAACCAATTATTTGATTCAAATGGTATGCTTTTCTCCTGTGAAGAATTTTGTTTACATTTCAATTTAGCTATAAATCGTCATGATTATACAAAAGTATTTGGCTCAATACCATCAGGGGTTTGTATGCTGTTTAAGAATCAACCTAATATCACTTCATTCCACAGGCTGTTGGCATCTCCTATACAAACTTTTGTTGGCAAGATTTGCTTTTCTAAGCAATTTTAAGAACAACAATAAATCTGTCAGATCTTTATTTCACAGTAGCATAACCACGGTTATTTAAAGGATTTGTACTGTTTTGGAAATGTGTTTTATTTGGTCTACACAAAAAACAAAGACAATTCAACTTTGATAACAGATATATGATTAACTTGTTAATTTTAATGGCTAAATTTCATATTCACAAGTCCAAATGTTTAGGAAGACATCCCTCTTTTTATGTATTCTCCTTTGAACTTGTACAGTATCTTAATTCAATTAAGAACTCCACTAACCCAAAAGCTATAAAAACTATTGGTGTTTGTGAAAAAAAAATCAAGATCTTTCAATCACTTTATTCTTTGGCTTGATCAGGTACTTTCCCCCTTGCATATTTATATTGTAGGTTCTGAAAATTGTTCTTTTGTTTGTCTATGGTATGCAATTTTTTTTGTAAGTACAACACCATTAATATGGTACTGTTTAATTCTATTTTGTATTGCACTGAGGTTTAAACAAAGGTTTGAATGAAAAAAAAAATACATTAACTATCGCAATGTTGGCAAATAGGGGAAGTGACGTAAGATTTGCGCATGCGTGGTACCGATCGGGTTTCTGGTACGGATCGGGTAGTGACACCCCATATTCCAAAAGTGCTTCGTCTCTTTGCTATTACTGTCACCCGGCATCATTTGCAGATGATATTGTTTGCAGCCGCTGCAATGCTTTCGACCAAAACCGGCGCCGCTTGATGACACCATCAACATGCGGTATCGCGGTAGAGCGGTATAGTCAAAATCTCTACCGTTGGCCAAATTTATATAGTTTGTACCGTATACCGTTTATACCGCCCACCCCTACGCAATATTTTCTACTTCATCTGCTCTGATGTTTGGTGTACGTAGGACTGGGCGATATGACCCAAAATTCATATCTCAATATTCTTTAGCTGGATGGCGATATACGATATATATCTCGATATTCTTTTTTAAAGCCATAAAGTAAGAACAAAAAGAGAGTTCTTAGTCAAAGCTTGTCCCAAATCTCACATGGGCACTTTTATTAACATACTGTGTAGAAAAAATTGCTGGACATTATGGGCAATGCTGGGCATCCTCTGCACATGGCCATAAACAACCAGAGGAGTCTGTTCAGTGACAGGTTGCTTCTCCCAAAGACGACAACGAACAGACTTAAAAACTCCCATCAAACTGTTTAACTCCTCTGTGGAGGGGAAACAGGAGGACATTTATCCCTTTCGTATATTTTATTTATATATTTCTCTGTACTGGAAACCGGATTTCCCAGAGGAACCCACCCAAGGGATTAATAAAGTTTTATCTAATCTTATGTACAAGAAAAAATTACTCAGAAATAAATTATCAGCATTTATTAAATAATAATGCTCCATAAATAAAATAAAACAATGTTGTTTTTGTGCATAACAAAAAGCTCACAATTGTGCAGTCAAAATGTAAACTAAAAGATGCTGAGCAGAATAACAAAGACAGATTTTACAGCTGCTCTGTTCCCAAGTTCTACTGACTGACAGCCTTGAGTTTGAAATCCTCTTTGTAACCGTGTCTCTTAACAGGTGCCATTTGTGGTCCTTATACACACACAGTACGGTAATATTACGTTGAAGCAGAGTACGTACTACTCTGCGAGGCTCCTCGATAGCCTTAGCAGTGCAGCTTTTGTAGCTTACCGAAGTCGTACCAAAACATTTTTTTGAAAGGTTTCTGAGCGCTGTGTACCACATAAAATCGGTTCGCGGTCAGTAAGCACAACCAGAATTCATACATAAGGCGCACTGTCAATTTTTGAGAAAATGAAAGGATTTTAGGCGTCAACGCGTTAGCCCAGTTAGCTCGTTAATGCCATCCCGCCCCACCCACAGGGCGATCCGCGGTAACTCGTTAACAGAGATTTATGTTAACGTTACTGCAGTTATGGCGTTAACATTACGCTGACAGCACTGAAATATCCATCCCATCCATCCATTCGCTTCCGTTTATCCTTTTCAGGGTCGCGGGGGGCGCTGGAGCCTATCCCAGCTGTCATAGGGCGAGAGGCAGGGTACACCCTGGACAGGTCGCCAGTCTGTCGCAGGGCCAACACACAGGGACAAACAACCATTCACACTCACATTCATTCGCACATTCACACCTAGTGACAATTTGGATTATCCAATTAACCTATCCCCACAAGCTGCATGTCTTTGGACGGTGGGAGGAAGCCGGAGTACCCAGAGAGAACCCACGCAAACACGGGGAGAACATGCAAACTCCACACAGAAAGACCCCGGCCTGGTGTTGGAATTGAACTCAGGACCTTCTTGCTGTGCGGCAACAGTGCTAACCACCGTGCCAGCACTGAAATAGTGATCTCCAAATGTTTTCTTTTTACCGACCAGCTCCTCTTTGATAGCTGCCGTGTCCATCCTGTCTTTGCCTGCAGGTGAAGCGATGGGGGAGGGGGAGTTTTGTTCAGTGAAGGAGAGGCCGGGTAACGTTGCGTAGAGACAAAAGTGGACGAAAGAGAGGCAAACTTGCGGCTCCACAAGTAAAATTATAGCGTAACATAGACTATATCGATATAAACGATATTGTCACATCTAGGGCTGCACGATTAATCGTTAGAAAATCGCAATCTCAATTCATACTTATGTGCGATCTCATTTCCAAATGACAACGATTTTTAAAAAAAAGAGAGAGAGAAAAGACGACGACGATTGTACCGCATTTTGATCCGGGACGTAATCTGCATGAAAACAAGCGCTCACTCTTCCTGCTCAACAAATGACGAGTGCGGAGCCTTATACCACGTGATACAGAAGCTGGCTGCTAAAATTGGCAGGGAAAAAACAACAGAGAGCACGTCAGGGATGAGGAGAAAGTGACAGGAGAAAATCCGTCCCGGTCAACCACCCAAACATCAATAACGGGAACCTTATACAGCGCTTCCCTATACACGTCGAACTCCCGCAGGCACAAAGAAATTACGGAGGCTATCACTTATCACCTGACCAAAGATATGGCTCCCATCAACACTGTGCAAAACGAGGGATTTAGGAAAATGATGAACACCCTAGACAAACGCTACACAGTGCCGTCCCGCAACTATTTTTCTATTGTTGCACTACCTGCTCTATACACGCAGCGTCGAGCAATGGTGGAGACGGAATTTCAAGCAGTACAACATTTTGCGGCAACGACAAAATGTAAGACATTTGTTGTTTTTATGTTTATTTATTGTTTTTATGTTCAGTCTCAACTGTTACGAAGTTGATGTGCAGTTAATAAGTGCAATAAATATTTATACTGGAAAAGAAAATCGTGAGAGAATCGTGATCTCAATTCTAAGCAAAAAAATCGTGATTCTCATTTTATGCAAAATCGTGCAGCCCTAGTCACATCTCATATCTCGTATAAAAATATATCAATATTTTAAAAAAAATCGATATATCGCCCAGTCCTAGGTGTACAGGACCAAGGAGACTTCAGCCTTTTTGCTTGTTTGATCACCTGCTAAAATATGATCTAATTGTCTTCCCCTTCTCTCTCCTCTAGGGTGTACAGGAGAGGGCAAACCTGACCTCCCCACTTCTTTCTAAGGAGGATCCTATTTTTAGTTCATTGTCTCCTAAGCTGGGTCGGAGTGCTGATGAGGTGGGTCATCGCATCCATGAAGGCTTACTGAGGGTAAGGGTCTCTGTGAAACATTTACTCAGTATACTTAAAAACAAAAAAAGTGACTGTTTTTGTTTTTTTCCTTTGGAGTTGGTGTAGGAGTATGATATAAGTACTGGCAAATGGTCCAAATATAATTTTTGCATGTCTGCTTATCTAAATTTGTTCTGTTCAGATGATTGGTTTATGACACCCAAATATTGAAGCAATAGTCATTCTGAGTGCAAGGTCAGACACGTTCTGAAGCACAGATTATCAGTGAGTCTTAAGGTTACTGAGCTCTACTGTCCAACGCAACAATATGAAGGAGGAGGAAAAGCTAAAATTCTGTAGAACCTTAAAAGTTGGCAGTTTGCGTATTTCATAAGGCATAAAAAGACACATAACTTTAGGATTGTGTGTTTCAGAATTCGTCGTCCTGGGTGCTGTACAACATGGCGTCATTTTATTGGCGTATGAAGAATGAGCCTCAGAAGGCCGTGGACTGTGTTGTGCGCGCTCTGCATTTCTCCCCAAGGTACTGTGAGGCTCGTCAGACGAGTTTTGCGGTAATATTTAGTTTATTGCGTGCGAGTGGTTACAGGTGTATCTGTGTGTTTGTTGTTCCTGTAGGCAGCACAAGGATATAGCCCTGGTTAACATGGCCAACATCCTACATCGTGCCCATTTTTCAGCAGATGCTGCTATCCTCGCCCACGCTGCCCTCGACCTTACCTCAGACCTCTTCACCAGTCACTACACTTTAGGCAACATTTATGCTGTAAGTTAAAGGGAAACCTTCAAGCCACAGTGAATGTTTTATCACAGCATTTCCTGAATTTCACTGTAGTTAGGTTTCAGAGAGAATCAAAATCCAGCTATCAAAATCCTGTTTTCTTAGTATTCTTAGTATTTTAGAAAATTTCTGACTATCAGTGGATTTACAAGCAAGGCCTGTAAAACAGTTTTCATATTTACGGGGAGTACCAGTATTTTACAAAATGTATTTTTATATAACACTTCTCTTTGTGTCCACCAGGCTTTCTATCAGTGTACTAGTCTGTACATATTTTTAGTCTGTTTATCGTTCTGTTGTGCTCGCAAAGCGTCGCTACATGAAACAGGTAAGTCTGACCTCTGCTGTATCTGTCGTGCTTTATGTTGCTGTCTGACTAGATGCTTGGGGAATACAACCACTCGGTGCTGTGTTACGAGCAGGCACTGCAGGCCCAGCCAGGCTATGAACAGGCCCTAAGGAGGAAGCATGCTGTGTTGTGTCAGCAAAAACTGGAGCAACGCCTGGAAGCCCAGCACAGGTACACAAGCATTTTAACACACTCTCTAAGTGATTTTGGTTGTGTTTTTGTTTTTACTGTACATTTCTGTTACTGATAATGCCAAAGAAAAGCCTTGCAATGAAAATATATTGTCATTTGCTGTATGTCGAGGTTGTTCAGTGATTACAAGAAATACACATAGACGTACCTGTAGGGAAGTCAAAATATGTGATTAAAATAAGTGCAGAGCTGGCAGCCAATGGACTATTTTTACACTTATCCATGTCTACCAACTGTCCTGTTTTTCCCCTCTTTGTTTTCCATATTTGTAGGTCCCTACAGCGGACACTGAATGAGCTGAAGGAGTACCAAAAGCAGCATGATCACTACCTTCGCCAGCAGGAGGCGCTGGACAAACACAAGCTGCTGCAGGAAGAACAAATCCTGCGCAACATTATCCATGAAACCCAGATGGCCAAAGAAGCCCAACTTGGTGAGATGCCACATACAGGAATTAAACGAGAACAGAACAGGAAAGAGAACATTTAGGATAGTCATGAGATTATTGCAAAGTAGTGTAATCGCACAGTTCAGTTAATGAGTTTTGCAGCAAATTACGTTCTACTTTGGAGAAAGCTAATTGCTTTACCAGGTCAAAAGATAATATGAGGAGCCTGGGCTGGCTGTGGTTTAGCTTGTTACATACTAAATTAAGGTGCATTTTTTATAATTGTGAAAAAGAAGCGACTTGTTCAGCCAGTTGTTTTACTGCAAACTGATGTGTATCAGTTCTGAGGAGGGCAAAGTTTATTACTTGGTTTCACATAGCAGAAGTGGTAAAGCTGTCAAGGTGCAGTAGAGATGATTGTAAAGTTGTGAAACTCATAAATGAACTCAAGCATGAATAAGCAAATTCACAATATGAGCAACTCAGCAAGATGTCAAGTCACATTAATCTAGGTTTACACATGGTCCCTTTAAAAAAACAAAAGTAGGGTTTAGTTGGGGTTAGGTGCAAAAACAGGTTTGGCTGTAACGTAGACTACGAGAAAACAAATTAAACAAAACTTTATCTCGATCACAATTTTGGCTCCACACAATCATTTGAATGCGATCGAACGATATTAAAAGTGTGTTCTCTGTCAGTACAACACCAAGAAAAAGTAAATTAAGCACTTGCTAAATTGTCTTGATGCATTCTCCATCATCCAGGTAAGTAAATCTCCAAAGGTTGATTCTGTTCATCTGGACGTAGCGTTTTCAGTGGGAGAAACGTTTCGTCACTCATCCAAGTGACTACTTCAGTCTCAGCTGCCTGCAGGTCAGCTGAGACTGGAGTCAAGGAGGCCATTTACGTGGAAAGGAAAAGACCATCTCTGAATCGAGGAGGGGGCCTAAGGGTACATCTTTCACCATCCTACAATGCTGTGATTGCAGCCATTCCCCAACTCTCTGTGAAGGGTACTCATGGCCATTGATCAGTGGTCTTTGATAAATGGTCATGAGAATTTGCATAATCATGATGAAGGAACTGACCTCCCAGCCCATTGTTCTTTCAGTGGGCTGGTTTCAGCTATTATTCAAAGGTACTGTTTATAAGATTGGGAAAACCTGCAGTCAGCTGAGACTGAAGAAGTCACTTGGATGAGTGACAAAATGTTTCTCCCACTGAAAACGCTACGTCCAGATGAACAGAATCAACCTTTGGACACTTGCTAAATCAGTGTCTTGCCATTTACCTGCATGTGCCACAGCTGTTTACTGCAGCTGACGGCTTGAAGTTTCCTGGATTATTCAGGAGAAGATTAAACAACATTAAAATATAGATTTAAAGCACCATGAAAATGTCTGACACTGCAGAAGCTGAAGAGCTTGTGCCTTAAAGCTGATCATCATCCCACTGCTCGGAAATACTTTGGAATTGGTGCCAGTCTGAACAAACGATTTGCCAAGAGAGCACTAGAGTTGTCTGTGAACCACAAAGCAACATAGTCATTTGCTGTATGTTGAGTTATCCGGCCACCTGCAGTATAATTAATGCATGTAGACCAAAAAAAATTGTGTAATTGTGAATCTTCCAAAATCAACTCCGATGTCAATAAAAGCGAGCCTTGCAGCGCATCAGCGTATCCAACCAGATCATAAAGACATTTGGTCAAAAAGTATATTTCCAATAAACACGGTGATTAATAAAGGCAGACAGTTGTCTTTCTACAGTGACAAAACCTGTGTTCTATGTAGAATGTCACAGAGGAATCTCACAGCTGTCGAGTATTTTACTCGAGTTTTACTAGAGTTATTTTACGTGTTATTCACACCCACCATGCAGGTACAATGAATGGAGTGAAAGATTTTGCTAGGTTAGGTGTTAGGTCAGGTGAATAAAAGCCAGATATTCTAATTAACAGGAATATAACGCAGTGTATAAAGTGAAAGCAGTGCCATGTTTGTTTAATTTTTATGTTTATTTTTCTTCAAAGAGATGCTCTTAATTCTGGCAAATTAGAAAGACCGGTTTTATTTTAGTCTGTACATTAGCAAGAGTGTCACACAATACGAATATGAAAATAGGATTTTGTTTACCTGACAGCAAAAAAGATTTCTGTCTCTAAAATCAATGAATAATCATGACAAATAATTGTGATCTCAATTTTTAACAGCATTTTGGTCATAGTCATCCAGCCCTAAAACAGTCCTTAGGCTCCTCTGAACAGTGACTTCAAATAAATAGTTTTCTGATAAGTTCATTTTCTAAATTGCTAGTTACGAGTCAGTTATTGACATTGTTGGCTTCAACACACTAAAATGCTTAGCTTTAGGTTCTAAGATGGGACTACGCTAACTCACTTCCCAGTGGCTCAGTCCCTCTTTTATAGTCTCCGAGTGTTTAGAATAGCATCTGAGACTTTTCCATCATGTGTGTTTCAGGGAACCATCAGATGTGTCGGCTGGGTCAGCAGCAGCACAGCCTCTACTGCCCGTTTGACCTGCCTGTCCGCTACCACCGGGGTGATCTGTTTGAACATGTTCAGTATGTCCAAGTGAGTCTTTGGAAAAACTGTTTATAAGAAAATGTAGACATCAAAATGATAAACGCTGACCGCCTTCTTGGCAGATGCGCACACTATTGAAAGTATGTTTAACAAGTTCATCACGAGAGGTTATTCTAGTCTAAAAGCAATGGCATAATCTCTTCTTTTCTGAATGACTTTAGGGATATCGCTTTTTTGCTATGAAAAATCAGTTCTAGTGTACAAAAATTGTTCTATTCAGTTGTAGTTGGTGTCCTTGCCAAAGTGACTGTTAGATGTGACAAAGAGAGAAGATGGTCTGTTAATATGTTAAGAACTGGTGGATCAGTCAGTCTGCCTTTTTTTAAAGCTTTTCTTTTCTTTCAAGTTAAGGCACAAAAACCATCAAACAGTAATGAAACTGGCTCTCAGGTTCTCATTTCCCCTGAAAGGAAAGACTAAGAATTACCTCTGCTGTACAGGAGATGTTCTCAGTCTCAGAAATTAACGGCACACTGTAATAGCTGCACACGACTACATCCCCCGATGATAAATTTACTTCAGTCACTCTGTAGAGAGCTCTTGCGTACAGGTAGATGTGAACACTCTAACACTGGCAAATGCATGTAAAACTCAAAACATAATTTGCATTTAAAACATTTTTTCACTTACTACATAAAATATGTCACAGTTTGAATGTCATCAGTATTTTTCTACAGTGTAGAGCATATCAAAACCAATGAACAATCCACGAATGAGCATGTGTGTTCAAACAGAAGGACAGTGTTTCTTAGCCCAGGGTTTTTGTTTGTGTTTTTATAGACAAACAATTTAAATGCAACGACACTGCTGTGTTCTTTCTACAAGAATAAAACAAACATTTATTTATTGAGTCATTATTTATGAAGAACCTTGTTTTGCTTTGTGTTTCTGTCTTTGTTCGTAGTTTGGAGAAGAGGTGTCAGTGGCATCCAGTGTGGCACTTGTGTCAGAGCGCAACTCAAACCAGACGGAAGCCAGCCTCCAGCTCCACCCCACCGTGTCTGGGGGCCAGGATCCCGCTGCCGCCCTCTGGGGCAGCCATCAGGATTACACAAAGGCAGGCTAAACCAATTACATGTTTTTTGTTTTTGTTTTTTGTTTTCTTTTAATTTTCTTGTTTTTCACAGGTGAAATCTGTGACTGTAAATAAAAACAAAATAAATAAAACTAAATAAAACTCTTGCAGTGCTTAAACAAACTTTAAACAAATTGCTCGAAATGAACTTAAACTCACCATAGTACTTACAGCACTGTGTGGGAACTGGTGGTTTACATTTGGCAGACAAATTTAAATACTGAAGAGAAAATATTAGACTTGTAAAATAGTCACATATAGCCTGGATAAACTGGATAACTAGAGCGTGATCATGTTTTGAATAATTAGAGTTACAGGAAGTGTGTTTGTGATGTAGGACTTGCAGAGGATGTTGTGGCCTCAGAGGTCTGACTGTGCCCATGAGTATCCAAGTGTCCCCCCAGCTCACCTGCTGCCAACCTACTACCTTTCACCTGAATCACAGGGCATCAGGTCAGTACAGATTCCTGGATGGACACATTTCTAGTGGTAGCAGCATAGATGTATTAGTTTCACATTTCTCAGACGGATCTACAGGAATGCAAAAGAAACACATGTGTTCAAAGAGCTTTGCAAAAAAAAGAATAATGAGTGAAATATGTCTGCTTATGTTTATTCAGCCCAGTGGCAACTCTTCTTTATGGGACCAGCAGTCTTTCTGGGACAGTAGGTCTGCCAGACTGTGGTCCTGTCCCCCAACCATACCCAGCCCTTCTGCCTGCCTCACTAGAGTGGCCCCTGGAAGAAAAGGAGCTGCCAGATCCTTTTGCCTCTGAGGTATCTGTCTGTCTATTTGTACACGTGTGGGACATTTGCATATGAAAACAACCACTACAGTCCCCTTGTGTGTGTGTTTGTATTCTTTTTTTTTTGTGGCAAAGACTATCCATATACACATATTTCTGTCTGTGTATATAGATACTGCAGTTACGTAGTGGAGGATTGATGCTGGACCAAATTGGCCATAGAATTGCTCAAGCCATGAAACAAGTAAGGGAGCTCCTCACACCCACACAGGTTCTGATCGTTGCTATGTATCTTACCATCTGGTGTATAAGCCTAAATCTGTATAGAGTGCTACAGAGTATGTTTATTTTTCTTTAAATATAGTTTAGATGAACCCTTTTCTGACTCAGTGTTCCTGCAGTCCAACTTAAGTTGTTGAGTTCACAAGACGTTTCCATTATATCTGAAGTCTGATTATGAATAACTCTAGTCACTCCAAATAGCTCCCAGCTCAAATTGTTTGAGGCCACCTTAAGCTAACCTAAGTTGTTTTGTATGTATAGGCCACTATACCCCGCTGGCAGGTCCACAATGAGGCAGCTCTATTTTGGCGAGCCAAAGGCAATGGTAGCCGTGCCCTGCAGTGCCTGCGCCAAGCCTTGAGCTCAACTTCGCCTTCCCATCGCCACCTCCCTCTCGCCAATGCTGCAAACCTGCTGCTACACCACGGCCTAAGCACCCACGCACAAACACTGCTGGAGTATGCATTGGCACTTAATGCGTCAGAGGTAAATAACCTGCTGGGTTATGCTATTTCAGTATGCTGTACAAGTAGTTTGTTTAGGTGTGCTTTATATTTTGTTTCGTGTTGGAGAAACGTATTTGCTAACACAAACGGTATTCATCACATCGCCTTGCGTCAAAGGAAACAAAAACACGCCTGTTATCGTCTTTGCAGCACGCTGCGTTGTACTGGACTGAAAATCCCAAATCAGCAGTAGTGGTCTTTTTGGTTTTGTTTTTTTGTTTTTTATTGCCTGTGCTGAATGCGACTTAGCCAACAAACTTCTGATGAACTGCATTTTTGATGGCTTCACAGAGCACCACTTTTCAATTACTGGGATCAGTAGTGTCATTGTGCCATGTCTGAGCACTCATCAAGGTGGTTCCAGGAACAAATGTCCCAACCACTGGACAACACATTTCAACATGGCAGAGGAACCTAGGAAAATTTAAAACCTGAGTGTTTGCCTAAAAATGCGCAGCATCTAGATGTTAGACTCATTTTACATTCTGGGCCACATATAGCACGCTTTGATGTTAAGTGGGCCGGACCAGCAAAACTCTCCTTTCTGATAGTCTAAAGAAGTTTAATCACACATTTAATCCTTAAAATATTTTAATATATAAGAAGAAAATGCAGTTTCAAAAATATATCTCGAGTTTTATATATGATAAATAAATGCTGCTTTAAATTTCTTAAATTGCAAGAAATCAGTATGAAAAAAACAGAAGAAGCTCAGTTAGGTCATTGCGCAGACTTATTTAATTAAAAACTGAAGTTTTTTGTTAATTGATGGGTTTTATAGTAAAGAATACAAAAATCTTGCATTTTTAGCACATGGTGAAAAAACAAATTTTGTGTAATTTAATGGTTTATCAGTGGAGGTGTTTATTAGAAGGAAAAGCTGTAAAAATGTGAAAATACAGTTAAAAGTCAGATATTTTGTGCCCTTATTCGTATTTTCCAAAACTGCCAGTGGGCCAGAATGGAGTCTTTGTCTTTGGCAGAGCTGATTTTGGCCCTTGGGCGTTATGTTTTGACACACCCAATCAAGAAAATGCCATAGAGAAACCACAGACTAAATTTGATAGGGAAAATTTCCAATATCATTCTAAATCAAGCTTTGCGGGTAAAAGCTGGTTTATGCGTGTAGAGAATTCTCATGTTATAATAATTCAGGAACCGCAGGTCAATTGTGTTATATGTAAGCTGGAAACTGCAGAAGTGCTGTTTTACATGCATGATTTAAAAAATAAAAATAAGAAAAGCAGATCCTCCACAGATGACAGGAACAATGTTCATTATCATGCACATCATCCACCATCTAATTTCACCCGTCTTGTCTTGTTTTTGTTTTTTTTCCTCCCTCAGCCTCATACCCTGCTCAGCCTGGTGAGCGTACACTTGGCCCAGGGCAATGTGACAGGTGCCCTGGCCCTGTTCCGCCACATCCTGGTCACGGCCCTTTCCTCCTCTTCCTTCACGTCCTTTTCTGGCTGTGAGCAGTGCCGCAACAGTCTACCTCTGCTGCGTTGTCTTCAGTTCTACCCCTCCCTTTACAATCTATCAAACCGACAGTCCTGCTCAAGTGAGTAACTTGGGGGGTGGGGAAAAAATACCTTGTTTTTGTTGTTTATTTGTGGGTCGTTTTTTTTTTTGTTTGTTTTTTAGTATAATTTTCTGTTTTGCTATTTAGTTACGGAGTGTGTCTAAAATGATGGATTACAGTACAGATTCAGATGATCAGCAGTGACCTAGTTGAAAGTTTTGCATGACAAAATTCAAGTGGGAGTATTTTAAAGAAATCTTTGCATACTAAAAACAAGATAAATATTTATTCGAAACTAATAGTTGCAAAATGATAATGTTCTTAAGTTGCTGAAACCCTGAAATATCTGAAGTTTTATAAAATGAAGAACTGTTGGGTAATCTCTTTTAAAAGCAGAGCTTTATTGGGCGACCAGAGAAACTCATTCTCTGCCCACTGGCTGTGTTTTTGTTTTGTTTTTTTTGTTTTTTTCCTGTGTTGGTTCACAGCACGCTGAAATGCTGTAACAGCCACTTGAGCAGAATCTGTCACATCTAATTTAAGGGTTTTAGTTTTATTCGGTTGAATACAGGATTAAACATTCCCAGTAATGTTTAATGTGGGAATGTTTGAATTAATCAGCAAATGTAATAGCATTTATTAAGAGTTGGTGAGTCTAAATGCATTTATTAGAGCTTTACAAATATTTATTTTTCTATCTCTATGAGCTGAAGTGAAATTTAGCCTCGGACTCATCTGCTTTGGGCCTTACACTCACAAACCACCTCGTGTTGCTCTGCCTGAAGCTGCAAGAGTTGCTGTGAAAAACTGCTTGTATGTTGGGTTTCTTTCCTGTATTCATATCAGTGGGAGTGGAGAGAACAGTGCTTTGAAGTGAAGAAATTTTTCCACTCAATAATTTAAGCTGCAGAAAATAGCTGATGCCAAATTTAGAAGGGACTATATTTTGCGCTCTAAAGTTGAAGGTTGCGTCCATAAAGCGCACACCAAATGTCTGAGGTTGCTTGAGCCCTTACAAAGCACATCAGAATCAGAATCAGAATCAGAATGGGTTTATTGCCAGATGTTGAGGTTTACAACATTAGGAAATTGCTGCGGTGCTTCAGTGCAAACAATAAGAATTAAAGTGCTATGTAGAAAGAAAAATATGTGCATGATATATACATGAGAATAAGAATTATGAGTGCTACGTAGAAAGATATATACATGAGTGCAGGTGGTGATCAGTGCCAAACATGGAATGATGCAGTGAACACAGCGTAGGGTCATGTGTTAGTGGTGGGAACAGTCATATGGTTATTGTTCATGTGTCCAACAGCAGAGGGGAAGAAACTGTTCTTGTGGCGAGAGGTTCTGGTGCGAATGGACCGGAGCCTCCTGCCTGAGGGGAGCAGGTCAAACAGACTGTGTCCAGGGTGAGAAGGGTCAGCTGAGATCCGGGCTGCACGCCGCAGTGTCCTGGAGGTGTACAGGTCCTGCAGAGATGGGAGTCTGCAGCCAATCACCTTCTCAGCAGAGCGCACAACACGCTGCAGTCTCTGTTTGTCCCTGATAGTGGCTCCAGCGTACCACACGGTGATGGAGGAGGTGAGGATGGACTCGATGATTGCAGTGTAGAATTGCATCATCGTCCGTGTTGGCAGGTTGAATTTCTTCAGCTGCCTCAGGAAGTACATCCTCTGCTGGGCTTTCTTGATGACGGAGGTGGTGGTGGGCTCCCACTTCAGGTCCTGGGTGATGGTGGTACCCAGGAAGCGGAATGAGTCCACAGAGGTGATGGGGGTGTCAGTCAGGATGATGGGGGGGAGTGGGGCTGTGTGCTTCCTGAAGTCCACAATAATCTCCACTGTCTTCTGGGCATTCAGCACCAGGTTGTTGTGGCTGCACCAGGACACCAGACGTTCAACCTCCCTCCTGTAGGCAGACTCACCCCCGTCAGAGATGAGCCCAATGACGGTGGTGTCATCTGCGAACTTGATTAGCTTGACAGACTGGTGGGTGGAGGTGCAGCAGTTGGTGTACAGGGAGAAGAGCAGAGGAGAAAGAACACAGCCCTGAGGGGAGCCGGTGCTGATGGTCCGGGAGTCCGAGACATTCTTACCCAGCCTCACGTGCTGCTTCCTGTCCGTCAGGAAGTCAGTGATCCACCGGCAGATGGGATCAGGCACATTCATCTGGGAAAGCTTGTCTCGGAGATGGTCTGGAAGGATGGTGTTGAAGGCAGAGCTGAAGTCCACAAACAGGATCCTGGCGTAGGTTCCTGGGGAGTCCAGATGCTGCAGGATGAAGTGTAGGGCCATGTTGATGGCGTCGTCTACAGACCTGTTGGCTCTATATGCAAACTGCAGGGGGTCCAGGAGGGGGGCCGTGAGGGTCTTGAGATGGGAGAGAACTAGGTGCTCAAATGACTTCATGACCACAGATGTCAGAGCCACGGGTCTGTAGTCATTTAGTCCAGTGATCCTAGGTTTCTTGGGGACAGGGATTATGGTAGAGGACTTGAAGCAGGCAGGCACATGACATGCCTGCAGTGAGGAGTTGAAGATGCCAGAAAACACTGGGGCCAGCTCGTTTGCACAGTGTCTGAGGGTGGCAGGGGACACACCGTCTGGGCCGGGAGCTTTCCGAGCATTCAGACTCCTAAACTGCTTCCTCACATCTGCTCATGAATATGAAGAGTTGTGGTCGGAGGAGGTGGTGTGAAATCCTCTTTTGTGTGGGGTGAGGGGGCGGGTGTTGCAGGTGAACAGTTTGAAGGTGGTGATGGCTCTATGGAGGGGGGAGAGGTGGGGGAATGAGTGTCCAAAGTGCCTCTATTGTTGGGGTCGTTGGAGGTGTGAAGGCTGCCTGATGGCTCGTCAAAACGACAGTAGAAGTCGTTAAGGGTGTTGGCCAAGAGCAAGTCGTCAGTGGAGTGGGGGGTTTTAGGCTTGTAGTTTGTAATATTCCTAAAACCTTTCCACACAGAGGCCGAGTCATTCTCTGAGATCTGCTGCTGCATCTTCTCAGAGTGCTGATGTTTGGCAATGTCCACTTCCTTAGTGAACCTGTACTTGGCCTCTCTGTAGCAGTCCCTGTCTCCGCTTCTGAGCGCCTTACTCTTTTCCAGCCACAGCTTTTTGAGTTTAGGGGTAAACCAGGGTTTGTCATTGTTATAACTCACCCTGGTGCGTGATGGCACAATGCTGTCCTCACAGAAGTGGATATAGGAGGTGACAGTGTCCGTAAACTCGTCCAAGCTGTTAGAAGCAGCCTTCATTGTGTCCCAGTCTGTGGTCTCCAAACACGTGCGAAGCTCCTCCACAGCCTCGTTGCTCCACAGTTTTTTGGTCCTCACGACAGGTTTGGAGAGCTTCAGCCTCTGTCTGTACGCGGGGATTAGGTGGATCATGACGTGATCAGAAAGTCCGAGTGAAGCGCGCGGCACCGCGCGATAGGCCCCGCTGATCGTGCTGTAGCAGTGGTCCAGTGTCCTCTCCTCTCTGGTCGGGCATTTAATATACTGCTTGTATTTCGGAAGCTCATGGCTCAGATTGGCTTTGTTAAAGTCCCCAAGAGCAATGATGAGAGAGTCCGGGTATGTCCGCTCCGTGTGGAGAATCTGCTCTGCGAGTGCGCACTGAGCTGCTAGCGCATCCGCGTCTGGCGGGATGTAAACAGCGGCCAGAATGAATGAAGCAAACTCCCGCGGAGAATAAAACGGTTTGCAGTGAATAAAAAGATATTCCAGAGAGGGAGAGCAGTGCTGAGCAATCACTGTTACATCTGTGCACCAGCCACTATTGATGTAGAAGCAGACACCTCCACCTTTGGTTTTACCGGAGAGAGCGGCCTGCCGGTCCGCGCGCAGCAGATGAAAGCCCTCCAGCTTGAGCGCGCAGTCCGGGA
This sequence comes from Mchenga conophoros, assembly GCF_057382185.1. Lineage (NCBI taxonomy): Eukaryota > Metazoa > Chordata > Actinopteri > Cichliformes > Cichlidae > Mchenga > Mchenga conophoros. The sequence continues at coordinate 32,718,507 of NC_140526.1, forward strand.
TGTCCTCACTGAGCCACGACTCCGTAAAACATAAGACACAGGAGGAGGCAAAGTCTCTGTTCATATCTACCATTTAGATTTTTCAATAAAAATCAAATGTACTAAAAAAAATAGACTTATAGTAAAAGTTTGGTGATGACTGCTGTCCTTGTGTTTTAGATCTTGTCAGGGGAAGAACTACAGTGAGCTAGAAAATAGTGGTGCAGAAACAGCTGAGGTCTCAAACTGGTGTCCCTGATAGATAAGATCCATCGGTTCTTCTGGCTCCCTGTTCTGGCTGTTGTCCATGCAAGGCCAGCACAATGTGTACATGTATGCACTTAAGCACCCAATGAAAAAATAACATTTGAATTATGTGAAAGATTTGAGGTAAAAGTCATAGCCAAACATTATATCAGTCAGTTTACAGTAGTTACCGAACGGCTGCCAAAGACCTACTAGTACAAGAAAGAGAACCATATAACGTGGGGGGAAACATGTAGGCTTCTTCAGGGGACAGTGAGACAGTACATGGAGTCGATACGTAGATTTTGAACTGACTGATTTTTATTTTTTATTTTTATTTTTTTAAACCCAAAAACAAACACAGTAGCTGTGTTTTCACCGTTTGAAGTAAGTACAAGAGGAAATTGTTTCCAGTGAGCTGCAGTGTAAAATCTGTAAGGCTGTGAGCTAAGGTTGAACAATTATCACATGATATTCTGGATAAATGTTAAAAGAATAGCAAAAAATAACCAAAATTATTTCATAGTTCTCCACCTAAGTGGGGGAAAATACTTTTTAAAAAGTTGTATTAGCTAAAATTACTAAAGTATAATGTCTAAATTGATAAAAAAAATAGTTGCAAATATGCAAAACCCTTACATAATAATCCATTCATCATTGATTAATTAGTCTTTTTTTGTTTTTGTGCATTTGTGTCCATTTTTGTCAAACATTTTGTAGTTTCATTTTAATTGCATGCTTTTTGTGGTAATTTATAGTTGATCCGGAGGGCACTGCCTGCATGGCTGAGGAGGACCTCGGCCTGCAACTGGAAGACTGGGAGGGCAGTGAAGAGAAGCAGGACGCACCGGCCATTTCAGCCATGGAAGACACTCTGCTCTTTGAGAGTAAGAATTTGATATGTGGCGTCTTCACTGGCACAATGAAGCAGTCAAGATATTATGTCTGTGGCACTTCAGCAAGGATGTATTTGGTCTAAATAATTCAGAACTTGAGATTCCGTCTTATGCAGTTTGGCATGTGGCAAAAATGTGTAGTGTAAGTGTCACAGACAAGCGAGATTTAACAGCAGTGGAATACTTTACTACATTTTACTGGCTTTCAGGTTCCCATGGTCTACTTTGGGGTGTCCTATCGTTTTTTCTTGTTTGTTTGTTTTGGGGTTTACATGCTCTTTCTTTCCTGTTGAGCTAATGTTTCGTAATCCTATTCATTCCTTTCTCCGCACCATGCAGAGGTCATCGTGGACAGTAACGGCTCAGATGAGGCAGCCGGACAGCAGCAGGCTTCTCCTTCTGCATCGGCAGCGGCAAAAATGAGCGCTTCTTTTGGAGATGATGGAGAAAAGGAGGAGGAGGACTGGCAGCTGAAGGAGGATCTGATGGGAGCCTTTGAGGGTGCACTGGATGTCGGTGGGAAGCGAGGTGACCTGCGAGGTATCCGGGTGCTAAAGAACGACCGCGTCATGGGTGCTCGTCCTGGTAGTGGGCCCTGTTTTGGAAACTGTGAGGATGACGAGGGAGCAGAGTGGGTAAGTGTGGAAGTTCACTGGTTTTTAAATGGCAGAACTGAGTTTGAGTAATCCTTGCCAACATCTGTCAGATATTTGTGAGTACCTTAATTGAGTATTACTACTACTTCAGATCACTTTCCAAGTAAAGCGGGTCAGAAAGGCTAAAGTGGATGGGTCAGAAAGTGTTTCCACCTCTGATGACAGCCAGAATGGGGACTCACTGCCTGGGGGTCACTCTGTTTTGGAGATCAGCGGTCCAACTATCCCATCGCCCGGTCCTTCAGGTAACACATAAACCTTTAGTATTAACTGACAACATCACGCACAGAGAAAAAGCCTCTCAGAGAGGTGTCACTGTATTTTTCTTTTTCTTTATTCTTTGGACAGGCCGTTGGAGAGACTACACAAGTCTTGGCTGGCCAGGGCCAGAGGAGTGCCAGCGGATACGGAGGGTGGACCTCACCACTGTAGCTAGCACTTGGTTGGCTGTTTCTGCCAAGAACATTGAGTAAGGCTCTCACTGTCCTGAATACGTTTTTATCCTGTATTTATGAAGTTCTAAACAGATTCAAAGAGGATTTGTTTTATTACCATATCACTGTGAAAGCAGGTGGCAATTTCATTTTTAACAGAATTTAGAAATGTATTTATAAGAAATAGACAGCTGGATAATTTCTTTTTATTTTCTCTCCACTCCCTCCCATCAGCATCACAGAGCACATAGACTTTGCCACTCCACTCCAGGAGCCAGCTGTTGAACCTTTATGCAACGCCAACCTAGCTGCTAGTATGCACACCCTCGACCACCTGGCAGGGGTAGCCAATCGTGCCGCCATCCATTACACTGGGGAGAGCCAACTGCGTGAGGTATGCTGAGGCAGAAGCCGGAGATAACAAGAGGCAACATATAAAATAAATGCAAACAGCACAAGACTGGAAAAAAGTTCCATGTTAAGGTTTCCTTTACAGAAGGATTTTTCTAAGAGCAAATAAGATGAACTTAATCACATCAAAACTAATGTCACTACATTCTAGTCTTCTCATCCAAATTGTTGACAAGCTTGTATATCACTCTTTTTAAACTTAAAAGTTTCAAATTACCCTTAAGTGGGGGAAAACACACAACATTTAAAAACAATCTCAGAACCTTCTTAAGAAATAAAAACACAATTTTGTTGTGTTTAACTTGATTGACAGGATTTTTTTAAACCCATCTTTCTTACAGTAGCTCATAGTGTGATTTATGTCTCTTCTTTTCCAAACCCAAAGGTCCTGCAGAACCTCGGCAAAGATAAGTTTTCCCCACAGTCCTTTGAGCAGGTGGGCACCCGCATTGCTAAAGTCCTGGAGAAGGTAAGGGCTCTCTGATGCTCCAAGGCAATTTAAAAAGAAGTTTTTGCTTTAGAATAATAGATTTTTCTACCTGTTATGACTTGAATGTACAGCAAGTCATGTTCATATATCAGGAGAATACTGTTTTACTGTGATTACCATTAGACTAGTATTTTAATAAAGGAAAGATGTCTAAAAATATATTCAGCTGTATAAACATCTGATCACTGGTCGTCTCCTTGGCGCTACAGCATGTTATTCAGAATATCCTTCGCTTTAAGTCAAAACTGAATCTAGCAAATATAAACACCCCACTGTGAAAGTCGGTACTGTGGTTTATTCACTTCTGGTGGTTTGTTTGTCCAGTCAGGCTTTATGATTAAACTCTCCAAAGTTTTTCTCTGAATATTATTGTACTTCTTTTGATAGCTGTACCATGCAACTCCAGTGCGACTAACACGGTTCATTGAGTTTTTCTCTTCTCTAATCCCTAAAACGGCAGAATCAGACTTCCTGGGTTTTATCCAGCATGGCTGCACTATACTGGAGAGTGAAAGGTCAAGGCAAGAGAGCCATCGACTGTCTACGACAAGCACTCAACTACGCTCCCCATCATATGAAGGCAAGTTAGGCAAAAGTTGTTCCCAACAGTGGTTTTCTTGTGAAAATGAAAAATAAATCTCTTTATATGTTGTTTTGTTTTTTTTGTTTTTTTCTCCCTCTCGTGACTTTTAAACCAGGATGTGCCACTTATCAGCCTGGCCAACATCTTCCAGAACGCCCGGCTATGGGAGGACGCGCTTACAGTGGCTCGCATGGCAGTAGAAATTGCTCCGCACTTCGTCGTGAACCACTTTACCCTTGCCAATGTCTATATAGCAATGGTAACAGCCACAGTCACACTTTTTTCTAATAATCCATCAATATTTACTGAGAGCTGCTCACCAGCATCATAGGTGCATCATACCACATCAAGTGTCTTTGTTTTCCTCGTCACCAGGAGGAGTTTGAGAAAGCCATGCGCTGGTACGAGTCTACTTTGAAGCTGCAGCCAGAGTTCGCTCCTGCCAAAGATCGACTGAGAACCATTCAGTGTTACCTGCTCACCAAGAGGGAACGTCGTCAGCCCTAAACCACTCAGCCAGTTTAATCCCAGTAGTACCCACTGGCCATGCACACATCAGATAAACACTCACACACATACATGCAGACAGAATACACATCAGAAGATTGCAACAAACTTGCACAAAGTAAAAGTGTAGGAAAAATGAACTAAGTCAAACATGAGGTGTCGAGCTTTATAATCGGCTGAATCTTGAGTCCTTGTTTGTTTTTGTTTTTTGGGGGTTTTTTGTGGGGGTGGGGATTGTTTTTATTTAATTTTTTTTTTTTAAAAAGGTCTAACCAATACCAAGAATTAAGTTTGAACTGTCATACAGTAAAACTGTAGATAATCTTGGCCCACTACTTGCAGGATTTTTGTTATGTCTCAAAATCAAAAGGCTCAGACTCATTTTTGCAAATCAATTTTTGCATGATTTGCAATAAAAGTTGGACAAAACTAATGACCACAGAACCCACCTAATTCTCTTACATTATTTTATTTAAATTGAAGAAAAGCTTAAACTGTCTTTCTTGAAGACATTTTACTGCTGTTTAATATGAGGAAGTGGGATCTATAACAAAAACAAAAAAAAGTATATTGCTCTATTACGCTGAAGGATAATGAGATACTACCGCCTGAAAATGGTACATTTTAATCTAAAGTAATTGGGGATGATACAGTATTTGCTTTTGCTGACACGGTATGGAATGTGCTTTTCAACTCGAGTTTAAATGAGGTTGACTCGATTAATATATTCCCTCACTATTTCTGCTTCTTAAAATGGATGGGGACATTCAGTTCTTTTGCACTTTTTTTTTTTTTCTTAAAGCATTCCTATTTATATGGGACCTAAACGATTAGATTTTTGCGCCAAGCTACAAAAGACAGAAAATAAACTATGCTATTACATTTGCTTCTTAACTTATGGAAATCATCTGGCAGAAAAATGATATCTCATTGCCCATCTATAAAAAGAAAAAATAATGATTAAAAAAACTGGAATCTGTATTAAATGTACAGTATTAAAGGCAGTGTGTGGATTTCACTTTGTTTCTGTGTCATTTCTTTGTTTCACTGGAAAATAAAAGCATTGGGGAGATTTCACGATTGAAAACTATGATCATAAAGACGAGCTCAGCATTCTTTTTTTTTTTTCCACTCATGTAATCTTAAAAAATTGCCAAGTAGTGGCGCTGTTTGAATTTTTTTTTTAACCAACTTTATTTCCCAACATTGTCCTAATGGGATTCGCAAAGAGAGAGACAAAGTTAAAAGTGTATTTTGCAGTCAAAAAGAAGTTGTATTAGCAGTCATTTATTCTATATTGCCAGATCTGCTACTCAAATACCCAAACCTGTTCCTTGGTTATCGTACCAAAACATGAAAATACATGAAAAATGATAAGTTAAAGTTAAATGCCTCTTGTATTCCAAAGGCTGTTATCAGCAGAGACTGACAAAGACTTCCCACCCACCCTCAGCTTGTTCAGATAATGTGGTTTTTATGCAGCATTCACCTGTTTTACTACTACTATGAAGAATGAACCTCTTTCAAAGGATGTTGTATTGGCATTGTGTGAGTTGAAGATAATAACAGATTTTCACACATTAGGACAGCAGAGCTGTACAATGAGTGTGTTATAGCAAAACTAAGATTGCCACAACATCACATCAATATTACCATAAGTTATTTTTTAAATAATATATGTGTTTTAATTATTTTGTGTGTGTATAACAAGTGCAAAAACAAAACTGAGTTTGCTCCCACTGAAAAGCACCAATTGTTTATGTGATGTGATTGTGAATATGGGCTTTAACAGTACTTAAATGACTAAAGCTGCCAGCAGTGATAAGGACGCCAAGCAGGTCAGCAGAGCACAGCTGTCACATTAGAAGCGTGGTTGTATGTACTCTATGCACTGACAGGAAAACCCTGCTTCTGCTTACAGCACCCCTGTGGTCAAGCAACAGATTTTCAGCCTGACCCAGTGGAGTCCATACGCCACATTTGGTGCAAATACAATCAAGGATTGCTGGTGTACGGTGCTTAGCAAATTCATTAGACCACATGTCATGAAAACGGAAATAGTCTGGACAGAAATCTGTCCATAAATAAATTCATCTGGACTTTTCTGAGAAGTCGGCAATGAATCAAGCATAGGATATATAAACTGATTTTTCTGCAGAGCAAATAACTTTTCTCTCACCTTAATCAAAATAAAGTGTTTGAATATTATTTTCTGCTTTTTTGTAAAATACATTTGAACATTTATGGCTAACAACAACAATATTATTTTAGCATTAAAAATATAAAGAGCTTGCACATACTGACAGATTAACCATTACAGAAACCTAAAAAAATGATAATTCTGGTAATTACCAATACTGTTAATTTAGGTCAGCTGTGGCAGAAACCTTATAATGCTCTAATACATTTGTTAGGCATCGTAGCTATGATCTCACTTCCTGTTTGGTGGCTTTGCTCCGATTGGCTAATGATCCATCTGATAACATGAGACTAGGTCTGACAATCATCTGTCCCAATTCTAATTGAGATTGAGAGGGAAAAAGGCGACCTGTGAAAATGCTTAAACTTTTTAGAGCAGCAGCAGACATCACAGTTCACTTTGAATGTGTCTTAATCCAAGAAGCCAAATGTCATGTATGTGGTTCAAAAGTTTTTTGTGCAAAAACGCAGCTCTAGCTTGACCCATGGTGGCGCTAGAACGCTCTGGGCACAGACGTGACACTGGATGCAGTTTTCTTCTTCTCCAGTGAAAGAAGAAACAGATGATGCACTGTGAGAAACGCTAGAAAATAACTGGATTTCTAAAGCTTTACACGTGTGAAACAATTCATATAGGCCTCATGAATTGAAACCTGGCTGTGTTAAGCATTGTTTACTTGTACACAATGTTGCCAGTGCAGCATGGAGTGCCTTAGAACAAATATGGAACGGTGTGTTCATTCACATAAACAACAGTATCTTTTTCTGCCGCCTTGTTCTTTTTTTTTCCATTTCATTTCCAGGATCTAAAAATGGCACACACACACACAAACACACACACACACACACACAATGCAGCCTGCTATTTTTAGAACCCTGGAAAGGAACAAGATGGTTGCAGAGAAGCTGAAGTGTATGCACAGACTCCTATAAATACAAGCACAACACATGGGGGGATTTGCAGCTGCACATTTGCTGCCCTTTGGATTCAGCACCACTGAGGACAAATGAGCTGCTGCATTGCTAATGGATGTTGTTTATTGTTAGCCCCCTCACCCACCCCCCAGCCTGTGCAGACGAACTCATTCTCCTCTGTGTTTTGGAATGTTTCTCAATGAATAATTGACTGGAGTGGTATTTTTGACCATCCCTGTCTTGGGTGCTGTATATAAATAGTTCATGTGCAGCAAAGCGTGCGTGTATTTATCAGGGGCGTCAGGCCTGGGAGTAGGAGCCCTGTTATGTAATAGGCATGTGAGTTGGCACACCACAGAGACGCTGCATTGAATGGGTGTGTGTGATGCTCTGTTCCCATTGAGTGTTTTCAGAGTGATAGTATACTCACTGGGAGTCCTTTGTCAAGTTTGCTGCAGCTGAGGCAGCTAATTTTGTTACTGCGATTGGTAAACATGAACTTGCATGCACCATGGCCTTTAAATAATGCACTTTGTTTGATGCATACGTTTATGCATTATAAATCAGCTGTAGCTCACTTATCCATGTTAGGTATTGATTTGGCCTTTTCACAGTATCGACACTGACCTTGTAAGTGTAATATCATGCAGCTGCTGTTGTTTTTTTTAATAGTGGGGACGGAGATATATATTTTGTGCAACACTGTGTTGCATTTCTACTGATGCAAATTTGAAAATTAACATTCAGAATAATTTTTGCAACTCTCTGTTTATATTCTGCCAAAATTGTCTGCTATATAGATGTAAAAAGACACTTGAGGTTGAGAAACAGTGGAACAAATGGCCAATGTTCTAAGATTCTAATTTGTTCTCATGCAAAACTTTTTGATGCCACGCTGAAATTTGTTATCACAGCTGATGGTATGTAGTTATATTTAGCTCGCTACTGCTGAATATAGTAACAGTGAATGGATGTTGCTGTAAGATATTACATAATAATAGTGAGTTTCCTACATGGACATGAAAGGAGATGACTGTTTTAAAGGCACAGTGATAACGAGAGGAAGGAGATTTCAACACGCGAGGAAGAATGCTGTTTTATTTGAACGTCTTCTCTGTAGCTGTTGTCCAGTGTGTGAACTGATTTCCAACAAAGTCTGTAGATACGGTCATTTTTATTTTATATATTCAACATTTAAAATAGTTTTTAAAAAATATAATAGAACCACACAACTGGATTATAAAAATACCAATAAATACGTACATTACATTCACATAAAAGTGAATGGGCAAAGTTTGCTTTGGTACACTATGCACATAGAGTCCACACATCATAGTACACACCATTGACCTTTTATTTCACAAAAAACTCCAAACATCAGTTGTGAGTCTGCTTACAGACAGAGGAATGGTTTATTTGAAGAGTTTCAGCCAGGATTTAGAGTGCATCATGACACTTCTTATGGCCTCTTGATGATGGACTCATCTTTGTGCTTCTCCTTCTAGACCTCAGTGCAGGATTTAATACAGGGAATAGCAGAATTTTTCTCCAGAGACTGCAAAGACTATTAAAATGTATTAAAATGTCCTTCATTGGTTTGAGTTGTATTTATCTTATATATTTCAATTTGTCCTTGAAAATGAGGAATGTCTCTAACACAATTAGAGATAAAGTATCTGAATTTCAGGAACGGGACCCCGCCTCTAAACACGTTACTTCCGGTTCTTATCTATATATGTTCCCTCAGTTCTACAAGCTGTTCATTCTTGTTTACGTCCCCCACCCTCCCTCCCCTTTTCAATTCTTTCACTTCTTCACTTCTATTTAGTACATGGGGATCTGCCAGGCCCAGGAGCTGCTTTCAGTCCCCTTCGAGGCCTTCCTCAAACCGCAGCTCAATTCATTTCTAAGCCATTCACCTGTATCTACTAAAACGCTGTCAACTGATTCCCTCATTCGATATGCATACATTTCCATTATCCCTTTTATTGGAATGGCCATTATTCCAGGGTGTACCATGCCCTTTGCTGAATGATACCTGGTTCAAGCCCTCGCCATGAACCTGATGTGAATAAGTGGTTAATAAAATGCATGGATGGATGCATACATTTCCTTTGCTATGCAGATGACAAACAGCTATATTTATCCATGAACCAGATGACCCTGGACAGGTCGCCAGTCTCTCGTAGGGTTAACACATAGACAGAGACAACCAATCGCACTCACATCCACAGGCAATTTAGTGTTTCCAGTTAACCTATCCCCACTAACTGTACGTCTTTGCTATTGTCAGATAATTCCCTGAAAAGCATTCATCTAAAATGCAGCAGCAAGAGTCCTGACAAAGACCAGAAAAAGAGCTCATATTTCCTGTATTAGCTTCTCTTCACGAGCTTTCTGTAAAATCCTAATTGATTGTAAAATCCTTCTTCCCACATACAATTCCTGAAATATCAGGCCACATCATATATAAAAACTTCATAGAATCATATTATCCCAGTAGAGCACTTTATTCTCAGACTGCAAGCTTACTCGAGGTTTTCAGAGATTTTGAAAGTAGAATAGGGGGACAACCATCCATCCATCTATCAGGCCCCTCTCTTGTGCAACCAACTCTCAGTTTGGTTTCAAGATGAGAAAACCTCCGCTATTTTTAGATTGAGCTTAAAATTTTCCTTCTTAATAAAGGTTATAATTAGGGCCAGATCAGGTAATCCTGTGTGCACCCTCAATTGATTGCAGCAGATGGCTGCCCCTCCATGAACCTGGTTCTTCTGGAGATTTCTTCTTGTTAAAAGGGAGTTTTTTCCCCATTGTTGCCAGAGCACTTTGGGAAGGGTTGTCATATGATAGTTGGGGCTTTCCTTGCTTTCTTTGTATAGTTGTATGGTCTTTACTTTACAAAATAAAGCACCTTGAGGCAACTGTTCTAGTGCCATACAAATAAATCTGAATTGAATTAAATTGCATCATAGGGCACTTTCCATGATGAATTGAGCAGATCTTCTCCATTTGTTTACATAATATAACCAAAAGTATTTACTCATCTGCCCTCACATGAATATGAACTTCAGTGACATCCCATTCTTAGTCTATAAGGTTTAATATGAGCGGGCAGGCGATGAGGGAAAGTAACAAAAAGTGTCCGGGTCGGAAAAAGGAGACAGGGAAGCAAAAGGGTTAAATTAAGGAGTTTTATTAACGTTTTTATTAATAACTCAACTAATAGAGACGGACAAGCCGCTATCACCATTTAAAGAAACAAACAAAAACTCAGGCATCGGTCAGTAAACTGAAAAGTAAGTAAAAAAAAGTTTAGTCACCAATCACTCCTCTCCACAGAGTGGGAGTAAACAATCACCGAACACAGCTCACTAGCTGCACCCACCAACATGGCTTGCTGATGGGAGTCAGCTGTCCAAAAGAAAAAGGTGGCACCTAGGGCAGGAGAGATGGTAGGACACGCCCACATAGGCAACTTCAGGAGAAGGCCCTGCTAGGTCCGTAACACCATTACTTCAGAAATGTATTTGTGAAGTCACACACAGATGTTGGATGGAGAAGGCATGGGTCAGAGTCTCTGCTAGTCTCTGATCGGGTTGAAGTCAGGCCAGTGAAGTTCTTCGGCATGAAACTCGCTCATCCATGTCTTTATGGACCTTGTTTTGCCATCCCAAAATTGTTACCACAAAGTTTGGAGCATAAAATTGACAAAATGTCCTGGCATGTTGAAGCATTACAAATACCAAGACATCCTTCATGGGCGCTGGTTAAGCTCAGTGCGTTGAGTGGGCGACCACATGCCATACGGCTGAGAGCAGCCCGCCCGGGTTTGAGTCGCACCCGCGGCCCTTTGCCTCATGTTTTCCCTCCCTCTCTGTCCCCACTTTGCTGTCCTCTCTCCACTGTGACTATCGAATAAAGATGAAAAAGGATAATGTTTTTAATAAAAAATGATAAAAATGTTTTTAAAAAAGACATTATTTGACTGGACCTAAGAGGCCGAGCCCAACTCCTAAAAAAACTACCTGACATCACCAGAGACTGTAAGCTGAACCTCCCACCCCTGTTTGTTTTGATACCATGGACAGCTCCTGAGAAACCTTGTCACAGTCTTTCCTTGGCATGCTGTTCCCCTACAGATCTATTCGTCGAGGTAGTCAAAAAAGGAGCAGAAAACAAGTGTTTTATTTAAATCACAATTAACGCAAAATAATTTACACTGAGCTATTTTCTGTCTTCTCTCTCAGAAGAGATTTCTGCAACTGTTTTTCAGATTATACTTTAGGTTTTGGATTTAACATCCTGAACTTTTTGTCTGTTCTGTTACACTAATAGCTTAGTCCCATTGCCACTGTGCCAGAGCTAGCTCTGTGTATTTTGTGATGTGAGAACTGAATATAACTGAATTTGGACTGTGTTAAGCAACTTTATTGTGTTACATTTTTTTTAACAAAACTATATCTAGGTTGGGCAACTATCTGGAAAGGTATGAGATTTTTTTTTTTTTTTTTTTTTTTTTTTTTACCTGTTTACTGAAACATATTCCAATTATAGTTATATAGTGAACATGGACAGAATGTGTAAGATCAGCTATCATTTGAAGGTATCCACATTCAAATTTGATGAAGTGTTTAGGAGTTCCTGCTTCTTAACGTGTGCCACCCTCTTTTTAAAGGGAGCCAAAGTAATTGGACAGTTGACTCAAAGGCTATTTTATGGGCAGGTGTGAGCAATTCCTTCGTTATGTCATTATCAGTTAAGCAGTTAAAGGCGTGGAGTTTATCTGAGGTGTGGTGAACTCATCAATGCAAAAAGACCTGAATGTCCATGGAAGACAACAGTGGTGGATAATTGTAGAATCATTTCCATGGTGAAGAGAACCCCTTTCACAACAGCCAACCAAGTGAACAACACTCTCACGGAGGTAGGCCCATAAATATCCAAGTGTACCATAAAGAGAAGACTGGTTGAGTTCAATGCAAGGTACAAACCACTCATAAGCCTCAAGAATAGAAAGTCTAGTCTAGACTTTACTTAAAAAAATGATGTGACACAGGACGGAAGCAGCTGAATGAATTCTGAGGTGTTCAGAGACATACTGTCTGCTCAAATCCAGCTAAACGCAGTCAAATTGATTGGGTGGTGTTTCATAATACAGCTGGACAATGATCCAGAACATACAGCCAAAGTAACCCAGGAGTTTATTAAAGCAAAGAAGTGGAATATTCTTTACTGGCCACCTGGTCTTAGCAGCTGAGTTTGCATTTTACTTGGTGAAGACTAAACTTCGGACAGAAAGGCCCACAAACAAACAGCAACTGAAAGTCGCTGCAGTAAAGGTCTGACAGAGCATTGAAAAGAAGGAAACCCAGTATCTGGTGATGTCCATGACTTAAGGACTTCAGGCTGTCATTGGCAGCAAAGGGTTTTCAACTAAGTATTAGAAATTAACATTTTCACTTATTTAATTTGTCCAATTACTTTTGAGCCTCTGAAATGAAGATAGTGTTTAAAAAATGCTTCATTTCCTCACATTTTTATACAGTCTTTTTGTTCAAGCCACTGAATTAAAGCTGAAAGTCTGTATGTCAACTGCATCTGAGTTGTTGCATTTAAAATTCAATGTGGTAATGTACAGAACCAAAATTAGAAAAAAAAGTTGTCTCTGTCCAAATATTTATGGACATAACTGTAGATGCCTTAGTTATGCAAAAAAGAAAAGCATTTTTGTTCCGATGCATCAAGTTTGCATATAATAAAATCCTACAGGTTGCAGCTTTAATGAATAACAAGGTGCTTCATTCATAAAGGGATAAATTGATAATCCAAAAAAACCCCTATAATTTGCTTAGGAGTGCCCCCCCCCCCCCCCCCCCCCCCCCCCCAAACTAGAGAAACCAGATCTCGCCCGCTTTTCTTTCCCGTGTTTATATTTTGCCTCTCATACAGTATAGTAAGCTACCTTGAGCAGAGAAACCCGCAGCGCCAGGCATGTTGAGTATGGGAGTTAAAAATAGCATCATCGGTCGGCCAAGCGCCGCTCCGTTACTACGCGTTTCAGCATTCTGCCCTGTGCAGTGAGAATCTGCAGGACTCAGACCGCGGCAGCAGGCTTGCACCGTGTGTGTGTGTGTGTGTGTGTGTGTGTGTGTGTGTGTAGTCCAGCTCCGCATGATCACACCGAGGGCCACTTGTAGTTGTGCTGAAAGGGTAAAACCAACCCACAGTCGTTTTAAGGACCTTTACCACCTTCACGGGCCTTGTGCTGTAAAATAAGAGCCGACAAGACACATCTGACGGCTGGTGTTGTCTCAAGTTGACCAACCGAGCTCATGTTTTAGGCAACTCACCGTTTTTATTGTCGTGCAGCAGGCTTTTACTCCCAGTGACACTACACAGAGCTCTGACATTACATTAGACCGTGGCCTTTCCGTATCACCCGCTGGTATTTTACATTTGCAGAGCTTCGCTGGTCTTTAGGCTCAACGTAGGCAATGGAGGCTCCTGCTTCCACCTTCAAAGTAGGAGATTCTCCACCTGACGTCAATGCCGAGTGACTGACGCAGCCCACAGGAGAAGGAAGTCTGCTTTATAACTAAATTTGTTATTGGCGTTAAACATAAAGCGGGCTGCATAAAAAAATGACCTCTTGTGCTAAAGCTAAAGCCTGGTTAGCGCGTTTTTAACCACATTATTTTATAGTCACATTTGATAGGCTGTGGGGCGTCCGCGCGTGTGTGTTGTGGATGGCGGGGCGCGCGGGGGGTTACAGGAACCGTGCTTCCAGCGGCAACACCATGAATTAATAAAAAATAAAATCAAAAGCCTATTTCTGCCTTCTTTCGCCATTCGGTTTAAATCAAATCGCATCCCCCCAGTGTCTTCTTTTTCTTTTCTTTCCTTTTTTCTCCACAGTGTATATTAGGGAAGACATGCGGGCGTGCTCGCGCGCGTGGCAGTGCAACAAGGAGGGAGAAGCGGGAGCTCGCGCCAGTTCTCAAACAGCCCGCACGCGCTCGAAATTCCTCCAAGGAACCTCTGCGAGCTTTTCTTTTTTCATCACGCGCGAGTTAAAAATAGAAACGGGGTTGGATCGTGATCCAGAAATAGATAGGGGGCATCACTCCTATAAAAGGCACACCATTCAAGAGTACAGTGAAGAAGCGGAAAGCCGGAGCACATTTTATGGTTAATAAAAAGAAGAAGAAGAAGAAAAGAGGCGTTTTATTTGGGGGGCCTCTTTTTACGCCACTTTTCGTATTTTTAAAGGAGGCTCCGCTGCTACAATGGTGAGTTGTAGGCTATATACTTTTCTGTACCTGCCTGATCTTTTTTTTCTCTGTTTTAAATGCTTTGCAAAAAAAAGAAAGCCGTTTGCTACAATGTTTCTATTCACAGTGCTGTAAAAGACGAGGGAACCACAAATGTTTGAAAAAACAAACAAACAAAAAACGCCGTGTCACGAGTGTTTTGTGTGGATTTCTGCTATTTTTGCCGCATGCTTGAAGGGATATCAAAGCAGTCCGCGTTTGCAGCTACGCGGGGATCACCCTCAGCTATGCTTAAAAAAGGGGGTGGATGTGTCTTTTTGTCGGTCTGCTCGAAATAATGTTGCCATTGTTGCTCTTATTAGCGGCACTTCGTGACGTTAATCTCAAGCCTTTCGCGGTAGACGAAGGCTGTTAGAGCGAGTGGGGAGCTGTCCCCGTGTTGGTGGTGCTGGAGTGTTTTAAGACTGGCTTTTGCTTCTTTTTACACTCTAGTTGTAGCTTGGTGCACTACGTTTTTCACAGTGGGCTTTTAGGGTGATTACTTCTCTCTGCTTGCTTTTTCCTCTTTTTTGTCTTTAATTGGTAGTGGAAAGCTCTATTATATTTTCGCTATTCTTTCTCCAACCCCCCATTCCCATTGCTTACGCTGCAGGGTGAGCAGCTCAAGCAGCAATCCGCCTCAGATACTCAAATATAGCGCAACCTTTACAATTTGATCCTTCTTTGCAGATTCCCCCCCTCTTCCGTGCACGATGAGTCTCGAGTCGTGACTGCTGAAAGTGAGTAAGGCGCGTGCTGCGTCAGTGGCGTCTGGCTTCGGTGCGCTCGAGACAGATGGGGGGAATCGTGACCGGCTGGGAGAGGCGTCCACGAATGAACGGCTGGACGGCCCAATGAAAACGAAGCGAGGGTAGGGCCCCTTGGTTCGGCAGCTGGAGGTCTGGAGCCAAATTAAGCGTTTGCAAATAAAGAAAACTTTATTATTAATGGGACTGAATGGGAGGGGGTATGATAGTGTTTTTTTCTTTTTCTTTTGCAGCATCACTGAAAGGGATCCACAAGTGGTGCAATCACATCACGACGTTTTCTCGCGCGCTTTCAGCTGATGTGATGGATTAAAAAAAAATATATATATATATATATTTAAATATAATTTTTTGGACTGGGTGTCACACTAATGTCCGTAGTGAACGTTGTTTGGGAGGGGGTGTTTCGGAGGCGGTGGGGTGAGGGGTGGTCATGAAAAACTGTCAGGTGCCTCGGCCTCCTGCTTAGGTGCTCCTTTCCTTTACGTCGCTATTGGTCGATGGCGACTCGTCCTGTCCAATCAGCTCGCTGCCATCCTCTGCTGCGTGTTAAAGTCTATAACGGCAATGAGATGCCGCCTCTCTTCGTCGCCGCTCTTTTTTAATAACAAGGATTCGCGCTGTTGCGAAGCTATGCCGATCCAGCGGATTCGAGCTCAATTTAGCTAGATACGTCTTCGCTGGGAAGTCATCTAAGCTCGTGATCATGTGCAAAAATCGCCCTAATGAGCAACGTTTCTTTTCTTCTCCATTTTTTTCTTTCTTTCTAAAATCTGAAAACACTTTGAGGATGAAGACCCCGAGGAATCGATGACTGGAGTTTTTTTTTTTCTTTTTCTTTCTTTCTTCTTTTTTCTGAAGCTGTTGCAGTTGTCCGTCACGAATCTTTTTGCGGTCTGGGCTTGCTGTGCATACATGAACCTGGGAAGCCCTTACCCCAAAAAGCATTTGTGGAGGATCCAAACATCGTTCGTGTTGTTGAGACTGAGAAGTCACATTGCTGCTGTCAGGCTCTGTGGTGTGTTGGAAGAATGAGATTTGGGATCACAAAGTGTACAAGTGTGACCCATGCTTTCAATACACACACACACACACACACACACACACACACACACACACACACACACACACACACACACACACACACAGTGATCAGTTGTAACAAGGTGTCTTTACACATTTCATTTAGATTTAATTTTTAAACACACGAATCTCTTGCACCTCTTGCTTTGATGCAGCACTGAGTGAACAGAGGGAAGGAAACGAAACAATCAGGAGTGCTGTCTTGCACCTCAGAACCCCTATCTAAACTCTCACACAGCATAATTATGCAGTTTTTTTTCTGTTGTGCTATAAATAAACAATTTATCCTCTACTAATATTTTTTTTTAAATTAATGATTTAGTTATTCTCCATAAACATTACATCTCCATCTGAATGCATTTCTTTCTTTCTTTCTTTCTTTCTTTCTTTCTTTCTTTCTTTCTTTCTTTCTTTCTTTCTTCTTATATTTGGAAAAGTTTGGAGCAATTCCAGTGAGCTCAAAATCTCTATCTTGATGTTTTCCAAAGCCATGTCTGACGCTCGTTTAAAAGACAGTTCCAGACAAACAAAAGTGGTCTAATCTAACAACACACAGACACACACATTTTTGTGTCTCCTTTAAACACTCTGAGTTTTGGTTAACGTGTGCAGCTTTGCCAAAACTTACTTGGAGTCCTGTGTTTAAGATAGCAAGATGAGATTTACAGTGTGAGTTACAGAGGCACCCCTTCCTATTAAGAACACATGCATTCTGCTTATTTATAAAAGAACTATCTTCTCAAAAAGAACGTGCTGGTGTGAAATACATTCACATGTCATTAGAAATAGAATTGTAAATAAACACGAAGGCTAGAAAAGCAGTTCTAAAGACTACAGAAAATGAGATAAGATCAAGCACATTCAGTATTGGTGCTGCTCTCTGTAGGACCTCAAATGAACCCTCAGTGTCATTAAAACACCTGCACCTTAAGTTTGGATGTTCCACGACATGAATGTACAGGAGGGGAAAAAAGGTCACAGCACACAAAGCAGTAAAACCTCATCCAACCTTATATGAGTTACTAAATTAAATTCAAATTCAAAAATTGCAGCCTGCGCTGTGAGGTATTACTCGGTGGGTTCCATAAAGACATAAAGAGAAACCCCCCACAAATAAGCATCTGGTATATAAACTGAAAACTGGACAGACACATGTCCAGATGAAGGAGGTAAAAATGAGCTCAAAATTCTGTGAGTAATGAATATATGAAAGAAAATTTTCAACATTTCTGCAGCTGGAAAAAGACACGTAAATCTGCCAACTTAAATAAAGTGTCTAGGGTTGTGAGGTGTGCGCATAGATGTCAAAGCGAAGATGTCCAGTGTGTGCTTCGTTTCTCATTTTATTTCTTTGTTGAATAGTTTGCTTGTTTAAAACATCTTTTCTCTATTCCTTGCTTATGGTTCTGTGAAATAAACTGGCTGCTGTAAACTGCATCACAGGGCACTTCCTGACCATTTCTTTTTCCACTCCCCTGTTTTGACTTCTGATGCATTTTCATTGTTAAAATTACAGCTTACTGGGCGTGGATATTCATACTAGTATCACCCTGTGTGCTTCTACTCCTTTATATCTGTATATATCTGTACATTTACCCCGTTACTCTTCACAAGCACCTGTACGCCATTGTGTCAATTCTGGCACAAAGAATGAAAGAAAATGTCTTTATTATGGCAATAATGTTGCCTCGGCATACTATTATTATTATTATTATTATTATTATTATCATTAATTCGCTTTTTGTCATTGTTCTTGGGTTTTTTTTTTTGCCTTTTGTACTCGCAGGTTTGTCACATCACACATTGGACAATGAGACACAGCAGCAGTGACCAAAGCACAATGAGGTCAGAAGGTGGAAGCACGTGAGGGAATCTGTAAAAGGGAAGTAAAGAGTAAAGTCTTTCATTTTATTTATTTTTTATTTTTTATTTTGCAAAATCAGCTGGTAATGTTCTCATGGTGTGAGGATGTAATCCTCACCTTCAACACGTACACAGACACACTCGCTGCGTTTATCTTGCATGCCCTTCTTTTTCATTCATCTTCTTCTTTTGTTCTCCGTCTGTTATTGTGGATCAAAACGCATTACGATCATTCCAAGAAGGAAACTGATTCGGCTTAAGCAAATTTTCTTTTACTCTTTTTTGTTAAATACTGGACTATTTAACAAAGGCACAAGGGGCACATTTAACGTGTTGACAATCAAATATTCATAATGTGTTTATGACATGCCAATACACAGTCCTGTGTAGGGTGCCTGTTTTTTCCAACCCACACTGCCGTGCATACACAGTCAGATCTCCACACATATGAGTGTTCAGATTATTGCACAATGTTATGATGATTGTGTGATTGTTCCATGATTTTTGGTAAACTTTTTAAATCTGCCTTAATCAGGATCGAATTCTGAGGTCACACACAGGCTGAAAGAAGCAGGAAGTGACCCCCCACGCCCCCCACCACCATGCCCTAAACCCCTCTCCCTTAGCTCCAGCATCTCATGAAGTCATGAGCTCCTGGTTTAGAAGAATATGTCCAACTCTCCCTATCAGCACCTCCTCTCCAGGACATCTCTTAAATCATCATAGCTCCGAAATATACACACACTGATTAGAAGGCAGTCTTTTGTCATTGTGTGTTGATGGAGGTTTGGGGAAAGGACAGGGACAAGGTAGAAATACTTAAAAGGGTCTTTTCAACAGTGAAGGACACTATACTAAAAAAAAAAAGCCTTTCACAAACCAAATAAATAATTTAAGGAAAACAGAGGGATTCTGAAATTTTATACTGGAAAATATACAAAAATGTAGATTAATGATGTGGTGTATGTGTGTTCCTCTCTTTTTCTACAGGGCTGTACTGCATGCGTCATTGCTGACATATGGGACCGCAAATGAGAAGCTGATTTGTAGTTTTAAATGTGTTAAACACGTCTGCGTCAAGCTCCACAGGAGATATCCCATGGAAATAATGTTTGTAAACGTATTAAGTGATGCCAGCTTTTTTGTTTTGCAGTGCTTTTCCTGCTTAGACGTAAAATCACTGTTAATTCACGACAGCGGGCAGAATGAAATTTTCGTTACGAGTTAATGTGCGTCTGTGCTGTAGTGCTGGCTTTTCAGACGTAAGAGTGGATGTCTGCATGCCTGGATTCGAGACACTGCCATTATGTGCAAACGTGCAGTGAAGAAAACGTGCAAAGTTTCCCACAGCATCCTGAGATTTATATGATTACTTTGTTGAGATTTTGCATATACACTGTTATGCAAATGTCACTAAATACTTGAAAGCTACACGCACGTGTTCTGCACCTACGTTTGTGTATCAGGCAGAAAGTCTTCAGATAAGCACAACAAGAATTACATAGAAACTATACAATTTTACAGTTTGCAGAGAAACTCACTTAGCATGGAGTAAGTTAAAATAAAAATAAGAGAAGTGAACTTTTCCAAAAAATATGTCAATAAATAGATACACTCCCTTGTAAAGGGTGCCCTAATAAATGCATTCAAATACGAGTTACCTTGAACATATAACATTTAACTCAGGTGTAGATTTTCTCCATGATAACAGACTTCTGTTTCCCTTAATGTAACAACAGGTAAGATAAGACACACATAGCATGTGAACAAACTGTATCCAGTTATTACTGAGGTGTGTGCGTGTGTGTGTTTTGCTATACAATCCTGTTTTCTTCTTCAAGATTCTTTGCTTTGCTATGTAATTCATTTCTTTTAAAATTAATATTACATTTCAGCTCAGTCTCTTTCTTTCTTGTTTTCTCTTTCAGGTGTTTAAAAAGTCAATGATATGTAAAACTTAAACAGATTTCCCAACTGTGATTTCATTTTCTCCTTTCCCCTTAATATACACCGAATTTCAATTTTGTGGTACATCATTAACTGTGTGTATTATTATCATTATTATTGTCTTTAAATAAAGTTATTTCAAGTCTCTATGCAACAACATGGATGATTAATAAAAGCCTTGAAAAATCCTGCATCGTGTGTCTTCATTAAGTTTGCATGTTTGATTTGAGGAGATACGTGTTGTAAAGAATTAGGTATTCACACATCAATGTGATTCTTTGCTGTAAAGACGCACATGGAACTACACAATAATAAAAGCCGGTAGATATGACGTATTGCAGTGTGTGTGTGTGTGTGTGTGTGTGTGTGTGTGTGTGTGTGTGTGCATGTGTAAGCTGAATCTGACAGACGTAAAGATTCAGAATAAAATCTATACTGATCTCCTGTAAAATCCTTGTAAAGAAAAAAAGGAAAATATAAAAGTTGATGAAAGAATGCGATGTTTGTGTGTTGTACAAAAACTAGTCAGTGTCTTAGAGTGCACGGACACAAATCTCATCATCTTGTCACACTTTTCTGTATCAAAAATAACAAACACAATGACATGTCTCTAAACATGTGGTGTTAAATTACTACGGTCCAGCACATTGCGTTATTAAAAGAAGTCTGTGTGCTTCTTATAAACATATTTTACTCATCAGGAGCTTAAAAAAAATAATGAAAGAAAAAAGTCAGATATATTTCTCGATTATTTATCAGCGCTGTAGGTTTGAGTTTCACTTTTTACCCACTCACTATCATGCCAGCCGTACTCACCATCAGACTCACGGTCACCACTTTAGGCACTTTACATGCGGGATGCTGGGTTAATCTAACTTTCATTCAGACTCCTTTGAAAGCTTAAAGCCAACAGTTCAGATCCATGTTTACAGTTGCTGCATTTCTATTTTTAGATGTCATGCGCTTATATAACGCTCACACTCACATTATGGACCACTCATGTCTGCTCCACTTGGCTGAACTGTGTACTCCGTATGTGTGTGTCTGTATATTAAGTTTGATTCAATTACACACATCGTGTCTATGAAACAAAGAGGAGTTACAATCAGAATAATCACGGCAATAAAACAAATAATCAAACCATTTGTTTTTTTTTTTTTAAAGAAAGCAGAGTTAAGACTAAATATCTATCACAAGTGGATTTGTGGACACACATCTTTGAAATTAAAACACAGGATTCTGCATGGTGTCAATTTATTATTTACACCTCCATCTGGGATGCTAAAAAATAATTTCCCACAAATTCAAAACAATTGTTTTTCAAAATGTTTTGGGTGGAAATGTTGTAAAAGAGTTTTGTTTTGTTTTGTTTTGGTTTTCTTTACAAGATTTCTTACTATATTTCAAAAACATGACACGTATATTTGCTAAACCCAGAAAACTCCCAAAAAAATGTAAGTTCTACTATTGCCATTAAATTGCCTTTAAAAACAGTAAGGTGTAGACAAAAGCAAGCATAATGATAAAATGTAAGTATTTTTATAAAAGAAAACAGGGAGAAAAAAAATACACACACTTCGGGTGTAAAATTGAAATGGGTGTTTCATATTGCATTTTCAGTCTACAGTATTTCAAACAATATGAAAACACAGGTAAAAAGAATGTGTGTTTTCATTGACTACTGAAAACTGATCAAATCACTGTCCTCATTAAAGCTTTCTACGGTGTAATCAAGACACCGTGTTGAGCACTTTTGAAATTGCTGCCAGTGGACATAACAGTATATACAGTACATGTATATATGTAGTCTTAAGATGGGAGAACATTAAACATTAACATCTACAATACAAGCATTTTCCCCACACAAGAGATTAGAAACACAACTGGCACATTTAGTGTACTACGAGAAAATACATGAAATACAGAAAAGAATATGAAAACAAGAAAAAGAAAAGATGGGCAAATTTGAGCAATTAATAGAACAATGCAAGCAGGTTCAGCTTCAGCCTGAAAAAAGAAATGTTTGTTTAAAGTGACACTTGGAGAAAAGGTATGTGCAAGCGCATATACAGCTATTAAACAAACAGAGAAAACACGTGAAATAACACAAGCATGGTATGGCTTGGAATACTGAAGGTGTAGTATTAGTGTTATTATTTGTGGGAAGAAAAAAAATATTCAGTATTTTTAACCAAAGAAGGCAAAGCACACTAAGGGCAAATGAGAGGTAGAGTTAGGGCACTATAACGCTTACAATATTAAGGGATGAAACGTAAAATAAAAAAGTAAGATTATAAACATTAGAAGGACGTAAAAGTAGAAACTGATATGATGTTACCAAGTTAGTAAATCCTTAAACCGTAATGCTTCATCGAGTGAAAACGGTCCCTTTTGAAATGTGATTTTTTTTTTTTTTAATTAAAGTTGTTACTTTACACCAACATAACAGGTAGGAAGTTAAGATGTTATATAGAAGAATTTAACGCGTATATTTTGCAAAACATTGTAGCCGCATGACGGTCGTTTTGGGTCCAGCCTGTGCTGGAACAGTAGGTGGTAGTAACGAGTAGATTTGTTGCGATGGGGGTTTTAAAAGCATTAAAAGAAGAAGAAGAGAACGGGCCAATCACAGGCAGTCAAACACTGATGCGGAAGTGTCCAACAGAGGAAGGGTTCTGGCTGACGCATGTATGTGCACTTTGAGCACTTTGTCATCACGTTAATATAGATACAATAAATTCAGGCACTAGTATAGATACGCAGTTCAGACACAGAAGTGTGTAGTGCAGCTATGTCGTTCAGCGGAGAAGCCGTGTTTCGGGCCGTGGAGGCACCGCTGTTCTGGCTCGGTGCTCTGACCGCGGCCTGGTTGTCTCTGTGCACCGTGTACCGATTGCTGTCCGGGTTCAGGGTGTGGGTGCTGGGCAACGGACGGCTCCTGTCACCCGCCAAACTAGGAAAGTGGGCAGGTGAGAAACTAATTGGGGAGACTACCAGCCAGTTTTATTTATTCAAGTAGTAATGGTACAATATAAAGGGACCTGTCCTGTTGTCCTGTCGGTTTTATTAAGTATTAAGTAGCTATTCTTTGTCTGAACATAACACCCCACCCCACTATATATATATATATATAATTGAAATGTGCAAAATGATAGTTTTTCTGATATGTAAACAGAATTAAACAGTGGAGCATTAATCTTTTTTCTGTTTAACTTTGTTACAGTGTTATTCTGTAGTATAAGTATTATAAGTCACTTCCATAATAAATTCTTTTATAACTCAGTACTGTTTGACACATTAGTTGGTAACATTGCAGGGAAAGTATTGTAATCATTATTACAGCTTATGCGTCAGCTTATTTGACCATCGTTTGAAATCATAGAGGAAAGACGAAAAAACACCCCCTCCCCCCCACACACATTTTATTGATTGGTCTGATGTCATGATACCTGGTCTATCTTTTTGATTTTGGATTGAAATTATATCTGATCCATATGTGGTTTCTGTGTATCTCTAGTTCCAGGGTTGAATTTCTTTAAGGTCTCACATGTGCTAAAAAAATCTTATTTGACTGAGATTATCAGAACACCAGCTACAGCTAACAAACCGATGAACAGTGAGAGTAACTCCACTGAGGCAGAACACATGGCTTGTATTAGATGAGGTCCTATGCAAAAGCCCTGCTACTGCCCTTATAAAAGCAATTTATATTTGCCAGTGCCACTATCCCGAGTCAGGTCAGGTCTTTGTTTGTTAGTCTGAGAGTCTGACCACTTTTTTTGTTTGTTTTTTCTCTTGTAAAATCCTTCGGCGTCTTAGGCAGAATATTTAGCACAAATGACCTAAAGTATGGCACGTACCATTGCCTGATGTCCATGAAAAATGAACATTTTTCTCACCAGATTTGGTGCTGTGCAACTTTGGCCTTTTAATAAAATGTAGCTGGTGCCTTTCACTGTAAGATACAATCCAAATTCAAAGCAGGTGCAGGTTTTTGCATTTTATAGATGCAATAGTTTAACATTTCTAATCACACCTCGTGTCTCTGTAGTTTATTTGTTTCTTAGGGTGAACTGGATTGCACTGGGCTGTGATGGTGCACCTAACATAATACAGAATGTACAGTGGACTACAAGCACACACGGTGCTCTCTAATGGACTCTCCTATTCTTGAAACCACTGGGAACGACTCATGCTGGGGTTGTTGCGGTGTGTCACAGCTGTGGCTGCTCTGTTTAATGTTTCACTCTGGTGGGGTGATTGTGACGTATCCAGTCGTCCCATATTGCTTCAGCATATACTTGTTACACACTAAGACTTCTTTAGTAAAGCAGCAGAAAATCCTTTGATGCCTTTTTTGTTTAAAAGGAATACATAGTGTTGAAGGGATGATCAGCCCTTTTGTCATCACTTGTAAAACAGTTGCAAGTCTTATCGTTGGATTATGGCTCGAGGGGATTATCAAGTTAGATTGAATGCTGTCCATCTGTCCTACCTGCTTACTGATTGAACCTTGAAATTTGAACAGACTGGCCTGCCGGGATTGCTTTGGTGTTGGCAAGTCTGGTGTACAAAGTTCACACCAACATCAGAGTTGGTAGCTCACAAATCTCAGAAGTTTTTTACATAATGATTCATTTAGGCACCCCAGAAGAGCCCAGGACCTGTAGGGCCTGTCAGTAAAAAAACTACATAGTCAATGAAAATCCAAACCTGAAATTAAAATGCTTATAAGGCATCATAGAAGTATTATCAATGCCTTTCCAATCTCTATTTGCTGATTCCACAATCTTTTGATTGCATATTTATATTGTATATTTCTCTTTTTGTCTTGGACACGTTCTCCTGACTCCTTTACCATTTCCAACAATTCAAGATTCAAGGCTAAAATCAGAGGACTCTACATCTTTCTCAGCCTTTGCAGCTCCAGTCACATCAGTGTGTTAGAGAGGAGCCAAATGTTCGGGGGATGTGAACCGACGACGCCTTTGATCTTTTTTTTTGTGCACGGCTAAAAATGGAAACGCAGAAGGGGAGGGAGGATATTTTTGGATTCCAGATGCAAAATGATTCAGAATATGCAATGAGGCAAAGGGAGCCCGTTAGCCTCGGCTACTACTTTCATTCACAAACTTTGTCTCACTGAAGTGGACTTGATTGAGGATGGCCCGATTATATAACGGGACTACAGCCATTCATAAGTTAGCTTTACATGAGACGCAGGATCCTCGTGATTCTGGTTCAGCGGTGCCTGCATTTCACTGGTGTGTGAGAGAGAGAGCAGGAGACTGTGAGGGAGAGAGAAAAGGGAAGCTGTGATGGTATTACACATTCTAATCATACGTTATCTGAGACAATGACTTATAAAAAATGCAGCTGCCTTAATGCATTGTGTGACACTTGCTGAGCATTTTATTAGGAAGGTAAGCTATTTCTCAAACATTGCTTCAAATGACATAGTTGTGACACGTGTGACATACCAATACTGGATACAGTTTTGTTTCCACCCTAAACTTTTGATGGTTGCAGACTTTTATACAGTGCCGTCTGATTTCACAGACGGCACAGTTTTGTTGCTTAATGGTGATTGGCAAACTGCTTATAGGTTTACCTCACTCCGATCTGCCGGCATCAGATTCTGCTCCACATCAGTGCGATTCAATTCACAATTTGTGCAGATTTGCAACTTGCACATTTGCACTTCAAGCCACCTGTCTTGCTTGGTGAATCCAGCAGAATGCCAACTGGGGAGGTTCCTGAAGTCTGCTGAACTAATTCTCAGCTGTATGAAAAACATTTAGACTTTTGTTTTGCATTATGGTGCGTTACCCTGCTGGAAATAGCCATAAAAACATGGGGAAATCATGACAATAAGGGGTCACTACTCCACATTTAATCAATAGTTAATTATCTTTGCCTCACTTCGGCAGTGTTTACTGTCTTGTCTCTCTCCCATAACCCCCAATTGGTTGCGGCAGATGGCCGTCCCTCCCTGTGCCTGGTTCTGCTGGAGGTTTCTTCCTGTTAAAAGGGAGCTTTTCCTTCCCATTGTTGCCAAGTGCTTGCTCATAGGCAGTCATTTGATTGTTGGGGTTTTCTCTGTGTTGTTGTAGGGTCTTTACTAATGGTAAATGGCCTGTATTTATATAGCGCTTTACTAGTCCCTAAGGACCCCAAAGCGCTTTACACATCCAGTCATCCATTCATTCACGCACACATTCACACACTGGTGATGGCAAGCTACATTGTAGCCACAGCCACCCTGGGGCGCACTGACAGAGGCGAGGCACTGGACACTGGCGCCACCGGACCCTCTGACCACCACCAGTAGGCAACGGGTGAAGTGTCTTGCCCAAGGACACAACAACACAACATTCAACCTTCCGATTACAAGGCGAACTCCCAACTCTTGAGCCACGATCGCCCCAATATAAATTGCCCTGATGTGACTGCTTTTGCACTATATAAATAAAATTGAATTGAATTAATTGAAAGGGGATATACATGGTCAGTAACTATTCTGAACTTGATTGTGTGATTCATACTTTAATTGACTGGTTTTCTGGCCACAAAAGGTGCCAAGAAAACGCTGTTTCACCTCTAGCAGCATCCTGGACAGTCGAGTCCATGAGTTCATGCGTCATTTTAACCCTGCTTTCTGTCTGATAACTTTTTATCCTCTTGTCCCAATTTCGGCACAAGATGGTTGACTTTCAAAATGCTGAAGTTGAGGCGTTAAAATAAGAGTGGTTGGTAAAATTCTCATTTTGTTTAACTTTTCTGTGAAAACAGTTTTGTTAAAAAAACAAAAAACAAAAATCAGTTATTGTCCTTATATCTTGTAAGGTGTCATGAAATCCTGCGCCCCAATGTTGTTCACATAGTAGCACTATCATTGGAACACCTAGCCAGTCTAACCTAGATTTGCCAGAGACTGCAGTTCCTAAAATAGATCTTGTTTTATTTGAGTGAAGGGAACATGCACTCAGCTGTAAAATGTTTTTCCTTTTTTTCCCTGTTCTGACTGCAAATCACTTCATTCTTAAAACAACTAAAAATAACCCAGCCTACGTTTTCCTCATCATTGTGCCTCCAGACTCCCCCTGCACTCTCCTCTCCTTTTCCCTGTACTATTTTTAGTTGCCCTCAGGATCCCCTGTGCTCGTGTTTGTCATTTTCTCTTCTCTTTTGCTCCTCCACTCCTCCCTTCTGTTTGGCTCTGCTGCAGCCCTAGAGGATGCTTGGCATCCCGGCATCATCTGCACTCAAGACAATCACACAAAGAGGAAAATGGGCACAGCAAAGGGCAGATAGATGGATGAGCACAAGAACAAATGAAGAGTAGTGTTAAAATAGCAAAAACATTTGCTTAAAATAAACTCTTTTAAGGTGGTATTTGTATTAGACATTCCAGAAAGAGCACAGAGAGCATTTGAACATGTACAAATTGAAAATTGCTGCAGCCGTTGTGCATAAGTCGTTGTGTTAAAATCAAGAATTCATCCTGTTTTAAAAATGGGTTGAATTTCAATGGTCCTTGCTTCTGGTAAAACAGTAAATAGAAAATCCAAAATCTGTAACTTGTGTCTCACAGGGTGATGTCAGCGACTCTTCTTAAATCTTAAGGTACACTGAGCATAGCTTATTATTAGGACATTGTAATAAAGGTAATATATGGAGAGAATTTCAAAAAATTAACTGATGACTTGCTTTTAAAAAGCAATTGCACTAAATGGTTGTATCACAGAGTCTTGCGTTGGTGCATTCCATGATGTTGTCCGACATATAAGATGTCCTTAGAGTAAGAGTATACATACTGGGGACATTAAAGTTTAAAATATTTAAATTCTTTCTGCACTGTTTATTTTACCTTGTGCCACCTGTACCACCAGAAGGAGGCAGTAAAGACCATAGAATATCTTCCATGACCTGTTGGACCACCAGTCCAACATGATCGAAAAATCAGGTCGGATATCCCTGTGTTGTGCGTTGTTCTTGGATCAACATTTTAATCAATCAACTATTCATCGAGGATCAACATTGCATCAGACCAATCACGCTGTTATGATGTCATAGCTTTGCAACGTGGGAAAACACCTGCTGATGTCCACTCAGGAAGAAATCCAAAAAAGGGGCTGTTAGGATTGGGGGTTGGGATGTGATCGCGGTTAGGGTTACAGGGCTATAGGTAGGGTGCGTCCATGTTGCAAAACTATAACTTTACTACAATGTAATTGGTCACTTGTGTTCTTGAACCTGGACCAACATTAGTTTTGGTGATCCAGGAACTATACCAACATGATGATATCAGTTTGAGCAAAAAAGACTCCACAGTTTTGCTGATGGCCACTTACAGCTGTTTTTAAGGCAAGCCGAACTAAATAGATTCCCATGCTATGGGGCTGAAATGTTTTAAATTGAGACTTTAACATATAGTGTTCAAAACCAATGGGCACCATTATGATGTAACATTAGCTACATACATCCATTTTTATGCAGCGCATGGTTACTAACAGGTGTTGTAACCAGGATTGCTAGATGTGAAAATTATACAAAAGGGGATTATGCACCTCAGATCCCTCTTTAACTGTGGACTGTTGAAAGTGCAGTTGGGTGGAAGATGGTTAGTTTTGTCGACCTATAATTTTTGTCTCAGTTTTTGTCAACGACCTTTATCTTTTGTCTGACAAAAACAAGTCAATAACTAAATAAAAACTAATGCACGAGTAGGGCTGCTCAATTAATCGAATTTTAATCACGATTACGATCTGGGCTTTCAACGATCATTAAAAATGACTGAGCCGATTATTAGCCCCTCCCTCGTTTATCCGCGACACCTTAAAGGCCGGTCCGTGAAAATATTGTCGGGCATAAACCGGTCCGTGGTGCAAAAAAGGTTGGAGACCGCTGATTAAGAGGACCCGAGGGAAGCTCGGAAAGCTAAGCAGAAGTTATTTGGAGAGGAGAGTGACTGCCGTTGGTTGAAAAGAGAGGTAAAAAAAAAAAAAAAACTTCAGTGGTGTTGCACACTATTTTATATTATTTTTTAAAGTCATTGTTAACCCTTTAAAGCCGGTCAGAGCAGCACGCTCCGTTTTGTGTAACTATTTTTAAATCCCTGTAGAACCTGGACCATGTAAGCTAGCGCAATAATTTGTTTTGCATATGAAACCAGAGGAGTTGTACTTACATCTCATACCATCAGCTTGTCCTCGGTCACGGTTTCCTTCCACATAAAGCTTTGCAAAAATTGCATAAAAAGCACTTGCAGGAACAAAAACATAATATTCCAGAAACACGCTTCGCTGATCCGATCAGCTGTTCGTAACACTTCCCACAGTGAAACAGGCGTCAGCGCGAACTATCACATGTCCGCCATTTCCTGGCCGAAACCGGAAGTGATGTCATTTTCGCGGAAATGTAGTTTTTTTTTACTTGTAGGCCTTAAAGGCCTATACTGGTCATGTTTGACTTTTCTGAATAGTTTCTGGGATGCTTAGAACTCGAATTGCACTGCTGGAAATAGTTTATTTTGATGCACCTGCTGTTTTCTTTGAAAATTTGCATCATAGGATTGTTTTTTTGTTTTTCCTGCAGTATATAAAAATTGGTGTATCTCCAAAATAAAACTATGAACACACTCAAAATAAGTTTCCTGTTGTTGTAAACTATTTTTTGCAACTTTTTTGTATTTAAAGTTTTGAGGGATAAACCTCTTAAATTTCTCCAAGTAGAAATATATGTAAAAAAACAAACAAAAACGATTTTCAATTTTTTTTTGTAGTTTATTGCACTTTTTTGCAATTAATGTAGTTACTATGGACTTAATTCATACATATTATTAAAATATGGGCTATAACAGTTGTATAGCAACTTGAAATGCTCCCATAAATGGCACTACAACATGTAAAAAAATAATATAAGCTCTGGCGGACTTGGTTCTATAGTAGGTCTTAAAGGGTTAAATAAATATCGTCAAATAATCGAGATCTCAATTTCAGTGAAAATAATCGTGATTATCATTTTTGCCATAATCGAGCAGCCCTATGCACGAGGATCAGAAACTCTGATGAAATCTATTGACACTTTCATCAAATGAAAACAGGATGAAAATATTCTAGAGAGATGAGACTTAGAACTAATTAAGTTGTGTAGTAAGGCCGAAAAAGTTTGGAAGTGATCCAGTGAGAAGAAATTAGCTGTGCGGTGAGTTAGATGCCCACATTTGATCTGCCCCCAACAAACAGGGAGTGGGTCCTATGCTTCTGGGAGAAGAAGATTGGACATATTTTGCATTTGATGTCAAGGGAAATAAAACGCTTTGTAAACCGTGTGGAGCAACCAGTAAAAACATACCAAACTTTTACACTTGATATGATATTTAAATAACTAAAACTGAAAGAACTTAGATGCCTAAATTATGTCTAAAACTAAATGATGTTTTAGTCAAAAGACTGTGACTAAAACGAAATCAAAATTTGCCATCAAAATGAACACTGGTGGAACACACTGGAGGGACAGTCAGACAGTTCCCAGTGGAGCAGTACTTAGGCTTAAAATGCTCAACCCCCCTTTTTTAATCTTTAACTTGTAAGCTAAATCATCAGTGTGCATTCTCGTGAATAGTGAGAGTAGTTTGAGTACTGGAATTGCAATGAGGAACAGAACATGACTCATTCTTTAGTTTTAAACATTTCCTTTCCACAAACCTTTGTTGACTATTGTTTTTTGATGGTACCGTGCATATCTTTTGTTGACTATGAATGGTCCCAGGTAGTGAAGTTTGTTCTGAACAGACTGCACTTATGTCGGTGCACCTTGCATGTAGTATTTAATGAGCCTAAGCGTCCTAAAAGCCCTAGTAGCAGACCCTAGAGGCTGAACTGCTCAGTGCACCCAACCACACTGATGTGGTTTGACCTAACCCACACAGCAGCATTCCCATCTTAAGTGCACTTTACTTTCAGAAGTCTAATGCAAAAAAAAAAAAGTAAGAAGGGACTAAATGACAAAACAATAGGAATATAAAATATAATGGACAGTTTCTGAAAACACAAGAATGATATTGTACTCAAAGATGAGGCAAGTATTCCTCTCTAAGTAGGGCCTGGCAGGTCATTCAGGGACATATTGTAACATTTCGACTCACCACGCAACTCCCCATCCGCTTTTTTGTTATATTTAGCCAGAGGTGTGATGAATGGTTCCTTCTGAAAGATGGGAATTGCTAAAAATAGGATCCTGCTGCCGCTGCTGTTTGTGCCAGGCAGTTCCAGGGCATCTGCTCGCTCGACTGCCACTGATGACAGAGAGGACCTCTTTCCCCTCACCCTCCCTCACTCTCTTTTTGTCCTCCTTAGTCACCTCAGCTGCTCCCTGTCAACCGTGTCCTTCACTGCATCTAAAAGTAAATCCCTTTTATTGTGCTCAAGCTTTTTGCGCTGGGTCATAATTAGCCTTTCTACACAGCAATTTCTTGACATCACTTGTCAGTTAAGTATTGTGTCATGCTTCGAAGTAGATCTCTGTGCTGATAAAGTTCCTGTAGGTGGCACTCTTTAGCTGTTCATCTGTGGTGGCTAGCACCGCTCGGGTTTTCTGCAGTATGTTTTTTTGCTTCTACGTTTTGACAAACAAAGACAAAACAAGTCTAAAGTGGAAGAGGCAGAAAGGCTTCAGGTCCTCAAACTGACAGTGTGCATCTAAAGTATCTCTGATTGTGAAGTGGTCACTCACTGGAATCCTTCACAACAGGACAGTCCTCTAGTACTTTTGAACGAGAGTTCAATTCTGAAAAATGTGTAAATTCCTTTTTTACGTAGTGTTATAATTTCAGCTCCTTAGTACCAATAAATGAAACATTACTGCTACAATAAGCGACCTTGCTGTAAGGTTCTGTTTAATAGCGTGGCTATACATGTCTGGCAACAGTTTGAGGAAAGCCCCTTCCTGCCTAAGCTTGACGTTGACCCCTTAGATATATCTAGGCTCATTAAGAAATAGTTCTTTTTTGTTGTTGTTTTAAGCCAACTTGACTGACCTGCTCTTAGCCTCCAGAATCCCTGGGATGAACACAAAAGCTGAGTGTGAGCATCAGCTGGTTGACCGCCCTGCACCGATGCTCTTGTGGTGGAAATGGAGCAAATCCCAGGACCTAAGTTCCGAAATCTCCCTCAGCTTTGGAGGTTGTTAGAGAAGTGGATTAACCTCATTACTTGGCCCTGGGATGACATCAGTTACATTCATATGCCCATATATTTGGCTACATAGCACATGTCTTCTTTGGTCTGTTTAAATATGTTTTGCTTGCAACGCTCTGTTATAACAGAAGTCAAAGCTACGGCCCGTAGAGATTAATGTGATTAAGTCGTAATGGGTCAGTCTGTGATATATTTTCAATATGTTTTTCATATGTTTATCCAGTGTAATTGAGCATAAGGGAAAGGCTGTATATTTTTACATGTGTACAAAGGATCTTATTAAGGTGCGAGTAATGGTAATATAGTTTCCTTGCTAATTAAGTCTCTCTCTGTTTGTAGTTGTGACAGGAGCCACAGATGGGATTGGGAAAGCATATGCAGAAGAGGTAAGGGTCTCCCAGAGGTGTTGAGTTATGAACTTGTACTTGAAAATAGTATGTGCCTGTAATAGTAGATCTATAAACATGTAACACCTGATGGTGAGTACGGTTAAAAAAAATATTTTTCATTTTTTTTTTTCATTTTTATACAGAAAGTAACACATGGAGAGCCACACAAATGAGACAAAAGCATGGTCACTGAAATTTATTTATTTAGGAAAATGACCCAATATGATGCATGTGAGTTGCAAAGATTGATCTGTAACTGGTGTGAACATCTTGCACAGCAATAACTGCAACTAAATGTTGAGAGCCGGGGTGTGAAACACCAGGCTGGGGGGCCAGAATCGGCCTGGCAAAGACCCCAATCTGATCGACTATATGGCTTTGGAAAATGGGAAGAAAGAAACTTTAGGATTCTGTATTTTCAAGTTCTACAGCTTTTCCTTCTGATAAAGACCTCCTCCATCCTTAATCATATTACACCAGAGTAATTCAGTAATAAATAAAACAATTAGATTACAGAAAAGTTCCTTTTTTTTCAGTATCTACTATAGAAGTGTTTTTTTGTTTTTTTACAATGAGTAGTTAAACTTCATTAGACTAACAGGCCACTTAAGATCAAGGTGGGTTGTACGTGGCCCACGGTGTAATATGAGTTTAGAGTAACTGCTGATCAGTCCTTCACATCACTTTGGATGAGTGAGTTGAATTAAATGTTCAAAACATATTTAACTCGATGACAGGTATCCTCACATGAAGCGCTCGCTTCAGGCCATTCCACAATATCTTTTGATGAGTGAGACCTCGGCCATTCAAAACATATTTATTCCTCTTGTTCGTTTTTTGTTTTTTTGTAGAATGACTAGTTTTCAGGACATCTTTTATCTTGATGCACTGTGTGACCCAGTTTCTCTTGAGATTCCATTCACGGATGTCCTTGAATTGCACTTTCGAATTTGCTGCTGTATTTAAAAATTTACTGTTCCATTAATGACGGCAAGCTGTCGTGGCCCACATGCAGCAAAACAGGCCTAATCTGTGATGTTTCAGAGATGGAATAAGGTCCTGACGCTCGAATGCAGCGATTTTCCCTTCTTCTAAACCAAACGCCTCTCGTATACACAATGAAGTTTTTCTTTGCTCTTAGCTGCCCACAGAGCTCTGTTCAAACAGCCTTCTGGCTTGCTAGTGTGATCTTTAGCAAACTGGCTCTGGGCAGCAGCGTTGGTTTTTGGAGTGCAGTGACTTTCCTCTTGTGACCCTGCCATCCATGCCATTGTTACTTAGTGTTAAGGCACACACTGGGTCTATTTGTTGGCAGGCAGACCACTGCTGTGAACAAGAGCAGTGTTCTTGATTTGAAGTCTGGTTCAAAGTGAATCAATGGAGTCCAAACACTTATTGTCTGTTTTGCATCAAGTTTATGAGTTTTTGAGATACTACCTCACCTCAGAGACATGTGGTATAGAATCATTTTCAACAAGAATCTCTTATATTTCCCATTAAATTTATTTACTTGAGTTTCCATTTTTAGAAACCAAATGACAAAAATAAAATCTACAAACTTTGCTTTTTAAAAGCTTTTTCATCTGCATTTGGTTCACAAAGTTGCATTTTCAGTTTTCAATATTAATTTGGTATTAATTCAAAGTAATAACTTTGACGTCGTCATAATATTGCAGGATAGCCTAGTGCCAAAATGTAAAAGTCGATCAAAGAACCAGTTAAATGTTGATCATCAGTATGGATGTAAGTGCAGTGCGCATGTGTTTTACTTTGTTGACATATTTCATTTTTGTATTTGCAGCTCGCCCGCAAAGGATTTGCCATTGTGCTGATCAGCCGCTCTCAGGAGAAGCTGGATGATGTATCCAAGGCTATTGGTGAGATATGCACATGTTTATATTATTTCAAAATTGTTTCACCCCTGTAAAATTTTGGACATGGTTAAATATTCCTCTCCTTATTGCATCGGTCACCCTGATTGGTGCAATGTCTGTGTGCCTTGGTGATTTGTGAGAATCGCTGCAGGAAGTAGTTCAGCGTATTGCAGCCAGTCAGTCTGCACCCTGCTTATCAGAATGATTTGAAGTAAACAAAAACGCAGCTAAGGACAACATCTCACACGGATTCAGCTGAAATTATCTTCAGTTTATGTGTGAAAACATCTTTAGAGTCAGATTAAAACCTACCTGTGTTCCAGAGGCACCAGACTAATTTAGTTCATGTGTATGACCGCGACTTTTAGAGCCTCATTTGTCCCGAATCTGAAATCTTACAGCTTGCATAATAATACACTAGGGCTCAGTAACAAAAGAATAAATTATACTGCACTGAATTTAGTGTTTTAGCACAAGTGATCTCTTACTGAGTAGCCCTTTGCTGGACTCTTATGCTTTTGGTTATGAGGTAGTAAAATCTTTTACTGGAGCTGAAAGTGAATATGTCCAGTTAAATGAAAGCGTCCTCTTAAGGGAGGGATAACCTCACTGATGATTAATTTAGGGTTTAATACTTTGTTCCCCTTCCTTCCCTTTCTAAATCACTATTTAATAGTCATTTTTGCCATTCCTGAATGCTATTTGTGAGTATTGTTTTCTGGTATCTTTCATTGTGACTCAGATATAGTAAATTAAAATGCATACTTCTGTCCTCAGCCAGTAAATGTGGTGTGGAGACAAAAACAATTCAAGCAGACTTCAGTGCTGTTGACATCTACTCTAAGATTGAAGGAGGACTCACAGGACTGGAGATTGGAGTACTGGGTAAGACTGCAGGAGGTGCTGAGGCCAGTTCCCTTTTCACGAGTGTTAATCAGCCTGTCACACGATATGTCAAATCTTATCTCAACCACATCTGACAAACAATGAGTGCTGTGAAATCCACTGTGTTTTTCATGTATTCGGAAGGGTTAATTTATAAGCCTTTTACTGCCCCCTGAAGACTGAAATGAGGAATAACAGAGTCAATCCTGTATTCATAAAATACTTAATCTCTTTGAATAATTTGGCAATTCTGAATTTTTTTTGTCTTGTTAACAGTGAACAATGTTGGGATCTCCTACCCTTACCCTGAGTTCTTCCTCAGCGTCCCCAATCTCGACACTGTAAGTTCCAAGTTTTCTGATTATTGTATTTCACATTCAAATTATAGTTAGTATGAAAATACATGAATGTTTGCCCTTGATGTTTCTCCAGCGACTGCATATTCCACAGCATATATCGGCCCTCTGCTCTATTTCTGTAAACTGCTGTAGCGTTGAAGGAAATCTAAATTTTTTATTACTATTTAAAGTTAAGTAGATTAGGTCGCTTCACCTGCATTAGACAGCAGTCCAGTTTCCGTCAGTCTCACTCTCCTTAAATGGAGATCGGTATAGGTGGGACAGTTTTACACTCAGAGCAGTATTCTGCCTCTTAAAAGTGTTAAGTAGAAGAAGGGAAATTTGTTATTCATGAAGTCTTTAAGCTTTGTAAGTCATAAAGTCAGTAATGGCTGTTGCTCAGGAATTTCTAGCTGAAAGCAGGTATAAAAGAATTTGTAGAAGAATGCGCGTGGTATTTCTTCCATGTGAATAGTCCTTTTACTGTTACAGAATACATTTTTTACGATTCCACCCTATCATGTTATCATTTACAGCAGTGGCTGCTAAGTGATTTGCTGCACAACTTGGGATTTTGTGTCAGCCATGCAGTGCTTTTTGTAAAACGAATCGATTACATCACTGCTATCTTAGCCACTCAGGCAAATTCTATAGCCTAACAAAAAATGAGAGGGATCCCAGGTATGCAGTTCCATTAACCGTTTAAAGCCGGTCAGAGTGGGCACGCTCCGTTTTGCGTAACTATTTTTAAATCCCAGTAGCACTGCAACCACGTAAGCTAGCGCAATAATTTTTTTTGCATATGAAACCAGAGGAGTTGTACTTACATCTTATGCCATCAGCTTGTCCTAGGTCACGGTTTCCTTCCACATATAGCTTTGCAAAAACTGCATAAAAAGCGCTTGCAGCAACAAAAACATAATATTCCAGAAACACGCTTTGCCGATCTGATCAGCTGTTCATAACACTTCCTACATTGGAATAGACGTCAGCGCGAACTATCGCATGTCCGCCATTACCTGCCCGAAACTGGAAGTGACGTCATTTTCACGAAAATTTTGTTTTTTACCTTCAGGGCCTCATGAGCCTATACTGGTGTTTTTAAAGGTTATGTTTGACTTTATGACTTTCTGTGTCGTTTCTGGGATGCTTAGGACTCATATTGCACTGCTGGAAATAGTTGATAGTTGATAGTTGCTGGAAATTTTGATGCACATGCTGTTTTTTTGCAAATTTGCATTATAATATTTATTTTCATTTTTCCTGCAGTGTATAAAAATTGGTGTATTTAAAAAAATAAAACTATGAAGACACTCAAAATAAATTTCCTGTGGTGGGAAACTATTTTGTGCAACTTTTTTGTATTTACAGTTTTGAGGGATAAGCCTCTTAAATTACTCTAACTAGAAATATATGTTAAAAAAACAAAAACGATTTTCAATTTTTTTGTAGTTTATTGCACTTTTTTGCCATTTATGTATTTACTATGCACTTAATGCAGACATATTATTAAAATTTGGGCTATAATGGTTGTATTGATGTATAGAAACTTGAAATGCTCCCAAAAATGGCTCCATAGCATGTAAAAATATAATGATAAGCTCTGGCGGACTTGATTCTATGGTAGGTCTTAAAGGGTTAATGGTCACATTTCTTATAGCATGATGCATCAAAGGCCGTGATTGACAGTAAGGAGGAAAACAAAACAAAACAGTTAGCTAACAGGTAACCTTACATCTATAAAAAGAGATCCAATTTAAATAAATAAAAACCTTTTACTAGAAAATATCACGTAAGCTAGCTATCTTTTGGATTTATTCAGATCAGGGATATCAACAGCCTTCAGCCCGAGTGTGTCATCTGTCAGGAAAAGTTTGCTAGTGTTAA
Organism: Mchenga conophoros; assembly: GCF_057382185.1. Taxonomy (NCBI): domain Eukaryota; kingdom Metazoa; phylum Chordata; class Actinopteri; order Cichliformes; family Cichlidae; genus Mchenga; species Mchenga conophoros. Next base: position 32,756,369 of record NC_140526.1, read on the forward strand.
CACTGTGCCAAGCGAGTGCAGGGCCCGTTTGGAAACTACACGGCCCTTCTGAAAGAAACTTGGCTTGTTTCAAAAGATTGCTGGATGTGACCCAAAAGCAACACGATTGTTGGATTGTGTGAATGTGTCTGATGAGCTGACAGAGGCGAGTCAGTTACACTAGATGTAAACGCACACACAGAGACTTTTTCTTTTTTACTTAAAAAGGCTTAAAAATGACAAAACAAACCTCATTTGCCAATGTTTACAATTCTACTTACAAGTACGTGCACCAGTGCAAAATGTAACCATCTGTACTAATCCACGTGTTCTTCTTGTTTCAGTTCATTGACACCCTGGTCAACATTAACATAACATCAGTGTGCCAGGTGAGTGTTGCTATATTCAAGTAATTACGTTTTTTTTTCCCCTTAACAGGTTATCAGAGAGAGAAAAGAACCTTAAAATGTCAGTGTGAAAACAAATTAAATCTACTAAAGAAATTCCTGATTGCACTGCAGGTATTTCCACCTGCAAGCTAATACTTAGTAAAGCCACCTTTAGCGGTAATTACAGCATTGAATTTGTGTGGATCAGTACAGCTACTTGGGACATAGCTCAGATTTTTTTTCTCCTCCAGTTTTTACTGAAAGGCACATGTGTTCAAACAAATGAAAAATAGCATTCAGGCATGTTCACAGAATTTCAGGGTGCTTTTTGATAGTCAGCATGAATGCCTGCTGCAGACCGCTCATCTTAAATGTCTGGCTCAGTCCCAAACTGCACACTGAGGACTCGTGATGCATAAATGTTTGTCATCCGTTTCCCCGTGGTGCGCTCTCTGTGGAATGAGTAATTAAAGCCGTCAAGGTGGATTCAGGTGTTTAGGATGGTTGGTAAGATAGATCCACAGTCAGGAAGTCCCACAGACCACCGAAGACCTCCACACATACACACACACACACACACACACACACACACTGGCACAACACAGTGACTTATACCATAAGAAGTCACTTCTGTCCCAGTTCTCCATGTTCAGCAGTTCCCAGAGCAACAGCTACAGTCGACCCTCTCTCTTAACACTTAATTTATATTGTTCAATATTTCTTTAAACGGCTCCCTCTGCTATCATTATCATTTCTTTTCTCTTGTCTCTCCGACCAGCTCTTCACACAACACCCACACGCACACACACATTTACGAATGTGGATGAACTCCTCCACGTACAACCCACAAACAATAGCCGTTTTTGTCTGTCTCATGCTTTTATTCTGCATCACCCACTTCTAACCTTTTCTCTTTCTGTCTTTTTCCCCCATTATCATTGTTTTCTGTTTCCAGATGACACGTCTTGTTTTACCACAAATGGTGGAGAGGTAAGTTGTGTTTATACATCACCGTTGTCTGCGAATCTATAAAAGGTTCAACGCAGTGAATCCTGATCATTCATATGCACCTGTTTTGGAACCCGCTGCGAGATACGTGGGAGGCCGGTACGGTGGGATTGTGTAACAGGGCGCTGTGTTTGCCAACCAGCAGTGTGGTCAGTGAAAGATTAAACTGGGATTTCTGTGGTAGTGGTGAATGGATATTTAAAATATTAGATCTGGAAGATTCAGGATTTTTGGGAAACTTCTTCCTTGCAGCAAAAGAAGATATTGAAGCAAATCCCAGTCAACATCATTAGTATACAATCATAGACAGAAGAAATGTGGCAGAATGCTGGAATTTTCTGAAAAGATGTTGAACTTTATTATTATTTGACTACGCAGTGGGTCAAACGTGTCGTCAAATGACACGGGAATATTAGGTTTTCGATAAGTGAATTGTTCTTTTTCTGGGGCTGTGAGATCATGTAACATACACATTCGTGCATGGAAGAAAAGATTTTTTGTTAAAGTTATATTCCTAAAACACCCATTTGAGTGTCCTAATGGTTTGAGGTAATGCAAAAAAATTCTGAGGTAGTCTGTTTCCTTCATTATTGCATCCACTCTGTACCAGTTCAACTAGCAGCAAAACAGCCGCACAGCAACTTTCTACCCCGACCACAATGCTTGACAGTTTATGCTGTTTTCTTTAGCTTGAGTATCTCAGCATTGCTCCAAAACATATTTTTATAATTGTGGCAAAACAGCTCAATCTTTTAGTCTCATCGGACCATTAAATGTTCCTCCAGCAGGCGTTTTCTTGTCTATGTGGTCAGCTGCAACCTGTAGTTAGACTCTAGCCTCTTAGTCCATAGTGATTTAAAACACAATGCTGTTCCAGCAGATTCCAGAAACCACCGAGTCAGTGCCTGTGTCTGAGTTACGTCTGACCATCTCACCTAATTTTGTCTTAGCTGAGTGTGACGGCAAAGAGGTGTCACTTCCTGCTGACTTGTATGTGTAGAACTGATTGAACTCATGATCTTGGACTTTTCAGTTTTTCAAGAGAAGTTCCTAACTTTTGTAACTCTGTGATCCTCTTTCTCATATCTGCACTGAGCTCCTTTTATTTTTCTGTTTTACTGTGTTTTGGACAGTCCAGTGGGTGTAGTCAAGTAAACCTCTTCTTTTCTTTATACGTCTCAGCTGTAAGAGGCTGATGGGGTATTGCAGTCACCCTCCAGGGAGATGTGGAAAACCAAGTTTGTGAATGCGATACCTTGAAAATAGACAATTCAAATAGACACCATGGGTGTGTCTACTAAAACACTTTGATGAATTCAAACCTGACTTTGACATCAAAGTTAGAGGTCGGAGGTGGATGTGATAACATGGAAACAAAAAAAAGGGCATAGTAGGATTTTGAAATTGATACCATAGTGTATCTACTAGGAGGGCGAGGGGTGCCACTGGCAGCCGCCAGTATTTTTATCTTGGTAAAGAGAAGCTACCAGCTGCAGTAAAACAGGAACTGAAGAGATCTTGGGCTTTTCATGTTAAGACATTTTTGGAAACTTTAGCACCAGTGAATTCATATATTTACTTCTGTTACTTACTGTTCACAATAGAACATAGAAAATATTTGAATGTTTAAGCAAGGAAAATGTAATATTGAAACAAAAACAGGCTTTTGATGCCAACAGACCTCAAAAAAGTTGTGGTGGGGCAGCAAAATACTGAAAAAGTAAGTGACACTGTAAAGAAACAGCTGGAGGAATTGATGGGGTTAACAGGCAACAGGTCAGTAACATGATTGATTGTATATTTAAAAAAACAGAGCATATTACTCAGAGTTTCTCTGAAATGAAGCTGGACAGAGGAATAAGAATAATGTTTCCCAGTGTAAAATTGTACAGACTTTGAATATCTCATCATCTGTACCACATAACATCAAAAGATTCTGAGAAGCTGGAGAAATATCTGTGCAAGGTACAAGGCTGAAAATTAATATTGGATTCCCGTGATCTTCGGGCCCTCGGGCATCACGGGAATAAAAACAGACATGATTCTGTCATGGAAATCCCTGCATGGGCTCAGGAACACTTCCAGAAATCAATGTGTGAGCACAGGTCACCGTGCCATCCACAAATGCAGGTTAAAGCTCTATCAAGAAGCCATATATGAACATGATCCAGAAACACTTCTGTCTTCTCTGGGCCAAAGCTTATTTAACATGGACAGAGGCAAAGTGGAAAACACAGAAGTTCTGTTTTGAAATCACGGAAGCTGTATCCTCTGGATCTAGGAAGAGAGGGACCATCCGGCGTGTCATCAGTGCTCAGTTCAAAAGCCTTTCTCTCTCTGATGGTACGGGTGTGCATTAGTGCCTATTGAATTAGCAGCTTTCACCATTGAAGCTGAACGATATATACACATTTGCTTCCATCCAGACAATGCTGGTATATTTCATCAAGACAAAGTCAAATCACCTCTTGCATCCATAACAGCATCATGGCCTCATAGTAGACGAGTTCAGGTGCTGTGATGGTTTGTCTGCAGTCCACGACTTTCACCATAACAAAAAGAATTTGGAATCATGAAAACCAAAATGTGACAAAGAAGACTCGGGACTGTTGAGCAGCTGGAATCCAGTATTAAATGAGAGTGGGACAACATTCTTCTCTAAAGATCCAGCAGATGATCTCCTCTGTTTCCAGATGTTTACATTATGTTAAAATATGAGGGGATGTCTAATAATGGTAAACATAGCCCGAGCTCAACTTTTTTGAGATGTGCTGCATTCATTTTAAGATAAGATAAGACCTTATTGATCCCACAACGGGGAAATTTTTGCATCACCTCAGCTCAGGTACAGATATCAGAAGGAAATACAAAAATACAAATAAGTACAATCAGTGAAAAAAAAGTAAGATAATACACTATATACAATGGTAGCATACACAGTATGTGATTATGGATATGGTTGGAAATATGGAAGTGAACAGTGAACAGCCAGTGAACTCCTCATTACAGACAGGTTCTGTAATGAGGAGTGGATCAAAATCCATCAATTACAACATCATGTTTGGCTTGCTGATCAAATACTTTTCACTCAGTGACATGCAGAACAATTCATAATTTTTATGCAATGTGGGGTTTTTAATTTCTAAATGAAACTACCATTAAAAGAGAGTTTTGATTTCTTTGGAAGTGACCATAGCTAAAAATTCAGCAGGCGATCAAATGATTTCCCCTTCTGTGTGTCATATAGTCATTCAGCTCCAGGAAAAAGATCAGTTCACAGAAGTATATGACAACTTGGATTTCCTCTTTCGTTCTTTGGAAATAGAAGTCATGATAGATGTATCCTAATAAATGTGGCTCTGTGTTGAGGCATATTGGTTTGTTTTCTGTTTTCAAATAAGTCCTGGCACACTTGGTGTATGCTAATGTGTCGTGCAGTTATAAGCCGGTGGGCCGCATGCTTGATCGTAGGCTGTTGTTGACTAATGTGGCTGAATAATTCCACAAGGGATGGGTCACGCAAACTGCCAGATATTATAATAGAAAGATGATTCCTTCATTGGTCTTTTTCTTTTTTTGTTAAATGAAATGTATGCAAGCACCGCAGGCTAGAGTTGAACTATTCCCCACATTGTAAACATTTAGGTATCTTGATGAAATCTTTGATCCTATCTGTATCTACCAGTTCCACTTTGATGTACAGCAAGAGCAGTTTTGGCTCAGCATGCAAGTACACATACTACCGTCTTCTTTTTGTTACCTGGGGATTGAAGTGTTTGTTGCACATCTTTCTTTTCACTCGTAATTTGCTTCTTTAAAAAAAAAGCACCGGCTTGTCTTGCTGTTTTTAGGAAGAAGGGAGCCATCCTCAACATCTCGTCTGCCAGCGGCATGTACCCTGTTCCTCTTCTTACTGTCTATTCTGCCTCCAAGGTAATTGCGCTACATGGTTTATGACCTTTTCATAAAGTGTTAACTGAAGTTGGACTCAGCTTACCATGTACTGAAGAGGAATCCATCTCATCTTATGAATTATTCTAATTGAACAGCGTACTGATAATTTATTGACGATGGTGATTGAAGTTTGTCCAATATTTATTTAGAAGAAGGGATGAAGTGGTTTTTTTTTTGTTGTTTTGTTTTTTAATTTTGCTGTTTTTATTCAAAATAAATGAGCCGGTGAGTAACTCGGGTCCTGAGGTAGTGTACCAATTAAATGTTTATAGGAACATGTGGCATCATAATGTTTTATCACGGTCTCATGTGCATTTGTTATCTTAAATACAGCCTGCTGTTCACAGTTTTCCTGGTTAATTTACTGCTGTCTTAATCCTGGGTCCCGTCCTGGCTGCTGTTTTTAAATAAGCAGCTAAAATTAGCCTTTGCAACATCTTGAGTTTGTCGTCCAGTTTGCTGATAATTTCGTCTGCTGGTACCATTGATACAGTCACTCATTGATTTCGTTTTTAATGTTTTTAATAAATTTTGACAGTTTAAAGGATCTTTTCAGTGTCACCTTTTTGCCACCTTTCTAGATCTTTGTGATTTAATGAGCTACATTTATTTCATGTAGGCATTTGTGGACTTCTTTTCACGAGGACTGCAGGCTGAATACAAGAATAAGGGGATCATTATTCAGGTAAAGTTTATACCACTGCGAAAGACCCACATATTTAATATAGACATAACTGTAGTTATTAATGCAAATTTCATAAGACTTCAGGCCAAAAAAACACGTTTCTGAATACTGTATTGATACATTAGAGTTACACAATTTGACACATTGTAACTTATAATCTCATTGTTCTCTTCTTCCAGAGTGTTTTGCCATTTTTTGTTGCGACTAAGCTGAGTAAAATCCGACGGGCTACACTGGACAAGCCCAGCCCAGAGCGCTATGTTGCATCTCAGCTCAACACTGTGGGGCTACAGACCCAGACCAATGGCTATCTGCCTCATGCCATAATGGTAGGTTCTCATGTGTAAATTGGAGCATCATTTATTCAGCCTTGGTATCATCTTTTTGCAGCGTGGACACCAAAGTTTGCACAGACATTAACAAGGCGTTGTAGGATTTTCAAATTGATTTCATAGATTCATTTACTAAAAATCCAGGACAAGTTTGACTTTGACGTATCATGTGACATATCATGCTTCTCTGTCGGGCAATGCGATGGATGAGTCTGGGTTTGGCGGTTGCTAGGAGAACGGTACTTGTCTGCCTGCATTGTGCCAAGTGTAAAGTTTGGTGGAGAGGGGATTATGGTGTGGGGATGAGAGAGTTTAGTGTGGAAGAATTTGACTGTCTTGCACAGAGTCCTGACTTCAACCTCATATAAAACCTTTGGGATGAATTAGAGCGGAGACTGCGAGCCAGGCCTTCTCGTCCAATCAGTGTGAGACCTCACAAATATGCGTCTGGAAGAATGGCAAAAAATTCCCATAAACAATCCTTAAACCTTGTGGAAAGCCTTCCCAGACCATTTGAAGCTGTTAAAGCTGTGATAGGTTGGCCCACATCATATTAAACCATATAGACTAGGAATGAGATGTCAGTCAAGGTCATATATGGGTGAAGGCAGATGAGCGAATATTTTGGGAGTATAATGTGTTTTGAAAACACCTTTAGTTGGTGTAGGAGCCAAGATTTGTGTAACCAATTTAACAACAAAATCAAATACATTTCATTTGCACAGTACATAATCCTGACTGTATCTGCAGATGGATAAGCTTTTAACGGCTGGCAGTAACTAACCATGACTAACAATATTGGGATGCTATAGCTGCTTTGACATTTGTGTGTACAATAAACCTGCTGCTGACAGTGACTCGAGCTCCGCTGAAAGTGCTTCAGTTAGTTGGAACTTAAAATGACTCGACAGGCCAGTTCTTACTCGGCAAATGGTAGTCTTAATGACAATAAAAGATAGGGGAGCACATAAAAGCAATGCTATTTTAACACAACTGGTTTCTCTGTAGTAGTAATGGATCTGCTGCAGCGTAACACTCACGATAACGAGCGAGAATCGTACTGCAGGTAGTCAAGGTATGTGATGGCAACAGGACTGAAACCCCATCAGGCGGCAGTTTCACTTTATACAAAATAGCCTCCTACAGGCTCATCTCCATTCACTGAATTAATGTTGTGTCAACAGTTGCTAAAGCATCTGTCAAAAGGTAAACATCCTCTGAAATAATGGAGTGGGATGCTCAGCTATCTTTTCAGTATTGTCTGCATCCTAACACTGCAATTACTCTGCAGAGAAATGAGCATCAGAAATGAGATGGAAACACAAACATAGTTTTGCTTTTCTTTTTTTTCGGAGGCGTCTTCGTTTTTAGCAGAGGTCACTGAGAGCAGCAGTCATTTTCTCTTTACAGTTCCTTCATGCTGTGCTGTACACCAGTGAACTGTGTGACATGAATATCAATGATCTTGTTTATTGATGTGCATATAAATAAGAATAGGGTCTATTAAGAGCATACAGGTGGTCAATACATTCTAATCAGCATAAGTAAGCTTTATTCGAGAATAAAAAAATAATTCTTTTTTCTTTTTTGTGGATAAGATAAAGTCAGCACTCTTTCCTGCCTCCAGCCTCTGTATGAGGTGCAGAGAAAAGGTTTGCGTGTGCAGAATCAAAGCCTGTACCCGAGTTATACTCGCTTCAATGTTGTCTCATTACAGCTCCCTCTTGGTAGCCCTGTTCTGACCATTTGCAGGTTTGCAGTTGTTATTTCACCGTGAGCCTTGAACTTAAATTGTATCGGCTCGCCCAACTTTCACATCTAGTGTCATCACTCTTGGTGAGCCAGGTCTCCGGCTACAATCGAGGGCGAAGAGCCCACATTCCAGAAACTAGAGATGGCACGATACCACTTTTTTATGTCCGATACCGATATCATAAATTTGGATATCTGCCGATACCGATATGAATCCGATATAGTGTGTTTTTTTTAATCAATAAAACTGTTTTTTTAATATCTTGCTGCATTTTGTATAAGTTCATACTCAAGTTTAAAAAAACAACAACACTAAAGCTATTCTGTTATACCTGTATGCAAAAAAAATATTTCATAGTTGAGCAATACTGATCAATCTAATAAACTTAAACCTACACCATCCTCCCTATTCTGGTATTTTAAAGAGTACTTAGCGTAAATATTAAGCAACCTAACTAATAGGGTTCCAACTCCCAGCAACAACAACAACAAAAAAATAAAAAATAGGGAACCACCCCTCACCCTCCACCTCATGATGCTTAATCGACGTAATCAACTTTAATTTGATGCAGTGTGAAAAAAAATGCACAGAAATCAATTATTTTTCAAGAAATATTAAATAGATTCAACATCTTTCTTTAACAGAATTGCAGACTGCACAGATGGTGCCTTCCCAAAGGAAAAAGTAAAAGCTTACTAGGGTATATATATTAGACTTAATAGTTACTATATACAGTTATGGACTTCTATTCATTTTACATCAAATTAAAACTTCGGGTGTGAGATTCAGATAATTATTTATTAAAAGCTAGACATTTTAAATGAGAATAAGAAAGAAAAGTATGTCTTTGTGCCCCCTTTTCCCTGTTAATGCCCTATCGGCCCCCCTGGCTAAACTTTGCTAGATCCGCCCCTGCACAGTTACCAGCCGTCAGCTACGTAGAAAAGGATCCTGGTGTAATATTAAATAAATTCTAACAACAGATTATCAAGCTTAAACGTGCTGCTGTTGTTCAGCCGCTGGTTTCCTCTTTCTGGTGCAAAGTGGGCTAAAAACAAACAAGAGAGACGGAGTCGCGACAGAAAAGCCGATCAGCTGATCATTAAGCAGTTTCATGATTGAAGTAGCAGCAGGAGAGAGAGAGAAGAGGCAGTCGCTCCATAAATCGGTTGTTAAGCTTAACGTGGGAATGCTTTACAAACATTCAGAGATGGACTTACACACTTGCTTTACTTCTCTCGGGGATAACTTTGTCGGAGATGAAATGCCGGGTTGCTAGCGAAGCTCCAAATGCTCAACCATACCACCAACAGGTCTCGCACACCACAGCCACTCTATCACGTTATGCATACTGCTCCAACGTGCTACGGTTCTGAGGCGAGTTACGGCGTGTCGCAAGTTTTGTGAGGTGCTTTCGTGATATTCAATGGATCGGATTACATTTTTTATTTCTCTCCGATATCCGATCCAGTAATTTAGGTCAGTATCGGACCGATACCGACACGTACTATCGGATCGGTCCATCTCTACCAGAAACTGTAACTGAAGTTACCAGGGCTTGCCAGTATTACAGTGTATCATAGTGCTTCCTCTTGTAGCACAGTTATTGATACGCTGGTGCCAAATAACAGTGTTTTTGATAATACATCAAACCCAGTCATTTACACTTACCCGTGTTATGACTGTGTGACTCTTCACTTAACTAGTAAATGAGGGAGAGTGAACAAAAGTTGGACTGGGCAGCAAGGAAAAGCTGAAACTGAAAACTATTAGAGATACTGACATAACAAAGCAGTGCATAATACAGTAAATGCAGTCCCAGTCAGAAGTTTGGACACACTCGTGTAATCCTACTTATAGTGACGTCACCTGGGTGATTGTCTTGCAGCAGTGCATCAACATGTTAATCAAAGGCAATGTATCGTAATGATAAGCACTTGGAAGTAGGGCTGGGCCATATCATACCGTTCACGGTAATACCAGTATAATGTTGGGCAACGATAAGAAAATGAAATCTCGCAATAGAATATGGGTAAAATGCGCATGCGCGGTGCCTTTGTTTTCATACGCACATGGCGGAAAAAGCATGACGACGATGGAGAATGAGAAGGGCGAAAGTGGATCGTTGAATGAAACAGATGAACCAGAATTGGTTTGTAAAAATGCTGCAACTTCAGTGGTGTGGGACTGGTTTAGCTTTCATCCGTCAGATAAACAACAAAGCACTATTTTTGGTAGAGCGTGCTAGCGGGCCGTCGTTATTACCGTGTTTTTTGGAAAATACGGCACACTTAAACTCAATCCTTTGATGTTTCTGAAAATCGACAGTGCCCCTTATAATCCCGTGCGCCTCATGTATGAATTCTGGTTGTGTTTACTGACCTCAAAACGATTTTATGTACACGGCGCTCGAAAATCTGTCAAATGTTTTAGTACGACTTTGCTAAGCTAGGAACCCGCACTGCTTGATGGATTGTCGGAGCATTACGGCTGTCGTAGGCAGGAGCCTCTGCGGAGTGATACGTACTGTGCTTCAACATAATATTACCATATTGTGTGTAATTAAGTTTTGTGGATATTATACATGGTTATGCTGAGGATTTGTTGGCCAATATTCACTGGAAATGCCTTTTGGTTAAACTGTCAGCAAGGAATTTGTATTTGCACTGTTAGATTTTTAGATAACTTTAATGCACATAAAAAACAGCTGCTCGTTTAAGTGAAAATACATTGATGTGGGTTTTTTTGCACTAATAAAGTTGTGGAGTTGTAAAGTATTTTGTCTAGTGTCAATTATATCGTCAGTTATATCGTTATCGCAAATTTTCAAATGGATATAGTGATAAATATTTTTGGTCATATCGCCCGGCTGTACTTGAATGATTCCCATCCCTACTGCGAAGTGTGAATCCTTCCCTCGGGATCAGAATGTAAGCATGATGTTTTGTGGCAGCGGCGGTGACTGAACTGTTGTGTATGCCCGCTTAAAAGGGACATCAACGCAGTCGTTTTCACCCGACGTATTTGCCAGATCGGTCTCTCTGCAACTCATTCATCCTCCTCACACAAGTTGAGGGTTTGTCTTTGTCACACAGTGGAGGAGGTCCAGTACACGCTGCTCACTGGCACATACAGATGGCCATAGTGTGATTTTCTTTGTCCTAAAGCTGACACAAAAAGTCACACTGGCTTTCCACGATTACAACCCCCTCGGTTTTAATAATATGTTATTTTAGATAAGAAATGAATTTCAGCTTTAAAGTAAATAAAGCATGAAAAATGAAAAGGGGAAAAAAGGAAATTACTAGTAATTATCTGGATGTGTTTCTAAGTCTCTGAAATGCTCTATTACTTAAACTGTTCCTTGATTGTAAAATAAGTTTACTGTAATCATAATTGAAATCAGTGTGATACTGTTGTCTTTAAAGGTAAGGTAACAGACTTTTTGGCTAAAGCGGAAACGTTTAATTTGAGCTGCCTGTTAGTATATGATGTATAGCATGCAAATTAGATGAATTTACCCATAGAGTCAAAGGGGAGAGAGATAGAATTTTACAACTGGCTATAAAGGAACCATGGGATTGTCTGTGTAGCGTTTGATGACATCAGTGAGAAAAGATTTGCATAATGCTGAAATGGTTTTATGATCTTTATGCAAAATACACAGTTATTGCAGGGACTTGTACTAAAAGGCGTGTAGTTCAAGCATAATTTGAAAAGGGCACAGGCATTAAAACGGCACAATTGCCGGAATTTTCCTGCGCGCAAACATGCTCGCCACATTTGTTGCTCCTGTGGGTTGGAAATTAATAATGAATGCTAATCTGTTATTTGTAAATGCCACCAGCTGACCATGTAATTTCCCTCTGTAGGGTTGGGTGACTACAGCTCTGCTCCCAGCCAAGATCCTCAACAGCCACGTGATGGGGATGGGTTTGTCCCAGCGCGCTCGTTACCTCAAGAAGCAGAAGCAGGGGTAGACGGATCGGTGGAGGCCAAGACAGAGGGATTAACGACTCGTCCGACTACCATCATCATCATCACGGACCCGAGCAGATGAACGTGACAGTTTCTGGGCAAACATCTCAGTTTTGTCTCCCTCTGATATTTGCTAGCTCATAGATGATGTGAGGCAGTATCTGGCCACATTAAAAGCATTCAATCCAAACAGTTGTGCAAACAATATTGATTAAAGCGTTGCTCTTTACTAAGTGAACAGCTTTAATGAATGGGACACTAATGTTAAAACTAAAACCAACAACAACAACAAAAAAATAACCATCTGTCTGCAAAGCGTAATCAAAAAATGAACCCCGCGGGAGAAGATTTAAAAGATTTGGACGTGTCTGTTGTTTCAGACCTCCTGTGAGTTTGTGGACTAGCTTCAAGCTGCTTAATAAAAACTGGAGGCGCTTACTGTTTTGAAAGCACTTAGTGAGTTATCAAGACTTATGAAAAGTTTATTTTTTCAACCATTTCTACTGTGATGTTAAAAACGTCCTTAATTCCATCATTGTTGTCGTCTGCAAACGCACAACTTTCTGTTGAAAAGTACCACATGCTTATTCAAAAACATCCTTTTTTTTTTTTAAACTTCCTCTACTGTTGATGGGTTAGCGAAGGTGCTGCTTGTGTCATTTAACCCAACTATACATTGCGTGTATAAACATGAAGAGCATAGAGGGAGAGTTTGTGATGGTTAGAATACTAAAAATGTGTTTTGTTTACAGTCATGATTGAGTTTCCGTGTCATTCTCACAGCACACTTGACATTCCAAAAATGTATTTTATTCCACGATAAATGAGTGGGTGGCTTGTTTTTTTTCTATGCAGTAAGTGGGTCACATCAACATTTATCTCCATCTTTACAGACGTTTTATTTTTATTTTTTCTCAAGTCTTGGATTCGCTGAAATGTTGTACCCCATGTACAGATGAAGTGAAGCAGAAAACAAATTCTAATCTGACATTTGTTTGACATTCTTTTGTGACTTTTGACTTCATCCAGTATGGCAGTAGTGGTCTCACACATTACTTGCTTTGTTTGGAGTAATCTAAATGTTGTTAAGGTGTACTGTCGTTGCAGACGTCAATAAAAATGCTTTTCAACTAACTTCATCCAGTCGTTTGTCCACATGTCCTGTGTTCAGTCACCTTTTTTACCCCTCAGCCATAAAAGGCTCATAGGGCATTGTTGTCATCCCGCTGGGCAGGCAACGTGGACACGCAAGTTTGTGAATATGATAAATCAAGAAGAAGATGATGTAGGATTTTCAAATTGATACCATAGGTGTATTTACTAAAAATCTTGGGTGCATTTGAATCTCAGTGACCTGGATGTCATGTTTCTGAAAATCACCTAGGATTTTCACATTTATAGCCATCGGTGTATCTAGTAGGAAGCTGAGGGGTAGCAATGGTAGCCACCAGTATTTTTCGTAACTGGCATTTTGAATTGTGTATTTTAGCCAACTAGCCATTCTCTTCCACTTATTCTTATCATGGTCGTAGGGAGGCAGGAGCCTATCCTAGCCACCAAAGGGCGAGAGGCGGATTAAACCCTGAACAGGTTGCCAATCTGATGCAGGGCTTAACACAGCAAGACAGACAACCATTCGCGTTCACATTTACACCTAGGGGCAATTAAGGCTCACCAGTTAACCTAACCCCACTAATTGCATGTGTTTGGACTGTGGGAGGAAGCCGGAGCTCCCACGGAAATACCAGGAGAACATGAAAACTCCACACAGATAGGCCCTGGCCAGATTGCAGACTCAAACTCGGGACCTCCTTGCTGTGAAGCGACAGCCGACTACAGTATGCCTCATGTATTTTAAACTATATTAATCAAATGTGTCAGTTAGGTCTTTGTAGTTTTAAAAATTTTATTCTTTAGGATTTATAGTTGGTTAAAATATAAATTAGCTTTGTAGACAGTCATCAGTTACCAAAAAATTGCAGTTCCTGAAATGCCCACTTAAGGCTGCCTTGAAAAGAGAGTTGACCGCACTGATTCCTATGTTAAAATGCCAAACTTTACATCATGTTCAGACCCTGGAACGTAAAACAAGTTTGGTCTCTATAACTGAACACCTGCACACTTGTGCAGATAGTGATTTATTTAGTTATATATATTTTTTTTAAAGAGAGGAAAGTCTAAGATGTTTTGTACATATGCAGAGGAAGGATATAGTGAACAAAGTATGGCAACCGTGGCAACCCCTAAATGGAACAGAAGAAGAAGATAAATTGCTACATTTTTATTAAAGCTTTGACTCTGCATCATGTTCGCACAAGTGGACCTTTCAGCTGTGGTTATCGTGTATTTCCTTGCTGTGTGGTTTATTTCACTGTCCAATAAGTCTGAGGTGCCTCGGTGGAATTCTACTATCTTATTAGTGTGGTATCTGTGCATGAATTAGCAGGCGTTTGTGCACACAGCCTAAGGATGTACCCTGCCTACAAGGCTTACTAGTATTAATCTGATAATTTTCAAATCCATCATCTTGTCTAAATGTGGTCACTTCTGGCTCCAAAAAGCCAACCACAAATCAGTTGGTAATGTCACTACGTTTTATGTACAGCCTGTGGTTAACGTGTGTGTCTATCACATACCATCACACCTAAATGCTAAGTGTAAAAACTCTGTAAACTCTACTGTGTAATGAATTTGTCTTACATACCTATATTTAACACTGTGCGTGCTAATTACCAGCTCACATAGCTTCCTAAAGTGGCTTTTTACCATTTTTGTCATTTTCACAGTCCATACCAATGTGCTGCTTTTTCACTGTTCTGCCTCTTCCCTCCCAAACATCACTGTCCGGTTCCCATGCCAACAGTTTCTGGGAGATTATTCCGGTGCACTGGTATGGAAGCTGCGGAAATGTGTCATCACAGAGAATGTAGGAGGGGAGAGGAGCTCTGTGTGGAGGGATGCCCAAAGGAAGAAGCGAGTGGGCTGCGGAGATGTATATAAAGAAGATCTCAGTGGCGATCAGACTCCACTGCTTACTCGCACTTTGTAATTTCACTGCAGAGTTTTAAGAACGACGAGCAGATTGGAAAAGGAGCAAAACAGGATCTCTCACATCATCTTATCAAGCAGAACCTTCAGAGATGTCAGCCAGCTTTTGCTGATTGACTACTTCATATTGTTATAAATTTTACTCTTTTTTGTTTTAATTTATTTTTGTATTTTCTGTCCCAAAACAGTCCAGGCTGATTTGACACTCAAGAATTTTTAAAACAAAACCTTTAAAGTCGTACATGCTACGCTTCCGTCTCCCTTAAGAGCTTCACTGTCTACAGCTCATCATCCTCACATTTGGGCCACTGTTCACCATGGCGACCAGCATGGACACGCTCCCTGCCCATCTGCTGCCTTTGGTGATGGAGGAGTTTCCCCAGTCTCTGGCCACAGCTTGTGTCTGCAGGGCAGGACAACGTGAGCCCCGCCTCCGCTGCGTGCAGTGTGGCATCATCGAGGAGGAGGAGGAGGACTGCTCCACCCTAGAGGAGGACCAGGCCCTGCGCTCGTTCCTGCAGACCGTGGAGAGCCTGAGGAGGAGTACCAGATGAGCTGATCCAAAGGGAGTTCTAGCACGACTGTGACATGTTTGACCTATTTGGCTTCCCTACAACCCGTTTGGACCAACAGATGTCTACAGTGTTATGGATGCAGACTGTGCTGACATGAAACCTCTGTGGGTGGTGGTTTTTTCACCATCATTGTTGGAGAACATACAGTACATGCCAACTTGGCAGCAGAGACTGCACTGAGTGAAGACATTGAGAACTCTTTGTTATCATAGAGCCAGTTCAAAGGTACTGGCATATACATATATTTTATCTACACTGTCAGAACAAATGACCTTTATTGTATTCAATATGTGCACAGCTTTACCATCACCCTGCCGCACTGCTATTTGTCATGAACACGATTAGCTTCCTTGTTGTTTGTGTTCATACTGCCTGCTGTTAAGATTTTGAATTTCATATAAAAACTTTGTGTTTGAACCTTTATTTTGTTGCCTGTCTGTAATTAATATATAAAATTTCCAGTTAAAGCTGAGAAAAACGCTCAGTACATCAATATGCTACAATTATTCATACCTTATAGTAGAAGCTGTGTTTTGAGGAGGAATGTTGATTTACAAGCTATTAGATTTTTTCTTCAGGGCTAACCAGGCGGTGGCACTATTGACACACTTTCTTTGAGCTACAAAGCGCAGAGTATACTGTCCTACTCAACAGCCCAGCTTAACGCCATATTCACAGCTGAAATCTTTAAATTATCCGTGTCACTGCAGATATAACTCAACTTTATCTTTGAGAAATAAACAAAAGAAGCAATTGTGAAGAAAGAGCTACACTGCTGCAACACACACATAAAAAAGGTGATGAAGGATTTTCACCTCTTCTTTTTTCCCATCATGTGACTGATTTCTTCTCGCTTTGATTATCAAAAAGGTTCTCTGCACTATCAAGCTCCAGCTCTGCTTCATCTTTGCACTCTCATAAATGTGATAGTGTTTCAAAGGCAAAAACAAACCCTTAGTAAAGGAGCTGTTACACAGAATGAATGAATGAACAGTTGTTTGAATCACGCATGGGTTCACTTGCTGTTTCTCCATTTCTCAGTGATTTTTTAGAAAATAGTGAAGAAAAAAAATTGTTTTGTTTTTTTTTGGAAAAACACTGCAGATGTCTGCTGTATAAATGAATTCAATTACAGATACTGTATGCCATCTGGAGCCTGTTTAATTTTTGGTTGTTATGTAAATATCATTTCATTGTGGAGGAGCTTTTTCAGATTTCTGCATGCTGGAAAACAACTCTTTTAATTCCCTTTGCTCCGTCACTTAATGTTGCGATCACTGCAGTGGTGTTCAAGTCAGACGCTTCCTTCCCAACAAAACTTTTGCCACCAGACTGAAGGCCGCAAATATTTGGTTTTAAATCATTCATATTAAGAAAAAAGAATTACATTAAAATAATGAATATTTCCATTACTCATTCATTAAAAGCTATGTGCAGGAATGCCCTCAATAAACCCTTAGACTGTCATTGTAATTTGAAAAAGCAATGGAGGTAATTATATATACATACACAGGCTGAAAAAGAAAGGTTTCATGTGATTCTATAGAGTCCTGTGAAAAGGAAGAGAAGAGAACAGTTTAAGTTCGAAAAGTTGCAGGAGATGACCATAATCCAGAGCACTATATTTTGAGAAAAGCCTATCACAACACAAATAAACTCATACCAACTTTTAAGCACGGTGGTGGAGGGATGATGATTTTTTTTGGGCTTGTTGGTCACCTTGAAATTACCGTGTTGACCATGAATTCCTCTGTGTACCAAAGTATTCTAGAGCCAAATGTAACATCACCAGTCCAACAAATACAACTTGACTGAAAATGGGTCATGGAACAAGCGATCTAGATCTCCAATAGAATGACTGAAAAAGAATCATGGTGTTACAATGGCCTAGTAAAGGTTGCCTCAACCTGAACTTAAATGCTATGAGGGGGTCTTATAAGGGCAGTACATGAAATGAAACCTCAATGAACTGAAGCAATGCTGTAAAGAAGATTTTGGGCAAAATTCTGGAAAAATGTTCCAGTGGTCACTTTTTTTTGCTAGGCTTAGAGATATACAAAGACTGACATTATGTGGAAAAGAGCTCAGCCTCTGTGCACTTCTGAGTCCACCTTAGGACAAATCACCAATCTGTTATAAGGCTAACACAGACAGACAACCACACTTACCCTGACATCTATAGGCAATTTGGAGTTGCTGACCTGTATGCAGTTGTGCCTCTGAGGAAGGAAACCCACACATGCAGTACAAAGGGTGAACATGTAAACGCTGCACAGACAGCTTCCTTCAAATTCAGACCTCCTTGTTGAGAGCTGACATGACAAATATTGAGTTTATTGAAGCATTTCTGAAATATTTTTGTCCAGTGTCCCAAGACACCCTGCCACAGCCAAGCTCAGCTTGTGAGACAAGAAGGACACTGCACAATCACACGTCATGGCTGGAAAAACATTCACCGACAGCACAGTGCAAGCTGCAGGGTTTTTAGAACTATTTGTCCCTGCGGAATTTCCTTGTTTAGGGTACTGAAAGAAAACTACAAAGTCCTCTGCTAGATTAGGGTTTTCCTCTAACTATAAAGTGGAATTAGGACAGAATGTACCAACAGCGTACCATTTTGTAAATGTAATAAATGGTATTCTTGATATATGAAGAAATTTGTTCACAGTAGGAATAAATGACCACACTGATACACCTGTATAAACATTAGGTGTACTAGAAAAATAAAAAGGTTTAAACATTTGAGTTTAAAGAATTAAAAACAATTAAATTCACCTTATTTGACCTTTTAATAAATAAAGAGAAAAAAAAACATTATTAGGATAAATGGAACAGATTTGTACTTTTTGTAATAACCCAATTTTGCATTTATTAAATTAGTTGCATACAACATTTCTACGGTTGCACTTAGATATGGTATTTTTTTTTTTTTTTTACCACTGTTGCTGTTTTTCTGGCATAGAGTGACTAATGGAGTTCATTTAGAGTAAACTAATGGTGACATTATTGTCTGTATTTTTCTTAACATCACTGGGTTCATGTTATGCCAGGTCATGTGTAATTGACCACTCTAATAGGATGCATTTCAAAGGCTAGTTTATCTGGTTTTAGCACACTACAGCACAAATGAAACTTAAACTAACACCGCAGCTTAAGTTTAAAAAGTTTTTATAGTTTGATTTATAGTCATAGATTGTGTGTGTGTCTGTGTGTGTGTGTGTTATGCTGTATTGTTAAGTTTGATCAATTATTATTCTTATTATTTTAAGCATCCATGTAGACACTATAAATGACTTCGACTATAAATACTGTGCTCTGTAGCATTCGTGCATGCTACATTCTTTACTTTTTCCCATATACTCTCACTTCATTAGGTATGCTTATTCAACTACTTGTACACACAAATATCAAATCAGCCAATCAGATGGCAGCAAGTCAGTGTATTTAAGCATGTAGACATAGTCAAGATGACCCGCCGAAGTTTAAACTGAGCATCAAAATCGGGAAGAAAGGTTTTTTTTACTGAGTTTGAATGTGGCATGGTGGTTGTTGGTGCAAGATGGGCTGGACTGAGGTTTACAGAGAATGCTCAAAAAACAGAAAATATCCAGTGATATTATCTGGGTCAGAGGAGAATGTCCGTGCAGAAGAGCCTCTCTGAAAGAACAACATGTCAAACCTTGAAGCAAGCAGAAGACCACTCGTATCAGCTAAGAACAGGAAACTGAGGCTACTAACCATAATTGGACAATGGAAGATTGGAAAAATGCTGCTGGGGCTAATGAGATTTCTGCATTTGAATGGTAGGGTAAATGTTACAGGCCCCACTATGATGGGCACGTAGCCAGATTACGATCCTGTAAAACAGGAGAGAAAGTGAACACAGGAGACACGCTGCCGTTCGCCTGGTCAGTCTTGCCAGAATTTATTCATACAACACAAGCATATCTGCTCCACTCTTTTGTTAACTCAATTTCACAATAACTGCTCATTCCCTCACATGGCTTGTTTTCCACCAGTACATTTCAATATTAGTCCACACTACTGGCATAAAACAACAAAGGGTTTAAATGACTGAAAGAAATGACAACTACACCTCATTTCCCATAAATGAGATAAACAAAATAACTCACATCATCATGGTAGTGTCTTATCATAGAAAGGAAACTCTACTTTCAACATTACTGCACTACTTTCCTTGCCAGCATTTTTGTTGGCCGTACTCTTATTAGCTCTCTCGCTTCATATGTCTTTTTCAGACCAGTTAGATTCTAACACTGAAACAGCAAGTTTACACATGACTTCAGGCGGGCTCAGAACACTTTACACACACGTTATACAAAACATTTGTCATGAACACAAAGCTACAAGTTTATCAGGAACTGTAAACCCAACTGGGTTGGTGCTTCTTATTATTATATGGAGTATTATACGCAGTTGCAACAGCTTGCTAGCGTTACCCAGGCATACAGCCTAGCTATAACATCCTACAGAGCTAAAGTAGCTCACATAGCGACAGTATAATACATCACATATCACAGACCCGTCTTATGTCATGAAAGTTTAAGTATCACAGTGTCCAGCTGTGTGTTTCTTTATGTTTTTGACCACATTACTGACCTGTAAAACAGGGGAGAAAGTGAACACAGGAGACACGCTGCCGCTCCCTGGTCAGTCTTGCCAGAATGGAAAACTTATGCACCCGACTCAGTTCCCAAAGCACGCTGCTGCCCCCTACTGTCCAAAGTGTTATACACTCTCCTGGCAACAGGGAACTTACATGACATTGTGGATTTAAATTACACCAATAAACCAGCAAAATAAAACATGCATAATAATCTCCATATATCACAACACTTAACTCACAATTGTGACCACATTTCTGTGTGGATCACATAAACATCAAGAAAGCATCGAAATAATAATAATAATGGATTGCATTTATATAGTGCTTTTCGAGACTCTCAAAGCGCTTTACAATTCCACCACTAATCTGTTGCAGACTTGTGGTGGAGGATATTTTCTTGGCACACTTTGAACCTCTTAATATCGACTGAACATCGTTATTATAGCTGCACAATAGCCTGTGTTTCTTCTTTTCTTCTTCTTTCAGCTGCTTTCTTTTGGGTCGTGACAGTGGATCACAGTGGATCTCTCCTTATCTCTAGCATCACCTTTTGTCCTCCAGTCCAACCATGTCTTTTCTGTGGTCTTCATCTTTGTCTCCTGACTGGCAGCTCCATCTTCAACATCCTTTGTCCAATATATCCTCTATCCCTCCTCTGCACGTGGACAAACCATCTCAGCCTTGGCTCTCTTCACTTTGTCTCCAAAATACTCGTGCTGAGCTGTCCCTCTGATACACTCATCTCTAATCTTGTTTGTTCTATTTTTTTTCCAATGAAAATCTTCAACTCTGCCACCTCCAGTTACTTCCTGTCTTTCATCAGTGCCACTGTCTCCAAAATATACATCATAGCAGGTCTCACAACCTTCTCCTTTCACTCTTGCTGCTATCTGCTGGTACATTTCCATCTCTATCCTTAACCACCTGAACCTGCTGTACATCCTTTCCAGCTTGATTTGGAAAGCCAAACAGAACAAGTCCTTTTCTCCTAGTTTAGTATCCTACCTCACATAAAACTCACTATAACCTTTTTACTTTGTCTCTGCCACCTTTCTCTTTGCTGTATGTCTAGCAACCCACTACTCCTGTCATACTTTCACCTTCCCGACTATCACTTTTTCTTGGCTAACCTCTTCTTTCCTGTGCTTCCTCTTTCCACCACCAAGTCTCCTTGCCCTCTTTCCTTATTAGTAGTTTCTCTTGTCTCCCACAGCTGCACTGTCCCAGTCATCCGGTGAGGTTTCCCTACCACCCAGAGCCTGTCTCTACTCCTCCCTGGGCTCTCTGCAACATTCTTTCTTGGTTCTACCTTCACTCGCTTCCTCTTCTTGGTTTCCACAGCCATCCAACAAATTATTGTCCAGTGGTGCTTAGCTATATTCTCCCCTGACACAACACCTTACAAGCTCCTATCTCTTTCAGACTGCACCTTCTGCATAAGATGCAGCCCACTTGTGTGCAGCAACCTACATGCAACCATTTTCACTCTTTTCACAGAATCCACCATCATCTGTCTTGCTGTATTTCTCTCAACACCACACCTACCCAACACCTCTGCTCCCTTCAACTAAATGTCCACTGAAGTCTGCTCCAATCACCAAAATTCCCCTTTGCTTTTATCTGACATCCAACCTGTGGGGCATACACACTGACAACATTCATCATTACCCCTTTGATTCCCAGTTTCAAACTCACAGTCCTCTCTGACACTCTCTTCACCTCAGAAAAACTATTCACAGAGTCTTCAAGATAGCCTATACTCTATTTCTCTTCCTATCTATACATTGGTACAGATAGGAGTCCACCCCTGCCTTGCTTCTCTTCCACATGGTCTCCTGAACACACTACATATCTACCTTCTTACTTTCCATCACATCATCCAGCTCTCTCCTTTTACCAGCCATAGCTCTTACATTTAAAGTCTCTTCCCTTACCTCCAAACTCCTTTCCTTCTCTCTCGCTGCCCCTTTCTTCTTTCTTTGTTTTTGGCCAGCAGTAGCACAGTTTCCATGGCACCCTGTCAGCCAGCAGCACCAGAAGCAGTCGTCGTTAACCCGGGCCTCAACTGATCCGGTATGGAAATCTCATTCTTTATGCCAAGATTTCAAGCCAGATGCCCTTCCTGATGCAACCCTCTCTTTTTATCTGGTCTTGCGTCTAGAACTATGAGTGCACTGGCCCTTAGCTCCCCTTGGCTAGGTTTACAATAGCAATAGTAGGCCATTTTATTTTTACTCTTTTTATTTGCAGGATTTTTTTGTGGCCGAGTTTAATGTTATTAGAGCTCTAATTGTTTGTAATGTGCATTAGAATGCACTGCTGATTCAGCTTAGTAATTATACATAAATAGGCTAATTATGTTGGGGGTAGAAATGATTTTGCACAGCTTTCCCCCTAACCTGCTTCTTACTGTTGTTTGAGGAGGATTTCCTTTTTTGCTCATTGTAAACTTGAACGCTGTGTAGAGATTAATATTGTACATTGGTTTTAGGGATGTGGGCATACTGCTGTCTTGGACTCTGATCATTATCACAGTTTGCACAAACCAACTAAAAGGTAATTGTATGTGAGTTATATGGGTTATTCTTTCTTTCTTTCTTTCTTTCTTTCTTTCTTTCTTTCTTTCTTAGTAGCTAATATATGATCTAAGAAAGAAGAAAAGACATTTAAATTTACAAAAAATGAGTAATATTTATGAAAAGCCCTTTTTTGGTTAAAACGTATGTGTGAGGTCCTTTGACGATCGAGTCAATAATTTTTAATCTCTTAAATGAAAATAAACATTTGTATAATGATGAAAGAATGACTGGATTTTATTTTTTATGGAAGACTCTTTATTTGTATAGTTTTTCATGTTGAAATTTTATTTATATGATCATGTATACTACTGTGCAAAAGCCAGGAAAGGAGCCAGAGTTTTTGTCATCTTTAAACAGACCTTGAGCAATACTTGAATTTTTTTTTAAAAAAAAATTGCTTTCTTTCCACTCTTCACAAACACATATAATTCAGTTCCCCTTCTTTAGTTGCTTCTACAGAAAATGTGTGTGTGTGTGTGTGTGTGTGTGTGTGTATGTGGGGGGGGGGGGGGGGGGGGGGGTCCAGTAAGGATCAAATACAAGATCTAAAAAGTGGATCTGGACCTTCCTTTGATCCATCTACTATTTGCCAAATTGTCATCAGAAATGGTCTCAGTGGGTGGCTGTTAAGAAGACATTTTTAAGAAAGGCAAACAGGAAGAGGCATGCCAAAGTCAGTATTCCAGGTACTATAATGTAATAAATATCAATATCGAAACAGCAGGTCAGAAGAGAGGTACAGTGAGTGTCTACAGCCATCTGTAAAACATGATGAAGGCTCTGTAATGACCTGGGGCTCATTTTTAACAAGCATTGTTGGGGATCTTGTCAAAACTGATGGAATTATCAACGGAGAAAAATACCATTAGATGTTGATGAATCATGCAATACCATCTGGAAAGCATCTTCTATTTGATTGGAAACAAGAAAAATATATAGTACAATAAAAAAAAAAAAAACATTCCCAACAGTCAAACTGCCAGTGTGAAAGACTATCAGTCATGGATTGACCTTCCCAGAATCTCAAGACTACTTAAAGAAATAACAAGACAATTGTCTAAGAGAGTTCAAGATAATGTGAATGAATTGTATTTCCATGTTTCCAAGAAATGAGCAGAGCTCATGACTTTTGAAGATTAATGTATTTAAAAATGACAGAAAGACTTGGTAAAATAAGCAGTAACATCTATGGGAATACACATTTCCTATTTACAGTGTACTGTAATGTGGTTTTAATGTCTCTGCACTCCTCATACTTACTGACCAGTAAAACTACTTGAACTCAGTGAAACTCGCTTATGTGATGCATTTCTATACTATTCTTCATATCTTAATTACATCTTGGCTGCAGTGTGCTGCTTTGACCTTTTCGCTGCTCCTTCATTCAACTGCAGTCATTGTCAACTTTGTATCTGTCTATTGGTGGTCATCAGCTGCTTATAGCTATATTTCATGAGGAGATTGCCAGCTCCAAGCCTGAGGTTTTGTGATTTTAATATGTATAAGCTCATAATAATCAGCTGCATAACTGATGTGTCTCAGCCTGCCTGCTACATATCAGGTGGTAGGCTAGATTTAGAGTTGTCCTTCTTGTTTCACTAAAAAGTATATTCCCTTGTGGTTTTAGACACCCAGAAAGGGAATGGTGGTTGTTGCCTCTGGCTAATTCTCTAACTGTGCTGCAAAAAAAAAAAAAAAAAAAAAAAAAATTGCAGCAGCCACAGCTGCTCTCTTGTTGCATTTCATAAACCACCACATAAACCCACCTTCACCTCAGCATCCACCTGTAGGCTCTAAGTCTAAGTTTCCCTAGGGGGATTTTATTATCGTCACTCCCCAGTTGCTGCTACGCTGAGACTTGCTTTCGCTTGCAGTGAATGACAAGCTCAGTCACCAAATATCAACTCTCAACATGCTCTCTTTTTTCTACTTGAGCTGGCTGCCTGAAAAAAATTATACATCTTAGAGAGGGAATAAATATGACCTTTTTTCTATTTCTTTCACAGTTTTGATGAAGAGTTGCACAACAGCTGCTCACAAATCCCACTTTACACTGGCTATTTTGGTGATATCCTGTTCTGATGCCCATTTTTTTAAGCGCTCAGAAACACTTGTTTTAAATGGCCAGTAGCATACAGTTTGGTTGAATGTTGAGGAAAATCAACAAATGATGGTGAAGGAAGTCAGTAGCACTCAAACATTTCACTACAGTGCTCTATCTAATGCTTTTTCCTCACAATTTAAGGTAGCACATAAAGGCAAGATTTTTTTTTAATATTTCCAAATTGTAAATAGATTTTGTTTAGATTACCATCTCTACTGAATCAACTTACACACATTCACAATTTACTCTTCTGTACTTTGCGGCTCATAGCCACACCACAAGAGTGATTTGATCTCAGAAGCTAAGCATCAGGCGAAGTTAACGCTTGGGACACCACCTGCTGTAAATTAGTGGATCAGTGGTGTAGAGTTTAGCTCTCAAGGGTTCACGGCCTTCTTCCATGGAGTTTTAATGTTCTCCCTGTGCCTGTTTGGGTTTCTCCAGGGTACTCAGACTTCTCTCCACAGCCCAAACAAATGTTAGCTGGTTAGCTAGTTGGCAGAGATGGGACCACATCTGAGGGGCCAAAGAAATAACTTTAGAGAGCCGACTAACCCGGAGAAACGTCTAGTTGCTGTCTGAGATAATGCCAATGCAGTGGGCTCATTGGTCAGATCTGTTTATTTGGATCTGAAAGAATCGAAAAATCCTGCTTGGTCCAAAGCCACAAATTCGTTCAGTGAGAATAGCTGCATTAAAAAATAGGTGAGTCCAAAAAATATTTTTAATGCACAAAAAAACCACACATCCGGTGTGTAAAGACCTTAAATTGCCCATGTTAGGTACATAAAGGGCTTGATGGTTTCTGATTATGATCAAAACTTTCTGCCCCTTTACCCCTTGCCCCCATAAATATGACATTTGACAACCTCCTCTTAATCCTGAGTTTTGGCACCTCTCGGAGGGCTGGAATATGCTCCAGGTTTTTCCAAAGGTATTCCTAGTAAACTGGGCAGTCGAAACTGCTCAGTTGAGGAGAGAGAAGCAAGGGTTACCCCTAATAAGCATCCAGTTAAAAGACACATTCCTGTGTTTAATAAGGTGCCACATTAATGAAGTTCACTGGAAACA
The DNA here is from genome assembly GCF_057382185.1 of Mchenga conophoros. Lineage (NCBI taxonomy): Eukaryota > Metazoa > Chordata > Actinopteri > Cichliformes > Cichlidae > Mchenga > Mchenga conophoros. The sequence continues at coordinate 32,782,451 of NC_140526.1, forward strand.
AAAAAGAGAAGGGAATATTGCCTCAAGAATAATTAGCAAAATATTTACCAATACCTATCATCTTCCCATCCCATGTCCAAAAATCAAACCTCCTTTTCCTCCTTTCCTGGCTCCAGTTTGCCTGTGTACACAGAAGACCTAAGCTGAGTAGGGGAATAGATACAGTGCTACTCACTGCACTGTGTGTGAGTGTGTGCGTGTCTGTGTGTGTAGTGCGAGTAATTACATTTCCAACAAAAGGTTCTGTGGTTGTATTATAGCTGAATATCAGAGGCATTGATTCAGCATTATAGCAATTTTTCAAGAGGTCTTCTGTGGTTCTCTAAACATTGAGAGGTATGCATCCCCTGTATCCTTCCCCAAAACCCAGTCTACGAATTCAATCCTTCTGAGAGCCTGCCTTCTCATACTATTATAAATCTCCAATTAATTATGTCTTGACAGAATCATGGGGTCAAATAGAAGTGCAGAATTGATTTTTGTCACCACAGGCACAATTTGTGCCATTCTCCCACGCTAACTGCATGCGATTGTGTTGGCTGTGGGGATGACGAGCTGAAAATAACGACAAACAAATAGACATTGTACAAACTTGTGTGTTATGGGCATCGATCCTCATTATCCAAGCGTAGTTTGCTGGCTGAGCGCATGTACGTACATGATTGGCCTTGCCCTTCCATTTCACTTGCAATGCTGCAAATCGGTGCCATGTTGGTGGGTTCACTTTCAGGCATGGCATGCTATTAAGGGGTTATTTGTATAATTTACCACTTCTAATTCCAAGGCTCAGCCATATTGGCAGGAACATTCAAGACTAAATTGAGTGTGAAGATTGAGAGGAATTAATGTCTGCTGGACTGTGAGCCGAATGCGTGCCTTCAGTGGGCCCTTGGCCACCACAAGGACAAGAGTCTGAGCAAGATTTGTACGTTAAAGGTTGACTTAGCAAAGTCAATAATTGAGCTACTCTGTGGGACTTTGCCCGCCCCAAAGCAATCAGCCATTCTTTTTTGTTAGATGAGAAGAGAGAGGCGAGCAATCTAATAGGACTATAAGGCTTGTAAGTGGAACATAACAAAAACTAAAAAAGAGATTTATTTTTAAAGGAACAGAAGTTTTAACCGTGTTCCAGACTGCTACAAAGGGCTTTGAAGCCAGATATTACTAGTCAATGCTGTTTTTTTTTCTTTTTTTGCTTTCCCATTTGAAACACTCCCATGTGACGTTTTCCTTTGTAACAATGCATAATAGAGTTAGAGCTTCTTGAAAATAAAATACAGGAGCTGAATAGTGCTTAAACAGGCGGCGCAAACAACATATCTGCTTCAGCTGCAATAAAGATTGGTTAATTTCATTTTCAATGCGGATTTCTACAGTCTTTCTGTGTGATTCAGCTCAGCAGGTGATATTATAAACCCTTTAAGACCTACCATAGAACCAAGTCCGCCAGAGCTTATATTATATTTTTACATGCTGTAGTGCCATTTTTGGGAGCATTTCAAGTTTCTATACATCAATACAACCGTTATAGCCCAAATTTTAATAATATGTATGCATTAAGTGCATAGAAATTACATAAATTGTAAGAAAGTGCAATAAACTACAAAAAAATTGAAAATCGTTTTTGTTTTTTTAACATATATTTCTAGTTAGAGTAGTTTAAGAGGCTTATCCCTCAAAACTGTAAATACAAAAAAGTTGCACAAAATAGTTTCCCACCACAGGAAATTTATTTTGAGTGTCTTCATAGTTTTATTTTTGACATACACCAATTTTTATATACTGCAGGAAAAACGAAAATAAATATTATAATGCAAATTTGCAAAAAAGCAGCATATGCATCAAAATAAACTATTTCCAGCAGTGCAATTTGAGTTCTAAGCATCCCAGAAACGACACAGAAAGTCATAAAGTCAAACATAACTTTTAAAAACACCAGTATAGGCTCATGAGGCCCTGATGGTAAAAAACTACATTTCCGCAAAAATGACGTCACTTCCGGTTTCGGGCAGGTAATGGCGGACATGCGAAAGTTCACGCTGACGTCTATTCTACCGTAGGAAGTGTTATGAACAGCTGATCGAATCGGCAAAGCCTGTTTCTGGAATATTATGTTTTTGTTGCTGCAAGCGCTTTTTATGCAGTTTTTGCAAAGCTTTATGTGGAAGGAAACCGTGACTTAGGACAAGCTGATGGCATAAGATGCAAGTACAACTCCTCCGGTTTCATATGCAAAAAAAATTATTGCGCTAGCTTACGTGGTTGCATTTCTACAAGGATTTAAAAGTAGTTGCGCAAAACGGAGCGTGCCCACTCTGACCGGTTTTAAAGGGTTAAAAGAGAAAAACTGAATAAAATAAAGATAAATGGTTCAATCCGTCACGGTCAGTTAGATAGATTCACACAGCAGGCCAACACTGAAGTCTGCATTGAATTGAAGTTAGTTTAAGGTAATACTGCACAGCTAGATATTTGTTTTGTTTGTATCAGGGACTCTGAATAGATCAAAATAAACTTAGCTTGAGGTGTTTATTTAAAGTGACCTCATTAACTGCAAGATGAATTTTGAGCATTCCTGTCCACTGTGAGTATCTATCTATCTATTGTAAACTTGGTGGAAGGGGTTACATGAATAGGATGAGGGACCTATTAAAATCTTTCATACCAACTATCCACATTGACGGTTAAACAACTGTAGCTCAGTGTTCCAACATTTGGAAGAAGGGACTGCTCTCACAGCTAGAGATTGATGAGGTACAACACACATGCTATGGCAAGGGGGAGCCAGGACGACAGGTCAGGAGGGAGATGTCATCACCCCCACCCGAGATTGGGTACCAAGCCCCAAGTGTGAATGAAGAAGGATCACATTGAGTGTGAGAGGATCTGACCTGAAAGACAGAATCTTGACGAAGCTTGAAACCTGGATCCACTGTAGCCAGTTACCAAGACTATGTGAAGTAATAATAATGGATTGGATTTATATAGCGCTTTTCAAGGCACCCAAAGCGCTTTACAATGCCACTATTCATTCACATTAAGACACTGCTGGAGGCAACAGCTGCCCTGGGGCAGACTGACAGAAGCGAGGCTGCCATATCGCGCCATCGGCCCCTCTGGCCAACACCAGTAGGCAAGTAGGGTAAAGTGTCTTGCCCAAGGATACAACGACCAGGACAGAGAGCCCGGGAATCGAACCAGCGACCTTCCGGTTACAGATGTGCTTCCCAACCCACCATTACTGAGACTAACAAGCTGTGTCACAGCCTTGGGCAGCTGCTTGAAGAGGTACACTAGAGATCAAAGGCAGGACAATAAACCAGCTGTTCTCCACGGAACCAGCCAAGGTGTACTCTCAGTGGCAGGGGAACAATATGAGAACAGCAGCACCAAGGCTGGAGACAGAGCAATACTGGAAGAGCATATGGGAGAAGGACGCAACCAATAACAGCAATGCTCAGTGGCTAGTGGATTTGAGAGCAGACCACAGCAACCTCCCTGAACAGGGTCCATCCCAGTAACCATCACAGTGGCAAACATCCAAGAAAGGGTCTCTAGTATGAAGAGTTGGATAGCACCAGGCCCTGACATGGTTCATGCCTACTGGCTGAAGAAGCTGACTGCCTCCATGAGTGTTTGGCAGTAGAAATAAACCACCATCAAGTGCAGGATCTACCAAAGAGATGCGCTGTTCCCACTGCTGTTCTGCATAAGCCTGAACCCCCTCAGTGAGATCATTGCCAAGACTGGCTACGGATACCGACTACGGAACGGAGCAGTTGTCAGCCACCCCCCAACCATACATAGTGGTGGTAGACAAACAGAAGATGATGGCCTAGTGATAGATGTAGTGGTTCTGAATGACAGCGACATAAGGAAGAAGGAACATGAGAAGCTTGAGAAATACCATGCTCTCAGAGAAGAGCTCGAGAAGATGTGGAGGGTTAAGGTAACAGTGGTCCCAGTGATAATTGGAGCACTTGGTGTGGTGACTCCCACGCTAGGCGACTGGCTCCAGCAGACCCCAGGATGAACATTGGAGATCTCTGTCCAGAAAAGTGCAGTCCTAGGAACAGCTAAGATAATGCGCAGAACCCTCAAGGTTGAGGTAGAGGACCCAAGCTTCAAGGGGCGAGAGGAGAATTCCCCATATATATACAGGGTGTTGTGGCCATTTTTGTTTAATGTTTATAAAATGCAATTTGTATTCATTTTTTTTTCTTTAAAGGTGTAAGAATATTCTGACCTGGTTTTGTTATGTAAATTTGTAATTAATTTTATTGGAGAAGCTTTTGGAAAGTGATTGGTTTATTAGCTTATGGACCCTCCCATTAATCAAGAGATTAAGAGCACCCTGGATGGGTGTGGTAAAGAGGTTTTTCGTCTTTTGTTTGCCAAATGTCAGATGGGAAGACGGGAGGGTTAGAAAATGATTTTTTGAACACTTTTGAAGTTGTTAAAGCAAATTAAGTTAACTTTCGTTTAATTTTAAGTTTTAAGAAGTTATTTGGTTGATTTTTGTTTAGAATTTTGCACGAAATAAACCACATATGATTTTTAAACAATGGAGTCAGAAGTGCGTTCTAAAACAAACCTCCCGTTGCCACCCACGGCCTTTGCTTGGACTTTTTTGGTGTTTGGAAAGTAAAAGGCCGCGACATTTAAGTCAAAAAATCATTTTCTAAGCTGAATTATTAGGCAAATGAGTATTTTGTCCACATCATCCTCTTCATGCATGTTGTCTTACTCCAAGCTGTATAGGCTCGAAAGCCTACTACCAATTAAGCATATTAGGTGATGTGCATCTCTGTAATGAGAAGGGGTGTGGTCTAATGACATCAACACCCTATATCAGGTGTGCATAATTATTAGGCAACGTCCTTTCCTTTGGCAAAATGAGTCAAAAGAAGGACTTGACAGGCTCAGAAAAGTCAAAAATAGTGAGATATCTTGCAGAGGGATGCAGCAGTCTCAAAATTGCAAAGCTTCTGAAGCATGATCATCGAACAATCAAGCGTTTCATTCAAAATAGTCAACAGGGTCGCAAGAAGCGTGTGGAAAAACCAAGGCGCAAAATAACTGCCCATGAACTGAGAAAAGTCAAGCGTGCAGCTGCCAAGATGCCACTTGCCACCAGTTTGGCCATATTTCAGAGCTGCAACATCACTGGAGTGCCCAAAAGCACAAGGTGTGCAATACTCAGAGACATGGCCAAGGTAAGAAAGGCTGAAAGACGACCACCACTGAACAAGACACACAAGCTGAAACGTCAAGACTGGGCCAAGAAATATCTCAAGACTGGTTTTTCTAAGGTTTTATGGACTGATGAAATGAGAGTGAGTCTTGATGGGCCAGATGGATGGGCCCGTGGCTGGATTGGTAAAGGGCAGAGAGCTCCAGTCCGACTCAGACGCCAGCAAGGTGGAGGTGGAGTACTGGTTTGGGCTGGTATCATCAAAGATTAGCTTGTGGGGCCTTTTCGGGTTGAGGATGGAGTCAAGCTCAACTCCCAGTCCTACTGCCAGTTTCTGGAAGACACCTTCTTCAAGCAGTGGTACAGGAAGAAGTCTGCATCCTTCAAGAAAAACATGATTTTCATGCAGGACAATGCTCCATCACACGCGTCCAAGTACTCCACAGCATGGCTGGCAAGAAGGGGTATAAAAGAAGAAAAACTAATGACATGGCCACCTTGTTCACCTGATCTGAACCCCATTGAGAACCTGTGGTTCATCATCAAATGTGAGATTTACAAGGAGGGAAAACAGTACACCTCTCTGAACAGTGTCTGGGAGGCTGTGGTTGCTGCTGCACGCAATGTTGATGGTGAACAGATCAAAACACTGACAGAATCCATGGATGGCAGGCTTTTGAGTGTCCTTGCAAAGAAAGGTGCCTATATTGGTCGCTGATTTGTTTTTGTTTTGTTTTTGAATGTCAGAAATGTATATTTGTGAATGTGGAGATGTTATATTGGTTTCACTGGTAAAAATAAATAATTGAATGGGTATATATTTGTTTTTTGTTAAGTTGCCTAATAATTATGCACAGTAATAGTCACCTGCACACACAGATATCCCCCTAAAATAGCTAAAACTAAAAACAAACTAAAAACTACTTCCAAAAACATTCAGCTTTGATATTAATGAGTTTTTTGGGTTCATTGAGAACATGGTTGTTGTTCAATAATAAAATTATTCCTCAAAAATACAACTTGCCTAATAATTCTGCACTCCCTGTATATACATATTCACTGCCGACATTCTTAGGTACACCTGTTCAACTGATTGTTAATGCAGATATCTATTTAAGCAATCCTCTGGCAGCAGCTCAATTAGTCAAATAAGTGATGAAATAAGTGATTTTGTGAGTGGAATGGGCATTGGTGCCAAAACTGAGAAGCTGTTGATATACTGGGATTTTCCTGCAACCACACCATACAGTATAAAACTTAAATAACCACTCAGTACAAGCAAGATCATCACTGAATGCACAATATGTCAGCTGTGAAGCAGTTACAGTGGCAGGAGACAACACTGAACAGGGAAACAGGTTCAATTCATATAGGGTCACCAAAATGGAAAAATGTGGTCTGGTCTGATAAGTCTTGATTGCTGTTCCTCCTTTGTTTGAGTGGTGCAGGTTGTTGTTGCAGCAGTGGTGGGAGATAATCTCTTGGCACACTTTGGGCCCCTTCCAACTGATCTTCATGCATACACGACACCACACCTTCATGACCACAGTGTATCCATCTTCTGATGGTTGCTTCCAGCAGCATAAAGCTCAAAGTCACAAACATCAAATCATCTCAAACTGGTTTCTTGAACATGAGAATGAGTTCATTGTACTCACGTGGCCTCATCAGTCTATTTCAATGTAGTGATGCTTTCATGTTAATATGGACCAGAATCTCTGACAAACGTTTCTAGCACCTTGTTAAATCTATGTCATAAAGAATAAAGGCAGATTAAAATGCAAAAAAAGAGGGGGCAGGGGTTTAATCCAGTTCTTGCAAAGGTGTAACTTATAAAGTGGTTGGTGAGTGCATATTTAGACATCAGCAGAGTGCATCACTAAGATAACTTATAATGCAAACGGCTTTGTGCAAATTCCAGTAAAATCAGCCACAAAAACATGCACTGTTCCCACAAGGATCCCCTAAACTTGTTGATGTTACTTTACCACTACATCTCAGTTTTGATATAACCCCCCTGCCTCCTTCCCCCCAAAAAAATCAAAGAAATAAAATCAGACTGGTGCAACAATCCTTTGAAATAAGAGAAAATGAGGAGAAGCGCTGCAGCGTTTAGAAACGAGTACACTCACTTTGCTTTCTATAATGAAAGATGCCTTACATCATGCATCTTTATAGTCATCCCGAGCTGTTTTCTGAATCTTAGCCATAAAAGAGATGAGTGAAAGTCAAAGTGAATAGAAGGTAACTTTCTTTAGGTGAGTGTAGTTACCAGTAATGAATGAAAAAGGCAGGTGCATAGCGAGTGTGCTGAGACTTATTCACTGGATTCCCGAGAGAAAATGGAGCAATATACTGCAAACGTTCCAATTACCTCTAAACAGAGCCAACTTTGTGATTAGAACGTCTTTACCATTTTAGAGTGATGACATAGTGCTGTATCAATATAAAGTATGGCCACAGTGCCTTAATGACAGAGCAGTGATAAGACTATTAATTTATGCATTTACACCATCTGCAGTTCACCCCCACTAATCTTCCTTTCCACAGCAGCATAAACAACACTACCAGTTTCTGTTCGCTTGGGTTAATTGTATGTATTTATTTTTAGAATGTGTTGAGTGCAACACAAATGTCAATTACCTCTTCCTATTTTAGTCATGTTGACATGCTGAGTATTGTGGAATGTAATTGTTCATTAACCTATTGTTTTTTTACTTTAAATTAGTAGTCCCATTTCCTCAAACTATATGCATATTGCCTCTAATTCGATCTGGTTTTTTCTCCTCCAGCTTTAACAGCCTGAACTTCCCCCAAGAGATAAGCAGTTTTATCTTGCAGAACAGGTGTAAAAATGGAGGCTTAAAAGCCAGAAATATCAGCCTCTGCACAGAAACTGTTGAGTCATCAATGTTGATCATATCTGTCATATCCTCCCAGGTAAATTATGGTTATTATGTGCTATGTGACAGGAAAAAATCGTGACCGCTGCAGTTATACACTTTGACTTCAGCTTGTCCAGTGTAATGTCCAGTGTCATCGGTTGGTTGCTCATTTCAAAATGCGTCTGCAACCGAACACAACTGGATCCTGATACACGAGTTTGGGTCTTTTTGAGCCTAAAAGCGTTGTTGGTGCAATCACAAGCACCTGATTGAGCAACCCAAGGCAACGCCAGATCAGCTCACTGGCTATGCAAATGAAAATTCCCATGCTTATTTTTAAATGGTTGGAAGGGACTTTTACACAAAAAAGACATTGACAACAAGAAAAATAACTGTTAGTGATGTAAATTAGGCAGATCCTGAGTTAAGCTTCTCTCTACTTTGAGGCAAGTGGCCTGGGTCAGCACCAGAGCATATGAACTGGCTGGATGTACAATCCAGGGATATCTGCCCCTCCTACCAGGTTGTCTATCAACTCATTGTGCTATTTTTAAAAGAACAAAAGATAGAGAGTTCATTAATACTGACACTAGTGTGCACAGTTGTGCTTGCAGTCACATAATTATTAAGTAATGCACAGTAAAAAAAAAAAAAAAAGCAAACAAAGGAATTCGAAACAGTACTGCAAAAAGAAATGAAAACACTAAATTCAATCATAAGCAAGCTATTCTGAACTACATCATAACCTGATATGCACAATAAAAATCATATACGCATGGTACAGCTTTATGTAGCTAAAAGTATAAAAATATCTGTCTGAAAGTGTTTCTCAAACCAGGAGAGAGGTCCTCTCTGTGTGCAGAAGTCTTAGTCCGCTGGGACAACTGGGGTCAGTGACTGTGAGTGCAGAATGTCCTCGGCACATTTCTATTTGTTTTGCAATTTGTGAGTGAAATTGTGTTTTCAGGGGCCGATAGTGCCCCAGAGACATACGGGGTACTTCCCAAAATCTGACTTACATAGACCCATATGCTCATAAATCAGTATCCTCCTCAGCCATGCTTGCCAGGATTGCTGGAGATATATGGGGCTATTATTACAGCAAAACTATTTGTGTTTCACAATCTGCATGCACATGCTTAGATGTGTGTGGAGAGTTGTGTGTGTGTTTCTGTGATCTGTGTGTGCATAATCCGATCTAACCCATCAAGTCTGTCACACAGATATTCCAGCTTCAGTTTTATTTTCTCCCTTCTACTGCAATTGTGACACTGAAAGGATGTGAACAGCTGAACATGATCAGATCAGCTACAGTGGGGTTTCATGCAAACTAGCACTATAATTAAACATGTAAATCCTAATGCAGTTTTTCCACAGCATAAAAGACTGTACATTGATGTCAGCACAGCATGCAAGAACCACTGGCTTTGACAAGGAAGCAAAAGATAAAAGGTAACATGTGTTTGTGATTTTTTTTTTCTATTGACACTGGGTTTTATTCAACTTTTTCACTGTTATTTTTTTTTGTACTTCTTTTGTTTTGTGTGCATTTTTCGACACGTTTGTGTTTTCGTAACCTTTTCTTAACTCTTTCATGGTATGCATTTTTAATTGATCTTTGCTATTTGGGCTGATTGGGACCCGATGAATGTAAAAACAAAGAATTTCGTGATTTTTTTTTTAACCTGATTTTTGTTTCTGAGAAAAATTAGATCCACATATGAGGACATTCACTTTAAATTTCAATAGAACAGTGACAGTATAATGTCCTCGTAAGTCGATATCAGGCCCTTGTAGGCAAAAGTTAGTATTTTGGTCTAGACAACCCAAAATGTGATGTGGACCCCAGGAGGATGGTTGCAGTAGGTTTTACCTCACAGGTCCACCGTACACATCACTGTCACAAAGTGCATGACTGAGGACCCAAATGCAGATTCTTGACACAAACTGCGTAAAGTCCACGCACACACAAAAAAATCTAAGCACAATCCAGGCAGGTAACAAACACAGAGACAACGAATCACTATTTATACAAAATAAGGGAAATCAGGGAACAGAATGCAGGAGGGTAGTAAGACACAGGTGAAGATAATCTAAAACAATGAGACAAAAGAGAAAATAAAACTAAACATTAAAGCGGAAAAGGCAAAGGGCCACCAAAATAAAACAAAGTGAGAAACAATAACTAAACAGAAACACAAAAACATGAATTACTTTAACATAGGCAGAATGACAGGAAGGTGAGATGGAGATCACTGAGGGAACAAATAAACACAAACAGAAACTGGAACAAAGAACTAAATACTCAGAAGGAAAAGCAAGTACAGGAAGATCAAAACATAGATAAGGACCAAACACAGAACACATGATAAACACAGATGATGGTCACATTCCTATATTCATCAAGTGTCCTACTGTGTCCCGTTGTGTTAAGCTAAAATATACAGTAGTCTGTGAAAACAGCTTTTAGCCATGTTATGCAAACATGAACACAAATGGTAAGAGAAAACCAGGAAAGCTTTCTTTCTAAAGACCCACTGTCACAGTAAACGAGACAGTCATAATCACCTGTAACTGGACAGTTCTAAAAATAAAAGATTACACTCCCTAAGAAGTTTGAAGATTCACGTTCACACTCCTTCGGTATAACCTGCCAGTCCAGCTGAAACTGTAGCAGATTCTCCAAATGCACTTCAGAGCATGGTGAAGGATACTGCATACATGTGAGAGAGATCCTCTACACCCAGTCTTCACACTTAAACTTTTAGTGTTTTACATTGTTATTAATGCGAAACACAGAGAACGAAGAGCAGAGTCTTACTCACGATGTTCCATTTCTGGATCTGAAATTCTACCAAACTGTTCAATGTCCTTTGTAAACACTGCAGTCCTACCAAAATGACTTTCAGAAGATGATTCACTTTTCCAAACTCTCTATTAATTTACTGTTAAGGAGAGTAGCTCAGTTAGGCCAAACGTAGATATAATATCAACCTATGAGAAACAACAATGTGCTATTTATTTTTAAAAATTCTGAAAAAAATTATGAGAAATAAAAGTTTTTCATGATGTTGGTGGAAGCATTCGAATCAGATTATGCCCACATGCATCTCAACATGCAAGTGTGGCATGGATCACATTACGCACATATGGATATAATATGCACGAATGGATTTTGGATATGAATACACTCTCCACACACATGTAAATACAATGAAATACCCCCCACCCCCAAACTTCGATGCAGGAGCCAAACTTTTTGAAAAAAAAAAAAGTCTAACCGTATGTTAGGAAAAATCTGCTGAGGGGGCAAGTGACCTTTTTGAGCAGGACTGAACCTTTCACTTCATCTGTAATGTTTACACTGCAAGCGATTAAAGCATCAACCAGTGGAAGTGAAGGACACTGCTGACTGACATAGAACAGGATGGTAAATATATCAGAAGTTTACTTGTGGAACCTGAGACTGGAATGTGGCTAGCAACAAAATCATTAGATGAGTGGCTTTTGGCTTTAGGTCTTATTGTAGCCAACAAAATTATTAAGATATATATGTGTGTGTGTGTGTGTGTGTGTGTGTGTGTGTGTGTGTGTGTGTGTATTAGACATTACTCATTGTTTTTCTTGAAAGTAATGTAGTATGTTACTTAATTACTCACCAGAGCAAGTAATTCATTACACTACTTGTTGCATTACTTTCTCGTTACTCTGTAAAATGACCTGAAACGCCACATGTCACATAACTATTATTAAACAATATAAACCTGATGCTACAGTCCCACACCAACAAAAATGTGTAGCCTAATGAGGACAAACATACAAGCGTTCTTTCAGTGTTTATGGGTGAACACAAAGCTGACAACACAAAGCAAGGCTGAGAACGAGCTCAACAGCACCTGTTCATGTTTCTGTGATCGCTCATCTGTTTGTTACATGTTGAAGTTCAGGTTCTGACTGCTGGGCTGGGCTTTAACATCACTCTGGGTTCTCGGTTAGCTTTGTGTTAGCATGCTGTCTGTGCAGATGCTTGCGAAGAGCCAAAATTGTGTGTTAGCAGTATAATGCTGTTGTGTCTGTCCTGCGCCCACTTTGGACTTTACCATCACGCTGTTGTTCTTTTGTGAAATAAAAATAAAAGTAATGACCATATCTCCACTTGTCAAAAGCCTTCTCACTGCACTGCTCCACCACTTTCCTCCTTGCACACTAACTAAACTTAGCAGATTGTTACTGAAGTGCACAGGAGGTAAAACAAAATGTTTTCTTGTGATCCACCTGGCATGCAGATAACTGAAGTACCAGTGTAACTATAATGAGATTACTGAATTTAGAACAGTAACATGTTACGTGGCTGCATTACTGAAAAATGTAAAATGATTACAGTAACGCATTACTCTGTAACGCAAGACTGTATGTTTATCAAGCTTCATACAATGTATTTCCCAAGCACAATTGTTACTTTATTAAGTAAAGTGAAACACTGTGATGGAAAAGATCACAACGCAATGCTGATTCTGCCAGTAAATGAATTTACTGCTGCCTCCTCCATGTATCCTGCCGATGTCAATAATCCCACATGTACACTTTGTTGTACTGTTTTTTTTTTAAACTTTGCAATACAGTCAAATATATATATACAATGACTCTCTGTGATGCAGAGGTTACATAAAGATATGGTGCAGAGCAGAAACTGTCCACCTGCCAAACTGATATGAATCACACAACATGCTCAAGCTCTACATTTGGCAAGGATTTACACAGCAGCTGTTTTGTTTTTTTATTATTTTCTTCGTCCTATTTGGTGACTAAGATAATCTGCATAATTTGAATATATTTCCATGGTAAATGAAGACAAACAAATGTTTTGTTTTTTATTTTTTTCTGTTTTTTCAGGAGGTTACACTTAAGCTTAGAGTAATTTGTCAAGACTTTGAAAATGCCCTCCTTCTTAGCTAAAGCTGTCTTTAGAATTACTTTTGTTTTCACGGGATGCAAACTGTATTCACATTTTTCACGCTCTCTGCATTGTTTTTGTTTCTTTTATCGTAAAAAAACCAAACAAAACAAAAAACATTCCCTTTGGGATAATTTTCTATTTTTGTCTGAACTACATATTCCGCTGATTCCAGCTACTTTTGTAACTTTGTTTGAAATATATCTATAAAGAACGATCCCAAACTGGAGGTGCTATTTTTATTAGCTGCATTACATAACCATTTTAAATGATATGCATATGTGCGTGTATATGCGTGCATGTGCTTGTCAAAAAGCACAGTGCTTTTATGCATCATGTGACAGTGTGGATTGTCTTGCCTTCAATATCAAAACCCACTGTTACCCTACAGAGCTCTTTGTGTCTACATGACAGCAGCCTATTCATCAGAGGTTGCGTGTTTCTGCTGAGTTTTGTTTCAAGGAGATTATAATAATACCTACAAAGAATGTCTATTGATAGTGTGATTGTACAAGTACAGTAAACAAACTGTAATGCCATTCAAATAGCACACTCCCGGGTTTGCTAGTTTTGTCTCTAAAGAGGGAACATTTGTGATGACTGACAAAAGCCACTACTGTTTCTCCCCTCTTTTGCCAGCTCTCTCTTCCTCTTTATGCTTTGGTGACAAATAACCTTTTCTGCTTCTCACACTTCACCCAGGACATGCACCCCCGCACACTCCGAGCCCAGTCAACACACTCTGTTGTCAGTCACCGTGAGTCCTGACATACACGCATCTCTCTACGCTTCCATGTCTTTCCTCTTCGTTATTAAAATACAGACTGCGCAAAGTGACACTTTCTCTGCTTTTGGCATGATTGGTTATGTTGAGTTCTTGGAAGAAAGGAAACAGACCCATTCATCTACATTTTAATCAAGAGCATACATGCTTTAAATATTAAAGCCTGCAGGGGAAGGTGAGTCCCCAGCTGTCTTATGCAGACCTGACAGGAGGCTAAAAACCTGTGCCCTAAAAGCACTATCGCGAAAGTTCTACTTATGATCGGACTTTCTTTTTTCTTTAGAGCACTGATTCCATTCAGACATGGCATGGGACATGGTTTATTTAATAAAGTGGATTTTTGTATTAGATTAGACGGCCAATTTTGAATGATGCTGCGCTGGCACAGTCACAGTCTGTCGTTTAGCATGAATTACAATGCAGAGATGTTGACAAAAGCCATTTTGCAAGGTCACTTGTCACAAAGGATTTAAAGGAAACTCAAAGTGATTGATTGACCTCCCAGAGTATGGAGACGGAAAGAAAGAGGCACATATCCCACTCTGCCTGTGCTGTTAAACTACGCTGTGTGTGTAAATGAGTCGCTGATAAATTAATAGTTATTTGTCATTCAACAAAAGTGACTCATTGGCTACTTTACTAAGCAAATCAAAGATGGCATTTTTATTAACATGCCCAATCTGTAAACTCTTGATTGTAACTTTGCTGCTCAAATCAAATATCGCATTTTGAATTTCATGTTTTTCACTGTTTAACGATAATGAAAAGTTGAGTTCTGAGAGGTTATCTTTGAATTTATAGATTTGGCTTTTCGTTATTATGTCATTAAGAAAATATTGATAAGATTAATACAAAACAAACCAAAAAACAGGATCTGTTACTTACAATTATGTATTCATTACTTACATCACTTACATTTCCCATGTACCACAGAACATGGAACAAAAAGAGAACAAATATAGCCAATGTGAACAAAAAGAAAGGCAAAAGAATGAATTCAGGCCAGTTAATTTGCACTATGTGGTCTGACTGTCAGGGATGGGGGCACAAATAAGACTCAAGCCAGCAAATTAAGCCGATTTTACTTACTTTGGTTCCTTCCTACACTTGGCTAACCCCTCTTTTTTACAAGACTAGTTTTTCCCTGGCTCTTGTCAAGCTCGCCCCTTATCCTTTTCAGCAAAGCATGGGCGCTATTCATCAAGGACACTGTAAGCGTTCATCACACGACCGATTATTCCTGCATTCTCCCATTCCTGTCCTTCTCATTTGATCTCCATCAACGAGGTCTTGTTCTCTCTCTCTCTCTCTCTGTCCCCTCTTAATTAGCCTCCATGCAGACACACACACACACACACACGCACACACGCTCACACACACAGAATGTGATAATGAAGCAAGGAGGAGAGAGATTCCAATTTGGAGTACAGCTAACCCTTCAGAGATGCACTATTTAATTCTTAATTCATCCTCTAAAGGCCACACTGGAAGTTTCAGTGTAACATCAGTGTACAGTATAACATTGGACAGCCAATCTGCAACCAAGTAAATAAAAAAAAAAATCAGGGACAGACGGAAAAAAAAGGTACTTATTCAATACAATTATAAAGGTGTAAACTCTTGACTTCATTAACAGCTTGACAATTAAAAAAAAAACTCAACAAATAGAAAAGTTAACTGGGAGCCCTAAAAACACAGTGCACAGATCACTTCATTAGGTACACCACTTCAGTTGCTCGTTTACGCAAACATCTCAACAGCCAGTAACATAATCAGTGTATTTAGGCAAGTAGACATGGTTCAGATGACATGCTCAAATTCAAACTCAGCATCAGAATCGGGAAGAAAGGTGATTTCATTGACGCTGAATGTGCCAGACAGGCTGGTCTGAGTATTTCAGAAACTGCTGATCTACTGGGATTTTCCTGCACAACCATCTCTAGGGTTTACAGACGCTGGTCCAGTGTGAAAAAGAGAGAGCGAGAAAAAAATCCAGTTCTCTTGACTTGTTAAAGTAAGAGGTAAGAGGAAAACCACCCTAGTGCTTCGAGCGGAGGGGAAGGCAAAAACAACCCAAATAACCACTTGTTACAATCAAGACATGCAGAATAGCTTCTCTGTATGCACAGTACGTCCAACCTTAAAGCAGATTGGCTAGAGCAGCAGAAGACCTTACCAGGTGCTTCTCCTATAAGATAAGAAGAGGAATCTGTGGCTGCAGTTCACACGAAATTGCCAAAATTGGACAATAGAGGACTGGAAAAATGTTGCCTGGTCCAGTGAGTCTCGATTTCTGCAGTGAAATATTTGGATGTAAGCCACATAAACGCATGGATCCATCCTGCCTTGTATCAGTGGTTCAGGTAAGTGGCAGTGTTGTAATGGTTTGGAGAATATTTTCATTGTTTACATGTGACATCAGTTGCTAAGCCTGACTACCCCTTTATGACCTTAATGTCACCCTCTTCTGTTGGCTTCGAGCAGGATAACGCAGCATGTTACGAAGCTCAAATAATCTCAAACTGGCTCCTTGAACAAGACAATCAGTTCACTGTACTCAAGTGGGCTCTGTAGTCAACAGATTTCAATCCAGCTGAGCATCCTGAGATCAGAGATGGGCGGTAATACGTTACGTGTTGCTGTAATCCGATTACTTTTTTCAAGTAACGAGTAAAGTAAGCGATTACTATTGCAAAAAAGTAATTAGATTACTGTTACTTTCCCATAAGCACGCTGCGTTACTGCGTTACTAAACCATGATTTTGTTTGTGAGAGTGTCTCATGACAATGACTTAAGCGTGTGCAACGTTCGTGGTAACAGGAGTGCGAAGATCAACAACAGATAATATATCGAGTGTGGGAGAGAGTATGACTGTGCAGTGTTTAAAGCGTGGAAGTACTGACCTTACTTTGAGTTTGATTCAGTAAAAATTGACAAAAACATTAGCATCTGCTGTTCACTGCGTGGGAAGAAAACTTCTTTTTCCAGCGAAAAAAAGCCTAAACTTCTGAGCAAGTACCTAGCACGCTGCCACAGGAATGTGAAATTCACAGAGAAACCCCCGGATCCCTCCCACCGACGTGACCGCTGCGGTACCGGGCAAACATCCGCCTGCTGTACTCCTGCTAAACAGGTGAAAATAGATTTACGTGCGACAGGACTGCGTGCCGCTGAGTCTTTGATTTTATTTATTTGCTGTGTGTTTTACTTGCATCTCTTTGAAAGAGTGAGTGTAAATGCAAAAAAATATTTTATTTTATGTGCTGGATTATGCAGAAAATAGGTTTAAATGTTAAACAAATTTCTTCCAGTCAGAGAATGTTGCATGTAATTAAATTTTTTGCTTCATGCATAAAGTTAAAAGATTAAAACTAATAAAACAAGTTTTAAAAAGAGACTTTTCCATTTGATTACATTTTGTATGATGGATTATGCAGAAAAAATAGAATTGGGCTGAAAGGTCTATTGCTTTATTACCTATTCAGGTTGTGTATTGTTTTTAAGCTAAGTAACTAAGTAATTACTTTTGAAAATAAGTAATCAGTAAAGTAACGGAATTACTTTTTTGGAGAAGTAATCAGTAATTAGTTATTAATTACTTTTTTCAAGTAACTTGACCAGCACTGCCTGGTATGTGGTGAAATGTAAGCTTGGTATCATGGATGTGCAGTTAGCAAATCTGCAGCAAATGTGTGAAGCTATCATGTCAATATGGACAAAAATCCAAGAGTGTGTACCTGATCTGCCTTCTCAGTTATTTTCAAGAAAAACTTATTTTGTCCCAGATTAAGTTTCTATGATGATTGAGAGACATTTTAAAATTACTCTAAGTGACGTATTATCTTCCTCTCTTCCTACAAAAGAAGTTGAAAGAGTCATCACCCTGGTAAGCTACTTAAATGAGGGTAACACCATTGTCAAAGGATGCATTTTCCTTTCCTAATCCTAACCAAATAGTGATTGAAAAAATGTCTTAAAAAGTCCTAAAAAACTGGGCCTAAATCTTATTCTCGTGGGTGAAAATCCACAGTCTGGCATATGGCACTACAATTGTCTTCTCTTTCCAACTGTGGCCTTTATCTTTATTCTGTCTTATACTGTAGCCATGTTGCTACTACGTCAAAGCATATTTGAGAATCTAGTTCACTTTCATGGGACTGTTATTGTTGGAAAATAGGGTAAGCCTAAATTCTATTTATATCAAAACATTACAAAAACAAGACAAAAGAAATGACATACTGAACTGAAGGCTTCGTTGTTTATATCACTGTAACTGTCTGGTAAAGGAAAGGGCAGTTTTAAACTCTTACTGCTTCTCCACTTTTATCTCTAGTCAAGCATTTAGTTCAGAATATCGCTCTCATTTGAATTAATCCTTCTACAAACATGCTGCATGCATGGATCAACCACAGTGCACTTACATTCTCCCTGGGGGAGACAAACTGATAGGATTGATTGACAGACCAGGAGGGTGTTGCAGTGGCATAATTTATCTCTGAATGGCTGCTACGGAGTTCGCATTGTGGAAGATAATGTCATTTTGCGCCTAATAAGCTAATGGATCCTAAATCCATTTTTTAGCGTGCATATGAGCTGAACGCCATTACCGTAATGGTGATGCACGTAGGGATGGAGAGAATGGCAGCAAATGTTATTTGAGTTTAAATCCACTCAAACCTCTAACATGTGGTGGATGGATTATGACAGATGAAGAGACAGAGGCAGCGTTAGCTCTCCAGTTAACTCTGCCCGTGTGTTCAGCTTTTGCTTTTTTCAGAGGGATTAGAATGTATGGAATTATTGGAATTAAGGAACTATATAGTTGATTGCTTATAAAATCCCGTATCACTTATTAATATGAATGCACAATACTGAAATTAAAATTGATGATATTCCTATATAGCATATCATAACAAAAACCATGTGATATAAACAGTTGCTCTAATGACCTTTCCCAAAAATGCTTTGTCTTAATCAGATTTAAACTCTGTCATGTCCAAGAGGCCATGTATCAAATGGCCATTTACATTGTTATCATATTGCAAAATGTTATCTGAGTCTTGACATTTTATAGGTTCTGACCTATTCCTATGCAGCTTATATATCAGACATTTTGGATCATACTGATATGATAGCACCATGATGCAAATCCTCTTTTCCCACCACATCCCAAAGGTGGATTGAGATCTGGTGACTGTGGAGGTCAGGATTTCAAACTCCCCCACTCTGACCTGCTCTGCACTGACTCAATATCCCATTCTCAGCCCTGCAGTAATGACTTTTGTTTTCATCTAACTACAGTCTATACAATCCTATATATTTATTTATCAATCACAACCAGCTAGCTCTGACTCATGTTAGAGCAGGTTAAAATTTGTGTAAACAATTATGTTGCTAGGCATCCCAGCATGCCGCAGTCGTTGTTTTATATTAGTTTTATGTACTTGGTGGTTCTACCCATATGGAAAAGATATACGGTATATAAATCTTATAAAGTTTGTATCTGTCTTGTATGAAAAGCATATAAGAGTGAAAACAGATATAAGATCCCTTGAAAAATTATATAATGAAACTTGTATGTTTTGGATACTTACTAAAACAATGTATGAAAGTAATGAGAAAGTGGCCACTTTCATGAGTAAATCATGTAAGCCTTATATGATTTACTCATGAAAGTGGCCACTTTCATGAGTAATCACATATAAGTTTTTACTATTTCTTTTCCATATGGGTAGGTAAGAGTGGCTTTTTGATTGTTCACCCCCCACCCCCTACACACACACACCGAAATCCAGTATTTGATGAATAAGCCCATTTTACTTAAAGTCATGAAAGATGAGATGATTTGGTTCTACTTTAAAACAGATGCCAAAAGATCAAAATAATCCTGTTGGCTGTTCTAATCTTAACTAAGCATCTGTATCATAGAGTGCTAGAATAGAAAGCCTAGGAACATATACATAGATTAGAATTGGATGGTTTAGGATATGTTAGCTTGGTGCCAGGACTTGACAACACCTTCCATAAATGATTTTAGTCTTGAAAGATTTCAGAAGTTGACTCGTCTGTTTCAGTTGTTGACTAGAACACTAAACACAGTGCGCTAAGCACAGAATTTTGGTAGCTATTTATTGGCAGAATTTCTATAAATGTAATAAAATTATAATTAATTCTTTTCATAAACAAACTGAGTAGCTCAGCCATTTTCATGCCAAACATCCACTGATTCCATCTCTTCAACGCTGATGGCTTTCTGCTTGTCTTGATAGTAAATTGAATAAGCAATGATTTGAAGAGTTTGAAGGAAATTCTAATAACAGTTTTCACTGTTTTATACGATTACACAATTAATCAAGAAAATAATCAGCAGATTCGTTTCAGCCCTAATTTTTAGATTTTCACACTAGATTGGCTAACTGGCACACAGACTGTTAAAGCTGATGAGACTTGACCAAGAAGAATTTGTTTGTCACTGTGCAAGAGAGAATAATTAAAGAAAATTATGTTTCTCATAGGCCATGACAAATGTGACTAATTCACTCTAGTATTTTGAGAAATGTGTGCAGAACCTTCTAAAAACACAATTATCATGGTTAATCTTCCTAATTTCATGAATTGCCACTAAAGTCATGCAACCATGATTACCAGCTGCGACAGAAAGCCTGCCATTGTTTTCATCGTGTGTGTATGGTAGTGTGTGTCATCATGGCAATATGCAGTCTTGGAGACTCCTATTGTAGAAGGAGCTAGCACAAAGGCAGCTTTGACTTTGACTTTGACAGCAGCACAGCGTTGCAACCATGCAAAATGCAGTTATAAAATGTTTGACTGCTTCACTTTTAAGATCAATATTAAGGATGAGCTTGAAGGTGGGTGTAGTCAACTAATTGGTGCTGCTTGTATTCTGTGGTGTAACTGAGCACAGCACCACTTGTGTTTTTTTTTTTTTCTGGCCGGGTGATGAGGTGTCCTTTTTTCCTCCAAACATGATGCTTGGCATTCAGGCCACAGAGTGCAATCTTTGGGTTATCAGACAGGAGAATTTTGTTTTTCATGGTCTGAGAGTAATTCAGGTGCTTTTTTTTTGTAAACTGTAGAAATGGAGTGCTGCAGAAATGCTTATCCTTGTAGAAAGTTCCTCTCTCTCCACAGAGCAATGCTGGAGCTCTGTCAGAGTGACCTTTGCGCTCTTCGTCACCTCCCTTACTAAGACCCTTCTACTCTGACTGCTCAGATTGGCAAAGGAAGCCAGTTTAAGGAAAAGTTCTACTCTTGAGTCATTTACAGATGATGGAGGCCACTGAGTTTTTGGGAGTCTTCTGACATTCAACTATGGGACCTTATGTAGACATCTATGTGCCTTTCCAAATGATGTCCAACAAATGTATTTACCACAGGTGGACTCGAATCAAGTTGTAGAAATATGTAACAGATGATCAGTGGACAAAGGATGCACCTGAGCTTCATTTTGAGTGTCATAACAAAGGCTTTTAATGCACTATATATATGTATATGGCATGCAGAATTTGTAGGTTAAAAATTACTTTAATCCATCCATCCATTCGCTACCGCTTATCCTTTTCAGGGTCACGGGGGGTGCTGGAGCCTATCCCAGCTGTCATAGGGCGAGAGGCGGGGTACACCCTGGACAGGTCGCCAGTCTGTCGCAGGGCTAACACACAGGGACAGACAACCATTCGCACTCACATTCACTCGCACATTCACACCTAGTGGCAATTTGGATTATCCAATTAACCTATCCCCACAAACTGCATGTCTTTGGACGGTGGGAGGAAGCCGGAGTACCCGGAGGGAACCCACGCAGACACGGGGAGAACATGCAAGATACGAAATGCTTTTGCAATCATGCAATCAAGCTTGTGCAAGATCTCTCGACCTCGCAAAGACACACAGTGTCTAAAAATTTTAACAGAGTCTAAACTCTTTTTATTTCCCTAATGAGAATCTGTGAGTAATATAGATTCTTAGAAGCAGCTTTATTCTTGCATTTCTGTTGGCTGCAAGCAATTTTAAACAATTTAATGTTCGATAAGCTTTAATATATGATCGTAAAACAGAAAAGCTATTTGCACTTCTTGACCTTATCAAATTTGCAAGGGCCAAGCTTACATTTCAATTCTGTTTTTAATATTTATTCTTTAGTTGCTCTCAGACTGTTAAACGCCACAGTGGCTGCAGCTGAAAGAATAAGGCTAAAATAGTCCTACACACATTTAAACCTTAATTTAATGGAATATGCAATTGTAACATGTCAGATTCTCCCGTGTCTTAATGATAAAGCTGTAATACTGATAAGTCTATTAACTTGCAGTCGGCATTTTTGCTGGCTTTCCTTTCCGGCTTCAAATAGGCTAGACTTTATTAATATAGTACTTACCAAAGTGCTTAAAGCACACACAAAATCACACAGCACTTTTAATAGCCTATCATACTTTTCCTCTCACACACTGACACAGCTGTGTTGTCTGTAGTGAATGCATTGCTTTGACCTCTCCATATTTTTCTGATATTATAATTTTTATCTTAATTCATAAAATCAGTTGCTACACTGCCAGTAGACAGGTTTCATTCACATGAAACCTGTCGATATGACCAATCACAGTCATATCGACAGGTTTCATGTGAATGGTTGACTTTCCTTGTGGGATGGTCAGCGTTGGGAAAGACATCCTGGGTATGATGAACTTCGAGATTCCCTCAGCCAACTGCTTCTGCAATGCACCGTCTTCCTCTCCAAGGAGATCAACTCTAAGGGCTCCAGCCAAACATCCTGATAAGTTCATTCATCTGCTATCGCTCACATTCTTGTACTAACACATTCTGTCACAAAGCAAATATTTGTTTTTGTTCAGGTCTTTTGATTGAACACCTCGGAGACTGCTGCTTTCCAAACCAAACACCACCAATATCTCAACAGTGTTCATAGCTACCCTCCTGACACCCTTGAACATGATAATATCTTTTATGAAGCCCATTCTCACATCTGTTGCTGTTCACCTTGTTTGGTGTGAAATCAAAGGAAGTGTCTTTTGTCGCAGTGGTACGCAGCATATGCAAAATCCTAAAGGGCTTATAAAAACCTAGCACGTTGAAACAAATGTGGAAAGACACAAAAAGACTTCCAGATAAACAAAAAATGCAAATGAATTTGATAAAGGATTAAGTTACAATTAATACACTCAGCCACCCATACCCTCAATACACATTCACCAACACTCACACACTGTCACAAAAGCGATGATTTCATTTTCTGCATCAGAGACTTTCAAATTTGTCTAACCTCACATGACATTTTATGTAATTTGTTGTCATCATACTAACCTTAAATATGCTGCGGTCTTTTGTCATTTGGATTCTACTGTCCCTTTTAATCATGTTGGTTTCTTAATTAATTATTAGTGCTTCATTTTGTGTCCGAGTCCTGTTTAATAATGTGTGCTGCATTTCCTCAGAGTGTTTTCCAGCGTTTCTCATCAATGTTTAGCTGATCAGCTGTTTTTTTGTGTCCAGACAAACTGCATATGGCCTGTGACAGCTACAGTCCATACATTTTGTGTTTTGTGTGTGTGGTTGAGAGGTGGTCCTTTGCTTATGACATTAAATTATGAATTGCAGCACATTTTTTCATGCTCTTCTCATATGTTGGAGCAAAGATGGCACATTACATATAAACATTTGTGTGCTACCTGCGTACAAATACTTTGATATTTAGACCGAAATTGAGTTTCACCACCAGAATGCATTTAGTCCTTGTGTCTCATTAAACATGCCGTCGGATATGTAATAGTTTTTATATGAACAGCCATTTGGCTTGGCTCATTATCATCATGCATAATAATTTCTCTCTGTATGGCTGTATAATGCCAGCAACTATGAGGGCATGCTGCAGGAGCATGACAACACATTGATGCCATGATATAAAGTGCAGATGAATTGCCACTGGATTTTGTTCTTATTGTTTTTTAGATCATCTTTCAACATCAATATATTTTTCACACTGTAATAAAACATTTTAAACCATGACTGGGCAATTTTGAAGGGAACCTTTAGAAAATAGACTCAGAGGGCAACTCCCTCCTCCCTTTGGAATATTTTAGCGATCATCATCTCATCATTATCTGACCTGCCCCATAGCTTTTATACTTATCTGTATTTGTATTGATGCTCTTGTCATATTAGCCAGTTGACTACCTTTTAGGGGGGCATACTAATGCATCCCTGTGAAAGAGTACTGTCCTATTCATGCAGGATTAGCTTTACTGGAGGAACAAAAGCGATTCACCAGCCTAAAAATAAAAACAAACATAATGAAGAAGAAGCACAGTGAAAGCGCAAACCTCCGCCAAGGCAGCTCATTCTCTGGGCAGTATTTACTTTTATGGGAACAGTATTGTATTTCGTATATGCTCATTTTGTTTCCTTTATTCTTTTTAAACATACTTTAGGAAGTTTGTAGTGCAGTAAGAGTAACTTGAAGAGGTAAATGTGAAAGAAAGGGAGATGTGAAATATAAAAGTGAGCTTGGAGATCAAATGTGATATGACATTTGGATACAAACTATATGTGATATTTCTAACCCTCATATACCAATGAAAACAAAGACATTAGAGTTTTAAGCATAATTTGTTCTATCAAAGTTTGACTTTCTAGATCTTTTAGAAGAGGTCAGAGGTAAAACAACAACAACAAAAAACAAACAAACCCTGTCATAGTGCTACATATTCCCTATATGGCTGTATGTTGTCAATACAAACAATTGGAGTAAGAAATATACCTTTACATAGTTTAAAAGAAGGAACACACGAGAAGCTTGAGAAGTACGAAGGGCTCAGAGAAGAGCTGGAGAAGATGTGGAGGGTGAAGGTAACAGTGGTCTCAGTGGTAATCGGAGCACTAGGTGCGGTGACTCCCAAGCTAGGCAAGTGGCTCCAGCAGATCCCAGGATCAACATTGGAGATCTCTGTCCAGAAGAGCGCAGTCCTAGGAAGAGCTGAGATGCGCAGTACCCTCAAGCTCCCAGGCCTCTGGTAGACAGACCACCCGCAGGGGCGAGAGGGGAATTTATATTTATGTGGTGGGGCGTGGTTTGTGGCACAGCCGCAGGGGAGGCTGACACACTGGCGTTCCATCAGTTTATCATGCCTCCCCTGCATAAGACTTGCCGGGATCTGAGCTTGGGGTTGTTGTGTGTGTGTTTGGGACGCAGCTGAAAAGCTGGATAGAACCAGCAACCAAATGAAAAGTGTAATGTGGTCGGGTCTGTCATCATCCCTATGACACAATATATATTTATAGCATTATTATCACTTTAGACCAATCTAATAATCTTGAAAAAGAGGTCAGAGGACAACCGTGGTATAATATTGGCTTCATTGGGTATTTCTATAATTTGCAAATGTTGCAACAGTATTCTCTGCAACTCCCACCTTTCTTCTGACCTGAGATTTGCTGCGATGGCAATTCTACAGGTCTGTGAAAGAAGGTTTTTGTCACGGTTTGCGGGGCAAGCCGTGTGGAGTTGAAATAGGACCCAAAATGCGGCAGCTCTGGTGCAGATGAGTGTTTATTTGACAACCGAAAATACAAACAGCAACGGTGTGGGTACCATGAAACAGGAAAACCTAAACTGGGTAGAACTAATAACACAAACCAGAAACGAGGATGCAGGGAGGTCCGGGGAAATACATACGGGAAGACGCAGGGAGACCGAGGGGAAACAACACAGACGAACCAGCAACTACCATGACAGAAGACACAACTTAAATACACTCAGAGAACACAGGGAGATTACACACAGGTGGGGAACACAGGTGACACTGATAAACATAACGAGACAGGGCAGGAGTGAACACAACATGACGCATACTGACGAGAGACTGTCAAAGTAAAACAGGAAGTACACAGAGGTTCAGACAGGAGGAGAGAGAGCACGGGGAGAACACAGACATAACAGGCTGGGGGAAACATGGACTAAACACAAAGAGAGACGAGAGCTCATAAATACACAGAGGGGCACAAAGGGGGTAAGAGTCACAAAGGGAAAACACTTAGGGAACACCACAACAGGACACCTCAGAAAACATGGCCTAAATAAGGAGTGAAAATACAAGGAACCAAGAATACTGGGCCAACATGGCCCAGGACCATGACAGTTTTAACAGGACTCAATGCAGTCCTGTAGTCTGGACCTTGATTCTTTCCTTTTTCAGCCACTCCGTTGTAGATTTAATGGTATGCCTGGGATCATTGTCCTGATGGATGACCCACTTTCAGCTTTATCTGTTGAACAGGTGGCCTCACATTTGACTCAGGAATACTTTGGTGTACAAAGGGGTTTGTGTTTGATTCAATGAGTGTAAAATGTCCAGGTCCTCTGGGTGCAAATCAATCCCAAATCATCACCTCTCCACCACCGTGCCAGATGGTATGAGGCATTTTTCCTGGTGCGCTGTGTTTGGTTTTCACCAGATCTAGCACTGTGTGTTATAGACATATACTTTTTAATTGGTCTCCTCTGTTTACATGACAAAAGTCTTGTCAGATGCAATTTTGCAAACCTAAGCTGTGCTACCACGTTCATTTTAGAGAGAAGAATCTTTCTCATGGCAATGTGTCTTGTTCTAATTCATGCTGTCATGAACTGTAGCATTTAGCATCCTAACTGAGGCCTGTAGAGTGTGAGATGCAGCTCTTGGTTTTTTTTTTTCAGCTTCTCTGACCTTGAGAGAAAAGGGCTTGGATATCTATTCCTGGGAATATTGTGTTAACACAGCTGAATGCTCCAGACCAGCAAACTCCCACAACGTCTGTTTTTTATAGAGGTGCTTACACGCTGATGATCAATTGAATGTATTTGATTAGGAACCCTTTTAAAAACATTCTGTCTGCTGCCAACAGATGATCTGCTTTATCTTCTCTCTATGTACCGTCTCTGTGTTTGTGCTCAAACACAAGCTGGGCAGTGGGCAAAGCTGAAGGAAGGCTGTATTTTAATCGACTGCAGGTCTGGCAATGAACAGATCAGATTCTGATTTTCTTCATTACTAAAAAAATGAATAGTTGCCAATAAGGTGAAAAAGCCACAAGCTATTAACAACCCACTGTCTGAATACTCACATTAAATTAAACTCGATTTTCTTTAGATGATAGTCAGCCAGCATGCGACTGAAAGGACACTCGTAAACTAAAGAGACATTTTCTTCACTGTCATGCTGAGCTTACACTATGTGATTTTTGGCCCATTTTGATCCGATTTTTGAGTCATGCGACCGTTTTGGCGATCAGAGAAATGGCTCTTTCCAAAATAAAAGCTATACTATACGCTTCTTCTGGGCTATATTCTCAGCAGCATATTAAACATATCAGGTCCCCATAAGGAGAATCATGTGCTAACGGCTGTCTAAATGACTCGGGTAAAGTTTGTAGCATGCGTACTTGTTGTTTTTGTCTGCTTCCACTTGTCTTTGCACTAGGATGATGTCGGCGTAAATGTGCAGTCATATTCGTTGTGTTCCCACTAGTGCTGTCAGCATAAATCTCGTTGAAATGACGTTAACGCCACAACACGGCAAATCTCCGTTAACGAGCTACCGCGGATCGCCCGTGCATGGAGCTGGACGGCCAACACATTAACGAGCTAACTGCGCTAACACACTAGCTCCCACCCATGTAATTGAGCATTGCGTGGCACATCCAACATACTGTTTTACTTTAGTCCATGACGCGCTTACCTTCAGGGTCATACTTCACATGAAAACCAAAATAGTTCCAAACACCACATCTGAATGAGGGGAGGGGAGGTTCAATTTGCCATGTTGAAGAAGAGCTTAACTTCTGTCTCGCTAGCTTGCCCTGCACTCTGTATAACGTATTTTCCACACTATAAGGCACACTTAAAATTTTCTCAAAAATCGAGAGTGTGCCTTGTGTATGAATTCTGTGCTTACTGACCTCGAACCAATTTGGGCGTGCAGAAATCTGTTAAAAAATGTTTTAGTACAACTTTGGTAAGCCGCACGGCTTAATGGATTGTCAGAGCATTACGGCTGCCGTAGTGAGGAGCTTCGCGGAGTAATCTGAGTCCAAAACTCCGTCCACTTCAGGTCCCAAAGTCAAACGAACACGGTCTAAATTCTTTCACCTTTAATTACATCAGCATTGCTGCTTTATCGGGTGTAACAATTGAGTTTTACATCCATGCATCCATGAAAACAGAATTTATTAAATTTAACGGAGTTAGAAGTTAACAGGAAGTTAGCTTGCTAGTTTACACCTAAACATTTCATACCATGTTCTGACTGAGAGATTTTTGAAACTAAAACGTACAGCTCTGCTACCACTTCCAACATAAATGAAGACAGAAAACTAAACAGCAGTGATGTTTGCAGGGTTACTGAAGTTGGACTACCTGGTAATGTTGTGCTATGTGATTGCTAGCAACACAGCTATGTTAGCATAACATTAGCACAGTGACGCTGGAGGATGAACACAAACTTTTTTTCCACTCAATAAAAGTTAACGTGAGGGATTCTGGTGGTTAGGGACAAATGCAATCGCATAGCAGCAGGAACAACATGGGAATAGAGCAGCTGTGAGAGAATTCAACATTTTTTATTTATTTTTTTTTTTTTTTAAATGACATCAGAAACAGCAGTATGCGACATTACGTGATGGCAGAGCTTCAGTTCATCCTTTGTCATTTTTTTTTTTTTTTAATAAATAGGACAGGGGGAATGAATGAGAGAAAGAGGGGGACAGAAAGAAAGAAAACCAAAGGGGAGAAGAGACGGTGAGAAGGGGGGGGGGAAGAGAGAGAGAAAAAAAAAGAACTCCTGGGTCACCTGTATGGAGAAAAAAAAAAAAACAAACAAAAAAAAACAAACAGAGGAGACAGCAAACAACAAAGAGCAACATAATAATAGAGAAAACAAAGCACCATCACAATAAACTAGCTAGTCATAGATATCAATATTTACTAAATAATAAACGATATTGTGCAGCACGCAAGATAGACAGCGCACAGTGTGCTTTGAGGCAGCAGCCAAGAAAGCTTTAGTCCGCGTCTGTGAATACCCATGTGTGCATACCTGTGTGGATCAGCATGCTTGCATTCCAAAGGTTTCTCCATGTAATGATCTGCTAGGGAGTGTGGGGGGGCCACAGCCCCGTCCTCCAGGGTGTGAAGCGGGTATGGAGGAGATCAAAACTCCAGACATCCAGAGGCCCCCAGAACACAAGAGACCATGGAAGACCAACAGAGGGGCAGCCGCGCCACTGTTCCAGTAAGAGCTGAGGAGAGTCCCAGATGAGGGCTCGCCCAGCAGCCGCGGAGCAGAAGTCAGGGGGAGTTGCAGTGACGCGCCCGTGAGCTCCGCCGGCCCCCAGCTGTGCCTGAGTGACCGAGCCCCAGGCCGAGAGGCCGGGGGCACCCCACCTCCAAAGGGGCCCGAGCGAGCCCCAGGCCCCAGGCCCCGACAAGCGGCCGCCAAGGAGTGAGCCGGTGTGTACCCGGACGCCCACCCCCAGACACACAGAACCACCAACACACCGACACCTGAGGGAGTCCGCCACCGGCAGGGGAAGTGGTGGTGGGTGGAGATAGGCCTCCAAACCTTGGAGGGCCTGAGGTGTCCCCAGAGAGGTGGCGTCTGATACCCAACCTGACATATAGACACAGACATACAGGCACACACAGACACAAACATCCATTCCCACCCTCATGCTCTCATATGCACTCACTCCACACTCAACCAACGTGGAGACAGACATAAAGAGACGCTGTACACACAATCACACTCCCCAAGCGTACTCTACAAACCGGGTCTAGGTACCCTTGCCCCTGGAGGGGGGAATTGCACCCAGACCCAGGTGGTGTTACCCTTTTCCCTGCGGTGGGGAGAGGCAGACCGCCCCGACTCCGCAGCAGCAGGGAGGCCCCACACCCCAGACCGCAGTCGGACGGCAAACTCCTCCTACTAGCCCTCCCGCTCCAGCAGGCCGCAGAGAATGGGGGTGGGAGAAGACTCCAAACCTCCCTCCACCCGCTCATTGTAGTGTTGATGCATATGTGTTCTAAGGTGCAATTAAAACCCAGGAGGGCATGGAGCTACCTGCCAAGGAGCAGCAGGTAAGCGCATAGTCCCTCCTGCTAGCCCTCAATGACTAAGTGTATTTAAAATTGAGAGGTGGGCAACGACGTCAGGGGTGAGGTATACACCCTGATGGTAATTTGGACTCCGTGATTGTGCCCACCCCCAAGATCCTATATGTATGTGTAATGAGAGTGTGAATAATGTGAATGTCTAAGTTGTGGGATAAAATTGAGGCAGAGGCAGCCAGAAGGGGACGGGGGGGGGGGGGGGGGTAGCCTCCTCTGCACCCTGGTACCCCCACTCCAAGTACCCCCACTCCAAGGCCCTGCATGTGTGGGTGGTTGTGGAGGAGCGGGAAGAGGGAGGCAGCTGGAGATGGGGAGGGAAGGAAGGGAGGGGCAGGTAACCCCTCCCTGGGGCCAGCTCCCCCGCTGACCCCAGTAGGCACTCCCACCCTTCGTGACCCGCCAGGGAAGGGGGGCCCAGGCCCATCAGACCGGGGCCCAGTGCAGTAGCGCCCTCCGGCTCCACAGAGCCCTGGACAGTCCACCCAACCCCACCACAGAGAAAACTGCACCCACCCCACCATCCACACATCTTCCAGACTACATAAGACGGTAAACGCCCAGGCTGAGATCTTCCTCCACCTCTCCTGTATCTCCCCCTCCCGCAGAGAGTTCCTGAAGAGAAGAAAGCTCCTGCAAGATGTGACCATCCCCCCCACCAGTTGAAGAGCCCCCCAGGCGGCTCGACGCACCGGCGGCACCCTGCTCCAGGGCCGGGCCCCCATGCACCCACCCGCCCACAACCCCGGCAACACACCAACCAGGACCCAAGCCCCCGAGGCCCGGCCCGGGCCCCAACCCAGAGACGGAGCGCCCCCAGAACCTCACGCCCATCCCGGACCCACCCAGGGCAGCCAGGTTGCCAGGTCAGTAACCCACGTCCGTCAGCACAGACCCTCCCCTAGCCCCGCTGCACGCAGCCGCGAGGAAACAGTCACCTGAGAGCCAACAGAGCCCCCAACCGGACGTGACCGCTACCCCGGGTTGAGCCCCCCAAGGAAGATGCCTCCGGGGAACCCCCCGACGCCCTAAGCCTGTCCCTACCCCCTCACCAATCACAACAGTGAAGGCGGGACCAAACTATGACCCCCCACCCCCACTAGGTGATGGAGCTGATAAAAGGGGCCCAGAGCAATTGATCTAATGTGGTGGCAGAGGCTGTGTCAAGACTAATGTAATCTAATAGATAATTTCTATATTGGTTAGAATTAAGATTATTTTTATTTTTCCAGTTCATGAGGACTGTTTTCTTGGCTATGCATAGGGCAGTGAAGATCATATGGGCTATATTCTTTTCTGAAGTGACATTATCTAAGCTGCCCAGTAGACACACTAAGGGGGAAGTTGGAATGTTACATTTCAGACACTTTGATAAGTCTTCACATATCTCGCGCCAAAACTTTTGCACTGGTGGACAGAACCAAAGAGCGTGGATGTAATTGTCTGGTGTATTGCCTTGACAGTGTGAGCAGTTGTTGGAAGATGTAAAGCCCATCTTGAACATCCGATGACCTGTATAGTGCACTCTATGAAGTATTTTGTATTGTATTAATTGCAGACTGGGATTTTTAATTAATTTAAAAGTTTTTAAGCAAATCTGAGACCAGAAGTTTTGGTCTAGGTTGACTGATAAATCTGCTTCCCACTTTGCAGTAGGAAGGGATATTGATTCATCTAATTTAGAAAGTGTTCTGTATATTTTAGATAATAATTTGGGGGATTTAAGAGTAAGAAAATGTGCCGCACTTAGTGGTGTTTGTAATTCAACTTGACTGAGGTTAAATTTCTTTTTTACTATGGATTTAATTTGTTGATATTCTAAAAACCTTGTCTTGTTGATCCCATATTGTTCAACTAGTCTGTCAAATGGAATAAATTCTGTTCCCTCTAATATATGTTCTAAGTATTTAATTCCTTTACAACTCCATTCTGGGAAATTAATCATATTATTGTTTTGTAATATGTCAGGGTTATTCCAGATAGGTGTACGTTTGCATGGGATTAATGAAGACTCCGTTATTTTTAGAAACTCCCACCATGCTGTTAGAGAAAAGCTGATGTTGATACTTTTAAAGCATTCATGTCTTTTGATGTTTGAGCTAATAAATGGTAGGTCTGAAATCTCTAGATCCTTGCATAGTGCCTGTTCAACATCTAGCCAGGGCTCAACTAAGAAGGTATGTTTTAACCATTCTGAGATGAACTGAAGCCTGTTGGCTAAGAAGTATTGGTGAAAATTAGGCAGATCTAATCCTCCTCTATCCTTGGTTCTTTGTAGCGTTTTTAAGCTAATACGCGGGGGTTTATCTTTCCAAAGGAATTTGGAAATATATGAATCCAGAGATCTGAACCAATCTTGTGATGGTTTGTTAGGGATCATCAAAAATAAGTAATTTATTTTTGGCAAGATCATCATTTTTATAGTGGCGACCCTTCCCATGAGTGATATGGGTAAAGATTTCCATCTAGTCAGATCGCCTTCTACTTTCTTTAGAAGTGGGATGTGGTTTAGTTTAGTTAAGTCTGAAAGCTTAGGAGAGACATTAATACCTAAATATTTAATATTTCCGGATTGCAGTGGGGCAGAGGAAGAATTATGGAAGGAGCAGTTAATGGGGAGAACTGTAGATTTTGGCCAGTTAATTGAATAATCTGAAACTCTTGAAAACCAGTTTATTAAAGTAATTACCTCAGAGAGGTTGGTTTGTGTGTTTTGCAGAAAAAGCAACACATCATCCGCATAGAGACTGATTTTATGTTCTATGTTCTTACATTTTATGCCCTTAATTGTTGTAGCCTGTCTAAATGCTGCTGCTAGAGGTTCGATAAAAATTGCAAAAAGTGAAGGGGAGAGTGGGCATCCCTGTCTGGTGCCCCTCAGGAGACAGAAGCTGGAGGATGTCTGGTCATTTGTTCTGATACGAGCCGTTGGGTAATTGTATAATATTCTTATCCAGTTTATGAAAGAGTTTCCAAAACCAAATTTGTGTAAAGTTGCGAATAAAAATTTCCAGTTAACTCTGTCAAATGCTTTTTCTGCATCTAGAGATAATATTATGGTTTCGATGTTTTTATCGTATGAGTAGTCTATTAAATTAAGTAATCTACGAGTGTTTGTTGAGGAGTGCCGACCTTTTATGAAACCAGTTTGGTCAGGATGAATTAAGAGGGGGGTCATTTTCTCTAATCTCTTTGAGAGAGCTTTGCAGATTATTTTAAGGTCTACATTTAAAAGAGAAATTGGACGATAGCTTGAGGGAAATAAAGGGTCTTTGCCTGGTTTTAGCAGGAGACTAATGTTGGCAGAATTCATATTTGGTGGTAGTCTGCCCTTTTCCTCGATTTCCTGCAACATGCCGTGGAATACTGGTGCCAAAATTGTCCAGAATTCTTTGTAGAATTCTGCAGGGAAGCCGTCTGGACCTGGAGCCTTATTATTGGGCATACTAATCAGGGCTTCCTGGAGTTCACTTGGCGTCAGTGGCGAATCCAGTTCCATTGCTTGACTGTCTAGTAATTTTGGAAGAGTTACGTTGTCAAGAAACAGATCAATTTCATTTTTAGATGGGTTTATTTGTGGTGAGTATAAAGTTTCATAGAAATCCCTAAAAATGTTATTTATTCTTCCAGGATCATATGTTGTGTTCCCCGATAAATCTTTAGCAGCACATATAGTTGTTTTTTCTTTATTTATTTTTAGCTGGTTAGCTAGAAATCGACCTGATTTGTTACTGTGTTCAAAATTCTGCAAGCGAAGTCTTTGTATAAGGAATTGTGTTTTTTTATTAATAGTTTCATTTAATTCTAGTTTTGTTTTGCATATTTTGTTCAATGTTTCCTGATCTTGGTGGGACGCGTAGGCTTCTTCTAGTGATTTGATGTTTTTTTCTAATTCCTGAATATTTTTGTTTTCTTCTTTCTTTTTGTGTGATGAGAAAGAAATTATTTTACCTCTCATCACAGCTTTCCCTGCTTCCCATAGAACAGAAGCAGATATTCCGGGAGTGTCATTAAAGTCTAAATATGAAGTCCATTCCTTTTTAAAGTATTTAATAAAGTCTTCATCTTTAAGTAGTGATATATTAAATCTCCAGTTTTTACTTGGCGTAGTATTATTCTTGTGCATTAGTGTTAAAGATACAGGAGCATGATCGCTGACAGCTATAGGATGAATCTCAGTGTCTGAAATGTCACACAGCAGTGAGCTGCTGACCAAAAAATAATCCAGACGAGAGTAAGAGTGATGAACATGCGAAAAAAAAGTATATTCCTTACTGGTGGGGTGAAGAGAGCGCCATGCATCGCAAAGACCAAAGTCGTTCATATACTGTTTGATTATATTTGTGGACTGCCAATTACGCTGAGTTCCTGTTGTGTTGAGCCTATCCATGTCTTCATTTAGTCCAAGGTTGAGGTCACCGCCAAGAATGAGTGTGCAATCAAGGTGTTCAGAGAGTGCACTAAAAAAACCGTGGAAGAATGAGGGTTCATCAACATTTGGACCATATATACTAACAATACATAGTTTTTTGTTCAATATTGATAGTTTAATAATTAGAAATCTACCCTCTGGATCTATAACTGTATCGAGTACTGTAAAATTAACATTTTTATGTATTAAAATTGCTACTCCCCGTTGTCTAGAATTATAACCGGCTGCAAACATGTTAGGAAACTCAGGTGTTTTAAGTTCATTTAAACCTGTGACAGGTTTGTGAGTTTCTTGTAATAAAACAACATCTGCCTGTAGTTTTTTAAGCTGGTTAAATATTTTTAACCTCTTTCCTCTGGTGCCAGCTCCATTTACATTCCATGTGACAAACCTCAGCATGCACTTAATTGTGCGTGTATGTCTAATGATGTATGCTGGGTGTTTCGTTTAGACAGGTGGAGAGAGTGTGGAAACATCCCTTGTTTGTAAATAGAAAGAGAAAAAGAAGTGTGGTGAGAGACTCCATAAGTCTGACTATGTGTGTGAATATTCACTAATATGAACAAGCGTGGCTTGCTTATGTGTCCTGCAAGTCTGTGCGTGCTGTGAGGCTGTTGTGAATGTGCTGCCGTTGAGCTGATGTGTTTGCGTGATCGTGTTGTGAAAATATGGAGAAATAGAGGGTGTTGTTTGTAGGTGAGTGGGGAAGTAGGTGACCACAGCAGTGAAAGACAAGAGAAAGAAAGAAACCACATGAACTGTGAGCGACAACAAAAAAAAAAGAAACGAAACGGAAACATTCCAATTAAAGCAATGACGGAGGGTGACGGTGTTATATCTGCTATGACATCATATTGATATTACTAGCTTAAACTCATGTTAAAGGAGAGAGTGTGAATGAATAAGAAAAGAGTGTAGCGGGTTCTTATCTGGAGTGCAGTTAATATAACCACGGTGTGGTGCCGAGGTCGCGGTAGAGCTGTCCGCCCACGTAGAGCCGGTCCACAGCGATGACAGCACGGGAGCCTTTCTGGATGAAGCTACGTCGAACTGGGAACAGGACCTTGCGTCGTTCCAGGATCTCTTTGGGGAACTGGTCGTTCACGCTGAAGTCCGTTCCTTTCAGCTCTCTGCCGCGACTCTTCACCTGTTCCTTCTGTTTGAATTGACTGAATTTGGCCACAATAGGCCGTGGTCTCCCGGTCCGCGACCGCGCGCCCCCCAAGCGATGTATTCTATCGAAGTCGATGTTCTTTACGGTGTCCTCCGGCAGCTTCAGGTGGATTTTAATGAAGTTTTTCACCGTTGCCTCTGCGTCCTCTCCGGCAGTTTCTGGAATACCAGAAAACACAAGATTATCTCTCATGCTACGGGCTTGTAGATCGATAACGGACTCTTTTATTTTTTTATTTTCAATGTTTAGCTGGGTCACGTTATCGGTGAGAGATTTAACCGACTCCCGTAGCGTGGCATTTTCAGCGGCAAGCGTTTCCACCTGCCGCTGGCTGAATTCCAGGGATTCTCTCAGAGATTTAAATTCCCGGTGTAAAATCTCCACCAGGGACAGCCTCGCATCGAAACTGGACAATCGCTTGTCGATTGACTCCAGGATTTCTGCGATGTCTTTGCCGGCAGGCGATGTTGTACCGGGGGAGTCTGCCTGGCGACTTCTCTTCGATGACGGCGTCTCGATTTTGGCCGGGGAAGATGCACGCTGGGCCTTATGCATTACTAAATCTTGAAAACAGCGGTCGATGTAATCTTGGAGAGCGTCTAAACTCTCCTCGTTGTCCTCCAGGGTGTTAGAGATGATAAAACAGATGTTGAAGAAGCTGGAGGATGAATGCCAACTTTTTTCCACTCGATAAAAGTTAACGTGAGGGATTCTGGTGGTTAGGGACAAATGCAATCGCATAGCAGGATGCTATACACGGGCCAAACTTCAGTCAGGAGAACAACTGAGATAATCCATCCACAATACAAGGTTAGTCATTAATGTACTGCAACAACATGGGAATAGAGCAGCTGCGAGAGAATTCAACATTAATGAATCAATGTTACGGATGTGGAGGAAGCACAGTTTTTGGCTTTCCCCATATTTCAAAAGTGCTTCATCTCTTTGCTATGACTGTCGCCCGCCTTAATTTGCAGATGATAATGGTTTTAGCCGCTGCGATGCTTCCGACCAAAACAGGCGCAGCATGATGAAATCATCAACATGCGCTATCGCGATATAGTCAAAATCTCTATCGTTGGCCAAATTTATATAGTTTCTATCGTATATCGTTTATATCGTATATCGTTTATATCGCCCACCCCTATTTGCATGCTTTTTTTTTTTTACATCACATTGTGTCCTGCGTCCTGATTGCTGCAGACGATCTCCTCCGTGACGTCTCTCCTGTACAGTACAGAATCGCTGCACTGATCGCTAGCAGTGTGACTCTGAAGTGCAGTACTGTATGTCCATGATGTCCACGAAATGTTTTGCACCGTCAAAAAATTAAATTGGCTCCTTGATTTCACCTATCGCTGGTTATTTTTAGAACATAACACCCGCGATAAACGAGGGGCCGCTGTTTACAGATACTGAGAAATATAACGTTTGAATCCCTTTTCTCTTTTGCTCTGAGGCGCGGGGTAAAGATATCGACAAGTCGATGAACATCATTTACAGATATATTGGGTAAATGCCCAAGACAGCTATAGAAATGTAAATCACTGCTTGATTCATTCATTTGCTTAACTTGTTTTGGACCGTAAACAGGGCGCGAATAGGACACCGGAAACAAAGCTCCCCACAGGAGTTTCCGCACCGGAAGTAGCATATGCTAACGTGCACATAGTCTATGAGCCAAGGCCGACATAAATGTGTTTTATCTACTTTATCATAAATGTAACAAAGTGTTTAGAAAGTTAGCACATACATGTCATTTTTCATATTTTTATGTATCCATCTATAGAACGCTGCATGTTATATTCTAAATCTGCCTGTTCTCTCTCAGAAACCTGCCTGCAGAAAATGAACCTAATGTATGTAATGCAAGGATGTAATCACTTTCAAGATGGAGAAAGAATAAAGTGACAATTATGAATCACTTAAATATGATAAGGAGATTCTGCAGGTCATTAATCAATGTATAAAACTAAAATAAAATGTATTTTTAGTGACACAGGATACAAACATGGAAGCAAGATGTATAATTAGGATTATTTATAATAAATATGAATAAATTATTGCAACTTCTTTAACCATAAAGAATAACTAAATCCTTCAGGACAATGTCTCATCAATGCACTGAACTCACTATGTTATCCCTCTAACAGCCTCCACATGTTCTCACTGTAATTTCCCCCTCATGAATGAATTTATGCTTGCACTAATCTGAATGTTTGGGGGAAAATCAAACGCATTTTACTCTCAGTAGTCAAGCTGACTTACCTTTGTTTGAATGACGACTTGTATGCGCTGACTCCACAGACAAGGTACGAAAAAATATCAGGCTACGTCAGTCTGTCTTCAGGGTTTCTACTCCACGGCCGTATTTCATACGGGTCCACATTTCCAATGCACGCTATTTTCTGCAAGTACCGCCGCTTCGCCTCTGAACGCAATTGGTCTCTATACAGTCCATTCTCTTTTAAGCTGCTTTTAAGCATCTTTCTTGTAGTCGTCGTTCCAACACAGTGTGTTTGTTTTGATTCGTAGACCCCGAAAATGGTGCCACGCTCCCACAATGCATTGCGGCGTGACGTCAACTCCAAAGCCCTATAGGAGCACAGGGGTGTGTTTAAATGAGACACAGAGACAAGAACTCAAAAGAACCAGCCAACTTTAGTGAAATAAACCTTAAGGTTGACAAGCACAAGTTAAAGACACTTTACAATGGTAAAAATGAAACTTACAAAAAATGAAAGAAAACTAAAACACATAAACTACTAAGACAATGACTTGGTCAAGTGTTACTTTTGGTTTTCAATGTTTGGGTTTCAATGCTCGGGTGCACCCTAGTAACCTGACTCCTTAACTCTTATAGAAACAGATTAGACAAATCCAATGTACATTCAAATGAAAATCTCACACTCTTTTCACATGTGGAGAATGTTCTACACAACAGCTTATTATTCAGAGTCCCAAATAAAAAATGTCCAAGGGGTGAAAGAAAATAGGGGTGAGAGAATGTCAGTCAGTGGTCTCATGTACAACCAGCTGTGTGTGAAAGTGTGAGTGATACAGTCCTACCACACCGCAAGGTGCAGATCATCATCAAGTGGAAAAGAAGCAAATCTCAGTCTCTCTAAGTCCAGGTGGGAAGGCTCGCCATCTATTTCACTGGAGGAATCCACCTCAGGAACAATTCAGCATACAAAAAAAAAACCTTACCTGTCAACAGACAGGGTCAGAAGAGCAATTCAATTATTAATTATGCTGTTCTAGCTATAATTCACCATTTAGGATTTTGCTGACATCATACTCGACATCAATTTGCAATTAAAATACTCAAATTTGCAAAAATAAAACATCTCTCTTACACAAACTATGCATTAAACCAAGTAAAGTCAGTGCATATGCAACAATTATTAATCAAACAATTGAGATTAATTCAGTTTCTCAACGATAAAATGCAAAGCAGACTTAACTGAGACCCACAATATGTGTTCACCGATCTCAGTGCATCACGGCCGAAGACAATGGTATGGTGTCTCTCGGTCGGAACATGCAGGGCTCTAAATAACGTAACAGGACATGTTGTTTTTCTCTTTAATAACAGTAATACGACATGAAGGAAAATAAACATAAGTTGCGATTCAAGTGTTACCTTACTTCTGGAAGCAGATTGAGATGAACTTTCAGGCAGTTGATAGCAACCAGAGCTAACAAAGGCTAACAGTTTAGCTCCACGCGGTACTTTCCAAAGTCGCCAGAAAACTGCAGCATTCGCCTGTTTACTCACTTTGGCTACTTTTAACATGGAAGGTAGCTGATAACCAGCGAACTTATGTGCAGCACAGTTAGCTGCAACTTATATCGAATACTTTTTCCAGTTTCTCAGGGATCAAAGTTTTGCAGCGCAGCTCTCTTTTTCTCCTGCCGGTGTTCTGACTAAACGTCCTACTTTGACAAAACGTCCTACAGTAAGTAGTTTATGTACATTTCTGCTGTCACAGAGTAATTCCAGCACAAATGTAAGTAGGTATGATGGTTTGCCACTTAACTTTGCCCATCAGAGTATGCTTGTAGCTAAAATTCATAAAGCCAGGGAGGTTTGCCACTTCATTTTACCCGTTAAAGTATGCTTGTAGGTCACATTCAGAAAGGTAGCATGGTTTGGCATGTAATTTTACCCATCAGAGTATGTTTCTAGCTCTTATTATCAAATGTAAGATGATTTGCCACTGAATTCTAGCTGTAAAATTATGCTTCTAGCTCATATTCACAAAGGTAGGACGATTTGCCACTTAATTATAGCTGTTAAAGTATGCTTGTACGTCACATTTACAAAGGTAGGACGGTTTGGCACTTAATCCTACCCATCAGAGTATGTTTGTAGCTTATATTCACAAAGGTAGGCCGGTTCGCCACTGAATTTCTTGTTGTGCGCATGCGTAGAAACAACGGGTAGGATGGTTTGTCAGGTAGGATGGATTCCCAGAACACCGGCACGCGACTACTTCCACACATAGCAGCGAACACAGAGCAGGTGGGTGGGACACACAGCGGCAGGATGCTTTCCGATTGGCCAAAGCATACTGGGACTTGTGCATTTCGATTGGTTGAGCAGGCTGTCCATCTCTCCTCATATCTATCACTCCTTAAAGTGTGATAGATACACATGAATACATAAATATGGAACATTCTGAAACTTGATCGTTAGTGCTAAGGACACAAAATAGAGCGGGTGAGTATCACATCAGCTAGACAACAGTTGTACAGAAGTTGATGAGCAAGTCTCTAGAAAGTCTCCTTGACTAAGCAATCAGTGTACTGAGCAAGAAAAGTCAATGGGCAGCTTTATAGTTGCCGTCTCATTATAAGAGCAGACTTTTTAGGCTTGAGTGGGCTCGTCCTTTTTAACCGAGTACAGAGTGTACATGCAAACTCTTTAAAATTCAGAGCACAGAAATGCAGAAATGAGTGGCTGGAACTTTTCAGAGAAAATGTCATTATAAAATAGAATATTTTCAATAAGCTTTATATTCTCATTTAAAAAGATTTTTATGAAAAAGTGACATAGCAACTTTTTTCATCCTTGAGTAATAAGTTGTAAAGCAGAAGTTGCATCTGCTGTGTTTAAGCCAGACGCTGTTAGATTAGTGATTTTAATGTCTTTTTAAATGGAAGCTATGATTAAAGAGCACATATTGTAACAGTTTTGCAGGCCTCTCTTTGGTCCTAAGACTCTACTAATTTATCTTTATGTGATGCAGATGCCAAAAGATTCTTTAGTTGTCTTAAACTAGACCTTTTCCCAGCTTGTCAGTTTGAACTGAGAACGTTTACCAACTTGTCGCTTCTCAGTCAACAGCTTTCTTCTGATTGGCTCCCTCTGTCAAACAGAAGATTTGAACAGCAGGTGAGTGGGGCCTCTGTTCTCACATCGAAAGCTGTTTGCTTGAGATGAACAAATTCAGGAAATCAACTGTTTGCTCATTATACAGATCCAAGATAAAAAAAAAAAAACACTTATCTATTGGCTCAAAAGATTTACTTGCAAATACAGGAACTTAAAGCTGCCTTCAGCCACTCCTTTATTCACAAGGGCCAAGTGGGTAGCTCTGCATGTTTCATTTGGCAGATTTTTATGCGTAATGTCCTTCCTTGATGTAATCCCCGAGGGATTTGTGTCTCCTCCTGACCTTGTTATTTAAGCTTTCACAAGGTTTATTATGAGCATCCGCTATTTCAAGGGTTACAGATCCAATTTGAATGCTGTGGTCAAAAGGTTACTTGCACTTTATAAAGGAAATCTGGGACATTTCTTGGAGGCAGCTCATAACTGACGATAGAGAATAAATAATTTTCCAATTTATCTTCTTGACAGGGAAAAAAGCGAACCAGTGGGACACTCGAATTCTTACTTCATTCCATTACCTCCTGGCATCGCTTTGTAATACATGCTCCACAGCCTTTAAGATAAAACAGGTAGCTTTTTAAGATGTATGTAGTTAGTAAGAAGCCATGGATCAAGTGAGGTTCCTTTTTCGAAGAGAAAGACTTGCCTTCTTTAAATAATCTGGAATGCCATTGCTGTGGAGTAATCCATTCACAATAGAGAGCGTGCAAGAGCCCATAGTTCTTTTAACCTCTTTGAGAACTTTAGTGTGAATAATATCTAAAGGAATGTGGGTGAGTTGAAAGATAAATGGAAAGAGCAGGTTCAGCATTGATAATTTTACGCATCAGCACCACAGGGCCAGAGCATTCAGCAACAGAAGTAGATTTACTGTGTTAAAAAATGCCTTTAAAGAAATCACCATGACCTAAGACCTGGCAAAAAAAAAAAGTAATTTTGTGTTGTAATAGGGGCAACGGAGATGTGATTGAAACTCTATAGGAAAATGATGTCAGGGTTCCTGGGTCGGTGACCCAGTGTTTTCAGTTTTGTTCATGTTCAGTTTATTTTGCCACTTCCATGTTCTCACTTCCTGCTTTTCCTGTGTCAGCTCGTCTCGTGTCATTGGCCAGATTATGTTCAGCTGTGTTCTCACCGGTCTCTCACTATCATCCTCATCAGTCTATGCATTTAAAACACTTAGAGCCCTCTCTTCCCTTCAGCCCTTGTCGTGTCATTGATGTTCGTGTGATGTTATGTTGTCGTTTCCGCCTGCGTTCAGTCAGTCAGTCAGCCAGCCATTCAGTCAGTCCTTTGTTCATTCAGTCAGCCGTCCAGCCAACCATTTCCTACCTCTGTTCTGTTTGTTCACTCGATCGGCAATAAACACCCACCTTCACCTACCTACCTGTGAGTCCAGCATTTGGGTCCTCCTTCTCTCATCCACGACACTACTCCTGACAAATGATTAGTTTAGTCAAACATCAAAAGGTTTTTATCAGGTTTTGCAGGATAATTTTTTTTTATTTATTAAATCACATGGAGAGAGAGATTAAGGGGAACAACATTCAGTGCAAAGTCTGGCTGAAAAAGGGAATGTCAGGCTGTACTGTGTTCACATGCATACGATAAAACATTAAAAATATCCAACTACACTGAAGCCTATTCTTGTAACTAGGGTAGAACCAGTCTAACATTTTTGCTCTCAGTACAAGGATAGTTTATCTCTTTGTATTGGCGAGGGATCATTTATGATTCATTAAAATATCAAATTAATAATTTGCATTCCTCACGTGAAGAAAGGAACTGGGGATATATATATATTTTTTACATATAAGATATTAATAGTTTTATTATCCACCTTCATTTTCTATGGAAATGCTTCATTTCACCATGTGTCACTACAATAGGTTTTGTACATCTCCACAGTGGAAATTGTCAAAATGTGACAGAAATATAGGCATTGCACTTGTACTTGTATTCAAACTGTTTAATAAAAGGATTAATGCATTAACTGTTGACTGATTGAGGAATTACAGTCATTTTATGCATAGCCTTTCATTCTGAAAAGTAATTGATCAGGATGGGAATTGATAAAATGTCAATATCAGCTCCTTATTGATTCTCTTATCTCTGATCTTATCATAGCTCTGCTTTGAGCCACGTGATCTTTAAGCAGCAAATCAAAGACATTGCATTTGTACAAATTAATTGCATGCTGTGAGGTCAAATGTTTGTGCACGATGGAAGTATTTCCCCTCTTTTTTGTGATTAGTGTTTGTGTCATTACCCAGAAAAAAAGTCACATGTTACACAGAACACTTTTCTTTAAAGTAATTACTCACCAGGGAAAGTAATTTGTCACACTACTTGTAACATTGCTTTCGCGCCGTTTCTCTGTAAAATGACGTGAAACGTATTGTCTCATAATTGCCAGCTAACTATATAAAATATAGGCTACAGTCCCTCACACTAATACAAATCCCTATCCCCTGACAAAGTAAAGTT
Source organism: Mchenga conophoros (assembly GCF_057382185.1). Taxonomy (NCBI): domain Eukaryota; kingdom Metazoa; phylum Chordata; class Actinopteri; order Cichliformes; family Cichlidae; genus Mchenga; species Mchenga conophoros. The sequence goes on from NC_140526.1 coordinate 32,825,940, forward strand.
GAAAACAACGACGAGACTTTAAAGTCATCATCATGGCAATTCTGCTTTAAAAACATGAACAAGTAGAAACGGAGACTTTAAGCCTGACTGCTCATCATTGCCTTTGTTACCTGTTGAAGCTCAGGGTCTGGCTGCTGGGCTGGGGTTAGCATTCACTCAGCTAACATCACTCCCGGTTCTTGGCTTGCTTAGTGTTGCATGCTGTCTATGCAGATGCTTGCAAGGAGCCAAAGTTTTCTTAATGTAATGCGGTTGTTTCTGTCCTGGACGAAGGTTGGGCCATCACGCTCTTGTCCGTTGGTGCAATCCAAATCATGTATCTTAGTGTGAGATTTGGTTTTTCTTGCTTGGTGGGAGAAAGACTGTTTTTGTCTTTACTCAAGTATAACCTGTTCCACCTCAGTGATGCTTGTCTTTTTCTCTGATGGTGTGAGGAAAGATGTCACTCCTATAAACATGCAGTTACATGGAGAAGGAAAGCAGGAAGTATTTTGCTGGCAGAAGAAGCTGCTGGATTCATTTTGTTGGATACTAAAGGTTTTTGTTTGTTTTTTAAGAGTGCAAGCTGGTCATGTAAAATAAAGCTGGCTGATCACACTGCTTATACTGTCTCCTTGGTGCCAAACGTTGTGAGCCAAAATCAACCAACTATCAAATTTGAAACTTGCTTAATTACATACCCAACAGTCAAGAAGGTTACACCATTGTTCACCCTGAGTTTTAAACTCTAATATTCCATCTATTGTGTTTTAGGTTTGCACCAGCTTATCATGGAAACAACTGCTACTGCCACTTTAGCTGCTAAATGATCCACCATGAGGGGTGTGCGTGTCCTGTATTGTGTATTTACTCACTATTTAAACGTTTTTAGCTGTACAGCTGTCAAAACCAATTTAAAAAAAGGATGAGCTGAAACTTGATATGAAGGTCTATAGAGCAGGTATAGATTTGACTAAATTAGTTCTAGAGCCAGCACTTATAGCAACAGGACAGATTCCATAGTCTGTAGCTTATCCCAGCTGTCACTGGGCGAAATAGTCTAGGGACTCATCCAGGGTCACTAGAGTATCAAATGGCTAACACAGAAAGACAACCATTAAAACTCACAGTTACACCTATGGTCAATTTTTGTGGGTTTACTGTTTACTCTGGCTTCCTCCCACAAATTTAATCTTTGTGCTATTTTTTTTCTAACAAAAGAAAATACTCTGTAGTATGACTAAATGAAATTACTTGTAACAGTACCGGCCAAATATTTGTTGCAGTACTTCACTTCATTTGAAGACTCTGAATGCCTCTTGACTTTTCTCGCTGCCAAATGCATCTCAAGTGGAAAATGCCTTATAGCAATAGCAGAACAGAGTTTTTTTTCACATATTTTAATAATGTTTAGTTTGGCTAAAAAACAGCCCTCCCTCACTCCACACAAATTGATACTTGCTCTCACAAATTACAGTGGTTAAAGGATAATTCCAGTTAATTTTAACCTGGCATGTGTCCCATGTTTTTATATGAATCATTTCAACCACTCACGGCAGTGACCTTGAAAAACCATTGTGGCTAAATTGTCAAGGCCTCTGTGTTGTCTGAGCTGCCATCCCCTGAAATACTAACACAAAATTTATGCAATAAAAGCAAAGAAAATGACTGCATAAAAAATACGCAAGGTGTTTATATTTTCTTGTGTAACAACTGTCTTAAGAATTTAACACAGTTCTATATTCTGTGTGAAATTTTCTTGATTAATGTATAAGTATACATGTATAAATCCTAACAAACTTTATTTTTAATGGGCTTATTATGGGGTTAGCTATTTAATCTCCCATTTCTTCATTCATCCATAAAGATATTAATGAAGCAAAATAGGAAATGGCTTGCTTTATTGCACAAAACTCACTCAAATGTTGACATAGAAATAATTACCTAACTGATGCATTTGGTATCTGTGGGTATAATGGTCGACAGTATTCAAAAAGTGCCTAATTGGCCATAATACCTACAGTTAAGACACTCAAACACTGCATGCTGTCAATAAGAAAATAGATGAGCTAAGTTTACTTTCAAGGATAAAATAAATAAAGAAAAAGTTCATTAAGACAAGTGGAGCATAATCCTAATTAAATTTACCCATTAAACCCTGCAGCTCAATTTCAGCTTTAAAAACTCCACAATAATGCTGTGTTTCTGTATGAATATGGATTTATAACTTGTTTTACCTATTATATTTGCTATGTAATTTAGTTATCAAGAAGAAGAAGAAGAAAAATATATATTATTTGGGGTGCTCATAAGTAAAATACAAGATTCGATTTTGTCACAGCGCAAGTGTAATTTACACGATAAATGTATGATTTAGTATTTTTGTGTATGGATCATTTTCTGTTATTATTTCTGTCTTACAGTAATGCTAAAAACCTGGTTCATGCATTTATTACTTCTGCGCTGGACCATTGTAATTCATTTCCTAAAAACGTCCTGAAAAGCCAGTTCAGTTGATCTAAAATGTTACAGCAAGAGTACTGACAGGGACTAGGCAAGGCAAGGCAAGGCAAGGCAAATTTATTTGTATAGCACAATTCAACAACAAGGTGATTCAAAGTGCTTTACAGAGACATTAGAAACAAAAACAAATAAAAAGCATGATTTAAAATTGATTAAAACAAGCAAACAAACTAACTAACTAAACACACACATTTCACACCTGTTCGCGCGATCTGAACCCTTATCGTAAGGGGAGCTACCAGTCCTTCTGTGGACGAGCTACTTTCTATTTTAAATTCCCTGAATTTAAAATACTCTCTAGACCCAGTCTAGGCCCAGCTGGGGAGCTACCCAGAGCTCTAAACCCACTTAACAAACAAACAAACAAACAAACAAAACAGTATATAAAATCAAAACAGATAAAATCAGAAATAGATAAGATCAGTAGTTAGTGTAAGTTTTGAAATTTAAGCTTAAAAGTGTGGATTTGGTGTTTTATTCAAATGCAGCTGAGAACAGGTGAGTCTTCAACCTGGATTTAAATAAACTGAGTGTTTCAGCTGATCTGAGGCTTTCTGGGAGTTTGTTCCAGATATAAGGAGCATAAAAGCTGAATGCAGCTTCTCCGTGTCTGGTTCTGACTCTGGGAACTGATAAAAGACCGGATCCAGATGACCTGAGGGATCTGGAAGGTTCATACTGGGTCAGGAGGTCACTGATGTATTTTGGTCCTAAACCATTCAGAGCTTTATAGGCCAGCATCAGAACTTTAAAGTCTATCCTCTGACGGACAGGCAGCCAGTGTAAAGACCTCAGAGCTGGACTGATGTGGTCCACTTTTTTGGTCTTAGTGAGGACTCGAGCAGCAGAGTTCTGAATGAGCTGTAGTTGTCTGACTGATTTTTTAGGTAGACCTGTAAAGATGCTGTTACAGTAATCAAGCCTACTAAAAATGAATGCATGGACTAGTTTTTCCAGGTCCTGTTGAGACATCAGATCTTTTATCCTTGAAATATTCTTGAGGTGATAGTAAGCTGATTTTGTTATTGTCTTAATGTGTTTTTCTAAGTTTAGGTCTGCATCCACCACTACACCCAAATTTCTCGCCTGGTTTGTGGTTTTTAGATGTATAGATTGAAGTTCTCTGGTGACCTGTAATCGTTTTTCTTTGGCGCCAAAGACTATTACTTCAGTTTTGTTTTTGTTTAGTTGGAGAAAATTGTGGCACAACCAGTCATTAATTTCCTCAATGCATTTACCAAGAGCCTGTACAGGGCCTCGGTCTCCTGGTGACATTGTGATATATATTTGTGTGTCATCTGCATAGCTGTGGTAGTTTATTTTGTTGTTCTTTATAATCTGTGCCAGTGGGAGCATGTAAATGTTAAACAGAGGGGGTCCCAAGATGGAACCTTGGGGAACTCCACATGTGATACTTGTCTGCTCGGATGTGAAGTTGCCTATTGATACAAAGTATTTCCTGTTTTCTAAGTATGTTTTGAACCAGTTTAGTACAGTTCCTGAAAGACCTGCCCAGTTCTCCAGTCGTTTGAGTAATATGTTGTGGTCAACTGTATCAAATGCTGCACTGAGATCCAGTAAAACTAGGACTGACATTTTTCCACTGTCTGTGTTCTGACTAGAAAGAGAGAGCATATTTTGCCCATACTGACTTCTTTTGATGGCTCCCTGTTAAATCCAGAATCAAATTTATAATCCTTCTCATCACATACAGTGTACCGGGTCTTGAATAATCAGGTCGCATTTTGTTTTAAAGATCAAATAGTTCTGTATCACCCCAAAAATGCACTTTGCTCTCAGATTATTGGCTTACACGTGGTTCCAACAGTATTTATGAGTAAAGGCAGAGCCTTTAGCTTCCAGGCCCTTCTTCTATGGAACCAGCTCCTAGTTTGGATTTGGGAGAGAAACACTATCTTTATCTTTAAGATTAGGACTAAAATTTTCCTTTTTGATAAAGCATGTACAGGGTGGGCCATTTATATGGATACACCGTAATAAAATCCGAATGGTTGGTGATATTAAAGTCCTGTTTGTGGCACATTAGTATATGTGAGGGGGCAAACTCCTCAAGATGGGTGGTGACCATGGTGGCCATTTAGAAGTCCACCATCTTGGATACAACTTTTGTTTTTTTCAATAGGAAGAGGTAGGGCTGCTCAATTAATCGAATTTTAATCACGATTACGATCTGGGCTTTCAACGATCATTAAAAATGACTGAGCCGATTATTAGCCCCTCCCTCATTTATCCGCGACACCTTAAAGGCCGGTCCGTGAAAATATTGTCGGGCATAAACCGGTCCGTGGCGCAAAAAAGGATGGAGACCGCTGATTAAGAGGACCCGAGGGAAGCTCGGAAAGCTAAGCAGAAGTTATTTGGAGAGGAGAGTGACTGCCGTTGGCTGAAAAGAGAGGTAAAAAAAAAACTTCAGTGGTGTTGCACACTATTTTATATTATTTTTTAAAGTCATTGTTAACCCTTTAAAGCCGGTCAGAGCAGCACGCTCCGTTTTGTGTAACTATTTTTAAATCCCTGTAGAACCTGAACCGCGTAAGCTAGCGCAATAATTTGTTCTGCATATGAAACCAGAGGAGTTGTACTTACATCTTATGCCATCAGCTTGTCCTCGGTCACGGTTTCCTTCCACATATAGCTTTGCAAAAATTGCATAAAAAGCGCTTGCAGGAACAAAAACATAATATTCCAGAAACACGCTTCGCCGATCCGATCAGCTTTTCGTAACACTTCCCACAGTGAAACAGACGTCAGCGCGAACTATCACATGTCCGCCATTTCCTGGCCGAAACCGGAAGTGACGTCATTTTCGCGGAAAATGTAGTTTTTTACTTGTAGGCCTTAAAAGCCTATACTGGTCATGTTTGACTTTTCTGAATAGTTTCTGGGATGCTTAGAACTCGAATTGCACTGCTGGAAATAGTTTATTTTGATGCACCTGCTGTTTTCTTTGAAAATTTGCATCATAGGATAGTTTTTTTGTTTTTCCTGCAGTATATAAAAATAAATAAAACTATGAAGACACTCAAAATAAATTTCCTGTTGTTGTAAACTATTTTTTGCAACTTTTTTGTATTTAAAGTTTTGAGGGATAAACCTCTTAAATTTCTCCAAGTAGAAATATATGTAAAAAAACAAAACAAAAACGATTTTCAATTTTTTTGTAGTTTATTGCACTTTTTTGCAATTAATGTAGTTACTATGGACTTAATGCATACATATTATTAAAATTTGGGCTATAACAGTTGTATAGCAACTTGAAATGCTCCCACAAATGGCACTACAACATGTAAAAAAAATAATATAAGCTCTGGCGGACTTGGTTCTATAGTAGGTCTTAAAGGGTTAAATAAATATCGTCAAATAATCGAGATCTCAATTTCAGTGAAAATAATCGTGATTATCATTTTTGCCATAATCGAGCAGCCCTAGGAAGAGGGCCATGTGACACATCAAACTTATTGGTTATGTCACAAGAAAAACAATTGTGTGCTTGGTTTCGACGTAACGTTAATCTTTCATGAGTTATTTACAAGTTTCTCTTTGTTCACAGCCATTGACATGTCGAAGAGGTTAACACGTGAGGAACGGATCGAAATTGTGTTGATATCTAACACAGTAACCGGGTCATTGCAGCAGATTGGATAACACTTGACGAGACGACCCATCTCCCATGCTACAGTTAGCAAACTGCTTGCTAAGTTTCGTGAAACTGGTTCAGTGTTGAATTTGCCAAAATGTGGACGCAAGAAAACTGTCACTAATGAAGAAACATCAGTGGCTGTCCTAGCTTCATTCAGCACGAGCCCACAGTGTAGCACTCGCCGCATGTCACTGGAGAGTGGCATTAGTCGAACATCCCTTCGGCGGATATTAGCTACTCACGAATGGCACCCTTACAAACTCCAGCTACTGCAGCATGAGTTTCCTGAGTTTTTCCAGCAAGATGGTGCACCACCACATTATGGGTGCCAGGTCCAAGCATTCCTAGATGAACAGTTTCCTGGAAAGTGGATTGGTCGTCATGGGCCAGTTGAATGGCCCCCAAGGTCTCCTGATCTGACCCCTTAGACTTTTATCTTTGGGGTCATCTGGAGGCAATCGTCTATGGTGTGAAGATTAGAGATGTGCAGCACCTGAAACTATGGATACTGGATGCCTGTGCTGGCATTTCTCCTGCGGTGTTGCTATCAGTGTGTGAAGAGTGGGAGAGGAGGGTTGCATTGACAATCCAACACGATGGGCAGCACATTGAACATATTTTATAAGTGGTCAGAAACTTGTAAATAACTCATGAAAGAATAAAGTTACGTTGAAACCAAGAACACCATTGTTACTAGTAAGTAAGCTATCAAGACTCAACTGTACACTGTGTTTGTGTTTTCCTCCAAAACAATGAGTTCTGTTGGAGCAGCCTTTCAACTCTCTGTCTCTTGCTAGTAAAGTTGACCCAGACAACAAAGTAAAGTTAGTTTTCGGCTATGAGCCCAACACGAAACCCGACGTATGGTAAATGGCCTGTATTTGTATAGCGCTTTTCTAGTCCCTAAGGACCCCAAAGCGCTTTACACAACCTGTCATCCACCCATTCACAAACACATTCACACACTGGGGATGGCAAGCTACATTGTAGCCACAGTCACCAACGACCGAGACTGTCCAAGCCGGGGCTCAAACCGGCAACGTTACGATTACAAGCGAACTCCCAACTTTTGAGCCACGATCACCCGTATTAGCCAGAGGTCCCTTTATGGTTTTACGCCTTTACGGTTCGGCGCCGCGGACCTGTTTTATATACACGCAGAACAGTTTTCAATACAAGATTGCTGCAAAACGTGCAGTCTTACCTAATGTCCACCCTACTGTTACTCATTTTATATTAAGATTTAAATATGTATTCTGTAATCTGTAGTGGAATACATTTTAAAAGTAACACTCCCAACACTTCATCAGATGGCTGCCACACCTTGCTTCTGGTTCTGCTGAAGGTTTCTTCCTGTTAAATGGAAGTTTTTCCTTCCCACTGTCACTAAAGCATTTGTTCATACAGGATCATCTGATTGTTGGGGTTTCTCTGTTTTCTCTGTATTATTGTAGGGTCTTTAATTTACAATGTAAAGCAGCTTGAGGCAGCTGTTATCGTAGTTTGGCGCTATATAAACAAAATTGAATTGAACTGAAGCATGAAATAGATTATGGTTTCTTCAGTTGTTGGACCTGTGATACTTAAATTGTACACTTTTTTCTTCTTACCTGTCCTGGGTGAATCCTGGTTCCTGCTCTATGGTGGCTGAAATGAAACTCCACCCCCACAAACAACCCTAAATAACTCATTAACCCTCTGGGGTCGCCGGACGCGCCGGTGCGTCAAAATCACATGACCAATTTAAGACGACACAGCTACAAGATGCAGTAAGTCAGAGTCTCCATTTCAACTTGGGTTGAAAGTGCGGACTTCAAACTATATACCAGTTTTTGAATTGACTATGTGCACGTTAGCATATGCTACTTCCGGTGCGGAAACTCCTGTGGGGAGCTTTTTTTCCGGTGTCCTATTCACGCCCTGTTTACAGTCCAAAACAAGTTAAGCAAATGAATGAATCAAGCGGCGATTTACATTTCTATAGATGTCTTGGGCATTTACCCAATATATCTGTAAATGATGTTCATCGACTTGTCGATATTTTTTCCCCGTGCCTCAGAGCAAAAGAGAAAAGGGATTCAAATGTTATATTTCTCAGCTGTCCCTCGTTTATCGCGGGTGTTATGTTCTAAAAATAACCAGCAATAGGTGAAATCAAGTAGCCAATTTTATTTTTTGACGGTGCAAAACGTTTCATGGACATCGTGGACATACAGTACTGCACTTCAGAGTCACACTGCTAGCGATCGATGCAGCGATTCTGTACTGTACAGGAGAGACGTCACGGAGGAGATCGTCTGCAGCGATCAGGGCGCAGGACACAATGTGATGTAAAAAAAACGTGCAAACTTGCACTAAAAAAATCTGCGAAACAGCGAGGTGAAAGGTGAACCGCGTTATTAGCGAGGGACCACTGTAATTTTGAAGGTAAGTCACAACATACCCTTTGTAAATACTAATGTATAGAAACCCTTACCAACAATCATTCATTTTTTGTGTGGCTTTTTTCACGGTTTGTTAACATGCTGTGTAGGTGTGTACTTGACTAGCTGATATCGACATAACGGGAAACATCTGGTTTGACTATTCTTCACCTGTAGTTTGAATGCTGAACATTTGCCTGTTTAAATCACAAGACCAGTCAGTATACAGAGATGTGCTTCTGAATGTGGATGATGTGTCTTCTGCTGCAGTAATGCAGTTCTGCTTGTGTTGAGTGATGTAAACAACTGATCGATCTAAACTCTTTAAACGTCAAAATTGATCATTAGATTTTTTATGACACAACAGTGGTGAGTGTTCCCACCTTCTGCTCTTTGTAACTTAACGCGATCTTTCCGTTTTCGAGTTTTGGACATGATTTTGGAGGATATTTTCGCAGTAGCTGTCATGGTCCTGGGTTGTGTGACCCAGTGTGTTATGCTTAGCCTATTTTGATGTTTATTATTTGTTTAGGTTCTCTAAGGTAGTCCAGCCATTTGTATATATCACCCCTGCATTACATCTCCCTTGCCCTTCGTGTGTTTATGTCTGTGTGTCTTGTACTGTCAAGTTCATGCTGTCAGTTATGTCACCTCCCCCTGTACTACGTCTCCCCGGTTCATGTCTCTTGTTTCCTGTTTTACTTTGAAGGCCTGCATTCACTGTCAGTGTATTCAGTTTTACTCCTCCTGTCCTGTCGTTAAGTTCATGTGTGTCAGCTGCGTTCTCATGTGTGGTCACTTCCCCTGATCATCCCTCATGTGTATTTAGTCTCTGTGTTTCATACAGTCTGCGTCGCGTCGTCTGTGTTCCCACCCTCCGTGTTTCCATGCCTGGTCTGTTGTCTTCCAAGCCATAGCCTCACCATCGTTTGTTCCCAGTTCAGGTTTCTGTTTAGCCACGTTATCCCTGCTGTATTTGTACACCTTGTTTTCAGCCATATTAAAGGCTCGCCTTCTGTTAAAGCTCACTCCCGTCTGCTCACTCGTGTACGCACCTGGGTCCATTACACGCATTCTCCACTCGGTCCGTCACAGCGGACCGTGACAGTACGACGCGACCATGCCGGACCCAGCGACGCATGAGAGGGAGATCATCCAGACGGTGGAGTCGCTCTGTGGTAAATGGCTGTGGTGCTCCGAAGAGGAGGAACGGGAGGAGTTAGCCCGCCAAGTGGGAGTATGCATGTCTGTGTTTCCCTGGCTATGGGAGGCACTACACCCGCTGATCACTGACCTTCTCGTCACCGCTCTCCAACTCCGTCCGCAGCCACGGCTGCCCAGTGTGCGGGCTGTGCCGCCAGAGCCCTGCTGTTGTCCCGTTTCCCCGCTGCTTCGCGAGCCGGAAGCAGTTGCAGTCGGAACGGTGAGGCTCGCCACCGACACACCTTCCGCTCGCGCCCCGTCGGCGTCTTCACCACGGTCTGGCCGCACGGCGTGGCGCACGGAGACAACGGAGGCCATAGACTTTGGCGAGGAAGAGCGGCAGCAGGTGTTACAGGCTTATCGGGAGGATGAGCTCCGGTGGAAGCCCTGGCTCAACCCGGAGGAGGACCTCTCACCTGCTGCACAGCCTACCAGCCGCTCGCCATCTCCAATCCGCTTAGACTTCACTTTGCCTGCCTCATTTCTGGCAAGGATGTGGGCGGAAGACGGGGAGACCGCCGCTACGCCACCCTCTGCATTGGTGCCATCAGCGCCCATCGTGCCAGCTACCAGAAGGGGGCAGCGCCGGCGCCGCCGTTGCACCGCGTTAACTCCGGTGAGTGACTGCGTTTTCGTGCCTCACGTCCCTTCTATGAAGCAGAGTGAGACAAGCATTGATTTGCCGAGGCCGGAGACTATAACGGAATTGGGCTCCAGAGCTGAAAGACCTGTGTGTGACTGCTTTGAAGGAGCACACAACGAAACCATAGACCATATTCCTGACTCTGTAGGATCCAGGATTTTTTCTAGCGTTGCTCTCACAGTCGCGCCACACGAAGCCCAGGTTCACGAGACAGTGAAAGGGGACCACACGTCTGCCGTACAGGCTGCTTCTCAGCCTGCTAGGAATGGCGTGAGCTTTCTCTCCGCCTCAGACTGCCTTCTGCTTCAGCCGTCTCTTCCAGCTGGAGGACCCGAGGAGCCCGTTCAGCCTCATGCCTCGTCAGCTGGAGGGCCCGAGGAGCCCGTTCAGCTTCCTTCCACGTCGGCTGTACAGGCTGCTTCTCAGCCTGCTAGGAATGGCGTGAGCTTTCTCTCCGCCTCAGACTGCCTTCTGCTTCAGCCGTCTCTTCCAGCCGGAGGGCCCGAGAAGCCTGTACAGCCTCAAGCCATGTCAGCCAGAGGGCCCGAGGAGCCCGTTCAGCCTCACGCCATGTCAGCCGGAGGGCCCGAGGAGCCCGTTCAGCCTCACGCCATGTCGGCCGGAGGGCCCGAGGAGCCCGTCCAGCCTCACGCCACGTCGGCTGGAGGGCCCGAGGAGCCCATCCGGCCTCACGCCACGTCGGCTGGAGGGCCCGAGGAGCCCATCCGGCCTCACGCCACGTCGGCTGGAGGGCCCGAGGAGCCCGTCCAGCAACCTTCCTTGTCAGCTGGGGGTTCAGGAGAACCGCACCAGCCTCACGCCACGTCGGCTGGAGGGCCCGAGGAGCCCATCCGGCCTCAAGCCACGTCAGCTGGAGGGCCCGAGGAGCCCGTCCAGCAACCTTCCTTGTCAGCTGGGGGTTCAGGAGAACCGCACCAGCCTCATGCCTCGTCAGCTGGAGGGCCCAAGGAGCCCGTCCAGCAACCTTCCTTGTCAGCTGGAGGGCCCGAGGAGCACCGCACCAGCCTCATGCCTCGTCAGCTGGAGGGCCCGAGGAGCCCGTCCAGCAACCTTCCTTGTCAGCTGGGGGTTCAGGAGAACCGCACCAGCCTCATGCCACGTCAGCTGGAGGGCCCGAGGAGCCCGTCCAGCAACCTTCCTTGTCAGCTGGGGGTTCAGGAGAACCGCACCAGCCTCATGCCTCGTCAGCTGGAGGGCCCGAGGAGCCCGTCCAGCCTCATGCCACGTCTGCTGGGGAGCCCGAGGAGCCCGTCCAGCCTCATGCCACGTCTGCTGGGGGGCCCGAGGAGCCCGTCCAGCACCATGCCACGTCTGCTGGGGGGCCCGAGGAGCCCGTCCAGCACCATGCCACGTCTGCTGGGGGGTCCGAGCCGCCCCTCCAGCACTATGCCACGTCTGCTGGGGGGCCCGAGCCACCCATCCAGCCATCTTCTGCTTCTGCTACGCCTGGTCCGGCCTCTGCTTCTGCCTGTGCTTCGCCTGGTCCGGCCCCGCCATCGCCTCGTCCGGCCCCGCCATCGCCTGATCCGGCTTCGGCTTCTGCTTCGCCTGGTCCAGCTTCGGCTCCTGCTCCTGCTTCGCCTGGCCCAGCCTCGGCGCCTGCTTCGCCGTCGCCTGGTCCAACCTCTGCATCAGCTCCTGCTTCGCCGTCGCCTGGTCCAACCTCTGCGTCAGCTCTTGCTTCGCCGTCGCCTGGTCCAGCCTCTGCCTCAGCTCCTGCTTCGCCGTCGCCTGGTCCGGCTCCGTCGCCTGTGGCTGCCACGCCACCGCCTGGTCCGGCTCCGTTGCCTGTGGCTGCCACGCCACCGCCTGGTCCGGCTCCGTCGCCTGTGGCTGGCACGCCACCGCCTGGTCCGGCTCCGTCGCCTGTGGCTGGCACGCCACCGCCTGGTCCTGCCTCGTTTGGTCCTGCCTCGACTGGTCCTGTGCCCACCGGGCCTCGGCCAGTGCGCCTGACACTGGAGAGCCACCGCTGCCTGCCGCGCGGTCGGCCCCCTGAGCTGCTTCGTCGTACCCTTCGCCGCCGCCGTTGCCTTCCACACGGCTGGCCTCCTGACCGGCTCTGTCACCTGTGGCGCCCGCCTGGTCGGCCCCCCGACCGTGTGACCCTTGAACTCTTGTGCCCGTGGGCTCCGGGTCGGCCTCCTGAACTGCACCGCCACTGCCTCCCGCATGGACAGCCTCCTGATGGGAGATGGCATGGCCTGTTGGATTGCCAACCCCCGGGTCGGCCGCCTGAACTCATAAACTGTGGGCTGGTGTGTTGCCGCCCTCCGGGCCGACCCCCTGAGCTATGTTTGGACTGTTGTCACGTGCTCCAGTGTTTTTTGTTGGCTGTTTTTTCTTTCTTGTTCTGGTCCCTCCGTCCTGGTCCCCCGCCGCCCGCCCGGGCTCGGTGGTCTGTTTCTTTTGGTTTAGGGCTGTCTGGAGCCAGCCCTTGGTGGGGGGGTGGTGTCATGGTCCTGGGTCGTGTGACCCAGTGTGTTATGCTTAGCCTATTTTGATGTTTATTATTTGTTTAGGTTCTCTAAGGTAGTCCAGCCATTTGTATATATCACCCCTGCATTACGTCTCCCTTGCCCTTCGTGTGTTTATGTCTGTGTGTCTTGTACCGTCAAGTTCATGCTGTCAGTTATGTCACCTCCCCCTGTACTACGTCTCCCCGGTTCATGTCTCATGTTTCCTGTTTTACTTTGAAGGCCTGCATTCACTGTCAGTGTATTCAGTTTTACTCCTCCTGTCCTGTCGTTAAGTTCATGTGTGTCAGCTGCGTTCTCATGTGTGGTCACTTCCCCTGATCATCCCTCATGTGTATTTAGTCTCTGTGTTTCATACAGTCTGCGTCGCGTCGTCTGTGTTCCCACCCTCCGTGTTTCCATGCCTGGTCTGTTGTCTTCCAAGCCATAGCCTCACCATCGTTTGTTCCCAGTTCAGGTTTCTGTTTAGCCATGTTATCCCTGCTGTATTTGTACACCTTGTTTTCAGCCATATTAAAGGTTCGCCTTCTGTTAAAGCTCACTCCCGTCTGCTCACTCATGTACGCACCTGGGTCCATTACACGCATTCTCCACTCGGTCCGTCACAGCGGACCGTGACAGTAGCGATTGACCGCAAAGTAAAGCTACCGGACTGTTTGCAGTCTAAGAAGAAGAGAAGAGGGAAGACCATAGTACAAGGAGTTACAATAATCCAACCTGGAGGTCACAAAAGCGTGAATAAGCTTCTCCAGGTCCTCATGCGGAATATAATGCCTAGCCTTAGAGATAAGGCGCAGTTGGTGGAAGCTAGATCTCACTACAGCAGACACTTGCTTATCGAGTTTGAGCGAGCTATCCAGCAGTACACCCAAGTTACTGACATAGTCACAAGAAAAACTAGCAAAGGAACCCAGGGCAGCACAGAGTTGGGCACGAGGGATTTTACTGTTGAACACCACAATCTCAGTCTTCTTATCATTTAAAACGAGGGAATTACTCGGGAACCATTCTTTGACCTCCCGCATGCATTCTTGAAAGTAGTGCAGGGACACAGCAAGGTCGTCAGTAAGTTCAAAATAAATCTGTATGTCATCGGCATAACAGTGGAAGGCGATATTGTATTTTTCAAAGATTGCACCTAGAGGGAGCAAATACAATGAGAAGAGAATAGGGCCTAAAGCTGATCCTTGAGGCACACCACAACAGACCGGAGCGGAGGAAGAGGAGAAGGTGCCTAAGTGAACTGATAAGGATCTATCAGCGAGGTATGATTTAAACCAGTCGAGGGCAGTGCCTCTAATACCCACAGTGTGCTCAAGTCTTAGTAATAAAATGTTATGGTCTACCATATCAAAGGCCGAAGAGAGGTCCAGTAAAACTAGGACCATAGAGCGTCCAGTATCAGTGATTACAAGAATATCATTAAGAACTCTAACCAATGCTGTTTCAGTGCTATGCAATGGCTTAAAGGCAGATTGAAATTTCTCAGCAATATTGTTCGTGTCCAAGTACGCCTGGAGCTGGGAGAGAACTAGTCTCTCCAGGATCTTGGACAAGAACGAAAGCTTAGAGATCGGTCTATAGTTTGAAAGGTCATAACAGTCAGAATTTCTTTTTTTAAGAATCGGGTGGACTACAGCATGCTTAAAGGACAAAGGAACACAGCCTGAGAGCAAGGAAAAGTTCATAAGAAATAGGATACTAGGTCCGATTACATCAAAACAGTCCTTAGCTAAACAAGATGGAAGAATGTCAAGCACAGTATTGGTGTTATTCATTTGAGCAACTAGCCGCTTAAGAGTCAAAAGTGACACAGGCTCAAACTGGTGGAAAGTTGAAATCCACTCAGGAATGGGGAGAGGATATAAAGCAGGGGGAAGGGAGGACTTAAGAGATGAGACCTTTTTTAAAAAGTGAGTTTGAAATCGCTCACAAAGACCCTGAGAATGAATTAAAGGCATGTCCGGAGAAGGGTTAACCACAGAGTTAAAAATTTTAAATAAGGTACGGGGGTTATGGTCATTGTCCAGGATGATTTTGGACAAGAAGGACGCTTTGGCCGTTTTAGCAGCACTTTGGAATTTTAAGCGGCTAGTCCGTAGCATGTCATGGGAAACCTGAAGTTTATCTTTTTTCCACCTTCTCTCAGCGCGCCGACACACGCGACGTAAGGCGCGCGTAGTGTCATTAAGCCAACACTGAGAGTAGGTTCTAGGGCGCTTCATCTTAATGGGGGCAACAGTATCAAGGATTGAAGAAATCAGCGATAGGAAGGAATTAGCACAGTCATCAACCGAGTGAAAAGAACAACAGTCGAGAGTGACAGATGCAGAATCCAAGAAAGACATAGAGAAGTTTGACATCGCTTCAGCATTAATTACACGTAGCGGGCGAAAGGGAGCCGCAGGATGTAGTTCATTAGTGCATAAGCCAGTATCAAATATAACTGGGAAATGATCCGAGATCCCAGCGTCACTTATATCCTTGATACAAATGTCCAGACCATATGAGAAAACCAAGTCCAAAGTATGTCCTTTAACATGCGTTGGGTCATTAACCCACTGAGCCAGGTTAAAAGAGTCCGTTAAGGCAAGGAAGTCTTTAGCAAATGAGTCATCCTTACAGCAAGTGTGTATGTTAAAATCACCGACAATGAGGACACAACCATACTTAAAAAGAACGGAGCCTAGGAGATCAGCAAAGTCCATGATAAAATATTTGCTATATTTAGGCGGTCGATAAACCACCACGCAGAGTGTGGTCGTGGATGCAGTCATCTCCAATAATTGGACTTCAAAGCTAGAGTAGGTAGGTGAGGGTAGCTGCCGAACTGCATACGAATTCTTAAAAACCGAGGCTACGCCGCCACCCCTACCAGTAAGCCTTGGTGAGCTAAAAGCAACACAGTCCGACGGAAGAAGTTCAGTAAAAGGGATGAACTCACCAGGACGAATCCAGGTTTCAGTCAGGAATAAGGCATCAATCCCATTAGTGGAGATGAAGTCATTTAGAAGAAAGGTCTTATTGACCAGCGACCTGACATTAAGCAATGCCATCCGTATCCTAGGGGCTAAGTCGCCACGGGTGGTGCGTCGTAGGACACTTAGGTTGTTTCGGCAAACGCCGCGTCGGAGCGATGTTATCCAAACCCGAGCAGGAGAACATGCCACAGGAATCGCAGGGTAGACTTCGTGGTCGGCCAAGCAGATCCAACAGTGGGTGAGCAACTTAGCATCAGAGCGCTCCTGGGAAGGAGGGAAAGAAGATAAAATATCCAGGCTGGCATGTGGGTAGCCAGTGGCTCTGGCTTTAAAGTAGAGCCTGAAGCGAACGCGACGGCCGCTCCTTCTACCGCGTTTCCTATAGCGTTTCTTGTGTAGATTCGGAATAGGTCGATGGAGGAAGCCGGTCGGAGGGTCCGGTCGGGGCGCGGTGGCGTCACTCAGGTTCCAGCAAGGATCAGGCCGAGAGGAATGAGAGAGTCTTAGATTTAAAAGTGTTTGCCTGTCGTATGTAATCAGTGCACAGCCATTAGATGCGCATACAACTAAAAGGATAAAAAAATACAATGCCAAGGTCCATAAAGAGCGTAGAGAGGGTAAGCAGCAGCGAAGCAGATATAGCCGAGGACGGCAAGCCACGTACACCGGGGCCATCTTGCTCAGATAGTAGTTCAGTTCAGTTCAGTTCAGTTGAATCTCACATTTTCTCCAAAAAAAGCCGTCAAAGGCAGATTCCAGTGTAAACGCTGTTCCCACATGGAAAACTGGACTGATGCACCTCCTGCTGCATTCCTGATGCATTCTCCTCTGTCTTATACTGAACACAAACTACATTTTTTGGACTGGCACAAATAATTTGTGTGCCTTCTTATTTGATGCAGCACACCTGATTGTTCTGTAAATAGATTTAAATGGTTATATAAAAAACGCCTGAGGCCTTGGCTGCATTTTTAGGTAAATAGTACCATATAACTTTGTTGTTTGCAAAACTTGTGCATAATTTTTAGAAATGTACCATTTCTATTTGCATTTCAAGTTATGAAAATGATTTGTTAAACATGTTTGTGGGTTTTACAGTAGAAAATATAACTTTTTTCTATTCGGGTTTTGAATTTTTTGTCTGAATTTAGATCAACTGTGCTAATATAGTATACCAAAATGAAAAAATAACTCAAATTTCAGATATTTGAGGTTGTGCTGAAAATAATGATACCAAACAAGGTGAAATATAGAGGTAAAATCAAAAGTAGTCAAAAACGGCCAATTATACCCTGGACCCCAGAGGGTTAAAAAACTGGACGGATGGCTGGAAGCATGATATTAAATAATACAAATTTTAAATAAGCTATTAGCAGTCATTTTGCTGTTTTGTTGACAGTCTTAATCATTAACCAAACTGTAATTGTCTTTGAGGTCAAAATATTATATAAACAGGAGACATTTTGAGACGTGTAATTAAGTCCAAAATGTCCCACGTATGAGAAAACATCACATACCCTTTTAAACATCATCATTATACTCATCCCCATTATGAGGCTTTCAAATTGTTTCATGAATAATAAAAAGTAAAAATACATAAAGCCATCAAGTCTAGCAAATCAACCAAATTGATTCATAATAATGTTCACTGCCAATGAAAACTAAATATCCAAGTATTCTATGCCTATAGCTCATAACAAATTAGAGGTGCTGTCATTCACACAGCAAACTTTATTTTCTGCTTTTCCCTCTAGAAGAATATTATGGTGCATTTAATTGTGCTCCCAAGCCATTGCTCCTTGTCTTTATTAGATAGCACAAAGGTAGAATGAGACAGATGCACTGGATGGCAGACTTTCTTCGTTTGACTAGATTCTTTATTAGATTGTATACTTTAATTTCCTCTGTTGAAGCAAGAGCAAACAGCATCAGGCACTCCTTATCCACAGGAATAACACTGTATTGTATTTGTAGACATTAGTGCAAAAACATTGTCATATAACAGATGATTAAATGCACAGTACACGCCTGTGTGAGAAAGCAAGAGATTTTAGTGAGGAAAGATGTTTCAGAAGGAGCCCAGAATTTGTTCCTAGTACGTATTTTCATTCAGTGATGATATGCCATGGATACCTAGTGTTGTTGGGTGCAATTACACCGCTATTTGTTATTCATGTGTGATCATCCGGGTTTTGCTAGATGTGCAGTATTTACTAGACAATGACACACTGAATAAATGTGACTTTGCATACTGAATGGAGCAAGTGCATGTTTGGAGATTTTTGGAGGGTTATTACTGCAAAATATAAAAGTGAAGAAATGTTATTGCGAAGAATGTTCTTAACTAACCCATGATACACGCCAAAGTGGATTCAAGGACAGAAAGTATAAATCAAGCAGTGCCGTCTTGAATTCTAAATTAACTGTCAGCAGTGTCACTTGCAAAGTCGTGGCCCAAATATTCTGGTTTCTATGGGGCCAATTTAGATGTGACACACAGTGTTGACTCATAGGCAGTCTGGTTACATCAGTCCATTTTATATGGGCCAGATGTCAAGCGTGCCGTGACATTTAGGGCACACCTGGCAAACACAATACTTGTGTCAAGCTTCATTACTTTAAAGCCAAGTCTGGCCTACACAGCATTTGCAATTGTGAGGGTGAAAAGCAGCCAATAATATGTCTGCTATCTGGGAAGCCCATCCCGACACCTTCCCTATGCTTCAAAAGAAAAAAAAAATATTGTTGTTGACCTTTTCTGTATCTCAGAAAGACACACTGGGTGAGACCAAACATCTCCAATTTGGACAGATCAGATCAAAGTCCAGCTTTCCACTGGTCTAATATCTATTCCTTGTGATGAATACACAGACTCAGTCTGTGGATTTATCAGGAAATGCGTGGAAGATGTCGTCCCATCCAGAACAGTCAAATCCTTCCCAAATCAAAAACCCTGGATTAACGGAGATGTTCGCGCGGCACTGGCGGCACGGAACACCGCCTTTGCCTCCGCGAACACATCGGACTACAAACACGCACATTACCAACTCCGGAAGACGATCAAAGCAGCCAAACGTGAGTACAGGGACAGGGTGGAGCAACAGTTTGACAACCCTCGGAGTATGTGGCAGGGACTAAACACGATCACAGACTTTAGAGGGAAAACCAGCACACCGCAGACCACGGCCTCTCTGTGTGAGGATCTAAACGTATTCTACGCTAGATTCGACACAGCGAACACCATGAGACCGGACAGTGTGCGCACCGCGGATGACGTCAGTGCGCACACTGTGTCTGAGGAGGATGTGCGGAAGTGCTTCAGGAAGGTGAACGCACGCAAAGCTACTGGTCCGGACGGGATTCCCGGCCGCGTCCTCAGGTCATGCGCGGCTCAGCTGGCTGGAGTGTTCACGCACATCTTCAACCTTTCCCTCTCTCTGTCTGTAGTCCCAGCCTGCTTCAAAATGGCCACCATCGTCCCTGTACCCAAATCCTCCACCATCTCCTCATTGAACGACTGGCGACCTGTAGCCCTGACCCCCATCGTAAGCAAATGCTTCGAGAAGCTGGTCAGGGACTTCATCTGCTCTGCACTACCCGACTCACTGGACCCTCTACAGTTTGCATACCGCCACAACAGGTCCACTGATGATGCCATAGCCCTGACACTACACACTGCCCTGTCACACCTGGAGAAGAGAGACACGTATGTGAGGATGCTGTTTGTAGATTACAGCTCAGCATTCAATACCATCGTTCCCTCGAAGCTGGACAGGAAACTGCAGGATCTAGGACTGAGCAGCACCCTCTGCAGCTGGATCCTTAGCTTCCTGTCTGACAGACGCCAGGTGGTCAGACTGGGCAGCATCACCTCATCCCCCATCACACTGAACACTGGTGCTCCACAGGGGTGTGTACTGAGCCCTCTCCTGTACTCACTCTACACCTACGACTGCACAGCCACTAACAGCTCCAACATCATTGTGAAGTTTGCGGACGACACTACAGTGGTGGGTCTTATCACCAACGGTGATGAGACGGCTTACAGGGAGGAGGTCAGCGCCCTGACCCACTGGTGTCAAGACAACCATCTCACCCTCAACGTCGCAAAGACAAAGGAGTTGATAGTGGACTTCCGGAGGTGCAGAGAAGTACACACCCCCATCACCATCAACGGCGCTGCTGTGGAGAGAGTGAGCAGCTTCCGGTTCCTTGGCGTACACCTGGCTGAGGATCTTACGTGGTCAGTACACACAAACAAAACAGTGAAGAAGGCCCAGCAGCGCCTCTTCTTTCTCAGGAGACTGAAAAGATTCGGCATGAGCCCCCGCATCCTCAGGACCTTCTATCACTGTGCCATTGAGAGCATCCTCACTGGATGCATCACCACCTGGTATGGCAACAGCACCGCCTACAACTGCAAAGCTCTCCAGCGAGTAGTGCGGTGCTCTGAACGGATAATTGGAGGTGAGCTTCCCTCCCTCCAAGACATCTACAGGAAGCGGTGCCTGAGGAAAGCGGGGAGGATCATCAAGGACTCCAGTCACCCCAGCCATAAACTGTTCAGACTGCTTCCATCAGGAAGGAGGTTCTGCAGCATCCGGTCCCGTACCAGCAGACTGAGAGACAGCTTTTTCCATCAGGCCATCAGACTGCTGAACACGTCATAGACACCTCAGCTTCACTACTGGAACTTCAACATTATGCACTCCACACTGTATATAAATGCCACTTGTTTTGCACATATTCAACTCTGTATATTTTATATATTTTATTATTATTATTATTATTATTATTTTATTTTATTTTTTTACTATTTAATTTGTAAAAATGTGTATACACACACACACACACACACACACACACACACACACACGTAGGAAAATATTTAGTATACACATCCAGAAATGCATACACTATTATATATTGTACATATATTTATTAGTTTCAGGTTGGCCATTCTTGTATTTTGCTCGTTTGTGTTGTTGTGTTTGCACATCTCTGTTGCTTGTGGGGCTCGCACACAAGAATTTCACTCGCATGTGCTGTGCCAGTGTGCCTGCACATGTGATGTGACAATAAAAAGTGATTTGATTTGATTTGATTTGTTTCTTCGTGCAAGCACTTCTCTTCTTATTATGGGGCTCCTTCTGCAGTGGTTACTCTGCAGCAGTTCAAACATGAAAGTGGGATTCACGCCGTCTCCTCCTAACACTCAGTGTTATTTGAACTCTGGGAAGCATTGATGTGGGCTCTATCTGAGGTGCCGTTAATTGGCAATTTCTGTGACTGGTAACTCTAAAGAACTTAACCTCTGCAGCAGAGGTACCTCCTGGTCTTTCTTTCCTTGGGCAGTCATCATGACAGCTGTGTTTTATCATTGCTTTTCATGGTTTCTGACACTCCTCTTTAAGAAACTTTCAAAAACTTTTTTTCTTCTTTTTCTTTAATCCTTTTCCCAAATTTCAGGAAAGACTGACCTGTCTTAAATGTCGTGACAGCCTTTTAGTTTTGTGGTTCTCACTGTTATGCGGATTATGAGGAGTATTTACTCTGTAATAATATTAGATTTCCACAATTCAGTGAGTCACAAATGCTTTAAGAGTGATAACCTCCAATAGTTAAAATATTTCGAAAGCTATTATCCGCTGAATCAGTAGGTAGATTTAAGAAACAGATGGTATGCCTTTTATTTTCCACATAATTCCCTGTGTAATGTCATAGTTCAACATTGTTTTATGATATAGAAAACAGCAATGATAAAAAAAGGCTTTTCATAATGGTGTAGGCGTTGTATTTTTTTTCTATCATCAGATTTGTTTTGCTTCAGACTCTTCACCAACTTCATTATGGGAAATGCCAGGATCATTATTATAATTTAATTCTTTACCATTATAAAATGGTGTTCATATTCAGTGTACTGTAGCTTCCTGAGATTTTTTTAACACTTGGAGATGAAATCAGTTGTTGACTGTTTAATTTCACAACAAGTCATCATCACTTCCCTTACAGTAATGCCTCCCAAAAGAGGTGTTGATTAATCCATTAGCAAAGCTGCAATTACCTATTGTCCCTGCAGTTATTTGCCTCTGAAATGAGAAATCAGCCCTCATAGACTCCAACAGATATTTTTTTGAGATATTCACACCAGTTTGGGAGTTATATTCTGTGATGGTGTCTGAATCAAATTTGTAATTTAATTTTGTGGTGAGCAATGCTCCCCTTGACCTGTCTGATATATTTCTACTTCAGTTTGTGATTTTCTTTGTCACCAAAGATGACCTGGAAAGAAGGGGGCATGAACACATTACTTTCAATCAAAGGTAGGTGTATAGGAATAATTGTCTCACTGACAGGTTCTTGAACACTGGAGCAAGTCTATGAGTGTGGCTGAGCCCCCTACTAGAAGATATACTGTATTAATATTATTAAGTATTACTATTAAAGCTAGTGTCAATGGAAAATGTGTCTCTCTGCTTTTTCTATTCTAGGTCCTTGTACTTTGATTGGTGGCTACAGCTGACTCCAAAACTTACTTGTGACAAAGTTAGAATTTTTTCCCACATTTTTAAAATTTGATGAAATTTCATATATGACCACTCTGTTAATCTTTGAGTGGTGTTTTCAATATTTTCCAAGAGAGAAAATATACATTTTTGATCATGTTAAACTCAGATTGACTGCCGCTGGCTTATTTTTTGTGAAGAATGTATAATTGTTTTTTACTTATATTAACTCTACTTCTCTTACTCTACACTCAAATGACTTTATAAAATATCCGCCATTTTCCTACCCATTCACATACACCTAAGTGCGTTCTATCTAATATTCACACATATTCATACACCAGAAAGAAACTCTGGGTTTAGTAGTTTGCCCAAGGGCACTTAGGCATGCAGACTGGGCCAACCCAGAATCAAACCACCAACCTTCTGATTAGTAGATGACCTATTCTACCTCCTGACAACTCTGCATCTTTAGACTGTGGGTGAAAGCTGGAATACCCGGAGATATCCCATACAGACACATGGAGAACATGCAACCTCCATGCAGACAGGTCCTGGGTAGATAGTCATTGATTCAAACCCTGGACTTTCTTGCTCTGAGGCAACAGTGCTGACCACCATGCTACACGTGTATGGTTTTTTTTTTCCTGTCTTACAGGAACCACTATACATTTTATCATTATGTATTCTATGCAGTAAAAAAATAACAAATAGCATCACCTGTGTGGTTCTACACTGATGACAAAAAGGTCCTGCACAGCGTTTTCAGAAGTTGAGTCAACTGTCTTTACTGGACAGGACATGGGTCACCTTCTCAACCAGGAGCTATAGCAGCTCCATCACTTCAGAATTTTGCAGTGAGTTTGAAGATGAAGAGACTGAGACTGACCATTAGTCAGCAAAACAAGCCAGTCAGCAACTAGCAAGGGTATAAATATGGATGACAAAAAATGGTGAAAGTGAATGGGCTTCGTGCCCAAAAAATGAGCTAGTACACATCGCTGCCAACGTGGTGCTACCAGGGCCAAAACAAAAAGGTATTTACTGGACATGATTGGATCTGATTTTTTATTTTTTTATCCTAGACATCACCTAGAACAGTCCTCATCACGAGATGTTCTCTGATCTAAACTTTGTTCTTGATATAATAGCAACAAAAAGAAGTACTGCAATGTGTGTGTCCAAGATAGACAGGAAGACACAGAAGGCTATACTCCCGTGAAGCGCAAGAAGTATAGAAGACGTCTTCCCCTCGTGGGTTTTATAGGCTGGCATGAATTTGCTATTTGTTCAGTGAAGCTGAAGTTGCGACAGACGAGAATTCGTGTTCAATATTAAATTAAGTTCAACAAAGTAAACACCAGTAGTGATCAAAAACGCTTCATTCGTACTTGTTCAAGATAAACAAGTCTTTTTTCCACTCTTTGTTGTGATTGATTTTTCTTTTCTTTTTTTATTACATTTTATCACAAAAAAGACAGTTTTATTCATAAAATGGCTCTAGCAGAGGTAAATACCAAACATGGGCTGGTTTGCTTGAAACTTGGATAAAGTAAACATCTGTTAAATATTTTCACAGATATTACTATGGCTGTACTGATTTAAAAACACAAGAATTGTGATGTGTCCATCAGACCCATAAACACGGGTCTTGTGAACACCACAGAAAGGTTGCAAACTTGCATGTGTTACCCAGAAGAATAATTCCATTATCCATATTTTATATTAAAAAGCAGTGCCCATTGTGAGACGGGAGGTGCAATGCTGCATCTGATGTATTTGTGTTGGTTTTTTTGAATATCACAATTGTGACACCCTATTTACTGTGAACATATCTATAGATTTTTTTCTCCTCCTTTCTTTTGATAGAAAATGAGCAGGCTCCCGCTTCAATGCCATTTCACAAAAGCACTACTTCGCATTTATATTCGGTCTCATCTCCACACACAGCTCAGTGAAAAGAAAAGTGACACCCGTGGGGTTGCTTATGGCTCATTTCTTGGTCTTGTCTCACATTCACCGCACACAATTCCATTAAACTGTGAGGTCTTTTGAGAAAGAGAGCATGCTCCCTCATGTGCAACACAAACAAATTCACCCTCAGCCCGCCCGCCCGCACACACACACACACACACACACACACACACACACACACACACACACACACACAGTGCCAAAATACACACTTCAGATAAATACTATGTGGAAACCATCTGTCCTAAAATAGAATCTAATTCGATGCAATCTCTCGAGTGCCAATCAGTCTTAACAGCAAAGTGCCTGAACAGAGTTTTCTGTTAACATCAAACGTCCTCTCATTCCATAGCACAAGTTTCCCACTTGCTGACTTTCCAATCTTTGCACTGTGTCGCTATGCTAAGTGAGCACTCCCTTGCCAGGAAAAGAAGCCTGTAGCATGTGTGTAAATATATATATATATATATATGTGTGTGTGTGTGTGTGTGTGTGTCTGAAGATTGTTGAATCGCCTTTGGGTTTGGTTTGCATCACACTGGTAAGGTAAACTATGGCATTTAGAAATCCAAAGAGGTATGATTTTCAAACCCATCAAAAGCAAACACTCTGTGGGCTTAGGGCTGGGTAATATGACCCAAAATTCATATCTCGATATTTTTTAGCTGGATGGCGATATAAGATATATATCTCGATATTTTTTTTAAAGTTTTAAGTTAAGAACAAAAAGAGAGTTCTTAGTCACACTGTGTCCCAGATGTCACACGGGCACTTTTATTTACATACAGCGTAGATGTACATGAAGAAATTACTCAAAAATAAATTATCAGCATTTATTAAATAATCATGGTCCAGAAATAAAAGAAAACAATGTTGTTTTTGTGCATAACAAAAAGCTCATAATTGTGCAGTCAAAATGTAAACTAATAGACGCTGAGCGTAATAACAAAGAGACAGATTTCACAGCTGCACCACGTCTCTGAACAGGTGCCATTTGTGGTCCTTATACACACACAGTATGGTAATATTACATTGAAGCACAGTACGTATCACTCCGCGAGGCTCCTCCTCGGTAGCCGTAATCCTCCGACAATCCATCAAGCGGTGCAGCTCCGTAGCTTAGCAAAGTCATATTAAAACATTTTTTGACAGATTGCTGAGCGCTGTGTACCACATAAAATCGGTTCGCGGTCAGTAAGCACAACCAGAATTCATACATAAGGCGCACTGTCGATTTTTGAGAAAATGAAAGGATTTTAGGCCGTGCAGCCCCTCCGGGCTGCATGTCGTTAGCGCGGTTAGCTCATTAGCGCGGTTAGCTCGCTAACACGTTGACACTGTCCAGCCCCATGCACGGGGCGATCCGCGGTAACTCACTAACGGAGATTTTCCTCTTTCATCTTGTCATTGCCTGCAGGTGAAGCTATGGGGGAGGGGGAGTTGTGTTCAGTGAAGGAGAGGCGAGGCCGAGTAACGTTGCGTAGAGACAAAAGTGGACGAAAGAGAGGCAAACCTGCGGCTCCACACGTATAATTATAACGTAACATAGACTATATCGATATAAACGATATTGTCACATCTTATATCTTGTATGAAAATATATCGATATTTTTAAAAAACTTGATATATCGCCCAGCCCTATGTGGGCTAATGAGTGTTTTGGTGTATTGTGCATAACTCCACCGGACATTTGTCATTATAACTTAGTGGCAAAACAGGCAGGAAGATAAGCTGGAAAAAATGTGAATTTTTGGAGGATGCAGGGAAAGGAAAATGATGGTCACACGTTATAGCATACTCTAAAATACCATCCTTTTTGTTTTCTCACGGGCATCAGTAGTCACTGAGACTATAAACTAAAGGAATGAGATCAGATTAGAAGAGTCGAGGATCATTTGTAGCTTATAGACAGCCTGGGCTTCTTTCTGTCAACACAGAGGTGACCTGCTGCAGGTTATTGGCAAGAATGCAGGTTCCACAGTGACTTCACTTCTCAGACATATAAGGTACATCCACCAGCGTATGGTCACCTCTAGAAGGTATGACCATATTACATCAGTAACAGAGCTCAAAGATTCTCAGATTATGGAGAGATGGTGACTTTGTAACAAGTTGAAAGATTAGATTTTTTTTTTTGTATGAAAAAATGCTTTATAAATAAAGATTGAACAAAATGCTGAAAAAACAAACAAACGCAGTAATCCACGTGCTTCCTGTTTTGACTTGTTCTACTATCAAATCTGCACTGATGTAACACCAGTTTAGTGTATCTTAGCACCAGCATAAACAGTGATCAGGCTATGGTGACATCACTGTTGGATTTCGATACTGTGGTCGTGTCCAAATTCATGGGCTGCATCCTCCTGAGGACCTGGCCTTTGCGGTCTACGTGGGCCGGGTCCTCAGAAGGTCGGGTAGGCCGTGAAATTGGACGGTCTAGCCTTCTGATTAGCGTCACCGCTGTCTCGGTGGAGTTTATTAAACTCAGCCGTCTGCTCCTTGCTATCTAAAATATAACAGGACACTGGCGTAAATTCTCGACTGTCTCATACTTCTGTTTAATCAGTTTTCTGTTTGACGTTTAGTCAGCTGTGTAAAAACCAAGGAGGAACCCACCCGGGGGATTAATAAAGTTTTATTTTATCTAATCTAATAACTTTAATCTCAGCCAAACCGATTTACTCACGAACAAATAAAACACTGAAAAAAGCCCAACAATAACATTTTTAGGTTGTCTAAGTGACTTATATATTACGTTTAACCTGAGCAGCGAAAGTCTGCGGTGATCTGAAAATGATGTGCCGGGAGTTGTGCCGTCCTCGGCCGCATCAGTAACCCTCGAGCTCCCGGCTAGCTATCGAGCTGGTGGGTAGCAGACGTCTCCGAAAATGTCGAAGCACTTTTGCAAATATGCGATATCTTGATAAACCGAGCAGATATTTGATGTTTGCACAGCTACTTTCTCCCCTGAAAATATGTTAAAAGTTTATTTTGTGACCCAGAAAGATTAGTATGAGTAATTTTAAAACTTAGTAGCGGCCGCCATTGTTGGAAACTGGAGTTTGGCTGGGCCGCGCTATGAATTCTGGGATATGGTGGGCCACGAAGGCCACACCCGACCCATCCTTCAAATTCGGGGAAAAGGAGGACGTATTTGTCGGCTGCATTCAGAGGAGTCTACGAATTTGGACAGCCTTTGGCGCGTCGCTGTGACGTAATCGGTCTACAAATACGGCCTCAGGAGGATCCAGCCCATGAATTTGGACACGACCTGTGGGTATATTTTCAAAAAGAAAGATCAGTTGGTTTAGCTCTGCCAGTTCTATCATGTTATTATTATTATTATTATTATTATTATCATTTTTATTTGAAAAATTTAAATTCCATATAAGCTTTCCTGATGACTGCTGTTTGCACATGTCTAAGCAAAGCTAATTCCCCACATCTTCCCATGTCATAGACACAAACCTACTACGGTAGTTTTTCTTTAAGCTGCATAATTTCCCATCTCTTCCTCTGATATGTCTGTGCTGCTGCCCTACATCCCTGCCTGCTGTTTCAAACCCTTCACCATCCCAGCATTCACCTGTAGACTCCAGGGGAACGTTAACTTATCACTTCCCAATTTCTATGTGTATCATGTGTGCAGGTAGGGAGCCTAGATGCCAAGTCCTAACTATTCTGCTGCTGTAAAACTCAAAATCAGCCATTTCAAATACAAGTTGTCTGACTAAACTACATATTTCGCCAATAAAGTGTTTATCAGCTAAACAGCTCTGCAGATTACACTAGCAATAGATTGCAATTTCTTAATTGGAAGTGCACCATGTAAACACTGTTTCTATTTCTCTTAACCTCCTAAGACCTGAACTCTTCCACGACATGCATTTTTAATTTCTCTTTGATATTTGGGCATATTGGGGCCCGATGAATGTAAAAACAAAGAATTACCAGATTTGTGTTTTTTTTTTTGTTTTTTGTTTTTACCTTATTTTTGTTTTTAAGAAAAATAAGAGCCACATATGAGGATATTCATGTAGAGCAAAATTAAGTATTTTAGTCTAAATAACCCAAAATGTGATGTCCATATATGTGGACAAGAGGTCCTATGAGGTTAAATTAGTTTCAAATGACCTTTTTTTTTATGCAGAATGAATAGGCCTGGGTATTAAGTCTTAGTTCTTTTTAGTTTTCAACAGAAAAGATAGAGACTTGATGCATGCTCTCTTAAACTTGCTTTGAATCCAGGAAGCCTTGAGGTGTACTTGAGGATTAAAAGGTAACCATAATAAAAGGCTCTTCAGGCACTTTTAGGTAGAGCAGGGAGAGCAGATTTCTGAATATCTTTTCTTAGTTATGAATATTAGTAAAAAAATACTGACCAGTTTTGAACTCACAGGCACCAGATTTGGATAGAAATTGATTGTTTGAACCTGGTGGGTTCAAACAAAACACCACCGTGGAAATTAGTACTTTTGCAAAATATAATGAACTAGCAATTACATGGGTGTAGTGGTTAGCACCGTTGCTGCAAGAATCCACTGACCAGCTGGAGCCTTTCTCTGTGGAGTTTGAATGGTGTCCATGTGGCTTGTGTAGGTTCCCTCCTGGTACTCTGGCTTCCTCTCACAGTCCAAAGACACACTTGCTAGAATAACTAGTGAACTGGCTGTTGGTGTGAATTTTTGTCTGTCTCTATGACAGACTGGCCAGGGTGTACTTCTGAACTGGGAAAGCATAAGAAAGTGGATGGGTGGATAACAATTACATAATTTAAAAAAAAAAAATCTAAGTGTGAAGTATAATTCTAAAAGTTGTTTATTCTTGCCTTTACTTCACTGGGGCCACTAACACCTTGTGAATTATCTTTCAGGAATTGCCAGTTTTTCAATGAGTCATTACACGGTTAATTTTAAGGAAAATTATATTTAAAATTCTATGGAAAGTTGATAGAGTGGCTTGAAGTGTCATCTCACAGCTAGAAGCTTTTGGGTTTAAACCTTCTAGTCATCAAATTCAAATTCAAATTTTATTTGTCACGTACACAGTCATACACAGTACGATATGCAGTGAATTGCTTAGACAACTGCTCGTGACCTAAAAAAAAAGGCTATGAATAAGATAGGAAATAAATGTGAAAAATTAAAAAGGGTCAATTTAACTAGGAAGGAATAAAATATAAATTAAGGTTAAAAATGAAATAACTGTACAACACAATTTAGAATGAAGGGTAAATTTAACTGGGAAAGAATAAGATAAAATATATAAATTAAAGTTTAAAATAAGATAACTGTACAACAAAATACACAATACACAGTATAGAACTATATAAGAATGTATGAAGAAATATAAATATATATATACACAATAACAGCAGCTGTACAAGTATTAACTGGAAATGAAGAATATAATGTCCAGTGTTGTGCAATCCACATTATGTCTTGTGCAGTGCAAATATGCTTAAAGTGATTTAAGTGATGAAGTGAAAACAATGTCCAGAATGTCCGGTGTGTGTGTAAGAACTGTATGTGTGGGTCAGGACTGTGTGGTGGTGTGATTGAGAGACCGTATCGCCTGCGGGAAGAAGCTCCTCCTCAGTCTCTCTGTGTTGGTCTTCAGGGAGCGGAATCGCTTTCCTGACCTCAGCAGAGAGAACAGTCCGTTGTTGGGATGGCTGAGGTCCTTCACGATCTTCCTGGCCTTGGTCCAGCACCGCCTGCTGTAGACTGAGTGCAGGTCAGGGAGCTCGGAGCAGATGGTGCGCTCAGCTGACCGCACAACCCTCTGTAGAGCTCGTCTGTCCTGCATGGTGCTGTTCCCGAACCAGGTTAAGATGTTTCCCGTCAGGATGCTCTCTATGGTGCACGAGAAAAAGTTCCTGAGCACCTTGGAGGGCAGTTGGAAGTTTCTCAAGCGTCTGAGGTGGTAGAGACTCTGACGGGCCTTTTTCACCACGGTGTTGATGTGACAGGACCATGACAGGTCCTGCGTGATGTGAACTCCGAGGTATTTGAAGCTGTCCACTCTCTCCACTGGGCACTCGTGGATGACAGGGGTCTGATAGTTCCTCTCCTGCTTAGTGCTGAAGTCCACTATCAGCTCCTTTGTCTTACTGACGTTTAGAAGGAGGTTGTTCCTCTGGCACCAGTTCTCCAGATTCCTAATCTCCTTCAGGCCGTCTCGTTGTTATCAGAGATCAGGCCCACCACGACGGTGTCGTCAGCAAACTTGATGATGGTGGTGGAGCTGGTAGTGGCCACGCAGTCATATGTGTACAGAGAGTACAGCAGGGGGCTCAGAACACATCCCTGGGGGGCTCCAGTGCTGAGAGTGGTGGAGGCTTAGACATGTCCGCCCATCCTTACTGCCTGTGGTCTGCCAGGTAGGAAGTTGGAGATCCAGTGACACATAGATGAGCTGAGTCCCAGATGCTGCAGCTTGGTCCATCTGAGGTCTTTCTGTGTTGACCTGATTTGTTCTTAGTCTGTGGTGCTCTGGTTTCCTCCCACAGTGCAAACACACGCATATTAGTTCAGTTGAGTCTAATAAAGGGAAAAAAATTGCAGAAGGTCTCAATGTGAGTGTCTGTCTTTCTGGTAAATTTGAGATGGACTGGAGTCCTGATCAGGGTGCTCTGCACATCTTTCCTAGTGTGATCTGTATAAGGCTCCAGCCCTCCATGACTATAACGTAGATTAGTGTTTATGATTTTACATTGTTATAGTGTGGCCATTTAGTCCTTCAGGTGCTTCTTGATCCATCTAAAGTAGGAACCTTTACCTTTCCTGTTAACATATTAATACACATGCTCTCCTGTCGTGCTGAAGAATAGTAGGAGATCATTTTTCCATCTTTTCTTTGTTTGCAATTCTGTAGCACAAAGCGCTGAAAACAGCTGCTGAAGATGTGGTCAGATCCTAATCAGTCATAGACGTTTTTCTTTCATTAAAAATAGAATAAAAGTCTGCCGTACTTTTTATTTGTCCTCCACATTCCTGCAGCTCTACTAGCTCTGCAGCTGTGAGTCAGCAGACTCAAACAGACCACTAGGAAGTCACATAGAGATGCGGTTGCTAGTGCTCTTAATGCAGATTTAGGAGAGCAGCTGTGTGTTAGGTGCTGCAGTTGACTCATACTATTTGGGGGTGTAAGCAGGCATAGATGATGGAGAGTTTTGATTGGTTATAAAAAGCCAGCCCAAACACATTGTGGATTCTGTTTAAACCTACACAGGTTAAAGCTAATTTAAGCCTCAGTTTCAAGTTTTCACATAAAACCAATGGATATCTTGTCAGTACAATAGAAATGCCCTTTTTTCCTTTGCAATTTTAATGTGAATAATCTAGTACAGTAGGTTGATGCCACAGAAAACATCCTGCTAGCTCAGGTTGGCCTGCAATCTGGGTTAAAATCAAGGGTGAAAGGGTAAAAAAAACACTGTTTTGTAAAGTAGAAAGGCTGCAGGATTTTGAAAGATGAAACACTAAAGAACAGCTCAGATTGCTCTGAGAGAAGCTTTTACTGTCCTGCCTAACTATGAAGCAGCTCAGTGGCCTTGAAAAAAAGGCTCTGTAGCCTGGCTGCCCCTGGGTGGGTCCGGGATGGGCGTGAGGTTCTGGGGGCGCTCCGTCTCTGGGCTGGGACCCGGACCGGGCCTCGGGGGCTTGGGTCCTGGTTGGTGTGTTGCCGGGGTTGTGGGCGGGTGGGTGCATGGGGGCCCAGCCCTGGAACAGGGTGCCGCCGGTGCGTCGAGCCACCTGGGGGGCTCTTCAACTGGTGGGGGAGATTGTCACATCTTGCAGGAGCTTTCCTCTCCTCAGGAGCTCCCTCTGCAGGAGGGGGAGATACAGGAGAGGTGGAGGAAGATCTCAGCCTGGGTGTTTATTGTCTTATGTAGTCTGGAAGATGAGTGGATGGTGGGGTGGGTGCAGTTTTCTCTGTGGTGGGGTTGGGTGGACTGTCCCGGGCTCTGTGGGGCCGGGCGGCGCTGCTGCACTGGGCCCGGTCTGGATGGGCCTGGGCCCCCTTTCCCTGGCGGGTCGCGGAGTATGGGGGTGCCTACTGGGGTCAGCGGGGGAGCTGGCCCCAGGGAGGGGTCACTTGCCCCTCCCTTCCTTCCCTCCCCATCTCCAGCTGCCTCCCTCTTCCCGCTCCACCACAACCACCCACACATGCAGGGCCTTGGAGTAGGGGTATGTCACCAGGGTGCAGAGGAGGCTACCCCCCCCCCCCCCCCCCCTCTGTCCCCTTCTGGCTGCCTCTGCCTCAATTTTATCCCACAACTTAGACATTCACATTACTCACACTCTCATTACACATACATATAGGATCTTGGGGGTGGGCACGATACACGGAGTCCAAAGTACCATCAGGGTGTACACCCCACCCCTGGCATCGTTGCCCACCTCTCAATTTTAAATACACGTAGACATTGAGGGCTAGCAGGAGGGACCATGCGCTTACCTGCTGCTCTCTGGCAGGTAGCTCCAAGCCCTCCTGGGTTTTAAATGCACCTTAGAACACACATGCATCAACATTACAATGAGCGGGTGGAGGGAGGTTCGGAGTCTTCTCTCACCCCCGTTCTCTGCGACCTGCTGGAGCAGGGGGGCTAGGACTAGGAGGAGGAGTTGGCCGTCCGACTGCGGTCTGGAGTGTGGAGCCTTCCTGCTGCTGCGGAGTCGGGGCGGTCTGCCTCCCCCCACCGCAGGGAAAAGGGAAACACCACCTGGGTCTGGGTGCAGTTCCCCCCTCCAGGGGCGGGGGCACCTAGACCCGGTTTGTAGAGTATGCTTGGGGAGTGTGATCGTGTGTACAGTGTCTCTCTATGTCTGTCTCCACGTTGGTTGAGTGTGGAGTAAGTGCATATGAGAGCATGAGGGTGGGAATGGATGTTTGTATCTGTGTGTGCCTGTATGTCTGTGTCTATATGTCAGGTTGGGTGTCAGGCGCCACCTCTCTGGGGACATCTCAGGCCCTCCAAGGTTTGGAGGCCTATCTCCCCCTACCACCACTTCCCCTGCCAGTGGCGGACCCCCTCAGACATCGGTGCGTTGGTGGTTCTTTGTGTCCGGGGATGGGCGTCCAGGTACACACCGGCTCACTCATTGGCGGCCGCTTATCGGGGCCTGGAGCCTGGGGCTCGCTCGGGCCACTTCGGAGGTAGGGTGCCCCCGGCCTCTCGGCCTGGGGCTCGGTCACTCAGGCGCAGCTGGCTGCCGGCGGAGCTCACGGGCGCGTCACTGCAACTCCCCCTGGCTTCTGCTCCGCGGCTGCTGAGTGAGCCCTCATCTGGGACTCTCCTCAGCTCTTTCCGGGACAGTGGCGCAGCTGCCCCTCTGTTGGTCTTCCTTGGTCTCTTGTGTTCTGGGGGCCTCTGGATGTCTGGAGTTTTGATCTCCTCCACACCTGCTTCACGCCCTGGAGGATGGGGCTGTGGCCCCCCCACACCCTCTAGCAGATTATTACATGAAGGAACCTTTTAAAAAAACAAAAAACAAGCGCGTCCATGCTCACAGGTGTACACACGGGTGATCACACCCACAAACTACACCCTTTTTGGCTCCTACCTCAAAGCACACTGTGTTCTGTTGATCTTATGTGCTGCACAATAATGTTTAACATTTAGTATTTACTGTCATATTCCCATATATCATTGTGATGTTGTTTATTCTATTACTCTTGTTCTCTTCTGCTTGCTTTCTTTTTTCTTTCTCAGCAGGTGATCCAGGTGATTGATATATGCATTTTTTTTTCTCTGCCCGTTCTGTTGGTTTTTGTCTTTTGCCCTTCTCCCCTGTCCCTCTTCTCAGCTGTTTCTCTTTCCCTCTTTCTTTCTCCCCTTCTTTCCCCCAGTCAAGTCTGTCCCGTATTCATTAAGTGAAAATAAAATAAACAATAAAAGGTGAATCAAATGGACCAAGGCTGGGATGGTCAGTTTGGTAAAGTAAATCCATTGGGCATCTTTCTTTGCCTTTAGACAACAATTCTGATGGCAAAAGAGCCAAACGGGACAGGCCAAAAAAAAAAAAAAAGAAAAAAAAAAGAAAAAAGAAAAAAAGGCTCTGTCGTGGAGCTACTGGGCATGAGGTTAATGTGCCTTACTTTCAGAAGAGAAGCATTCAAAAAAGTATCCAGAATAAAGACTTTTTGATGAAGAAATTTGCCGCTCTCTTTTAATCTCCACTTATTTCAGCTGGAATACCTGTTGGTCTTGAAAACCAACATTTCATGTTTATGTTTTTGAAAAAACTAAAGCCTTTTTTTTGCTATATAAGCTAAAGATAGCAATTCCTTGTGAGTTCAATTAAACACAGTGCTTTATGTTTTAAGGTAAAGACTAGGGATGGGTATCGTTTAGGTTTTATCCGAAAACCAGTACCAAACCGGTACTTTTGAAACGGTGCCGGTGCTTAAACGGTGCTCAAACCGGTGCTTAAAGAAAGGAGAACACAAACTTTGTCCAAAAACCTCTCATGTTTAGCTGTTTTCCACTTTTTCTTTGGTCAGTTTAGCTTTTTTGGCCAGGGTGAAGGTAGTGTCTGCCGTCAAACAAGAAGACCTTGGGCCTTGACTCTCATGTAAAATCTTTGTCTCGTTCCTGTTTCTATCATTTAAGAAACATATCTAAACTGCAACATATGGTTTCCTCAGCTGAACTGGAAAAACTCATTCATGCATTTGGGTCATCACGCTTAGATTACTGTAATTCCCTTTTTACTAGCTTGGATAAATCATCTCTCTCTCGCCTTCAGACAATACAAAACGCAGCAGTCAGACTACTAACTCGCTCTACCAAGCGTGTTCACATCACTCCCATCTTATATTCTTTACATTGGCTCCCAATAGAGTTTAGAATTCGCTTTAAAATTCTTGTTTTAACATACAGAGCACTAAATGGCCAGGCTCCAGATTACTTATCCAAGCTTCTTATAAAATACACTGCTGCTCGTCATCTCCGCTCGCAGACTCAGAATCTCTTAGTTGTTCCCCGTACACGACTGAAGACAAAAGGGGACAGAGCCTTTCAGTCTGTTGCACCAAGGCTGTGGAACAGTTTACCACTACAATTACATTTGCTTGACTCTGTGGATTCTTTTAAAAAACAGTTAAAAACTCCTCTGTTCAAACAAGCCTTCTGTTGATCTACATATTTTATTTTATTTTTTTACATTATTTATATTTGATCTTTTACACTGCATATAATGTCTACTGATTTTATTGTTTATTTTAATATTTGTGTACAGCGCTTTGTGATTGTCTGTTTGTGAAAAGCACTTAATAAATAAAGTTTACTTACTTACTTACTTACTAAGACAGCCGCATGTAACTATGACTGTGTGCGAGTTCACCTTACATGCATTCATTTAATAACGTGGTTAGCGTACTCAACGTAAATTACACAAGAACAACATTAAGCTACTCACGCAGAGAAGAACGGCTGCTGCTACTATCATCATCCATCCATCATCATTTCAGCTACACTGGCAGGGCTAGGGGCCAGGACTCTCCTCTTCGGGTTCTTGGGGGATGTTGCTAACTCCGGGTCTGATAACAGGTACCACACCCGCAGTAGATGTGCTCGGTGCTCAGTCTTGCAGCAAGCTATCAAATACGGTGCATTTCTGGGCTTTTAAAAAAACACTATGCGTCGCCAGGTGTTTCATCAGATTCGAGGTGTTTCCTCCTTTGCACAGTATCACCTTAAAGCACTTGTTGCAGGCTGCTGAGTTTGCATCTTTTGCTGTTAAGTACAGCCAGACTTTTGACCGCTTCGCCTTGGGCATTTGTAATCTGTAGCTCTGCTCTAAAAGAACGAATGTACCTGGGCCCGCCTACTATCCTTGCAAAGTTAAAATGATTGGCTAGAATCCAAAGTTTATGACACATCAGGGAAAAAAAAAGCACCGAAATAAAGCACCGAAATGTGCGCTGCTTTTCGGTCTGGTTACTACCATTTATGTCAGAACCGGTGCCACCGGCACCCATCCCTAGTAAAGACCCTAAAATATTACAGAGAAAACCCCAACAATCAAACAACCCCTTTTAACAGGAAGAAACCTGAAGGCTCAGGGAGGGGCAGCCATCTGCCGCTACAGGTTGGGAAGGGGAGGTGGGAGGAGAGTCAGAGATTAATAATAACTGATAATTAAATGCCAAGTGATGTATAAACAAACATCCCCTATAGTACACTT
This sequence comes from Mchenga conophoros, assembly GCF_057382185.1. Lineage (NCBI taxonomy): Eukaryota > Metazoa > Chordata > Actinopteri > Cichliformes > Cichlidae > Mchenga > Mchenga conophoros. Next base: position 32,862,525 of record NC_140526.1, read on the forward strand.
TTAAAAATACATTGTACATGAAGAATTTCTCCATACCTCTCTTTATACATATTTTAAATATACACAATCTGCACATGAGATTATTCCAACAGTGTGACACTGTTTTATGCATGAATAACTTCTCATTGCAAACCTTTGGATTTAACATTTACAACAAGGAAATCCTTTGCCTTGGAAGGAGAGCTGAGGTTGCCAACAGTTAAATCCTACTGTGTTAAGTCTTGCAGTTTGGCAGCTCCACTGGCTGTGGCATGTAACTGTTCTGTCATTTCTGCCTTCAGTTCCCAGACAATCCTCCCCTGACACTCAAGTGATAATGCTGATCGTTTCCTTTTCTTCTTTACAGTGTAAAGTGTTACTGTACACACACTTCATTCAGATCCTTACACCTAGGGCTGGGCGATATGGCCTAAATTTCATATCGCGATATAATTTGAAGCACGTGCGGTAACGATATAGATCGCGATATATTCCTTTGTTCTGTATAACGTATTTTCCGCACTATAAGGCACACTTAAAATCAATCCTTTAATTTTCTCAAAAATCGAGAGTATGAATTCTGGTTGTGCTTACTGACCTCGAACCAATTTGGGTGTGCAGAAATCTGTTAAAAAATGTTTTAGTACAACTTTGGTAAGCCGCACTGCTTAATGGATTGTCAGAGCATAACGGCTGCCGTAGTGAGGAGCTTCGTGGAGTAATCTGGGTCCAAAACTCCGTCCCCTTCAGGTCCCAAAGTCAAACAAACACTGAGAGTTAAAAACGGTCTAAATTCTTTCATCTTTAATTAAATCATCAGTGTTTCTGCTTTATCGGGTGTAACAATTAAGTTTTACATCCATGCATCCATGAAAACAGAATTTATTAAATTTAACGGAGTTAGAAGGTAACAGGAAGTTAGCTCGCTAGTTTACAACTAAACATTTCATACCATGTTCTGACTCAGAGAGTTTTGAAACGAATTAAAACGTACAGCTCTGCTATCACTTCCAACATAAATGAAGACAGAAAACTAAACAGCAGTGGCGTTTGCAGGGTTACTGAAGTTGGACTACCTGGTATATAATGTTGTGCTACGTGATTGCTAGCAACACAGCTATGTTAGCATAACATTAGCACAGTGAAGCTGGAGGATGAATGCCAACTTTTTTCCACTCGATAAAAGTTAACGTGAGGGATTCTGGTGGTTAGGGACAAATGCAATCGCATAGCAGGATGCTATACACGGGCCAAACTTCAGTCAGGAGAACAACTGAGATAATCCATCCACAATACAAGGTTAGTCATTAATATACTGCAACAACATGGGAATAGAGCAGCTGCGAGAGAATTCAACATTAATGAATCAATGTTACGGAAGTGGAGGAAGCACAGTTTTTGGCTTTCCCCATATTTCAAAAGTGCTTCATCTCTTTGCTATGACTGTCGCCCGGCATAATTTGCAGATGATAATGGTTTTAGCCGCTGCGATGCTTCAGACCAAAACAAGCGCAGCATGATGACATCATCAACATGCGCTATCGCGATAGAGCGATACAGTCAAAATCTCTATCGTTGGCCAAATTTATATCGTTTCTATCGTATATCGTTTATATCGCCCACCCCTACTTACACCCAACAAAAATGTCCATTTGTTTTTATAAAAAGGATAGGCAACATGAATTTGTTTAGTGTGAAGGGGTTCTTCAAGTAGTGTACTTAAATATAAAGAACACCTTAGCAATTTCAGTTCTATTTTATATGACCATCATCAGGTTATTGCTTCTTGCTGCTTAGGGTTTATCCAATTAAAAAACACACACACGAAGCAAGGAACTATAAAATTATTTCAGAGAGTTTAACAGAGGAAAAAAGGACAGTAAATATTATATTTCAACCGAGGGCCACAAACTCTGAATTAATGCTAATGTTACAGGACATAAGCAGCCAAAAAATCAGTTAATGCATGCACTAGAAATGAACTCACTTTGCAAAGAGAACATTTTTGGACTACAAAACGCAGCTGCTACACGGTACCTGGTAGAATAATCAGATTGAAGACAAAAGCTTCTTCTATACATGCTTGTTAATAAATCATCTTCTGCTCCAATAGATGCCAAGCACGATACTGTACTTAATGACACAGACGAGAGGGGAAAAACAACTTTGTCTGAAAGAAAGAAAGATTTCTAAATTAGCGTTAATAACAACCGTTTTGCCCACATATCTGCTAGTATGCCACGATTTCCATATAGATTTAATTATATCAGACTTCAGTTTGATGACTGAAAGAGGAGGAAACCTATTATGCTAATTTCCTCTTCCATGGATTGATCGTTGGACTCTACCAGAGTAGCTTTGCATTATTCAGATTTCTAAATATTCTTTATTTATCTTACACGGAGCCTTGGTGCAGTCCCTCAATTCATCCTCTGCCTGAACCGAGCTGTTCCCTTCCCCCTCCCTTTTAAGTCATCCTTCTTCTTATTGGCTGCCCCTTGCAAACACAAGATTTGGAAAGGAGGGTTACAGCCATAGCTGTACATCTGACACGACCAAATTAGAAATATCTACCCTCTGACCTTGAGCCATCCATATTGCTTTTCCAGTATAGGCCCACTTCACCAACATTTGATGCATCATTAAAAAAAAAAAAAAAGCAAAATGTTTCTGAAATCTCTCAATGTCTCCGGTTCATCAAGTGTAGGAAGAAAACCTTTGAAAATACAGTGCAGTTAAATGGTTCTGAGGAGGTTATAGAGTGACTGCTGAAAGCGAGGACAACCTATCTCTGAGATATGAAACATAAACCAATTAACAACTGTGTCTGCAATTTGCACAAAATCTCTAATACAATTAAGAATTAGCGATAACAGGACCAAAGGCAACACTTCTGGTGGGACAGTAGCAGATACACACTAGGATCGTCTGCTAGGAGGTCACTTGTGGCTAAATAGGCTTAGAACGAGTAGACGTGCAGCATTTCAGAGGCACAGAGCATATGCGGAAAGTCAAGTTGAATATTAAAGGTTTATGTTGTCATTTGTGATCAAAGCCTTATACCTGGTAGTGAATGAGACAGACTTTGATGCTTACAGGATGTACAGAGTGTACTGTGCAGCTATTAATTTCCATTTCTTGGTGTTCCTAGTGTTTTGAATGCATTAAGTCGTAGGTGTTTTGTTGTCTGGGTTGTGCTCTGTTTTACTAGAGACTCCAGATTCATAAATCTGCACTGTTCTGACCGTAATGGCTTGTGAGATCTGCTTTTAACTTGTTGTTCTCACTGAAAAAGCAGCTCTGCAGGATGTTTCAGTAATGGCAGTTTTATGAAAATAATTCGTGGTATTGTGAAACGGTGCTATGTGTCTGCAGCAGAACCTGTAAAATGGAAACTGAAATGCCATATTGCAATTTGCTAAATGCGTGCACACAAACCAGACTGCCAGTTAGAGTCCGCAAACAACTGTGTAGATTTTGCAAAACGAGTTGCGGAGCATGCAACTCTTCCTAGAGGAAACATCTGTAGCATAAACACGTCGGTGCGACAAAAATATGCATAGATTAAAAAAAATAACAATAATAACATGCACACAGACAACTCATGTCATCATCTGCCCATATTAGAATAATCATTACATCTGCATAGAAAACATATATGCACATAGGCTTAATTTCATTCAGACACACATTAAGCCACTCAAGCAAGATTTCAAACCTGGAGAGTGTGTGGCAGCATGAAAATAAATCACAACGACAGTAAATAAGTCAGAATGAGCTGACTATAACAACCCGGCAGACACATTCATCATGGATTATCACATTGCACTCTATTTTGCATCTTTATTACTTCTTTCTCGTTGAAATGCGTATGTAAAATGTGCGGGCATGTGCTGCGAGTGAGAGAGGGATGGAGTGAGAGAGCAATGTAGAGAAATCAGGATATCCCCAGGGACACTGCTTACTCGTGGTGGAGCAACCTGTCTTAAATAAATCATTTCATTTCCGTGCCCAACCTCCCTATCTCCCTTTAATCCAGTGTGGGTGAGAGTGGAGAAAGATAGGGGAGTAAGCTGTTTGCCTTCCTCCTCTGCCTGTGTGTTGCTCTAAGCCTTTAGTAACTTGAGTTCCCCAAACTTTTTTGTTGACCCACTTAAATGTAACTGTAAACCCACAAACTAGGTTGTACAGTAGAAGGATTAAAAAAACAACAACATCACGCCAGTAAACTAGATTTCAATGGCAGTGCGTGTGTTCAAGCTGCATAAGTGAAAGCTGGTTGACTACACATGCTTTAATGATAAGATCAATTTTCTATGCACTTTGAAATATAAGGCTGGATTTTCACTGAGGTCTATTTCATGAATTCCAACTCTAGGATTTAAAAAATTGAAAAATAAAAAGATGTCAGATTAAGATGTTAAGATGTCAGTAAACAGTGCCCTGGAAATATCTTGATTAGACATGCAGATATTTTAATCCATTAAATACAAGTCTACTTTTTTTTGCTGACTGTAAGTTTAAACCTGTGCACCAAACTGTGTTTAGTTACAGCATATATGGAATTTGCAGGAAAAGCAGATGAGATTTAGAGGTCATTGGCAGTCTTGTGAACAGCAAGGCTGTTCTTAAGCTACCCTTGGCACATCCCATGGGTCTCCCTGAAAAGTGCACATGCTGCATAACAGATCAGTTGACCCTGTCAGCTGTGCCTCACATTGATTGACGCACTCTTAGAAAGCTGCAGACTTTTACTGGTGCTGACAAGACAAGGTTTTCCCCTCACACACGTTCCTCCACCTCAGCGTGCCTGGATACCTTTCGGACTCGCGCATCGTGATCAAGAGCAGGAGATATTTGTGAACCCTGATTGACAAACTCCACATTCCTCTGTGGGCACTGGGCTGGAAAGCCAAAGCGCTACCTGCTAAAACGAGCAATCGTGAGCTATGAAATAAACAGCGATTCTGATATTGGGATAATAGAAATTTGATGTTCATTTCGCCACCCACATAAAAACATACCCTGTGGCCTGAATGTAGCCACTTTATAAACACTCAATTTGAGAAATACACAGCAGATAAAATTATGACTTTTATTTATTTATTTATTTATTTTTTACAGGGCAGATTAAAAAAATGTAATACACACTCTTTGGAAACCACTGCCCATGGGTAAATTAGTAATACAAAAGTAAAAAAAAAAGTAAAAAAAATCAACCAAAGGTTTTCATTGAGAAGAAATGGAACTTGATACAGCTTTGAGCAGCACAAATCTGCTCTGTCAAATCTGTTTTTAACCAATAATTTTAATGGCATGCAAATTGTCAAAGTGTGTCTGCACCCCATCGCGTGACAAAAACCATTATGTCCGGGTACCCTCGCCGTTCTCTGAGTGCAACAGTAATAGTCAGCCTTCTGAAAGAGTGACTCTCCGAGTTTCACACTTACCCGTTAAATCACATCTTCCGGCTCAGCTTACTTCACTCATCTCTTGGAAGTCAGCCATTTTCAACATTACATCCTTATCTTAGTTAGTGGAGCCCACCAGAAAAAGCTCAGGCTGTCTGTTTTAGGCAACTGAGGCTTTCAGTTGGATGTAAACTTTTCATTCAAAGAGCCCAAAACATCTTAGCTTCAAATACTTTGTTTGATCTTTTTTTTTTATTATTATTTATTTTATTTTATTTCAGTTTAGGCCTCATGTCCTTTTAGCCCTTTGTTCCCCTCAGCTCTTATAAGTTTTATAATAAACTGTACCAAAATGGCGTCACTATGTCTCTCTGTAGTACGTGACAGGCACAAAAAATACTGAATTTGAGTGACTATAAGAGAGAAAGTATGTAGAAAAGTACAAAGTGCAGTAGCAGTCTTCAAATCATTTCTAAATGACAGCGCAATAAATTTTACCATCATAGTGCAAAGCAAAAGGCAGTCGCTTCTGCTTTATTCCTAAAGGGTTTTGAAGATTCTCTCTGTGTTATTATCTGATATATTAAAATAAATGCCACTCTGTATGGTGTTGCAACTGCAATGAGCTTGGAGAACAGGCTTTAATAATTTCATAGCCAGAAAAAAAAAATACAACAAACTGTAGATAACAATAATAATTAAAAAAAACATGATAAACAAACAATCCACACATTCTGATTCATATTTGAATTTCAATTTGAGCAACATATAGACCACTACGTGTTTACTGCCTGAAAGAACTACATTTGAGAAGATGGACTGAGGCTCTCATTACTGACACACAATTTGCCATCAATTGTAATAGTTTAAAAAAGTTATAATAATTGTTTCCCTAGAAAAATGTGAAGTTTCTAAGGCTGCCTTTCATGATTAGGAACACTAACACTGGTGGCTGTTAGCAGCTCTCCTGCATGCTTGTATGCAATGTACACTGTGTAGGTCAGAATCTGATATCCACTTGTTGGTGTTGTCATCATAATAATATTAGCAATTGTCTGTTCGTTCAATTAGCATTAGTCAAGAAGTTAGCTGTGCTAGTAAAAACTGTAACTTGCAAATCAACATGTGTAGCTAACTTTGGCTAAGAGGAAACCTAACTTGATGATATACAACTATTACTATTACTATGCTTACTATATATAAAATTATTTTATTTTATTTTAATTTTTCCTCCACATTCCAAAGCAAAGACATCACAACAACATGATTGGTCAGATGCAAAGTTGATCCTGGACAAACATAATTATGTCCACATAACACAACACCAAAACTGGTATGTCAGATACACCATAGGCAGTGTTGGGGTTGTTACTCTAGAAAAGTAATATATACTCTTGACTTTTCTTAAAAGTAATGCAGTATGTTAGTTAATTAAAGTAATTTGTTACACTACTTGTTACATTGCTTTCTGGTTACTCCATAAAATAGCCCGAAATGCACTGTCACAAAATTATCAGTTAACAATATAAACCTTCAGGCTACAGTACCACACACCAACACAAATCCCTATCTTAATGAGAACACATGTATGAGCTTTCTTTTAGTTTTTAGATAGGAAAACAAAGCCAACAACACAAAGCAATAATTAAAAGCAGGCCAAAGAGACTTCAAAGCTATCGCCAAGGTGATTCTACCTCAGAAACATGAAGAACAGAGGCTGCAGCCTGACTGCTCATCACTGCCTTTGAAGATCAGGGCCTGGCTGCTGGGCTGGGGTCATCATGCACTCAAATTTAAAAAGACTCTGTGTTCTTGGCTAACTTCTGCTAGCATGCTGTCTGTGCAGATGCAAAGAGCTAAAGTTGTGTTAGCAGTACAATGCAGAAGTTTCTGTCCTGGATGCAGTTTATACTTTCACTTTTATTATATTGTGCAACAAAAATAAAAGTAATTTCCACATCTCCACTCCTTAAAAAGTGTATCGCTGTATTGTTCCACCATTGTCCTCCTCCAGCACATGTTTTCAATCCACTTGGAACACTGATAGCTGAAGTAATGTTGCTGTTAGTTGCATTACAAATTGTAATTGTAATGTGATTACTGAATTTAGCACAGTAAAGCATTACATTACTGCGTTACTGAAACATAATTGCAGGAATGTGTTACACCCAACACTGACTGAAGGTAGGCACAGTCAGGCTGTGCACATGCAGACTATTGGATAAAATACTGACATAACATCCACAGAGTTAAATATCATGGACCAGTGTTATGTTGATAGATAAGATAATCAAAGTTACGCTATAATTCTACTCTGACTAAACACTGTAGTCAAGATTACGTATTATTTGTGAGTCTTAGCACAGCACAGGACATTATTGCTTTTTTAAATAATAATTGCAGATTGATATTATCCGTCATATCTAATATGCAATGCATTAAAAGTGCTTCACATGTGTAGTCAATTATAAATTCAAAAATTCACAGACTGCAGATGAACAGTATGTATATTCTCAGCAGTTAAAAATGCAGTGAATGTGTTCAAAAACATGCTCTTTTTGTTAAGAGAAGCTCGGGATGTTTTTACTGGCAAAGCATTAATGGAGGAACACAGACATATTGGCAAAGAAATTATAGTGTTTGTACTGAAAAGATTCAGATGGCTGTAATACCAGTGTGACTGTAATTAGATAACAGCAGCAGAGCAGGTATGTGTGAATCTTTAAACCACAGCTGTCCTTCTGCTGGCCTGTAAATGTGTCTTGGATCGATGGTACACTTCAACTTAGTGGCACAGCTAAAGTGTTAAGAAGAAACTGGAACTCTGGAACTGTTAACACCAGAGAAGTCGATTTTGTTACAGTGATAACAGTAGCACAGGAAAAAAAAGATACAGAATCACACAAAACACATACGACCCCCATCAAACATCAGTAAATACGTCCAAAGTTTAATCTAAAACCTGAGCTAGCATAAACTAGTTTTTAAATCTAGTTCACTTTAAAAGATATCCCCAAGGGACTTCTGTATTGTTCTGTCTGCAGGTGTATCTAAAAACATAGAGACTTACTGAGGAATACGCTAAGAACTATTAAAAATATGTCAGTAAGTGACTGATGTGGCTGACTTTTTTTTTTTTTATTATATAAGCACTATGGTTAATTTTGAGTCAGTGCTTAATCTGCCTTCATGTAATCTTTGCTAAAAGCCTCACTTTCCAGTTTTTAAAGGCAATTACTTTTGTTTTTAAAAAATTGATTATATTGTATATTATATAGGGCAGGGATAGCTCAGTAGGTAAAGTGGTCGCCCCATGATCGGAAGGTCGGCGGTTCGAATCCACTTAACGGCTACCCTGAGGTACCCCTGAGCAAGGTACCGTCCCTACACACTGCTCCCCGGGCGCCTGTTTAGTGGGCTGCCCACTGCTTCACTGAGTGAATGGGTCAAATGCAGAGAAAAAACAAGTAATTTCCCCATGGGGATCAATAAAGTATCCATTATTATTATTATGTCTTGATGCATGTTCAGTCTAGTGATGGTAAATTAGATTCTTTTTACTAAATCGAGTTTTAATGAGTCACTCACCAAAGTGAATTGGGTTTTTGAGTCATTCGCTTCACTGAGTCAGTTGACCAGAGAGTGCAAAAAATGTACATTTTCACTCAAACTTAGATCCTCTTTTCATGTAAATCCTAGTGCTAAGATGAATGATTCTAAAAAAAACAAACAACTATTTTATAGAGCAAAAAAAGAGCAGAAACATTTCTAAAATTAAGCAATTTCCTATCAAAATTGCTTAATAAACATTTATTTTGTTTATTTTATTAGTATTTTCCTTAAATGTGTTAAATATATATTTCCTCATCTAAATGTCAACTGAAATGTGAGCCTGGGGCGGTAATGCGCCTTAACATTGGTTGCCAACCAAGAAGAAGAAGAAGCTGTGAGCCAGGAGGGAGGGGGTGAGTGAGTGATTCGTTCGCTCTATGATTCAGCACAGGAGGGAGAGGGTTAGTGAGTCCTGAGTGATTCGCTTACGCTTACGATTCAGCACAGGAGGGAGGGGGTTAGTGAGTGAGTGATTCGTTTGCTCTGATTCAGCACAGGAGGGAGGGGGTGAGCGAGTCCTGGGTGATTCGCTTACACTTACGATTCAGCACAGGAAGGGAGGGGGTGAGTAGCTCAAATGTGCTGTTAGCATGTTAGCAGAGCGACGCTACTGTGAACCGAGGAGCTATTTTCTTGATGTGAGCTTCTACTCAGGGTTTTTTCTTCCAGTTCAGAGCAGAATTTTTTTTGTTAAGATACTGGATGTTGTGTTTTTCGCCACAATTTTAATTATAAGCTAGATACATTGCTGCTAACAGTAACAGGGATGAGTCAGTTGGGCTTGTGAATCATGATTCATGAGTCAGTAAAGTGATTCTCGGGTATTGAACGATTCGTTCATGATTCGCGCATCACTAGTTCAGTCATCCAGTTAAGGAAATCCCAAAAAGTTGATTCTGGCTATTTGGATGTAATGTTTTAAGTGGGTCAAATGTTTCATCACTCATCCAAGCGACTTCTTCAGTCTCAGCTTAATGCAGGTTTCCCCAACATTATAAACAGTATATTTGCATAGTGACTGAATCTAGCACCACTGAGGAGCAATGGGCTGTGAAGGTGAAAGATGTCATAATGGTGGAAGATGAAACCACAGTCTCATGAGATATTACACGTCTCTTTACTTGAGTTCCAGTCACTGAAGCAGGGGAGGTAGGAAATTACAGGACCTCAGCAATGTACCACGAGTTCCCCAGTTTCAGCCATTGGGGCCAACTTGTACATGGAGGAAGTGGAAAAGATGGCTCTGTTATCCCACCCTGGAATACCACTGAGTCATTGGTTCAGGTATGCGGATGATACCTGGGTGAAAATTTAATCACAGGATGTACCACAACTCGGTTGACCAACACACCAAGTATACCAGGGAGGATATGAAAAGTGGCAGGTTAACCTTCTTAGACTGTGAGATTTCCTTCAGTAATGGGGGACACTTAAAGTTGATATGTAAACCAATGCATATGGATCGGTATTTAAGGTTTTCACTCTCATCACCCACTGGAGCACAAACTGGGTGTCATCAGGACACTACAACAGAGAGTAGAGCTGGGCGATAGAACGATAACGATATGTATTGCGAAATAACTTTTTCTCGATAGAAAAGTTAAACTATTGCGATAGGCCTCATCTCTCTTGTCCATTTACCATAAAAAACAAAAAAAAAACAGCCAATCCAAATTAAGTAGCGCAGAGCCGAACCAATCACAGCCGCAGCGTCACATCACGTGACTTGTTACGTACAGCACAAGTGCCAAGCCGCACATGTGTATTTGTTTGGGAAGCAGCCAAGCTGCTGTGCCGCCTGGGTAATATGGAGGAAATGAGTGTGCCGACTAGAGAAAAATCAACCGAGAGCGTGACCGAAGGTTACCGAAGAGAAAAGAGATGATGGTTCCAATGCCGGAGAGATTGTCGAACGAAAGAGCCATAGAAGTTCCGTAGTGTGAAGGTATTTCGGCTATTTCAAGTCTGAGAAAAAAAAACAGTAGCGCGCACTGTAAATTGTGCCGAAAGCAAGTCTGGAAATACAATAAACCGGTGCATGCTCAATCTCTGACTGAAAGTGCTAATTCGTCATTCAGCTTTTGTCAGACTAAAGTAACTGTTGAAACTGTTTGAAAAGCTAAGCTATACAACAAGGAGAGTGAGAATTTCCTTTTAGTTCTCAGTTTGTTTGATATTGACAAAAGTCAGTCAATTTTGTCGGTTTTTCTGTAAAAGAATTGAAGTGGAATTGACAATTTAGTAGCCTGTTTTGTTTGTTCTATTTTGAAACTTAAACACTTTAGCGTCTGCCTTTTGTGTAGTTTGCAATATTTGCCAATATTAGTCTCTTGTTCCTTAAGTACATCTACCCTGTTGAACTTATTATGGGAAATACATATTTAAATCAAAACAAGCTGCTGATTATTTCACATTTTACTTGTGAGCAACAGCACATTTAAATCTTACAAATATAGTTATTTGGCTTATATCGTGATATATCGTTATCGCCTGAAATGAAAAACATATCGTGATATGAAAAAAAAAATTCTTATATCGCCCAGCTCCAGTGTTGGGACTAACGCGTTATTAAGTAACGCGTTACAGTAACTACGTTATTATTGTGGTAACGAGCACGGTAACTAGTTATTATGCCAAAATCAGGAACGCGTTAGTCGTTACTGGGATTTAGATAGGGTCGTTACTCATTACTTCGTGTGGTGGCTATCGCGGAGCTTCCACAGATTCAGTAACATTAGCAAGTGGTGGAGGCCAGCAGGTGGATGAAGGAAAGGGGACGCAGAAGGAAAAGAGACCCGAGGCGGCCGCCGGTCCAAGTGTGAACTGAACTTCAGGTAAGAAGTTATGACCTGCAGTCTCTCTGGGTCAGATATGAACCAAGTTTAGGTGGAGTTTATTTTCGTTATGCTGACTTTTCCCGTACTGCGTGCTAGCTAGCATGACGGAGTTTCTATACAGCTGGGTGGTGCTATAATGTTAATGATGTTGAACTTTATTTTGTTCATAAGTTATTAGAGTTGCCAACCGTCCCATCTGGTATTCAGAGAAAATATTACGCGTTTCTTATTGAGGTGAAAAGGAACAGTTTGTCCCGTAATTCAGCTACAATGAAAAAGGCACAAAGCTGGAGTTATTCTGTGTCTTTGCTGCACAGCTGCCTCTTCTTCTTTCATTCTCCCCCCTCCCTCTCCCGTTTCTACTTCAGTCATGAAACTGATCAATGATCAGCTGATCGGCTCTCTTGTTTGTTTATCGCTCACTTTGCGCCGAAAGAGGAAACCAGCGGATGTCGCGCTAAACAACAGCAGCATGTTTTAGCTTGATCAGCTGTTGTTAGAATTTATTTAATATTAATTTCTAGTATCAGCTGATGTTTGCTGGAGCCACAGCTGCAAAAAAGCTGCTGGTCGTGATATGGTTTGGTTATCTGGTGAGAGGGAAACATGAAGATGAAACCAGGAGATGTCCTTACTGGATCATCAGAGCTGAACAGGTGATGGAGAAACAGGTTTACCTTTTAGGTGACATGAATGAGTTGAAGTGAAGTTATGAACTGTTTATGAGAGACAAATAACCCCAGGATCCTTTTTTAGGTAGCTGACAGCTGGTAACTGTGCAGGTGCGGATCTAGCAAAGTGTTGCCAGGGGGCCAGGTAGGGCATTAACAGGGAGAGGGGGGCACAAAGAAATACTTTTCTTTCTTATTCTCATTTAAAATGTCTAGCTTTTAAAAAAATAATTATCTGAATCTTACAACAAACGATTGATAGATTGATGCATATATACCATCAAAACAGTGAACATCACTGTCACAACAGTGTTTATTTTCATTCAAAGGCTTTATGATTTTTCCTATAATGGTGGGCCGGTCTCTAGTCAAAATGTCCAGGCCAATTTTCTGTCCCAGTCCAGCCTGTATGCAGCTCATCTGCAGTCTGGTGTTACCTACATCTTCCTATTCAGAAGGCAGAATTTCCGAGTTCTGAGTACAATCGAAAGCACCACGACTGCAGTTTTTGTGTTGGATGTAAAAGGCGCACATGACGCTGTGACGTAGGCTAGAATCATGGCAGCAGTCAATGACGGTCCAGGCGTGGGATTTCTCTCGTGGAAATATGCACATTATCTTTTCCTTTCTATTGGTAGGTGGCACAGTGCACTTGTGGCAAGTAAGCAAGCTAGAAGACTGGCAAAGTTATGGAAGAAACACATTAACAAGAGAATTCTGAGTAAAACCAAAGTTACTTTCCCTAGTAACTAGTTACTTTGAAAGTAACGAGTAACTTGAAGTAACTGAGTTACTTTTGAGAGAAGTAACTAGTAATGTAACTAAGTTACTATTTTAAAGTAACTTACCCAACACTGCCCAGCTCTAACAGAGAGCACCATCCTCACAGATTTAGCAACCATGGAAGCAGAAGAACATCATATCATGAGGGCCCTGAGTAAATGTGGTTATCCCAATTGGACATTTTCCAAAGCTGGGAAGGCACCTAAAGAAAGCTCCAGCCGATCCAGGACAGAAGAACAAATGCTGCCTAAGTGAAAACCCTTATTGATCTCTTATGTGTCAGGAGTATGGGGACAGTTGGGACACATTTTCTTTAACAACCACATCTCTGTGGTTTTCAAACTCCAAAACATGCTGCACCAAAAATTGGTCCAACCCAACGATTCGGTCCCCTGTCACAAACAGAGTAATATAGTGTACACTGTTAAGTGCCAGGAGGATTGCCAGGATTTATACATCAGGGAACCCAAACAACCTCTGCCCAAGTGGATGGCATTACACAAAAGAGCTACCTCATAAGGCCAGGACTCAGCAGTCTATTCACACCTACAGGCCAGTGGACACTCTTTCAATGATGAGGAAAGCTGGTTTGAGCGCGTAGTCAAGGAGGCCATTTATGTGAAAAGGGAAAGACCATCTCTGAATTGAGGAGGGGGCCTAAGGGTACATCTGTCACCATCTTACAATGCTGTGATTGCAGCCATTCCCCAACTCTCTGTGAAGGGTACTCATGGCCATTGATCAGTGGTCTTCGATTAATGGTTGCTGAGCAATACTAACAATAATCTGCATATTAATGATCACGAACCTGACCTCACAGCCCATCGTATGCAAGTAGTACTAGTTTCAGTCATTATGCAAACATACTGTTTATAAGGTTGGGAAAACCTGCAGTCAGCTGAAACTGAAGAAGTCACTTGTATAAGTGATGAAACATTTGACCTGCTGAAAACGTTATGTCCAAATGGCTTTCTCCCACTGAAAAAGGTATGTCTAGATGAACAGAATCAACTTTTTGGGATTGTACTATATATTTATGGTAAATAAATGGCCTGCATTTAAATAAATGGCCTGCATTTATTTACGAGGAGGAATGAGTACAGTTGGACTTTTTTTCCCCCATATCTAGTTGGTTCTTTTAGATTTTAAACTGACATAAAATGTACCCTCAAGAATATAAATGTGATCAAAGAGGTTATATTTCTGTTTATCTCTGGACTCTCTGGGCCAGGCAGCTGCTATAACTTTCAGTGAACCTGTGGCCCAGTAATAAACAACAGATCACCTCCAGTGGTTCAAACAGTGACTCTTCAGCTTGATTTTCATTTATGGGTAGTGGATAAATTTGCAAGGATGCAAACTTCACCAGTGGCCCAGGCGTTGGGAAAAGATGTTTTGGTTTGGCCAAAAAGCTCTTGCATTTTCAGTGGTCTCACACCAAATAGCACACTGACATACAAATCATATTACATATCTATATTATTGTTAATATATATTGTAATATATCTATATCACTAAAGCACTTCTGGATGGATGCAAACTGCATTTCGTTGCCCTGTACCTGTGCAATGACAATAAAGTTGAATTCTATTCTATCATTTCAACTGCATTTTATCTCTCAGATAACTCATGATATTAAGAGTAGAACTTGACAGTCACACTCAGAGCAACAAAAATACAATGCACAGCCTGAGTCTCACCTGTTTCACTACTTTCTGGCTTTGAATCTATGCTCTTCAGCTGAAAACTGCTGAAGACAGCAGTCAGAGGCCCAGCTCTCGTCACATCCACTCGTCGATCAGCCACTCAAATTTGGGTCAGTTGGTAAAACTGCAGAGAGCAGCCACTCTGAAAGACGTCTGGACTAGTGATGTGCAGAGGTAGGTAGTAACAAGTTACATTTACTCCGTTACATTTACTTGAGTAAGTTTTTGAAAAAAACTTTACTTTTAAAGTACCTTTTTTTGCACGATACTTTTTACTTTTACTTGAGTACATTTGTGGAGAAGAAACTGTACTTTTACTCCGCTACATTTGCAAAATTTGCAAAATTTGACTCGTTACTTTTTAAAAAATAATTAGTTTAACACATTAGATAACATGCCGCCAGTGGAGTTTCCGGTAACTTTTTTACCAATCAGATGTGGCCACGCAGTCACATGACCAGTTTGAAATTGTGGCGGGCAGAGCGGCCCAAGTATTTCAAAATAGCAGACACACGGAAAGAAGAAACCCATAAAAACATGGCAGAGCCACTCGTCTACGCTAGAGCTGAAGAGGATGAACACCCTTGGCCTCACATACAAAGAATGTTTCGCTTAAAAGCAGTACAAAAGAACAGCTATGTCTTCAGCGTTGGTGTCTTCAGTGAGAGCCAAAACAAACAAACTTTTCAGCGTGAAACAACTCAACTCGTGTAACCTGAGGAAACGGTAAGTTTTCTCTAAATATCTTTTTAGCTGTGGTTAGCTGGATGACAGTCTTATGTTACAGCAGCTGTGTCGAGCTCAAGCTGCGAGTCATATTTCCGGCGCTACGTTGTAGTGAGACGTTTGTGGGTGTTTTGTGCAGCTTCGGCTGTCCTTTTAAGTGCTCGCTGGTTAGCTAGCATCAGCTATAAGCTAACAGCTAGCATGATTAATGACGCTAGAGTTCCACGCACATGCAAACAGCTCGTCTCTACTGCTTTAACTGTTAAAACAGAAGGCAATACTGCGGCTGATAGGGTTTATGTGAAACACCAGCTTGTTTAGTTTAAACAGTCTGCATTAAGCTGGCCAAACACTGTCACGGTTCTGGGTCCGTTGGACCCAGTATTTTGAGTTTATTGTGTTTTGATTTAAGTTTGCATCAGGGATTGTGTTCTTGTTCTCTTGTCGTGTTATGGTGATGATTATGATGTCTATTATTAGAGTTCCATGTTTCTGTTTATCTGGGTTTAAGATGTGGGTTTAGTTTCATATGTCATTTCCTGTCTGTCTCTCGATGTCTGTCACACGAGCCTGCGTGTGATGTTTTATTGTGAAGGTCTGCGTCTCATGTGAGTGTGTTCAGTTTTACCTCTGTCTCATCTTACTGATTCCTGTGTCCACCACCTGTGTGTAATGCCCGTGTTTCTCTGTGTGTATTTAAGTTGTGTCCTCCGTCATTGTAGCTGCTGGTCCGTCTGTGTAACCACCGTGTCTCGCTCGTGTGTTCACCCTGCTGTCTACCATCGTCTGCCTCTGCTCGCCCTGCTTCATGTTCATGTTCTGGTTTCTGCGCTATAGTTTAGTTGTATCCCAATATAGTTTAGTTCGAGCTCCATTTGCTGTTTGTCCTTATTTTGTGCTCAATAAACCACCTTCACTTCTCCACTACTGCCTGCGTTTGGATCCTCCTTCATTTCCTCCACACGGCTCATCCCACTCGCCGTGACAAACACTGATTTTTTTCAGTCGCTTTATTCAGCTCCTGCTCAAACTGTACAATTGAATAGCAGGGGTTAGAAGTTCATAGGCCACGATGCAGGGTCTCACACTATACGGCCTGATGCTCTGATGCGACCTGAGTGCTCAAACTGTGCGTCCATAACATGAAGCTTATCATACAAAATCTGTCTCTCCCTCTCTGTCTTACACACACACACCACCACCGTCAACTTTGCTAAATTACTAATGAAAAACATTGACCAGGCAGCTGCAATTGAGCAGCAATGTCCATCCAACTCTTTTCATGGTTGTTGTAGTCGTGATAATTTTCTGAGGTCACATTGAAAAGCCTTGGATACGGAAGCGTAGAGCTGCCACCCAGGCAAAAGAAAAATAGAAAAGTGAAAAGTATATTGTTCTATTAATATACCTTTCAAGTTTGAACAACAGAAATATTATATAGGCTACATCGCAGCTCCAGTCACGCTTCCATCACCGTCTTTCTAGTCTTTTCCCAGAGTAACAGCCAAACAGGAAGATCTATTGGCTAGCACTGCTTAGCCTTGCACGCATTCTTATTTTAAACTTAATCTGGAATTCATTGCAAACTGTTTGTGCGGGATATGAATGACAAGACTTTGTTTTTCTACAAGAGTTAGTAAAAAAATCTCTCTAGTGTGATCAAATCTTCTTGCCAAACATCTGCAGCTTTGCATTGTATACAGCACTATAATGACCAGACCTAATTCTTTTGAAAACCATATATCTTTCCACAGGTCTCAACTTCAGACATCACCTAGAAACAGAGCTGAATGAGGCCAGCGCAAACAGCAGCCTAACCGACAAAGATGATGGATCCATGGGGTCAGGAAAGCCAGAAGCAGGGGAGCTGGAGAGGTACCTTTCATGTCCATTCACTGGAGGTGTGGATCTATTGCATGGCGTTCCTCACATCAAGAAGCTGTTGATCAAAATCAATACAGCTCTTCTTGCATCTGGAGCTTGTGAAGGACTTCTCAGTCATGCAGGACTCCTGTTCACTGCTAAACAGTTACAGCTTCACAGAAAGAACCTTGAGAGCAAACTGCTGCTGAAGCTTAACCATCACCTCACTGAGTTAAGAAATGGTAAATTTTTGCTAAATATGCAGAAATAGATGCACACCCATACAATTTATGGTAAACTGAGCTGCCTTGTATGTACATGCGTTGAAGATGCCTCGTTCTGTTTTCTCTGTGGCTGCTGTGCCATTTGGAGCAAAAATGAATCTAAAGTTCACAGCATATCTTGTCACTGGAAATTGTTTGCACTGTTTATATATTTATTATTTACTGTAGGTATTGGTGAAAAAAAGCTTGTTTGAAAAATGTTGTGAAAATCTGATATTAGAATTGTTGTGCCTTATTTTGTTGACCTTTTTACATATATTCCTTTTGAAAATACTAAAATTTGTATATTTCTTTACTTTTGTTTGTCTGATAGCATTTATTTATAAAATAAATCGGACATTTCAAACGGTTACTCGCTACTTGAGTAGTCTTTTAATCAAGTATTTTTACTCTTACTCGAGTAACTTTTTTGAAGACTACTTTTCACTTTTACTTGAGTAATAATGTTTTAAAGTAATACTACTCTTACTTGAGTAAATTTTTTGGATACTCGACCCACCTCTGGTGATGTGTCAGTCGTGAACGAAGCGGCTCTTAGAGCCGACTCGTTGAAGTGAACAACGTGAGCCGGCTCCTTATTGGGAGCTGTGGGTTGTTGTTTTTTTTTTTTCCCCCTCTCTCACCCTCTCTCTTGCACTTCTTTTCGCTTCACTCCGCACGCCAGCCTTGTGCTTGCGCTGGGAAGAGAGGGGAGGGGTGGTAGTTACACACAGTAGCGCAGGAGCAGAGCCAGAGGGAATGAGAGAGAAAGAGAGCCAGGGACAAAAACATCACATTAGAAAGTTATTGTGATCATCCACAACTATTTTCAGTTGCAGATGATAAAGGATTCAGAAAGTTATGGGCTCAAAATGTGGTCATAAATATTTTGTACTTGTAAAAAAGATTTGTGTGTGCGTAAAAAAGATTTGTATGTGTAAAAAGAATTTGTGTGTGCGTAAAAAAGATTTGTATGTGTAAAAAAGATTTGTGTGTGCGTAAAAAAGATTTGTATGTGTAAAAAAGATTTGTGTGTGCGTAAAAAAGATTTGTATGTGTAAAAAGAATTTGTGTGTGCGTAAAAAAGATTTGTATGTGTAAAAAGGATTTGTATGTGTAAAAAGAATTTGTGTGTGCGTAAAAAAGATTTGTATGTGTAAAAAAGATTTGTGTGTGCGTAAAAAAGATTTGTGTGTGGACTTAGAAAAAAAACCCCTGCAAGTTACAAGTACGGATTTTTGACCCTATTTTTCTACCCTTCATCTGATTGGTCAATGTCATGTCAATCACAAATGTAACAATCCAATCAGAGAACAGATGGGTTTGGCTGTCGGAGGGGCGCCACCTAGGGGAATTTCACACCCAGGAAATATATTTAAGAAAAATGGATCAAAGGAATAAAAGGAGGCCGCACAGATTCAAGGATGCACACTGAGGCAGGTTGGCTCCAATATTAAAAGTTTTATTTATAGTAAAAATAAATAAAATATTAAAAACCAAGATGTAGCACTCCTCCTTGAATCGCTACCTTATCGTGGTGGAGGGGTTTGTGTGTCCCAGGGATCCCAGGGGCTATGTTGTCTGGGGGCTTTTGCCCCCTGGTAGGGTCTCCCATGGCAAATTGGTCCTGGGTGAGGGACCAGACAAAGAGCGATTCAGAAGACCCTTATGAAAAGGATATCGAGGGAACAGTTTACCCTGCCCGGGATAGGGTTACCGGGGCCCTGCCCTGGAGCCAGGCCCGGGGAGGGTGCCCGAGGGCGAGCGTCTGGTGGCCGGGCCTTAGTCCATGGGGCCCGGCCGGGCACAGCCCGAAGAGGAGACATGGGCCCATCCTCCCGCAGGCCCACCACCCGCAGGAGGCGCCATAGGGGTCGGGTGCATTGTGTGTCGGGTGGCAGCCAGGAGCGGAGGCCCTGGCGGACTGACCCCCGGCTGCCAAGACTGGCAATAGGGACATGGAATGTCACCTCTCTGGTGGGGAAGGAGCCAGAGTTAGTGCGTGAGGTTGAGAGGTACCGGCTAGATATAGTCGGGCTCACCTCTACGCATGGCTTGGGCTCTGGAACCAGTCTCCTGGAGAGGGGCTGGACTCTGTCTCAGTCTGGAGTTGCCCCTGGTGAGAGGCGGCGGGCTGGGGTGGGTATTCTAATATCCCCTCGGCTTGCTGCCGGTACGTTGGGGTTTTTCCCGGTGGACGAGAGGGTTTGTTCCCTGCGCCTTAGGGTCGGGGAACGGGTCCTGACTGTCATCTGCGCTTATGCACCGAGTGGCAGTTCAGAGTACCCAGCCTTCCTAGAGTCCCTGGGGGGGGGGGGGGGGGGGGGGGTGCTGGAAGGTGCTCCACCTGGAGACTCTGTTGTCCTGCTGGGAGACTTCAATGCTCACGTGGGTAACGACAGCGAGACCTGGAGGGGCGTGATTGGGAGGAACGGCCTCCCTGATCTGAACCCGAGCGGTGCTTTGTTATTGGACTTCTGTGCTAATCACAGTTTGGCCATAACGAACACCCTGTTCGAACATAAGAGTGTCCATAAGTGCACGTGGCACCAGGACGCTCTAGGCCGTAGGTCGATGATCGATTTTGTAATCGTATCACCAGACCTGCGACCATATGTTCTGGACACTCGGGTAACGAGAGGGGCTGAGCTGTCAACTGATCACCACCTGGTGGTGAGTTGGATCAGGTGGCGGGGGAGGACGCTGGACAGACCCGGTGCACCTAAACGCGTAGTGAGGGTGTGCTGGGAACGTCTAGCAGAGGCCCCAGTCCGCGAGATCTTCAACGTACACCTCCGGCAGAGCTTCAACAGCATTCCGAGGGAGACTGGGGACATTGAGTCCGAATGGACCATGTTCAGTGTCTCCATTGCCGAAGCTGCTGCATTGAGCTGCGGCCGCAAGGTGGTTGGTGCCTGCCGTGGTGGTAATCCCCGAACCAAATGGTGGACACCAGAGGTGAAGGGAGCCACCAGGCTGAAGAAGGAGTCCTATCGGGCTTGGTTAGCCTGTGGGACTCCGGAGGCAGCCGACAGGTATCGACAGGCCAAGCGGAATGCGGCTCGGGCAGTGGCTGAAGCAAAAACTCGGGTGTGGGAGGAGTTCGGAGAGGCCATGGAAAAAGACTTGCGGACTGCCTCGAAGAGATTCTGGCAAACCGTCAGGCGTCTCAGGAGGGGAAAGCGGTGCTCTACCTGCACTGTGTATAGTGCTGGCGGAGCGCTGCTGACGTCGACTGAGAAAATTGTCAGGCGGTGGAAGGAATACTTCGAGGACCTCCTTAATCCCACTGACACGTCTTCCGAGGAGGAAGCAGAGTCTGGGGATGAGGGGAATGACCCGCTAATTTCCGGCGGCGAGGTCACTGAGGCAGTTAAACAACTCTTTGGTGGCAGAGCCCCTGGTGTTGATGAGGTCCGCCCCGAGTTCCTGAAGGCTCTGGACGTTGTAGGGCTGTCCTGGTTGACACGCCTCTGCAATGTTGCGTGGAGATCAGGGGCAGTACCTGTGGACCGGAGGGTGTGTTCCAACTACAGGGGGATCACACTCCTCAGCCTCCCTGGGAAAGTCTATGCCAGGGTGCTGGAAAGGAGAGTTCGTCTGCTAGTCGAACCTCGGATACAGGAGGAACAATGCGGTTTTCGTCCTGGTCGCGGAACACTGGACCAGCTCTTTATCCTCTCGAGGATACTTGAGGGTGCATGGGAGTTCGCCCAACCAGTCTACATGTGTTTTGTGGACTTGGAGAAGGCATTCGACCGTGTCCCTCGGGGTGTCTTGTGGGAGGTGTTGCGGGAGTATGGGGTGTCTGGCCCATTGCTACGGGCCATTCGATCCCTATACAACCGTTGTAAGAGCTTGGTTCGCATTGCTGGCAATAAGTCGGACTCGTTCCCGGTGGGTGATGGGCTCCGCCAGGGCTGCCCTTTGTCTCCGGTTCTGTTCATAATTTTTATGGACAGGATTTCTAGGCGCAGCCAAGTGGCGGAGGGCTTTCGCTTTGGTGGCCTCAGAATCTCATCTCTGATTTTTGCGGATGATGTGGCAGAAATGAGCTTCCTCCAAAGGGTGGCTGGCCTCTCCCTTAGAGATAGGGTGAGAAGTTCGGCCATCCGGGAGGGGCTCAGAGTAGAGCAGCTGCTGCTCCACATCGAAAGGAGCCAGCTGAGGATGTTCGGGCATCTGACAAGGATGCCCCCTGGGCGCCTCCTGGGTGAGGTGTTCCAGGCATGTCCAACCGGGAGGAGGCCCCGGGGCAGACCCAGGACACGCTGGAGAGATTATATCTCTCGGCTGGCCTGGGAACGCCTTGGTATTCCCCCGGATAAGCTGGAGGTGGTGGCTGGGGAGAGGGAGGTCTGGGCCTCTTTGCTTAGGCTGCTGCCCCCACGACCCGGCCTCGGATAAAGCGGATGAAGATGGATGGATGGATGGAAGATGTAGCATCATTGTTGACAGTGTCCTAAAGTGAAAATAAAACAACCATGGAACTTGGACTTACCAGCAGCCGTGGAACCAAAAGAAAATCACAAAAAGAATCACTGCAGCCCACCCGGTGCTGTACAAAAGAAAGTGTGAAAACGACCCACCACCTGAAGTCCCAGGGCCACTGGCATGTCCTCCGTTCACTGAAATAAAACACAGAAAAATGTTAAAAAATAAAAGGACACCGAGCGTCAGGCTCGCTACAGATCAAAAAACTAAAACACACTTTAATAAAAGAAATCACACACTCAAACACCCACCTCATGGGTCAAACTACCACTCGTGCTGGTAGTAATTATTCTCAGTCGCAAGCCGGTCTGGCTCCCCACCGGCTAGGACCGGCAACCAAGGCGATTTAAAGTCCCAGCACGACACTCAGGCAGAGGGTTGCTTCAGCCCAATCACAGAAGCGTGGGTACGAGCAACAGTCCAGAATAAAATAGAATAAAACCAGGCGAACCAGAAAAAGGTAAGCCTACTTAATAAAAACAAGATAAGACAAGACAGGACAAGCAGGCTCCACCGAGGAGCCGATTTACAACCTGAAGAGGTGATAAAGCGATAGATCTTTCAACCCAATTCTACTTTTTCTACATAATCCATCATACAAAATGTCATCAAATGGAAAAATCTCTTTTTTTTAACTTGTTTTATCAGTTTTAATCTTTTAACTTTATGCATCAAGCAAAAATTTAATTATATGCAACGTTCTCTGACTTGAATAAATTAGTTTAACATTTAAACCTATTTTCTGCACATTCCAGCACATAAAATAAAATATTTTTTGTGTTTACACTCACTCTTTCAAATAGATGCAAGTAAAACACAGCAGAACATAAATAAAGTCAAAGACTCAGCGGTCCTGTTGCTTTATTTTCACCTATTAAGCAGCACTGCGGTAGGCGGAGGTTTACCCTGGTGCAGGTGTGCCGCGGTCAGTTGAAGAATCCGCGACTTTCTCTGTGAGTTTCCCATTACGTCGGTGCGCACTCGGAGCTTGTTTGGAAGTTTAGGGGTTTTTTTCGTTGTAAAAAGAAGTTTTCTTCCCACGCACAACGGACACTAATGTTTTTGTCACTTTTTATGGAATCAAACTCAAAGTAAGGTCAGTACTTCCACGCTTTAAACGCTGCACGCTCATACTCTCTCCCACAATCGATATGTGATCCATTGTTGATCTGCACACAGCTGTTGTCACAAACGGCGCACTCGCTTACGTCACTGTCGTGAGACATTCTCGCAAAAAATGACGGTTTTAGTAACGCAGTAACGCAGTGTTCCTACGGGAAAGTAACGGTAATCCAATTACCGTTTTTGCAATAGTAATCCCTTACTTTACTCGTTACTCGAAAAAAGTAATCAGATTACAGTAACGCGTTACGCGTTACTGCCCATCTCTGCTTACAACTGGGCTCGTCAGGCACTCCTATTGGCTGCAGTGGTTATTATAATTATAGATTACCGTTACTTTCCTGTAGGATCGCTGCGTTACTAAAACCGTGATTTTTTTGCGTCTCATGACAGTGACGTAAGCGAGTGCAACGTTTGTGACAACAGCTGTGTACAGATCAACAATGGATCATATATCGAGTGCGGGAGAGAGTATGAGCGTGCAGCGTTTAAAGCGTGGAAGTACTGACCTTACTTTGAGTTTGATTCCATAAAAAGTGACCAAAACATTAGTGTCCATCGTGCGTGGGAAGAAAACTTCTTTTTACAGCGGAAAAAAAACCCCTAAACTTCCAAGCAAGCACCGAGTGCGCTACCACATAATGGGAAATTCCCAGAGAAACTCAAGGATTTTTCCACTGACCGCTGTGGCACACCTGCACCAGGGTAAACCTCCGCCTACCCAACTCCTGCTTTACAGGTGAAAATAGAGCAAAAGGACCGCTAGTCTTTGACTTTATTTCTTTTCTGCTGTGTTTTACTTGCATCTATTTGAAAGAGTGAGTGTTAACACAAAAAAAATAATAATAATTTTTGTGCTGGAATGTGCAGAAAATAGGTTTAAATGTTAAACAAACAAAAACACTCTAAAACAAAAGTTTCAGAGCGTTTCTCAAGTAAGAATGTGAAGATAAAATGGCCAAACACAATCTTGAAGTTGTACTGGGGAATATCGTGCTATATAACGAGTAAACCTTTTGAGATTTCTTAAAAGCGAGGAGGTCATCCTGCTAAGTACTGTTAAATTCATTTTGAGGTGCTGTAGATACCCCTGGATTTACTTTGAAGCTTTAACATTGCAGCTTGTCTCACTTTAATGCAGCGTGTGTGTGGTTGCTGCCCACAGCAACACACTCAATTTAGTTTTCACCTTCAGTCTGAGTCTGGTGGCTAAGGACGGCATTCGTTACCGCTAATCATCAATATATTATTTTCACCAGCCGTGATCACGTAGCTGATATTGTTTTCACCTTGTGAGTCTGTCTGTCTGTATCTAAGTGTCTTCATGGAAAAAAATGTGATCCACGAATTTCCTAGTGTAGTGGGAAACATCACAAAGACCATTTTGAAAGGCTAATTTATAAGAACGGAGTACTAACCTAATAACTAATGACTACTGACCATTAATGGGTTGAAATATCAGCATTTTGATAAGCAGTGCAGCTGGTGTAACCCGGTTGGAAGATGCTCTCTAGTTGTGCCTCTTTTTAAGCTACCCAAACTAGGAGCTTACTGCATACTTATGGATGCTTAATGAACAATGTCCTTCAAACCATTTCTTTTTCTTTTTTTTCTTTTTTTTTGTGGGTGGGGGGGGGGGGGGGGTGATTAAACGTATATGCAAATTTTCACTATGGCTCAGCTGGGAAAAAACAAAACAATGATTTATAAGAATATTTAAAATTTAGTTAGTTCTTCCTTTGTTTTATTCTGTTTGTTTATTCATTTAAATGATAGTTGGTATTGTAATAATAAATAAACTCATAGAAACATATTCATTGTTTGAGGAAACAGAACCTCCCCGTTTGCACTAAAGTGATGTGTATTTTCAGCAGAAGGAGAGTCACAGTTTTTCCACTTAGGATACACTGCAGTTTGTTCTTGCACTTGGCAGAAGCATTTGGGGAGCCAGGCAGTTATGAAGGAGGCAGTGATTGATTGTATTATATTGGCTGTATAGAATTACACCTCTATAATATCCCTGAAGAGGGTGGACCTTAGTTTCTAAATGCGCAGTTTATCTACTTCAGGTTCTCCCTGCTTGTGGAGGTTACATTCAGGGAGGAATGGAGGAAGATGCAGAGGTTGTTCTTTGATGTGCATAAACCTGTCAGTAACTGATCTTTTAATTTATGCTGAAATTTACACTGTTCCAAAAAATAGTAATGTCAAAGTATCTTACTGTATATTTTACAGTTTTGTACTGTCTTTCTAGAATATCATGAAATTTACATAAGTAGACTGATTTTACATGTCAAAGGTAAAATAACATAACATCATTGTACATATAGTAAAACACAATTTACTTGTTTTTTTAAATATATTTTTTGGTACATATGCATATTTAGATTGTAAAAATACATTCAGAAATGTATCATAATTTCACAAATATTTGTCTGTTATGTGAGAGAATTATCTGTTAAATCCAAATGTAATACTATGGAAAAATATATAAAATGATCAAAAATTAATGAGAATAATCAATAATTAAAGGAGTATTTGAATTATAATTGTGCTGAAAATGTCATGTCATCTAGGTCTGATTCAATAATTCAGAGGTAACAAGTGAAAATATAATTAATAGGAATAAAAACTAAAAAAAAACATATAAAACATTGCACGGCCACGCTGTGCTAATTATACCCATACAGAAAAGAAATAGTAAAAACTTATATGTGATTACTCATGAAAGTGGCCACTTTCGCATTACTTTCAACTGTTAACTGTATATTTCTGTACATTTACGTATTATGATTCATATTGCCACATTCATTGACCTTGTTTATAGGAAATTTCATTGTTTGATCATGTTAAAATGTTCCTAAGGCAGAATCCCATGTAAAATTAGCACAACAAACTCTATTTTCATTACTGAAAATAACCGTATTTTTATGAGGAAGTTGTTTTCTGTTATTTTATGGTAGTATTTTGGCGCCCCAGCTGCCGGAATATTACCGTTTTTTTAAGATGTTTTTTGTAACAGTGTAGCATATGCAAGCTGCACAAGTGTAACTTAAGATTTCTTAGAAACACGGGAAGGAAACAGCATTGAATACTAACATAGTTCCTTCTTAATTCTTAATTAGATGATCAAGCTGTGTTGCATAGGACCACAAAGACTTTTTATCTGCCCTGTTTTTTGAGTGCAAAAAACAGGCTGTAATGGGGCTGTGGTGTGATTTAACACCGCTTTTCTGAGTGTTACATCATAAAATTGTTATTGCTCTAAATTACAGCATCATTGGATCTACATAAAGTGAGAAGCAAAATGAATTGCTTTTACAACATTTTTTTTACTTATTGTAATGGGAAGGGTATCTTTTGGGGCAGATTTGAGAGGCTGAAAAACACTATACTATACTATAGTATAGTGTTTTTCACTATACTATAGTTGTGATTTGGCGCTATATAAATAAAATTGAATTGAATTGAACTA
This sequence comes from Mchenga conophoros, assembly GCF_057382185.1. Lineage (NCBI taxonomy): Eukaryota > Metazoa > Chordata > Actinopteri > Cichliformes > Cichlidae > Mchenga > Mchenga conophoros. The sequence goes on from NC_140526.1 coordinate 32,889,467, forward strand.
TACTATACTATACTTTGTAACGGCAGTTTGCTCCGAGTCTTGCAGACCTTAAATGTCTCAATAAACAATTGCACCGAAGAGTACACACTGTCATTTCAGTTAGTTCTCTTTGTCCCAGAACCCTAGGTTTTATTTTTTATTTCAGTTCACCAAAAAAATTTTCTTCTCACCAAGATTTAGAATACAGTTTAGTGTTAATCAGCTATAATAACATTAAACACCATTGTAGAAAAGCAACATAAGGCAATATATTTTGCGTAACATTCAATCAGAGATGAATGAATGCAAATTGTCTTACAGAAATAACGAGACAAATAAAAGCAATAGTGAATCTTTTTTTTTCAGATTAAAAGATGAACTTAATATGAAAATAGCAAATTAAATGTGTTTTTTTTAAAGTAAACCGTTAATTTACTATCATATGCAAAATGCATGCAAAATCCAAAATCCACTTCCTGTAAAAACATAACAGCTAAGTACCTCTTTAGATTGAATAATAAAAAGAGAAACGTAATATCAGCTGTCACTGAAAGGCGTGTAGTCCTTAATTTTTGCATAAATTTAAGCCTTAGTGCCTTTTCTGTTTCATTTTTTGGCTGCTGGTTGGTCCCATAGGGAGGCAGTCCCTTTCAGTTTGCTATAAAATAAAGAAAGAAAATTACTATTGACGCCTTTTAAAACAATATCAAGCTTTGTGCAATCCTATTCGGCTTTTCTGGAAATTCACTTCCGCAATATTAACTTTAATATCCCGCTGCTTTTCAGATGAATAAACTACTGTCTCTTTAATCAGAAACTGTGAAGTTTTATTGTTCTTTTTTTAAGTTTTTGCCTCTCACATGTCTCTTTGACAGAATAGTAATGATCAGCTCAAGTAGTGTGAACAACTGTTACAAGTATACTTGTTAGTCACATACAGGTGTTCTCGCTTGAGTAGTCCAGCCTCTTAAAAATAATTTTTAAAAAAGCAGGAGTGTCCACACTGTACGAAGCCACTGCCTTTTGTGTAATACTTCAGTCTTCTTATCTTTTAATTGCTGGTTTGCCAAAGTTTGCATGTAAAGCAAGCTTGTGAAAACGTGTTGTTTAAAGCTTTCTGTTGCATCCCCCTTCAAGTGTTAATTGTGTTCTCGCTTCAGGCGTGCATTGTTAGTTGTAGTGCTTCCAAGTGAAAATGAGGGGGACTGGAAGCCAAAGAGACTGGAGGTGATGAAGGCTGATAAAGACCTTTATGGCCACTTGTGGCAGTGGCACAGATGTTGCACCTGTTACAGAGCAGGCGGTAGCAGGTCAGGTCAAGTGAAGTGCTTATTAACTGGTTCACTCTATTATGTGAATATGAACTCTTTGGAAACATGGTGTTTAATTAATTCTACAGAGAATCTTTCATATCCTGCACTTCAAACCAGTATCCTTCATGTGCGCACATGAGGCACGAAGAATTCAGTGGGGAAGTGCTGGTCACATGCAGTAAAATCTGTCAAGGGCAAAAAATAATTTTGATAGCTGGAATTAACGCTAAATCATTTAATTCCAAGACATGGAATTAAATGAAAAACATGATTCATGTATGCAAACGATTGTCTCATTACTTAGCACTTGACAGTAAAAGCAGCATGCCAAGCTATTTTAGTTACAGTAACTGTGGACCCCCAGATGTGTACACATGTGCTGTAAAAACAGTAAACAGGAGGTGATAAATAATTATCTCAGCCAAAACATCTCTCAAACTCATGTTTTCCACTGTTTTCTTAGTAAAATTACGAAAGTAAACAAAGTACCTACACAAGCCTCAGGTGACTGTTGCTGACCCTGATGCATGATACAGATATGGATAAGATCTCTGTTAAGAGCAGCAGCAACTAAACTTCCTTCCCAAATTCCTGCCTGAGGTAATTTGGTGGTATTGTGGCGGACCACCAGGTGGCTCCACTCACACCCAAGTTGAACGGAAGTGTTGGGGTGGAGATTTTGGCGCTCAATATATGTGAAGTTCTGAGAGTCAGTTAATAAAGTTGGAGTGAGACACAGAGACCTCTCCTGCCGTTATTACATACCTCCACAGTATATAAATAAAATGGAATTGAACCAAATTACTCCTGTACCTATTCTCATCTATGATGTGAATTTCCAGCTCCACCACATCTCACAGGTGCTCTATAGGACTGAGATCAGTTGACTTTGGATTCGTGTACACCGATCTTACTGTCATGTTTCCAGTTTGAGATGATTTGAACTTTATGACATAGCATTTTATTCTGCTTGAATCAGTCATCCATCAGAAGAAGGGCGCATTGTAGTCATAGTGTGCCAATAAAACAGCCTTACACCATTACAACACTAGCACTAGCTAGAACAGCTGATACAAGGGGATTGGATCCATGCTTTTATGTTATTTAGGCCAAATTCTGACCCTTCCATCTGAATATAGCTGAAATCAAGACTCATGAGACCACACAGCCATTTCCAAGCTTCTGTTGTCCAGATTTAGTGAACTGTAGCCTCAGTGTCCTGTTCTTAGCTGACAGTAGTGGCACAGGTGTCGTGCTCTTATGCCTGTTCTGTAGCCCATCTGCCTCAAGGTTCGATGTGCTCTTCTGTGTGCCTTGTAGTGAGTGGTTATTTGAGTTGCTGTTATCCTCCCATCAGCTCAAAGCAGACTAGTCATTCACCTCTGATTTCTGGCATCAACGAGGCATTTTCACCTAGTGATCTGCAGCTCACTGAATATTTTCTCTTGTTTGGACCATTCTCTGTAAAACCTCAGGGTGGCTGCGGAGGAGAGATTCCAGTACAGCTGCAATTTTAGAAATATTCAGACCAGTCTGTTTGGCACAAACAACCATGTTACATTTAAAGTATGTATACAAGGAAGCGCTCCTTTTGGCTGCTCCATTGTCACAAGGGATTGCCACAGCAGGTAGCCGAGTATGTTTGATTTGGCAGAGTTTTACGACAGATGCCTTCCTGATGCAACCCCAAAAGAGATAAACTGATAGGAGTTTTTTTGTGCACTATTGTGTTCTGCATTAAAAGTCAGGAAATGAAATCTCTCATTTATGTAAGTATTCAAGCTCTTTATTCAGTACTTTGTAGAAGCTCCTTTGGCAGTAATTACAGGTTTAAGACTCAACAAGCTTTGCACACCTGGATTTGTGCAGCTCATCCCATTCTTTCTGGCAGTTTCTCTCATGGTCTGTGGATGGGTAGTGTCTGTAATAACAGCATCGGGTCTTTTAGCTGATGCTATGTGAGGGTTTTAAGTCTGAGTTTTTACTGGGCCAGTCACAGTCACCAAGCATTTGGTCACAGGGGATTGTCTGAGTCACTGGTTCTCTTTCTATAACTGTGGGGTATTTACCTTACAATATAAAGTGCCTTCAGACAACGAATGTGAACTGGTGCTGTGGAAGTTAATTGAACTGAAGTGAGCTGAAATGAATGCGGTGAAATGGGATAAAATATAGACAAGTATTTGAATGCCTAAACTCTGTCCAATCAGTTCAAAGTAGCACAGAAGCACTCTAATCAAGTTGTAGACACATCTCAAGGATAATTAAAGCAAACAGGATGCACCTGACCATAGTTTGGAGACAGTAATGGGTCTGAATACATTTGCAGATAAACATTTCAGTTTTTGTTTTTCATAAAAAGGTTCTAAAACCAGGGTTTTAAGTTTTCAAGTTGCCACTGTGAATTATTAAGTCCAGCAATGTTTTATCGGTTTAATACTGAATCAGCCATACCATCAAGTGTTTAATAAATGAGACTGCACTCATCTTCCTTTTGTTTAATCAGGATCAGTTTGTTTGATCATATGTACAGCATGTCAAAATGGCATAGCATTTAATTGGTATGTAGATTTATATATTAAATAACCCAAATAACAAACAGGCACATTTTAATCCAACTGGACACTGAACCCTAGCTTTGCATGTGCACTTGGCAGGAAACAAAACCACAGAGAAAAAGAAAGGGAGATGCAATATGTATGTATACAAATGTCAAAATGTCAAAGCATGTAATCCTTTCAAAAGGTGATGAGGTCTTTGGTTAGAGCTTGGCACGGCTCCACACTCTAACACAAGAAAAGTGCTTACTCCAGGTTCTGGAGGTGAACACTGTGTTCTGATCCCACTTCCCCCTTTGCTCACTCTCCGTCTTCTGTGCATTCACTCATCTGCTCTCTCTAGCTGTGAGGGGATTATTTTGGTATCATGCATATGGATTTACAGTAGCACTGTACAGTATATCCTGAGTGGCACTGTCCCCTTTCTTTAATGTAAAGTAAGTATTCCATGAACGATTTTAGTGGTTAATGAATAAACCATTAGTACAATTCTCTACAGATCACTCCCCAGTCTCCCCAGTGATGCTTTCACTTTTGGATTAGAGCCACATTATAAAAGCATGGATGTGCCAAAACTTAACACAGCAGGTTAAAAAACCCAGTTAAATAACAGCAAAGAATTGTTAATGTCATCTGAGAGTGGTGATACATTTCTATCACAAGATTTAGATTCTGAATATTCAGAAAATTGTGAATATTCTGAATATTGTGTAATTTTTGCTGCCATACAGCAACATCAGGAAGAAGGAACACGAGAAGCTTGAGAAGTACTAAGGGCTCAGAGAAGAGGTAGAGAAGATGTGGAGGGTGAAGGTAACAGTGGTCCCAGTGGGAATCGGAGCACTAGTTGCGGTAACTCCCAAGCTAGACGAGTGGCTCCAACAGATCCCAAGAACAACATCGGTGATCTCTGTCCAGAAGAGCGCAGTCCTAGGAACAGCTAAGATACTGCGCAGGACCCTCAAGCTCCCAGGCCTCTGGTAGAGGACCCGAGCTTGAAGGATAGACCACCCGCAGAGGTGTGAGGGGAATTATTTATTTTTATCTAGTATTATTACTTACCACTTTAGTTTCCCATGGCGGCATATGGTGCTGTTTAGTTAAAACTGCTTCTGCCTGTCAAAAGTAGTGTCTGGGAGACACACACCATTTAGTTTAGCAAATATCCTAGCAATGGGAGCAAGATCTCACTCACACAACTCAAACAGTGAATGAAACAGCACACAAACTGCCAGAGTCCAGAGTCTTATGAATTGTAACTTGTGTAGTGTTCTTTTAAGAAAATCATTCGTCATGCATTACATATTACATAAAATTTTTCAAATAACCATCCAGACAGTGTTCATATTATTTTAGAGACCAACACTTAACCCTTATTATTGTGTGTGTGTGTTTTCTTTACCTTTGAGGTTTTCATTCATAGTGGGTCCTCTTCACAAAACTTCCCCAATGAAACTACATTTTATCGGATATTCTATGGATTCCTGCATAGCCTTTTAAAAATTCTGTCCGCCGTCTGTCCTCCCACCACTCATCTGTCTTCTTCCACTTACAGCAGCTGTTGCTAGGCAACAACTCATGGCTGCATTAGAAAATTAATATTTACATAAAAAACAGTATTCAGCAGTGAGTGAATAGGCTATTAGATGTTGCATCGTGGAGTAATTTAGGTGAATTTCAATGTGTGGTGCAAAAACATTTTTCAGTGTAAGTGCAATTTGATTACCCCAAACCTAAATGGCAATCTATGGCAAGTGGAAGTTACTGGGGCATATGGTGCGACTGTAGTCACATGTTAAGGAGCAATGTGTGCTTCTCTGGTAGCTAAAACTGAAAGATTAGAGCATAAAGTTTTCATAATTCAAGTCATATTTTTTTTATTTCCCTACAGATAATGAGGCATTGTAATAATAATAATAACAATAGTAGTAATAATAAAAATAACAATACAAATTTAAATGGTGAAAGCAGAGGTCACATATTTTCAAGCAAATACTGTTTGTACTGGTTGTCAAATAATAAAAATAATTGCCAGATCTGGATTAGAGATTGAACTGCAAAAAACAGCTGATTCAGCCAGTCTGGTCCTTTTACAGCCTAAGAAGAAGGGCAACACAATTTTCATCTCGCTAATATTTGACATCCGGTGTGAGGTTTTATCACCTTCTTCGTCTTTTCTTCTCTAATCTTTTGTTCTCCAGCCCACCTGCTATGGTGTGGCCGTACATCCCAATATTACCGCTGTCTTATGCCTGAACATAGCTGCCTGCCAGGCTTTGAATAGATTTTTGAGATTCTGCAGATTTCTTTTAAGTCTCGACAAGGCAGCCATTTCTCAAATGTTTTAATTCATCTAACAGAAGGTGTTCAAGGATTCCCAGGCAGTGCCAGCCTGACTATTTCACATTTCTAGCGTAAGTCATTAAAAAGTATAGGCAGCTTTGCTTTTGTCATCAAGGGCAAAAGATAAAATCATCCTTGGTATCTAAAGTTGACCTGTTATGCTTATTTTGATCCATATTTTAATTCCGCAACTCTAAATAGTTTCTTTGTGTAATTCAGTTTTACACTATTCTAATGTGTGTAAGCTCTTCTCCTTTAAAGCAGTCCTTCCTCTGAGTGAACATACTTCTAATTGGTTGCCTGTGGCAAACAGAAGGTTTGAAAGCAGCTGTACTCATAGTCAGAGCTGGGAGCATGAGATGACCATATTAAGGTCATGTCAGTTTCCCTGGCATCAGTGATAGCCAGCTATAGACAACAAAAAACTCTATCTTTAAATATGGAAGGTTGAAGAATACACTAATGCAAGCAAAAGGACTCGTGTCTTACACACGTGTCTTTGCAGCTTCTGCAATTCAGCAGAATACAACTGTGCACAGTTTTTCATTCTGCTGTTAACCTTGGATACGGTGCACAGGTACACCGTTTACTGAACCAATAGTCTGGCATTTATCAAGTACATGTAAGAGCGGGGGTGCTAATCGATAATTCATTTTGGCTTTGCCTTCATAGCATTATAAACAACTGGGACAATCTGGTGGTTGGCACCGCTAGATTAACACTCTTACATTAGAAGTGCTGGAGTGAAGCAGCAGCTTGTCATTTGAACGGCTGAACAGTCAGGTGGTCTGCTGCCAGCTCATCAAAGCACGGAAAAGGGCAGAGGATATCGCTGCCTCTGCCAGTCGCCTCTGCCAAAGCAGGTAACCACCTGTTTAGCACAAGTCACTTCTGGTGCATCTGAGCTCACAGCAGCCACCGGTGAGGCAGCAGTCATACTCTTCCACCAACTGTGTAAGGCTCTTAAAACCACAAACATACAGCCCTGAGCATTTGCCAAAACACACGCCTAACCCTGTGAGTAACAACTGTTAATTAATCAGATAATTCTACTCAGTGAAATGTCAGACATGGTCATAAATTCCTGTGAAAATGCACCAGGGCCCAAAGCAATCAGATCACCTATTTTAACCAATCAACACAAAATCTCCAAATACTAAGTTGACACTGATATGAAAGGAAAAGAGAGAAGCTGTAAAATCACATTTGAAAGCTTCAACCAGAGGAAGCCTTTCTTTTTTTCCTTACAGATAAAGGTAAACCTTATTCAGCACTACAGCTCTCTGCTCTCAGCTTTCATAGAGCTCTCTGTAGCTTTTTCTATATAATAACCTAGATACACACTGCACTAGTACAGCTGTGCCTGTGCTGCTTGAAACCATGCCAAAGCTGCAACACCAGCAAAATGATACACACACACACACACACACACACACACACTTCAGTCTTAAATGTACATCTACTCGATGTGTTTATATATAATTGGGTACATGGCTCTCTGATTTGTCAGCACAACATGTGAGGTCTTACTGCAGTGTGTCCTCCACATAATGTGTCAATCTCGTCATGTGTGACTTGCTTCCAATTTGTCATCACCAATTAGCGAGGCCAAGTTCCTTCTACTCCCTCACAGAAGGAATGAAATATCCAAGATACCGCAGCACATGATCTTCAACGGGATATGCTGCAATTCTTTTGGTGCTTTACAGTTGAAAAGTCATATATAAAGACATTTATTATGATTATTATTTAATCAGATAATAAGTGACCTTGTTCGATTTTCATCAGGCTTTTTTGTTTGTTAGTTTTTTGTTCGTTTTTTGCAGAAGCAACCACACAGACCACTAAAGATTAAGGAAAACAGATGTCTTCTTCCAACCCAAAGGGCAATAATGGCTGACATCAGCATGCTGCTTTTAAGCTCTCCCTTGCTCCGTTTCTGGAACTGCAAAACATATTTTAGGTTTTCTGCCCACGTGAGTCGAACAGGCTTTGGAGAGTGTAACACTTTCAGGTGGAAACCACATGCCTCTGCTGCGTGAGCAAGTTTCCTGAAATCAACATTAGGATTCTTTGATTCATCGCTGGTTGTCTTGAGGAAGGCACTCCAGGACTGTGCTGCCAACACGCAACAGTTTCTTTTACCTTTAAATTTCACGCGAGGACTTTACATCCCTATACGCCTGGTGTAATAGAACAGATATGTTACCATAATCAGGTCTCTAACTTGTTTTTCTTCCATGTCTCTGCGGTATGTGTGATGACAGCAAACACATTCAGCAGTAACTGAATATCACAACAGCACATAAACGGTGTCTCTGCTGTAACATAAGCCTTTAAAGATAAAACGCTGTTACCTTTTAATGTGTTTTTTTTCTCCCTCTTGCTCAAGTATTTTTTCAGCAGTTTGCTTCTGTCAAACCTGGTAATAAATTATCCATTAACTAGCATATTAATCAAACCCAATAAAAAAGCATCTGGTACCTTAGGCATACACAATGCACAAGGCACACATACACTTTGAGGCCACATGACTATTTTCCTCTTTTCTCCCTCATAAAATCAGAAGATACTTGGCTGGCTCTGTTAGCCAGTCTGTGCAAACAAATGTCTGCAGCAACTTTGAGCACAAAAGCTGCCAAAACCATGTGAGACGCCAAGGAATTGCAAGGAATGACCATCGGTTCCTCAACATGCAATTCTAGCCCTTAGCATACATCTGCTTTACATGGACTGTTAGTGGTGTGATAGCAAACCCTTAAAGCCATAGTTTTTCTCTCAAGTAGTACTCATTGAACATTTCCTGTTTAGTGGATAATTTATTGCGAAATAACAAATAACAAATAATAAAAAGCTGATAGCCGATAATACAATAACACATGGTTTGTGGTTCAGCCACATTTTTTTTTTTTTTGTCGTAATTCTCAAAAGCATGTCTGATAGAACATATACGCACCAGTTTTAAACAATCCAGCCGTCGACACAAGCTGTGCATGGATCAAGTTTTGCTTGTCCTGCAGTATCTACCTATAAAGCACATCCAAGGCCCATCTTCACACTTAGACTTAGTTTTGCAGTGATTCTCTTTCAGGCTCTGGGCACTCCTAAAACATGGGTGACCTACACAACAATACTCTGCCTGCTTCCTGTTTAGACACACACAGAGCACCATGCTGCTGCTGCTGCTGCTGCTCTGCTAACACGTCGCTCACACTTATCCTACTGTGTAGGCATCTGAGACTCCAGCGCAGTGCAGAAGTTATCCTATAAGAGGATTTTTGTCCGAGCCACACCTTTCAGGCTGTGCATTCAACCTTTCCTCTTGTCTCTCCAACTGCCTTTCATAAGTGTAACAGGTGTTATTAGATGCTTGATTATGGACAACAGCAGTCAAGTGGGAAACCATCTGTTTCACAGCTTGCTGGTGGTCTGTTTAACCTGGCTCTCTTGTCTCTTAGAGCTAGACTCCCTCAACACCTCAGCAGAGCTTTTCTTAAAGGAAATGCTTCCACCTTTAAGCAAACAGCCCAAAGAATCCGAGTCCGGGAGTCATGTGTCTTTTAACCCTCCTGCCATCCTTTAAAAAACTCACACCCATCACCCTAGGGACCATTCTCAGCCACGCCATAAAAAGACCATATATCCATATTTTATTCCACTTTAAATTAGCCAACCTTGTAAAACTACTTCTCCCTGAAATATTCATGTAAAGTTTTAATTATATTTTCGTTGTTTTAACCCTTCAAATCCCAGTGTTATTACATGAGCGCCCTGTGTTATAAGCCCCAAAAACCAAAAAACGAAACTAAATATTTCCACAAAAAACCAGTTGAAGTAATATGTGATTGTCATTATAAGTAGGCCTTTAGATGGACCAAAGATTGGCACCAACATACATTTTGACCTGCCATTATTTTTTTTTGCATTTTTTTTGCAATTTAAAAATTAAAACTTCAAGGCCCTGAGTCTTCATTGACATCCAAGAAAAGAAGAAAAAATAAAATCATATGATGATAATTTGGGGTTGAAAAATAGCGTTTATAATGGAAGTCAATGGGCAGAAAATGGTCCCCAGGGTGATGGGTGTGGGGATTTCTGCTGCTCAGCCATTTTAGGCTGATTTAAGGAATTCACACTGGAATATTAACATTGACAGGTAAAAACTATCCTGTGGCAAGTTTGGTTATATTCCACTGAACACAGTGGAAATGGCAGCCATTTAACACATAGCAGTGGCACAAAAAGGTCCCAAGAAGGCAGGAAGGTTAAGCAAAATCATTTACATTTTAAATAAAAAGAGAGAAAAAGAAACTAATATGGCGCACATTTTGGCTGCTGTAAAGTACTGTTGACTTCATGTTGTCTTTAGATCAATGTCCAAGTAACTGTGGTTGCTTTTTTTAAGGTCATGGCATGGTTTCTGTGTATGTTAAGGTCAATGCCATGAAAATTTCAGAATTTTCTATTGGTGAGAGTAAATCTGAGAGTCTTTGGTGAGAGTCTTTCTAGGTTGTTGCAGTATCAGTTTCCCGGTTTAGTTATAGTTAAGTTTAGTCACTGTGCTTCTGCCTTGTTTAGCCTCTATGTCATCAGCCGTAATAAAGGCTCGCTTTCAGTTTAAATTCACTCCCGTCTCCTCACCTGTGTTCGCACCTGGGTCCACCACACACACACCACCGCACGGCCTGTCTCCACAGACCGTGACAGTACGACGCGACCATGCCAGACCCAGCGACACAAGAGAAGGAGATCATCCAGACAGTGGAGTCGCTATGCAGCAAATGGCTGCAGAGAGGAGGAACGGGAAGAGTTTCTCGTCTTCACTCTCCAACTCCGCCAGCAACAGCAGCTGCCCTGTGTGCGTGCTTTGTCACCAGAGCCATGCTGTTGCGCTGTTTACCCACTGCCTCGCGAGCCAGAAGCAGTCAGAGTCGGAACAGTGAGGCTCACCGCCGACACACCATCGGCTCACGCTTCATCGGCTTCCGCATCTTCGCCACCGTCTGACTGCACAATGCGGCGCACGGAAATGTCAGATGCAATAGACTTTGGTGAGGAAGAGCGGCAGCAGGTGTTACGGACATATAGGGAGGAAGAGCTCTGTTAGAAGCCCTGGCTCATCTCTGAGGAGGAGCTCTCGGCAGCCGCCCCGCCTCAGACCTGCTGCCCACCCTCACCGCCTCGATCGGACTACTCGTCTCCTGCTTCCTATCTGGCATGGATGTGGTCGGAGGACGAGGAGCCGGCCGCCACAGAGATCCAAGTTTCGTCCACGATCGCTTCAAAAGGGAAGTGACGTTCACGTCGCTGTCGCGCGTCGCTACGGCATGTCTCGCCCTCCACAGTGCGACAGGAAGATGCTGTGGAGATCATGGAATTGGACCTTGTGGAGCGGCAGTGAGCCACATGTGCTCAGCTAGAGAAGGAGCTCCGGTGGAAGCCGCGGCTCACTCCTAACTATGAGGAGATTTTCCACAGTACACGCCTGGCTCTTGGGGTCCCCCGGAGTTGCCAGGAGCTCCCACCTACTGCTCCGCCAACACTCGCCTCCCCAGCCTCTGCGACGCTGCAAGAGGCTCCACCGTCTACTTCAACGAGGTCCACAGCCAAGAAAAAGCGGCGTTTGCGTCGCCGTCACACCGCCCAACACTCGGAGGTGAGTGAAGGTGTTCTGTCACCCCAAGTTACCTCTGAGTGGAAGGAGTGTGAAGTAAATACAGACTTAGCTGGAGATATGGCTAGTAATGAACTATTAACCAAGCCACAGTCTAGAGACATTTCTTCTCAGTCAATCATGAATAATTCACTCAATCTTGTAGGGACCTCAGAATCTACACATAGACTGAAAGAGACTTCCACTGATTCTCATGTTAATAGTGTGAGTAGTGGGATGGAGGTGTTTCCTTTTGTGTCTTTTACCATGTCTGAGGTTACATCCAAGTCTAAACTATCTGTGGCAAATGTCTTCCTTCCTGAGTTGGCTCAGCTCCTCCACCAGTCACTTAATGAAGGTAATGATAGTATAACTCAGTCACTGGTGAAGGTCATGTCTGAAGACCATGTTCAAAATAAAGGTTCAAATGTACCAGAGCTGACCGGCTCCCAAGCCACACCCTTCTTTGATGGGCCAACAGGTGTGTCTCTGTCTGAGCCGGACCTCAAGAAATGTGTTTTCTCACCTCCGGGGCCCTCTGAAGCCACAGTAAGCAAGGATATTGCAGAGTTGGCGAATCATGAATTAAAGTGTGACATGACTAGTGATCCTGTTTTCCCTGCTACTCTTGTGTTTAATGAACTGAAAACGGTGAATGCCGATCATGAACTCACGTTAATCCGTCAAGATGAAAACATAAATGCAGATCATGGTAACCTGGACTGTGTAACGTCACAACATGAATTCTGTCTTCCTGAAGGTAATAAACAGGGTGATTTTGAACTGTTTTGCTCCAGCACCATTACCTCCAATCAGGAGATGGAGGCTGAGATCAGGGTTAATGTGACACCATTTTCTCCTGTCTCTGTGAACTCATCACTAGATAAGATTTTGACCTTGAACAATGGTGTTACCACTCACTCACAGCCTGAAGTGTCACCTGCTCCACTCCATATAGTTATCACTCTGAAGCCACAGATCACTGCGGGTGTGGGTTCAAGCAAATGTGTCTGGCCAGCCCCTCTGAGCCTTACACTGCCATTGATTAGGTCCAACAAGCTTATGTTGACTCCTCCTGTGACTACAGAGACTGGGCCATTTGCCTTTAAGCCAATTAAAACTGATGCAGACTCTGAGAACCTAAAGACTGCTGGCTCAGAACTGGTGGTCATTAACACTGCTCACTTCATGGACTCCTGTGCTAAGATAGTAAGCACTATGGACTGTTTTTCACCTGCTCTCTCTCTGTGTGGACTTATGCCTCAATAGCCTGTTTTTCCTTAGCCTTTACCGCAGTTAGCAGCTCTGCTCCCTGCCCAGGTGGCAGCTCTGCTCCTGGTCCAGCCAGGGGCCTCCATAACTGTTCATCCTGCGTCTGCTGCTGGATGCCCGGGTGTGCCTACCCAGCACCCTGCAGCAGCCACACCACTTCACGTCATGTCAGCTGGGGGGCCCGAGGAGCCCGTCCAGCCTCCTTCTGTTCCACCACCTGCGGCTTCGGCTTCGCCTGGTCCAGCTTCGGCTTCTGCTTCTGCTTTGCCTGGTCCAGCTTCGGCTTCGGCTTCTGCTTCAGCTTCGCCTGGTTCAGCTTCAGCTTCTGCTTCAGCTTCGCCTGGTCCAGCTTCGGCTGCAGCTTCGGCTTCGGCTTTGCCTGCTCCAGCTTCGGCTTCTGCTTCAGCTTCGCCTGGTCCAGCCTCTGCTTCTGCGTCGGCCTCGTCTGGTCCTGCAGCTGCCACGCCGCCGCCCATGCCACGTTCTGCACCTCGGAATCGCCGGCCACTTTCCGGGCCACCAGCTGGACGTCATCGCCGTCGAGGTCGGCCCCCAGAACTGTTTCCCCGTCACCGCCGTTGCCGTCCGCACGATCGGCCCCCTGAAATGCTTTCCCCTTGGCTCCTGTACTGTCGGGACCGGGGTCGGCCCCCTGAACTATGTTTCTGGACTCTATTCCCTGCAACCCATGGTTGTTCTTGGCCTGCCTGTTTTGTTTTGAATGGTTTCCAGGGCCCCTGTGCTTTTCATGGACATTTTGTGTTGGACTATTTTCTGAGTTCCTGTGCTAGACATTTTGGTTTTGTTCCGAGAAACAACACAGTGAGCACAGGAGGTCAACAAAAAATCAGCAAAAGACAAAAGGGACCCTCACACTGTGCCGAAAGAAAACGAGTGCGCGTGAGATAACACGAGCCTTCAGCCTGACTACTTTATCAAAGACATAACAATATGCTGCTAATGTTAGATAAACCTTGTTCCCAAACACCAGCTCTGACAAGTTATTCTCACTCTGAATTTTAATGGAAGTGATTTGTTTGTTATGTACAGTGCATCTACAAATATTCACGGTGCTTCACTTGTTCCACCTTTTTTCATGTTGGGGCCTTATTCCAAAATATATAAATTTCATTTTCACCTTGAATTTCTACACATAATATCCCATAATGACAAAGGGAAAAACGATTTCTTGAGATTCTTGCAAATTTTTAAAAAATAATATGCATAAGTATTCACAACCTTTGCCATTATGCTCAAAATTGAGCTCAGGTCCACCCTGTTTCTGCTGATCATCTTCATCATCAGATGTTTCTGCAACTTGATTGGAACCTACCTGTGGTAAATTCATTGACTGACCATGAATTGGAAAAGCACACACCTGTCTGTATAAGGTCCTATAACTGACAGTATCAGTGCACAAAGCAAGCCATGAAATCCAAGGAATTGTCTGTAGACCACTGAGATAGGATTGTATCAAGGCACAGGGAAGGGTGCAGAAACGTTGTGCAGCATTGAAAGACCCAATGAACTCAGTGGTCTCATCATCTGTGAATGACTCAGGACCAGGACTCTTCCTAGAGCTGACTGCCTGGACAATCTGAGCAGTCAGAGTAGAAGGGCTTTAATCAGGGAAGCGCCATGGTCCCTCTCACAGAGCTCCAGCATTTCTGGTTGGAGAGAGGAGAACCTTCCAGAAGGACAGCTTTTCTGTTTAAACAGGCCTTCTGTTGATTATTTATTTAAAATTGATCAATTGTTTTATCTTAAATTACTTGTTAATCTTACTGTATTACATTTAAACTTTTGTATTGTCTATACTGTCTATTTTGGTACCTAACTTTCTGTTTATTTTAGCCTTTTGTGTACAGCGCTTTGTGACTGCCTGTCTATGTAAAGCACTTAATAAATAAACTTACTTCCTTACTGCATTAATTTCTTTTGAACTCCACAAATCAGGTCTGTATGGTAGAGTGATCAAACAGAAGCCAATCCTCAATAAAAGGCAATGAAAGCCCATCTGGAGTTTGCCAAAAGGCACCTTAAGAACTTTTAGAACCATGAGAAATTTCCCTGGTCTGATGAAGGATATACCATAAAGAATACCAGGCACCCCCTCATCAACTAGCCAATACCATCACTACAGTGAAGCATGGTGGTGGCCACATCATGCTGTGGAGATGTTTTTCAGAAGCAGGAACTGCGAGAGACAGGGTGGAGGTAAAATCCATGAACGCATGCACAGACATCCTTGATGATAACCTGCTCCAGAGCACTGTGGACACTGTCATAACAGAGGAGTGGCTTCGGCAACTGAATGCCTTTGAGATGCCCATCCAGATCCCAAACTTGAACCTGATTAAACATCTCTGGAGAGATCTGAAAATGTCTGGTCACCTACCCTCCCCATCCAAGGTGATGGAGCTTGAGGAGTTCTATGAAAGAGAATGGGAGAAATTGCCCAAAAAATAGGTGCACCAGGTTTGTAACATCCCACTCAAAAAGACTTCAGGCTGTAACTGCTGACAAAGGTGCTTTAACAACATATTGAGGCCGTGGATACTTTAAAAACATTTCATTTGCAAGAATTTAAAGTAAACCTTTTTCCTTTGTCATTATGATGTATTGAGTTTGGAATTTTGAGGTGAAAAATGAATTTGGTCCTTTGTGGAATGAGGCTGTAACATGCTAAAATGTATAACGTGAAGAGAAACACTTTCCACATGCACTGTATTCTTTCTGTGAACTGAATTTAAATAGATAAAAACATTGTTTCTTCATTACCACAAAATCTGTTTTTGCACAACCTCACAAAAATGAAACACTTATGCAGCATGCTCTAGAAGAATGCAGTGAGCCCACTTCACAAAACTGGCTGTTTATCATAAAAAATATCTCCTGAGAAATAAAAATAATTTCATTTGTGGAGCTAAAGCAATTACAAATGTCAGACATACCAGTTTTGCCCTTCTTCCTCTCCCCCTCTATGTAATCTTATGGTAACTGGTCTCAGTTTGTTACGGGTCAATGGGCACATGACGTGAGACAGCTTTCACACAAACTCTGCAGCAGAAAATGTGTGAACACTTTCCCTCAGGCAATAAAAAATAAATGATCACTTGTTTAAAGATGTCCTGGCTCAGAGGAGAATGGAAAGCCAAAGTGAAACTGGAACTTGGGTTCATAATCAAAAGGAAAAGAAAAATGCCATTATAATCAAAACTTTAATAGTGGACTGGTCATGCAACACAGAGCACCTGTATAAAAAAGCCCAAAGCCGACTGTACTTCCTCAGGAGGCTGAGGTCTTTTAACATCTGCAGGAAGCTCCTGAGGATGTTTTACCAGTCGGTGGTTGCTGGAGTACTTTTCTATGCTGTGGTGTGCTGGGGGAGCAGCACAGCAAAGAAGGACTCATCCAGGCTGGAGAAACTGATCAGGAGGGCTAGCTCTGTGGTCGGCATGAAGCTGGACACTCTGGTGACAGTGGCAGAGAAAAGGACATTAAAGAAACTGATGGACATTATGGACAATGCCAGGCATCCTCTGCACACGGCCATTAACAACCAGAAGAGTCTGTTCAGTGACAGGTTGCTTCTCCCAAAGACAAGAACTAACAGACTTAAAAACTCCTTTGTCCCACACGCCATCAGACTGTTTAACTCCTCCCTGGAGGGGAGAGGGAGGGGAAACAGGAGGACAAAGGAGGGGGGAACAACTAAGCTGTAGTGCCTCTTCACCTCACTGTGCAATACCTTTTGTGCAATACTTTTGTAAATAGTCAACGGTGCAATAGACTCAATACTTGAAATGTGCAATTCACTTGTATTTTTATTTTTATTCCTATTTATTCTATTTATCCCCTTCGTATATTTTATTTATATTGTCTCTGTATTTATATATATATATATGTGTGTGTGTGTGTGTGTGTGTGTGTGTGTGTGTGTGTGTGTGTGTGTGTGTGTATTATATATATATATATATATATATATATATATATATATATATATATATATATATAATATTCTGTAACTCTGTAACTTCTGTCGGTGCTGTGCTTTTTTGGAAATCGAATTTCCCAGAGGAACCCACCCGAGGGATTAATAAAGTTCTATCTGATACTTGCTTATCTCTCCCTATTCAACAGTGTAAAAGTTATGTTTAGGCCATTTGTCAAACCATTATGTTTTACCATAACTAAACAGTACTATTAATCATTTATTTTAAAAAGAAATGTCAGTGTTTAAAAGAACCATGACCTAGATACCCATAACCTTTATACCATCAACATATATGGTTATACCTCCTTGGAAAGAAAGGAGTAGTTAAGTCGTCTTCTATTATAATTGAGAGATTAGGATGAAGGTGAAGATGTTTTTAGGAAAGCACTGATTATAACTGTTGAGCTCTCTTTACATTCTTTTTTACATTCTGTAAAAAGGGATAAAAAAAAATTCAAGGGAAAATGAAGATAGCGTCGGACCATTATGATCCACTAGAACAACTCGAATATTTCTTGGAATTAGAGCTGGCAGATTGAACGCATTTTTCTAAAACAACAACAACTACAACAACAACAAAAAATACTCTCTAATTAGGTGTGTTGATGTTGGCAGTAATAGTGGTGATGAATGCTGTCTCAAATGTCAGTCTAATATCCAAAATCCAGAAGTATTTAACTGTGCTAAGCACTGGTGAGTGCAAAAGCTACAGTGCGACTCACATCTATTTCACACTCATTGAACCGTTTAGTGATGGATGGGGACATTGTCATATTTGAAGAGAACATTCCATCTGAAAGATTTAATCATAAGCATCAGGTAATCACCCAGAACAACTCTGCATTGATTTGCAGTTAACATTTCCCCTAAGGCCCCAGGTACACGGGACTAAAGACTATTTGGCGACTGCCTGGTTACCACTGGTTTCAAGGGAAACATTTGCATTCCTTGACCAGCAAGTAGTTGCTTGAGGTTGTTTCCTGTTGCTTGGTGAAATCAGCTGCCTTTGCACCTAAAATCTCCTCGGAATTGTTTTGGTTGCTAACAGATTCCTGTGGTCAGCCATACTTTTACTTGGCCAGGCAACGATTGGCTTCTTCTGGTTGGCATGGCACTTTTTCAAGTTTCACTACTGCTAAGTTAGTCAGCAAGTGTTGGCAGACCAGCTGGTATCGTCCATGCAGGCTATGAGTGAACATGGCAATCTGTTAGCAATCAAAGCAACTGCAAAGAGAATTTTGGTGCAGTACCTTATTTGCAACCAATTTCCCATTGCAAAGGTGGAAAAACTACTCACCAACCCAACAGGGAGTACACATACACAAGTCACTAAATGGTTTCTAGGTCTCTATGAAGCCTAAGGTGGACAAGTTGTCTCAGTAACCAAATCAAAATGCGTCCTTGCAGGATAACAAAGCCACTGGATCCTCTGACAGCAGGTGTCAAAGATGTGGGATTTTTTATAATTGGCTATCCTATTATGTCAATATCACCTTGAAGAAGAAAAACATTTCTTATGATATTTATCAAGCACTGAAAGAAAGATTAAAATGAACCTAGAGGGGCCTTGGTGTCTCATATTTAATTAACTTATTTACCTGTGTCCCATGGCAAAGCATGGTCACACTGAGGCAACCTTGGGTGTGTGTATGTGTGTGTGTGTTTGATGTGTAATATTCTCACTTCTAAAAGCCCATTTTTCCTTTTATCTGCAAGCTGTTCTGTGCATTACGCACACTAGTTGTGTGGCTGTGCATTTACTTTTTCTGTATTTACCACAGCTATCTTCAACATCTAAGGCTGGACTATTGACTACAAAACAGAAGGTTCTTAAAAAAACCAAAACAAATAAAACCAAAGGCTATCCTTGAAAGCATAGTGAGGTTTTCCAGGATTTTCTTTCACTCAAAGTGTTTTTGTAAATGCTCTTCAACAGACTGTCAATTTTAGAAGACCGTGAATGCACCACACACACATCACCAGCAAGAGGGGAGCAGTCCTCCTCGTTAAGCTCAACGTACTGAATCTCCCCTAATTTTGGACAAAGAGCTCAGCCAAGTGTGGTGAAAAATAAAGCCCTGTTTTCACAGCATGTGTATTCTGTTTTTTAAACCACACTTCAATTAATGATCATCTGTTTCACTGTTTTTGAAAAAAAAAAGAAAAAGTAATGGCTTTCATACAGTATACATAACCTGGAAATTAATGGGGTCACTTTTCAGTTTCAGAACTGGATTTGAAATCATTTCACTGTATCTGAGTGTTTCACCTCAATAAATTAATCATTAGGTGAATGAATCAATTATAATCTCAGAAAAGACATTCTAGCTTTCGAGATGAATCGTACAAGCCTGTCTGAATGACTCCTGCACCACAACATGAGCAGCCATATCAGAAGCACTTTGTGAATGAAATGGAGCAATCCCAAAGGCAGTTGTGACTGTAAGCCATTTTGTGCTATTTGTGGGTGTCATAATGACAAGCGGTCTCTTCACTGAATTGTTGTAATTTTTCACACCAACCACGATTGTTTCTGGTGGAGATTTGGTTTAACGGATTTGACATTAAATACATTTTAAAGTGCCAGTGAGAGTAGCGCAGGCTATTGTTAGCGTATTCTTCTGACTCTCTAAGGTTCTGTGAGATCCTTTATTCACCACATTGAGTCAGCAGAGAGAGCAGGAATAGCCTATTGCGCTATTGGTTAAGGAATTCTCAGATTTGACAGCGTGAATCAAATGATTCTGTCAGACAGATGGGATGATTCATATTAGATAAAAGAATCCAAAAGGCTATGTATAATGCAGAAAAAGCACTTCCTTTTAAACAGATCCCCTTCCATCCTCTGACCTCATAAAATAAGCTACAGTACTTTTTAGTTTTGGGGGTTTTTTTTCTCCAGCGCATTCTTGTCAGTTCAGACTTCTTTGAGCTGCTTAGCAATCGCTTTTGTTCGAGTCTTTCTTTACATGTGTTCATGTGCAAATGGGACAAAGACAGCAAAAATGGTGACAAGATGTCTGGTAATAATATATCCATGGAATCTATTGAAAAAAAAAAAGAATTGCAATTTTTATTTGTATTCATGTACAGTATGAACTACAATCTCATGTATCAATAATTGAACATCATCCTCAGGGAAATTAGTTGGACTCCTTACAAGCACAGTCTCTTGTTATTTTTTTCTTTTTTCTTTTTTCTTTTTTGTCATTTTTTTAAACAATCGAAGCACATGTAAAATTATGATCTGATTTTTTTTTCTTTTTTGCAATGTGTTTTTGAAAATTTTTTTTTTTCCTTTTGTAGAAATTTAACCGTGTGATGAATACTCTCTCTGAAAATGAGAGAGAATGTCCCCAACATATAAGTATCCCTCCCCATACATGGACAGTTGGCAGAATAACACACAAGAATTGGAATCACCTTGGCTAAGGATTTTGCACAAAAATCAAGCTCACTCTGCTGGTATTTCAAGTCCAACATTCTGCATTCAGTCCTAAATCCATTCTGGCTTTCAAGGATCTTCAATCTTACACTGTCCAACTAAAGTAAATACCAATACAGAGACATTCCATTCATTCTGAATAACTCACAACCCTCGACCCAAGTATATATATAAAAAAAAATCTGAACCTTGTTTTTTTCACTGTAGCCAGCGTCAACATTGAATCATTAAGCCACCAAAAGCGTTGAAAAGGAATTGAGCACTGAAAAAAAATGAAACAGTGGAAAGGGAAAGAATGGTTCACTCACTGGCATTACCAATCAATAAATTCCAACCCTGACGGGGAACAAGTTACTGATTCTCTCTCATAACCAAGTCTTTAAATGCATATTTTCCGTCATGTTTGTTATTCGCCATCTAACTGCTATTGTAGAAAACAAAAGAATTCATTTAGAGAGAGCGAGAGCGGGAGAGGTTTCTGAATATTCAGCACTCCGTTCCCCTCATACTTCTAGCAGACCTCACAGAGATGAAAGCTAAAAAGGCAAGCGGAACTGCCTGGACAGCTATATTGTCAACTGTTTTTTTTTTTTTTGGTTACATCATGTGACGATTTACACTAAATAACTCAAACGCAGAGACATCATGTGTGGGTCATATCCCGTCCAGAGCCATCTGTAAATATAAGACTACGTTTCATTTTGCCAGTTTTGTCGATGATTAGATGTATTTGTGAAGTGGCCAGTGGGACACATTAAAATATGCTTGTTGCACAGACACCAAAGCGAAAGGCATATCTACCTCCTCTTACTTTCTGTACAAGGTCACTGTTTCCATGGCGACAGGCTGATGGCTAGTTTTTCCTCCTTATTTCTTATCTATTTTTTCACTCCTCTCTCTTCATATCTGCAATATCTCTGTTTGAAGACCCCTCGTGACCATTATAGGTCTGACTCCCTCTACCCAACTGCTGTTCTTCACTTTTCAATTCTACCTTCCCCTTT
This sequence comes from Mchenga conophoros, assembly GCF_057382185.1. Classification (NCBI taxonomy): domain Eukaryota; kingdom Metazoa; phylum Chordata; class Actinopteri; order Cichliformes; family Cichlidae; genus Mchenga; species Mchenga conophoros. The sequence continues at coordinate 32,911,031 of NC_140526.1, forward strand.
CCTTAAGCCTTCTCCGTTGAAAGACTAAATGAAAAAGCGGAGCGTAAACAGACTACAGGAGAGACAATGTTTTGATGGTCTATAAATGATGCATCATCAAAGAGAGTGTGTGTGTTTGTTTTCCTCGAAGAAAAAAAGCCGAGTGGGGGTCGCTTCAATATCAAAGGCCTCTACCCCCTGTTAGATGTTGGGTAAAGGGAAAGTGAAAAAGTCTCGTGCTGTTTCCTTATCAGCTTTCCTCTGTTAGCCTGCAAATGAACTGCTGATACAGATTAATGAGCTATAACCCATCTTCCCTTATTTTGTTGCAGGTTCCTAGCTGCTTCACTGACTATGTTAGCTCCGTCTGCTTTAGTCTGACAGGGTCACACTACATTACAAAGCAGCCTCATTTGCCTCTTTATCTGTTCTAACAGATGGACTATCAGCGCCTGAGCTTGTGTGACCCTGGGGTGATGGCAAGGTAATGCGACACTGAGTGGACGTAGATCATTACTGGGTTAACAGGGAGGCTACAGACCACAGCCTTATGCTTCCCGTCATTTTCCTAAGCAATATTCTGCCATCGTGCGGCACATGCCGGTAGATAAAGCGAGACAAATGAGACATGGCGAGGGGTGAGGAACGTGCCCGAGCTACGCGACAGCAAGACAAAGAAGCAAGAGGACATGGAGGAGAAGAAAGTGAGGAGAAAGAAGACAGAGGGTAAAACGGCAACATGGAGAATTCATGGGGGTATGAAGAGGGAGGGGGAGGTGAAGGCGGAAAAAAAAGACAGTCAAGGTAAAGCGTCAAGAGTGTAAAGAAAAAGTAGGAGGAGGAGTGGGAGCAAGACCTTAATCTTAATTAAAGTGAAGGATATATGGCTGTTGTTTAGAAGCCACAGGGGAAATGCACATTTACTCATTTGGCAGCTTTGCTCCTCAGGCACGCTGGCTTCGCTGTGATATCATCCAGAGCCGTGCCATTAAAAGATCTAATTTTGTGTTGAGTGACAGCTAGAATAGCATGGCGAGGAAAAGAAAAAGTCATTTTATGTTTTCACGTTTCATAAACTTCCTTCAAATTGGAACTGGTGTGCTGCACTACTAAATAAATGCTTGTAAATACTTGGGCATTGTCCTTCAATAAACCGTGTTATCAGATAAAATGTAAGTAGTGAATGAAGAGCATTGCATTAGAGTTTAAGGCCAATGGAAATAGTGAATGCTGCATTTGATACCTTTCAGTTTCCGTTTTAGCAAACCATTCTTTCCCTTGTGCAGTATTACACAGAGAGATAGAGAGAGAGAGAGAAATAAAGTGAGCTAAAAAGCTATCACAAATTGTTTTTCTTCATTTAGCCACTAGACATATTTTTAATAAATAATCTTTGTTTTTGTAAAGACACTTTTTAAAGTTTCATATGTCGTCCCTTTGCCAAATGCTGACTAATCGCCATAATTGACATCAACTCTGTGAAGTCAATGGCATTCAATTTCTTTTATCTTTGCGTTTTGGTCCATTGTACTCCAAGTGTGTAACGGCTGATGCTGGACATTTAGTCAAATTTAAAATCAGATTTGGGTCTCTTGTACATTGTCTTTTGAGCAAGCTTGAATCAGTAAAGGTTCCTGTGTGGCTGAGCTGTGTATGGTACTGAGCATAGGAGGATGGTGATAAGAGCTCTTGTAGGTGTTGTAGTGGTTGTAGTGCTCCAGAGGGGGCAGCGATAGGTGTCTCTCCATGGCAGCAACACCTGCCAGCTCTTCTTCAACGGTAATGACCTCCATGGAGGAGGCAGGGCCATCGGGATCCTGCTGGTTGTGTTGCTTCCTCATCTTGTAGAAAATAACCAGCAGAACAGCAGCCATGAGTGTGATGGCCACGAAGCAGCCAATGATAATCTTAGTGGTTTTCATCACCTCATCCAGGGATCCCTCTCCCTCCGGATCAAGAACTGGAATGGTGTAAGTCCGCTCTGTGGTCCTTGTGGAAACAGGAGTACCTTTTGTTGTTGAGGAAGACACCCAGCCAAATGGGGGAAGTGGTGTTTGGCTATCCTCCCCCATCATGTCAGTGGTCTCAACTGTGACTGTGGTAAAATAGGTCACCCCACTGCTGTCCAAAGAAGTGACATTAAGCACAGCGGAGGCAGAAATGTTGCCTGCTGTGTTGCTAACCATACAGGTGTAAGTCCCAGTGTCCTGCATTGTGACGCTAGTAAAGTTCAGCGTCCCATCATTGAGGACAGACAAACGCACTTTGTAGGCCCCGTGAGTCACCAGTGAGCCGTTTGGTGTGAGCCAGCTGATGGAGGTCACCGAGCTTGTACGACATTTAAGCTCTGCACCCATGCCTTCGGTCACATTCAAGTCACTGGGTGGCTCCACAATAACAGGGACATCACACTGAAAGTAGCTGTGGTCCAGTTCTCCAATGTAGCGACCTTTCAACGCTGAGGGAGTATGGCAACGTGCACAGCAGCTGGTATTGGCTGGTACAGTTTCCTTCAGCCACCAGCTGAGCCACAGAATATCACAGTTGCAATTCCAAGGATTGTGATGGAGGTGGACCCGCTCTAAGCGATGTAACGGTGTGAAGAGGTCATGGGGTAGAAATGTAAGATTGTTATGAGCCAGGTTGAGCTCTACCAGTGACTGAAGATCGTCAAAGGAATTCCTCTCAATAGTTTGAATCTGGGCATGCATCATCCACAGCTTCTGGAGGTTCACTAGCCCTGTAAATGAACTGGGCTTTATAACAGAAAGCTGGTTACCTGACATTTCTAGCTCTTCAAGCCTTACCAAAGGTAAGATATTGGGGATCTCTTTGAGATTGCACATTCCCAGGTTCAGGTAGCGGAGATTGCTCAGGTCCTTGAAAGCCCCGTCAGAAATATAGGAGAGACGTTTGAGCTCACCTAGATCCAGCCTTCGAAGCGAGGGGACCCGGTTGAAGGCATAAGATGGTATACTTTCGATGGGGTTGTTTCTTAGCCACAATTCTTTCAGCTTGGACAAGTACTCGAATGCTCCATTGGGGATTGTCGTGAGCCGATTATCAAAGAGCTCCAAGGTGTTGAGGCTGGCCAGCCCATTGAAGGCGCCAATTTCAATGCTGCGGATGTGGTTCTTGCTCAGTTGTAGGATCTCCAGATGGCGCAGATGTTTAAAACTGTCCACCTTGATTACCTGAATGAGGTTATCCTGGAGGTTCAGGTAGCGAGTGTTGGTAGAAATGCCATCTGGAACATCCCTTAGACTGCGGCGCGTGCATATGACTTTGCTGAACTGGTTACTGCATGAGCAGACGGAAGGACAGGTCTGAGCACGAACCAGCCCAGCCACCACCAGGATCTGAAGGGCCAAAAGCAGCACAAAGAGGGGGTTGGATAGTGCCCCCTTCAGCCTACGACCTCTCATTGTCTGGCGCTGGAGGGAAGAGATCATTGTGTTCAGCATTCATAGTTCATCCGCTGTTTGTGTTCTCTGTAACGAGAAGAAGCAAAAAAGAATAACATTAAGTACCAGGAAAAGTAGCCGGCAATACATTGCACATGTTGTTATCATGTATGAAGGCAAACCCAATATCTTTGTATATTTAGACTGTTTGGTCACATGAAATAAATGGCACAAAGGTGGAACTTCAAGCTCTGAGAAATTGTAATAGGCATTTGTTTTTCATTCTTTTTTGGCATTTGGACTGAATTGTTGAATAAATTTATACAGTACATTGTGCAGAGAATAATGAAACAACAAGATCAAGAATTCAAAGCCTAAATTAATTGTCAGTATTACTCATTTGTGTATTGAAACACAAGTATTTTTTTAGCTCCTTAACTCTGGACTGTCCCAGATTTTCAAGCTTCACAGAAGCCGACACATCTACACAGGAGACTGAAAATGGAAAATGAGAACTTAGTATCTGCATCCCATCAGAGCCCGACCTGCAAATTTCTTGTAAGCCCCCTTCTCATTGGCATCATAAGACAGAAATTATTTAATAGAATAAAAAGCCTTAGTCATAAAAATTTCAAAAGAAGTGCAATCCACTGGAGTCATTTTTTTTTTCAGTGGAAGACAAGTCAGTAACACCAAGGCATTATGCTCAGTGAATATGGCACGGCACTGTCAAACACACTATATGAACGACAGTTAAAATTACTTTCTGTCCAAAACACTACTAAAAAAAGGTATGTAAAAAAAATCAATTTCTTCTTGGTTAAAAATGTGCTATAGGTTATATGATACGCAGCAGGTTTCATTTAATTTAATTTTGTTTTTACTCCAAAGCTTGAAAATGATCTTTAAGTAAGGCTTTAAAAAAGTGTTACACAATTACTACTTTTTCCTCATTTAAAGCAGCGTTCCAGCCCTGTTTACATTTTATTATGATCCAATGTATGGCTCAAGAGTGTGAAGAGGTCTTATACTGTCATTAAATAACTATAGCAAAATTTCTTACATCCAAAATCAAATGACTAACAAGAAACTCGTTACTCTGCTATCTTTGATTAGATTAAATTGGATTATATTAATCCAGTCACCCAATAGATCTACTTTAAGAATATGCCTGAGCATGCTGAAGATAAAAATAGACCACAAGATTCATACACATACAGCACAGCACAGCCTGTACCTCCCACTTTTACACTGCAGTGTGGATATGATGTTATTGCAACTCTGCCCCCCAAAGATGGTACCCTACAATAAAGTTGTACATGCAGTATAACAAACCTACCCGACATGTGGAGAAAGTATAGGTTTGGCAACATTGTGTCAACCTCTGCTGTTAAGTGATACACACGTCATCCTTCACTGCACTTAATGGGTTCACCAACAGCAAAGCACTCTTGACTTTTGCAAAAAACATTAACCTTGCCTACTGGTTCCTTAGATTTAAGTATTCTCCTTGTCTCTTCCTGGCTCTTCCAAGTGAAGTTATCTGTTAATCATCTCTTTCCATCAACCCACGAGCAAGGAGAAACAAGTATATTATGACAGGTGTTTTCTAAACTGTAAAAAATTGTTAACTGAGGCGGAAATGTTCTCCGGTGAGGATGAGTGGCTGACTTAATCAGTAGCAATGAGTCTACATGTGGCTTGGTTTTGCACCAGCCAGTCTGTCATGATAGCTGTGATGTAGTGAGGCTGTGGAGAGACGTGCCTCTGCTGGGGAATCAGATCGAATAAGGCCTCCCACTGGCAGGAGCTCATTTTGTTCGGCTGGAATTACAACAACTGCCACCTAAGAGAAGAAAATGTCAGACATGGCAAACACACTAATACTGATTATTTGCTGTCAATAAAACATCACAGTTTGCACTTCCACTTGAATGCTTAAAGAAAAGAGCATGTCATTGCCACTCCTGGAGCAATTGTACTTTTCGGTCACATGCCTTATTCATAAAGCACTTGATCTAAAACCAGTTTTATCAGCACAGGATGTCTCATTCCATGAAGAGATGGGACATATATTGCATAAGGAAAGGAAAACGCTACCAACATCCTTCCTGCCTTTGTTGCTGCAACACTGCATGGATTAATTTCATCTAGGCTCGCTCAACATGTATTCAGACTCACTAAAAGCAGTGGCTGCTTACATCTAAAATCCTGCCAGCAACATAAAAACACACCCACCCTTACTTCTGCAACAGCCGCCACTGGCATTGTGTGTGACACCACAGTGATTTGCCAAATGCATTTGTTATAATGAGTTTGTTGGAAAAGTGCTAGGGTAACATATGTCTCAATCAAGGTGTACACAGCAAGGAGAGCATTTAAATTACAATGTCAGATGATTAGTCTGTCAGTGTTGCACACTTGAAACAACAACATTTTACTCTGACTAGGAAAATGTGTTATAGCGGACATTTCCACACGCTGGGGAAGCAAGCTTGGCACAGATGTCTAGACACTGAATGCTTTCCAGTCAAGAAATTTAGTACTACTTGGAAAAAATAATCTCTTTTGTAGTCTAAATTAGTGAATATGAGAATAAATATGTTAAAAGTTCTCAGCACAAATCAAACTGACGGGAATCTTTGAGGATGAAATGCAACAAGAAACGTTTCATTACGGATCATTTGCATTTGTTGGCAGCTGTTCCCCTCTGAGTTGTAAGGGGGAACTTTGAATTGTTGTGCACATTTGCATTTCCACTTTTCCACAAAAAAAAATTAAAAAATAAAAGCTCACATTCATTAAGCGCTGTGTCGATCTCATGTTTGTCTTAAGATCATCACACTGACTTCCCACAGCTGATTTCACTTTGTGTGTTATTTACACTTTCAGTTTTTCTTTATTAAATGTAATGGTACAATAACTAAAGCCAGCTGAAAGAACAATAAAAAAAACTGTCTTCTATATTATTGCATTATTAACTTACTGCATTAGGGAAGAGTGAGTCAAACCAAAAACGAAGTCACATTGTTCATTAGACAATTACTAATCAGCCATTTGCAGTTGATCTGGTCTATATGAAATTGATAGAGTGGATAAAATATGGAGTGATATGAAATGTGGCAAGTATCTCATTGTGCTGGATAAAAGACGCCCGTGGCCACGGACAGGGCTGTCTGATGAACTGAATATCATCTTCTTAATTCATTCAATGCATTAGTGATTCATTGTATTTGCATACGTTTGTTGCATCTCTTGCTTTTAACATCGTTTGTGCTGCTGTGTAACCTCACAGGCCATCTGGGTCTTGGAAGACCTGAGCATAGACAATGTGCCTTAGACATGGACAAAACAAACAGTGTTTGAAAGTCTCAAACAGTTTGAAAGTGCCATATTATTAAAGTGTTACATTAGCATATGCTTTGTATACAACAACCTGCACCCCATAAGCAACATAACACACATCAGTATGCTAAACAAGGATGATATGGATTTAGAAATTCGGGGGGGTCATTCCACTGCAGGGCAATCTGCCACTGCATGTGACGAATAAACTTTGAACTTGAACTTGAAATTTACATTTTCATAAATATCTTCCACACATTCCAAGGACGAGTAATGATATATCTGTAAAATTTTACTGTTTAAAGTTTTCACCATTTGCACATACAGAAACATTTCTTTGATTTGCAAACCTTACTCAAACAGTGATCAAGAGTGGACTGTTAAAACTACAATGACAATACCTACTGTGACTGTTTTCTCTACATGTATATGAATTATTTGCAGAATTGTAATCTGTTATGATTTATGTTCTTTCTGCAAATTATCTAATAAATTAAACATGTCAAATTTTCTTCAGTAGTCATCCAAAATATTTTGAGTGACAACTGATTAATGAATACTTTGATCATTTAAAACAATACTAACATCTAAAACAAGCTGACCACAGAACATTTGGGTCTGGACAATGTTCTTTACTTTCTAACATGTCATAAATAAAACTGTGAACTGAAAAAAGTGATATTTAGCTTAAATAATAATTAAAACAATGACCCATTTGATAAATGACTGGAATACAGTGTGAAATGTGTGCTAATATCCAGTGAGGCATCCAGTGTTGTGCCTGAAGTGTTCTTATGCTGATCAGACATAAACATTAGTAGCCTATACGTATATGTAAACATCCTGAAAATAATTACTTGTTATGTTGAGTTAGTAATTAGATTTTTGCAAGCGTGACTGTGTTTGTGCCACTACATATTGTCAGTAGGAAGACTACTAGACTTTTAAATCCAACATAATAAAACATTTCTCTCTTTGCTGCAGTGCGTGTGCACGCTGGCATGCATTTTTTGTCCCAGAGGGTATAAGGAGGGGAGGAGGGGGGGCAGCTTTAAAATCTGGCACTGAAGGCCATCATAACCAGCGGCCATCACTGACATGCAGACTGGAAGTGCTTCACTCTCCAGTTTTCGCTTAACCTGAAAGAAAGGCAATTCGCCTTCCTCCATTTTGGCCTCGGTGCTCTCAGTGCTGGTGTTAGGGAAATAAATCTACACATGCTGCCGGGTGCTGCTGACTTATCAGTCATATGCTGTTCTTACAAGAGGAACGGAAATGACGGCTGGTTGTGTCTCAGCACTGAAAGAGAAATGTTTTCTTGAACATTTTTCACTCTATTGGTTTGATCCAATATGTTTTTTGGTATAATTTCTAGCTTGCTTGATGTAGCGATTTTTAAACCTCGTATCTAGGATATGGCCTTGCTGAAGATGTTGCATGTATTGCTTAGCACCACATCTGTCACCCACCACCCTGGCTGGGTCAGTTGTTGACCAAGCAGCTCTTTGCTCTGACTTCCAATCCACTCCTCCCAATACAGTGAAGTCAGAGTCATGAAAACAGAAAGAGCACATTTTGATGTTGATTATTTCTTTACACCCTTTATTCTGGATTACCTTCAAGATCATGAGTAAAATGGCCAGAACAGAACAGGGCAGACACACATCTGAGTTAAGCAAAATGTAAATATATTTGGTGGAACGGGCAGGTGATGGAAGAAACATCCCGGAAAAAAAAACTGCACTCCATGACGATATGAAGCCACAAAATAACATTTTAAAGTAGGTTTGAGGTAATGTGTTTCTGATTGCATGGGATTCACATCATTCACATTGTGTTAGAAGCACATTTAGTTGCAGATTTGCTTTAGACATGAAAAAAAGTAGTAGTAGAAGGTTAAGCTTTGATTTTCTTCCTAGTCTTATGTGGAGATACGAGCACAGGGCGTTAGATGGAATGACTCTATGTAGCCATAGGGTAAAGGATGTTATGATGACTGCAGGAGCACTCTAGACTTATTAAAGTTAAATGTGTTCACACTGACCCCTTTTTCATCCTAAAGCAGCATTGATTGATTGGTTTTGGCCTCTATGGAGAAGAAAAATCAAAACAAGCTTGCAAACACATTGACTTAACACACAAAACCCGAGGAATCTATTAACCTATCCATCTACTGACGTTCAAGGTCACGAGGGCACTACAAATATAGTAATTCATTAACGCAGATACAAAGTTGTAGTACGACTGCATTTTATCATTAGTTTTATTTCTCTTTGGTTTTTTTGGTTCATTATCTGAAAGTGTTAAGATTTAGTTTAAGTCTTTATTTGTGTTAATTTTTATACTTTTTTATACATATTTTTCACAACCTGTTTTAGTCAACAATAATAACCACAATTATAATAATCCACAATGTTGTTGTACATGTACAGTAACAATAAAGGGCTTTTTTTATTCTATTCTATTCTATTCTATTCTATTCTACCCTTGCATAAATGTCACCAGTGTTTTGGTGAATGTAGGTAAAATCTAATCTATAACCATCTAAGCAAGCTTTGATTGCTCCGTGCACAAAATGGAAACGGACAACAATCTCAGTCTCACGAGAGCAAAGGTGGTACAGTTGACCCTCTGACCCAAAGCTTAACCTCTGCCATCCCTTCAGGGGGAGCGGTGCTCCCAGATGGCATCATATTATTGAAAATCATCACGTATTTTTATGACCAGGCTCATTTTCTCCAGTCTGTGATAGAAGAGATTAAATTAAAAGAAAGGCAGAATTGAAACCAATCAAACTGCCATCTGGAATTATAGTTAGACAGACAATCACTGTGGGGACAGAAACATATAGGGACACTTTCCTTTGCCATCAGGCAATGTGTGGTGATATTATTTCTGAAAACAGAACAAAAGAAAATTCTAATTAATCTGTTGTTTCTTGTGAGGAATGTGATAACAGTTATCAGGAAACCAGCCCTTTTTTTCCTATAGACTGATGATTGGTGTATGAGTTCTGGTCTGTCCACAATTTGTTTGCATTAGCATAATTCACTTTGCAACTGCAGTTCTGAAAGTGCCGTAAAATAACTGATATGATGAGATTTTGTATCGCGTGTCAAATTTACCTGTTATAAAAACAAGAAAACACAAACATTAAAATCTGTCAAAAATGTTTTTAAAATTAAAAATGACTAAACTCCCTGAACTCAGTCACACAGTTCTATACTCAATTTTGAGACGGTACACTGGGCTCCTCTGAGTACTCAGAAATTAATCAAGTATAACATGCAACCATTAAAACAAATTTTTCTGTTCAGGAATGCAAGTAAATAACTGTAATTAAGCATCTTAATAATAATAATTATATATATATGTATATATATGCGGTATAAACTTAAAACTGGGTGGTGGTCTAATAAATTTGTTACGTGTTGTATAAGAGGAGTTTTGAAATGTAAATCCTCTGTGTATCAAAGTTACACAAAGATTTAAGATAAAAAATTAAAAGTCTTGCAGCTCATTAGCTCATTCACAGCAATAATCATAAATAGGGATGGGTATCGAAAACCGGTTCTTGTTGAGAACCGGTTCCCACTGTTTCAATTCCTTGGAATCATTTGCCACTTTTAAAAACGATTCCCTTATCGATTCCAGTCGCCCCGAATGACGTCATCACGTTGAGTAGCGTCTTTTACCCAGTAGGAAACACGGCGCCTGAGCGGCACAAACGCTCAAAAGTTTGGTTACACTTTATGAGAAAGGATGACAACAGGGCAACGTGCAATACTTGCAAAGTAGAGATTTCATCAAAGGGAGGAAACACTACGAATATGCAAAAGCATTTGCTCAAAAAACACGCGATTGCTTTCAACGAATGTCGTGTTTTTGATCCGCTCCGGACTAGCGAAGCTCAACCCAGCAGCAGCGGTAGCGTTTCCACGTCCTCTCCCGTTAATACTGCAGGTAACTAATCAATTAGCATTGCATATTATGTTAGCGCGATTTACCTTATTACAAAACCTGCTATTACTGTGCGTTGCATTTAGATAACCATGATGAGAGAGACAGAGTCTGGCTGGCTCAGATGCTGGCAGTTCTCGCTGCAGTCTACCGGTAGCGTCTCCTTTCAGGCCAGGATAGACGAATGTCACCCAGCAGTGTCTAAGTTTGTGGTCAAAGGCTTGCACCCATTTGCCGCAGCAGATGCCCCCGATTTCACTTTGGTAAGTGAATGTGTTTAATTGTAGGCAGGGACATTACTGGATATTCTTGTGTAATTGCTGCAGAATAATTTATGTTAAACTTTGTTATTGCTACAGAAGAATATTTATTTTATTATTTTACATATACATTTTTTTTCCTGGGGACCCTGTGACACCCCATTGAAGAGCCGTAGGCTGTGAATCTCTTAAGATCTCACTGTTGGGTTTGTAAGGCCATGTTACTCCTAAATTTCTATCTTGTTCAAAGAGAAGATATAAAACACAGTTCTAAGCTAATCGACTTTAGTGTTCTCCTTTTAAAAAAAAAAAGAATCGATAAGAGAATCGATAAGGAATTGAATCGTTAAACAGAATCGAAAATGGAATCGGAATCGTTAAAATCTTATCAATACCCATCCCTAATCATAAACATTATTCTAAGCATATGTTAATAATACATGTTTCTAAACAAGAAACAGAAGAAATAGAAATTCTGCATTCATCCAGTTCTCAAAAGCAGCAGGAAGAATTTCACGGTCTGATCCAGGATCACAGACACACATATTTCAGGATGTCAGTGGGGCAGTTTGAACTTGATGGCAGAGTTGGGACCGCATCTAAAGAGGTAGAGAAATTATTTCAGAGACCCAAATGACCCGGAGCAATATCTAGCTGTGTGTCTGAGGTATTTGTGTCTTCAGTAATGGTGCGTGTTTTGAGCTAAGCGCGCACTTGTTGCCAAATGCAGTGGTATGATTGGTTATATGAGTTTATTTGGAACTGACAAATCCAGCTTGGGCCGAAAAAAATAAATGGCGCAAATTGGTCCAGTGAAATCAGTCAGAGTGAATGACTGCATTAAGAACAGTCCGCGTCCAGTGTCTAAAGGCCTTAAGAAAGATTGCTTCTGTGACTGTTGTTAACTGCAGCAGTTATTCATGTAACCACAATGCCTGTTGTGGTTGTTAAACAGTGTCCTGTTATATAGAGTTTTGTATGTGCCTTTCACATCGACTACAGGAGGTATGACAGGGTTTTAGAACTGAAAACAAGTATAAGCCACAGTGGTATTTTTAATTGACATCGGTCCATATGATGATGATAGGACTCCATTATGTCAATAAATGTTATTCAGTGGGCTCACATAACTAACTATACTAACTCAACTAAATAAATGTATACAAAGTAACAAAATGGTAAATGGCCTGTGTTTGTATAGCGCTTTACTTAGTCCCTATGGACCCCAAAGCACTTTACACTACATTCAGTCATCCACCCATTCACACACTGGTGATGGCAAGCTACATTGTAGCCACAGCTGCCCTGGGGCGCACTGACAGAGGAGAGGCTGCCGGACATTGGCGCCACCGGGCCCTCTGACCACCACCAGTAGGCAACGGGTGAAGTGTCTTGCCCAAGGACACAACGACCGAGACTGTCGGAGGCAGGGCTCGAACTGGCAACCTTCCGATTACAAGACGAACTGCCAACTCTTGAGCCACAATCAGTTCAAAAACATGAACCTTGGTTGGGTCACGGCTCTGTCCCTGTCCCTTCTGCAGAAAGGGACAGTTTCAGGTAAGTAGAGGAAGATTGCTAACATGTGCCAAGCAAGAGGGTAAAGAAACACCTTTCAAGTGATAATTCAATCCCTATTCACGTATTACCTTATGCTGCCTCCATTATAATAATTACATGAGCTAAATAATCTGCAGGGACCTCCATGTTCAAATGCACTCTGCCAAGGCTCTGTCTGGTCTCTGCAAAGGGATTAAGACAGGATGCCCTAGGTGGCAGACTGACTGAATATGAGGGCGCTCTTAGTATTCGTGTCACTTGTCTAACCCACCAATCTGCTCCCATGACTGCGCTTCTAAAGAGAGATCTGCAGGACTGGCCAACTGTAGGTGGAAGGGCATCGGGGCAGAGTCGGGGATGATTAAACTAAATGAAAACATGGCACAGTGCAGTATGTTAGTATGACTCAAGCAGTGGTGTCAGTCTTGATACTTGGTTGCACACATATGGATTAACATTCTCACTGGAAAAAAATAGATTTGGTAACCAGAAAACTGTGAAGAAGCAGATTCTCTCCACATGCTGTGCATAAAGGAAGGTAGCAGTCTGTGCTAGGTTGGCTGACTACACACAGCCAGCATTGGTGACTGAATAAGGATCTGCACAAACCTCATATATTCCTTTATTAGTACAGTATGACATAAGATTTCTTTGTGTGAGCAGTGATGTAGTAAGGAGAGAAGTTGTGCTACCAGCAAAAGAATACAGAATGATTTTGTTTCTTCATTTAAAAGAGGAACCATTAAAAAGGTTTCACATTACAGTGATGCTCTTGTTACACTGTATGCATTTCCAAATGTTTTAAGTGAACGCAATTTCTTTTAGGTTTGTAGGCTCAAGGCAGAGGGCCAGGAAACTGTGTTTTAATTATGTAACGCTGTAAAGTGCGAATATTCACAGACATGGATAAAGTTTGCAATTTACCAGAATCCTTGAGATTTCTACCTCACAGTGGGAAATCACTAATATAGTGGTATTCTAATGCCTCTAAAATGCTGCCATTCATTGTTAGTATTGAGAAAGACAACAGTGTTGCATTAAAAATGACACAATAGCGATGTAGCTTCATTGGCCAGTCTTGGCAGGTTGCCACTCCCTCCAAAATGCAGAGTGCTTGAAGGGATTAGTTCACTGAAGTGTCTTCTGTTCAGTCACAGCTCTTTGCCAATGAATTCCGGCCATTCTAGTTTGCAAATTGACTGAATAGCAGAAGTTGCAGGCAGTTCTCTCGGGAGCTTTTGTGTTCACACTGGGGCAAAAGGATAGCGACAACAGATGACACTATACGTGGGCCAGTCTTTTGTTCTTTTGTTTAAGATTGCTTCCCATCAGTGTGCTACTGTCTTTCATTCGAAATCCCTTCCATGGATTCTGGCCTTTGTCTGTGGGTATGTGAGGAGTCATTCACACATCTCTAATAAGCGAAAAGCCGAGACCATTATGTGGTCACAGGTCCCTATCCTGAGGCACAGTTGGTATTGAGATTGGTCTTATTATTGGTCTCACGTTTTTTTGTTCTTTTTTTTTTTAGCAGAAAATGCTAGTTAGAATATATGTGGGCACACAATTACTATTTAGTTTACTTTAATAGTGTATAATTGTAGAATAGTCTTTAAAATCTATGGCTTTGTGTAGAATCACAGCTATTCTGTTAGATTTAAAGATATTTTCATAGAAACACCACTCTTAAAAAAGACGCCCAGATTTGATATAGTTATTTTTGTTTTAATTGATGGAATAAAACATCAATATTACAAAAAAGTAACTGCTCACAGACCCACAAATGCCTAAAACCACTATGTCAAAACAGCAGTAGCAGGACTGAAAAGATGCCACTGAATATATGCCTCTTTTTTTACTCCCTACTAGAGATTATTATCCAAGCCATTCTATAAGCAAGTCTTGCCATCGATCTTGGGAAAGCCTCTGGGCAGTTATTCTGAGCCGACAAAACCAACCTTCTTTTGAAATGAATGGGTCAAAAGCCACAAATGGAGCAAAGCATGCCTAGCACACACACCTAACACGTCTCACTCGCCATGTGTTATATACCAAATATTCCCCTCCAAAACAGCAGTGTATAGATGATGAATATTCCCTGTCTGTCCCTTTGACACATCAGTGACACTCAAGTGGGGTGACTGCCTTGGATTTCAATCCCTGCGCCACCCGAGCATCCACCACCAGCTCTGGATGTGGATAATTACTCACTACTCTCCAAACTTTAATTGTATTCCTTTTCTGCAATTTATAAGTTTCAAGTCTTAGTTGTCCAGCTGAACTGAACTGAATGTATCAAATCATAAGATCTGTTTAAAAATGCTTAAAACATTTACGGATTCTCCCTCAAAATATAACCCTGCAGGTTAGATTTTAGATTTTTAACTACGTACAGCTTCATGAAATCATGGCTTCATTTAGGTTTAGGAATAATACCATGATCCGACACCCCCAAAATAACAGACATATCTTGTAAAACTATTCAGTATTTCAGTATTAAAAAATGCTTTATTCACAATACAACTTATTTTATAAAATATTTTAGCTCATTTTGAATTTGATGACAGTGCAACATCTCAAAAAAGTTCATACGGGGCAAGAAAAGGCTGGACATGTAAGGACATGTAAGGTACTAGAAAGACAGCTGGAGGAATTTTACATTTTGCAGCTAATCAGGTTAGTTGGCAACAAGTCAGTAACATGACTGGGTATAAAAAGAGCATCTTTGATAGGTAATTTCTCAGAAGTAAAGGTGGACAGAAAACTGCATCTACAAATTGTGAACACATTCTTAATAATATTCCATAAAGTTGTGAAGAATTAGCTACAGTACATAATATCAAAATATTCAGAGAATCTGAACAAATCTTTATGTGTAAGAGACAAGGCTGAAAATCGATATTGGATGTCCGTGATCTTTGAGCCCTCAGGCAGAACTGCATTAAAACAGTCATGATTCTGTCATGAAAATCACTACATGGGCTCAGGAACACTTACAGAAATCAATGTTTGTGAACAAAACATGGGCACTGCTTTCTGAGCTAAAGAGGAGAGGGACCATCCGGCTTGTTATCAGTGCTCAGTTCAAAAGCCCACATCTCTGATGGTATATGGGTGCATTTGTCTCTATTAGCTTGGCACCTGGCACATTTGGAAAGGCACCATCAATGCTGAAAGGTATTCACAGATTTCACATAAACATATTTTTCTGGAAATGGAATTGTACATTAAATACTGCAGCTATTACAACAACAGGGCTTCAAAACTGAAGAGCCTGGGTGTTGAACGGCCCTTCTTGCAGTGCCTACCTTTTGCCTACTGAAAACATTTGGCTCATCATAAAACAAAAAATGTAACAAAGAAGACCCAGGACTGCTGAGGAGTCAGAATATCAGACAAGAAAGGGACAATGTTCCTCTCCCCAGTCCAGAAACTGGTCTTGTATTTGTGCCATCAAAATCAAAATGAGCAAATATTTCTCTGAAAATGGTGATTTTTCTCAGTTTAAATTTGATACATTTTCTGTGTTCTATTGCAAATAAAATAAGGGTTTGCATACAGTATGGGAGATTATATGAAAGATTTTCAAATGTCAACCTCTTTTGGAATTTTGACACATGTTCACTACAATAGCGATATGCCTGCTAAACAACTGGATGAGGTTTAATGTTTTGGTGGTTTTAAAAAGAAAGCACTCTGATTTTTGAAGAAGTTCTCTAATAGTGGTTCTCTCTCTCTCTCTGGTTTTTAATGTCTGTTATTATACCTAGATTGCATTTAAATACAATAACATGCATCAGCTATGGATCAAATTTTAAACTACATTTGCATCTTTATGGCTGCAGTGTTTTCATGTTCACTCAACAAACCGTCACACAGTAAGCTTTCATTCAGAGAGAAGAATAAAGAAATCATAGAAACAAACAGAAATAAATTGCTCCTCTTGACGTGCCTTAGCTGACACACAACTCCTGACTAGCATTAATATATAATTTTGAACAGAACTTTGTTAAAAAATTTAAAGAGGATTTAACGGCTTTGATTCAAGAGTGGTGAATTACTTCCGTGTGAGACTTTGGTTGGGCTCAGATCTGCATGCACTCTGGGGGCAGACTCAGGCACTCATTATCATGTTTGGACTCTTAGAAAATGTCCAAGATGAAAGCTACAAGGAAACATATGTACTGTATATTTAATGGGCTTCATCATCTGAATATTCTAAAGTGGACACGCATCCAATTATCTACATGCTTCCATGATAGATGCATGCAATGTGCACCTGCGAGGCTGTAAGTCGGCTGTTTATACAACATTACACAATTAAATATTTCAGCAAAGAGAAGAATGCAGGCATGAAACAAAATACCACAACTTTGTGAGAAGAGAACATGGAAAATGTAAATCACACGTTTACTGTTTTTGCACTAAATCCCGTACTAGTTACAGAAAAAATTATGTGTGCATATCTTGGTCAAGGATTAAGCGCAAGCTAAGCCCTTCTTTCTTAAATTGCTTAACTGACTTGAATAAAGTGACAACAGCGTGATACTTCTATTGATCCCTGCAGTGAAGCTCTCTTTTCACTTTGCTCCCCCCAGGGAGGTCGGAGTGTAGGGTCATCTTCACAGAAAATGCCCCTGGAGCTGGCAGCAAGTCTGTGGGGAATCACTGACTTGCTCAAGGGCAGGACAAGTACATGTGCAATACAAGCACTTCCCTGTGTGGTTACAGTGGAAGGGCCATCTCAAATCTCTTCTACTTGGAATATCTTCAAAGAAATTTTCAACATGAGAGAAGCTTAGTGGAGGTTTGATTTTCCTTTAAAGTGAATATTAGGAGAGCGCTATGCGGTTGTCTTAGTTTAAAGGCAATCTAGTCCTCTATACAGAACAGAAAGAACAATGGGTAATTTTCAGTGATTTCTCTCAAAGTATATACCTGCCATGTGCCTTGTGGTCACATATGGGTACCTGCCACCATTAGTGCTAATTAATATATCATAATTGCAAAAATAGACCCTGAACAATGCTGCGTTTTGCATATGTGTAGCTGTTGATATTATAGAACACTAAATTCCTTTCATAAAGCAGCTAGTCCATCCCACTGCAACGATCTTCAGCTTGGAAATTAAATTCCCTTCGACCAGATTACTATAATTATCTACCTCACAGTGAAGGGTGAGCAGAGGATTAAGGTCTGTTTAAAAATAACCGCCATCCAATATATTTGGACTCAATAAATGAAAGCTGAAGAGCAGACATTTTCTCAGTGGAATGATTTAGATTTTTTTTCCTCCCCTCTTCTGCCTTCTCTTTTCTTCCCTCTATGTTAATCTGCTTTGATAATTCAGCAGTGAATGCATTGCGCTTGGTGGGAGACCGTCTTACAGTCAGGCAGAAATCAAAGCGGGGAAAATGCTGTTATTCAAGTGGCAGTCAACTATTCTGTAAAAAGTGGATCTACACTGTGCACAAAGTGTTGCACAAAGGCCCAGATGTACCAATAGGATGACAAATACTCATGAGCCATATATTATATGGTTACTTGGGATTTACCATGTTGGATTAGGATTGCTGGATTCTAAAGATTGCTGCCTCCTTTTTTAAGGTGGTTGAGGACATGTTAACTTATTTCATATATCCAGCCTTTTGCTGAACAGACTAGTTGTGGTTGTGTTAGGTAAAGGACTGTGTTAGCACTTTCTGATGGCTGATTGATTGCGTGTAGCCGGTGTTGACAGGATGCAGATGGCAGTCCATCATGTTTTTCTTTCATTATTTGTTCGTGGTGAGAAGTTTCAGCTGGTATGCTAATAAGCTGTTACAAATTGGTGCTGTGTCAGAAATTAGTATCTCCTCAAAAACATGTTTCCGAATGAGTTTGTCCTTGTTTGTCCTCGCTATCTGTTTCC
Organism: Mchenga conophoros; assembly: GCF_057382185.1. Lineage (NCBI taxonomy): Eukaryota > Metazoa > Chordata > Actinopteri > Cichliformes > Cichlidae > Mchenga > Mchenga conophoros. The sequence continues at coordinate 32,929,450 of NC_140526.1, forward strand.
TCTTTTGCATCTTTGGTGCCGACACAGCGCCACAATCACAAACAAATGTGATATCTGCTCATTTGAAATTCTATTCAGTTTTATTCCAATCTTATCTTTAAAGAAAAAAAATGTATCTACAGATGAAAATGAACAAAGTTATGAATGTAATACACAAACTGACACAGGAGACATTTAATGGGGAGACAAAACTTTTCCTACTGATTGTATTGCTTTCTTTTCATGGCTTTTTGTGATATAACATATTTAATATACCTAATGCTTGGCCTTATGTCACTATAGTGATAACAATAACATTTACGTTGAGTTAAGAAGCATATGAAATTATGGCACTCTATCTTGGACATTAAGTTAACCTGTAAAGTGCAACAGTTGTTAACCGACACGCATTAACCAGTGATGGGCCATGCGCATTTCCAAAGATGAAATGGCCTTGGGTCATCTTTACGTGTTTGATATTATTTATATTAAATCCTGGTCACCCCGAGGCAAAGCTGTCCAGCCACTGTGATGCTGATTATTGCTCATCTGAGTAGCTTGTTATTCAACCCTTTGATGTGAGATTGTTTGAATCAGCCATGTAGCCACTTGACACACTATTTGTCTTTGCATTTGTTAACAAATGTGTACTTTGCCCTCTTAATTATTCATGATGCTAGAAAAATATATGGATGAATTTTATGACTGCAGTTTATGTCAGTCAGCTGTAGGCTTACAGTTGGCCTATACAGTATAATATTATGCTGGAGACACAGCAAATTCCCCACTGACTTTAGAAATGCATTTGCTGCTAGCTGACAAGAACATGACAGCTGCAGGTTGACCACCTTAATAATCTCTAAAGCTCTAAAATGATTTGTCACTGGATTGGCATAATTACAAAACTAAATAATTGAATCCTAATTATCACCAGATTTCCTGAGAACAAGTAATACGTTGGTCTATGAGGAATCAGTACATCTCCAAATGCTTGAACATGCATTGTGTTTAGATGGTGCCACTTTTATGATAGATCGATACAGGAGATCAATAATAATCTAACCATAAACTCCCAATCTTTTTTGATAAATGGTAATGATAAATTTGCTTGAAAACCAACAATAGCTTATTTATTTAGCAGATTTGGAGCAACTTAAGCATTCTGTGTGGTTGTGTTTCTGGTTATCTGCTGTTGCTTTTGGTTTCCTGCATATAATGTTTTTCCTTTTAGCTTTTATGTCCACATAGCTGCTAAAATTCATTACTTGTTTTTGTTGTACTTGGTAGGTCAGTGTTATTGTTTGATTTTGTGTGTGTGTCTAAAACAGATGCCAGCTGTGATTCAAAACTATCTTCGAGATGAAAAATCAAAACTCAGAGAATTAATTCTGATATCAGTCAGCAACACCGTAACCTATTACAACAACAGGCACTAGATGAAGCTGTAATGACAAGACCATGTGTTACTAAAACTATTGACTCTTTTTTGCCTTTTTGTGTGTTTCCATTGTGCCCAGTCTTTTGAAACAGCGTCAGAAACTTTTTATAACCAAACGTTCTAGGGAATATTTTGTTATGCGGGGGGGGGGGGCAAAACCATGAAACAGATGACGCCATTTTCTGTACACTTGTTGCATTAAGTGCCTAAGGGAGTTGAAGTGAGTCCCATCATGCATGGGTGAGAACCATGATGGACAGGCTGCCAGTCTATCACAGTGCTAACACATATAGACAGAGAAACACATTCGCACCTACAGGCACTTTAGAGTCTCTAGGTCACCTAACATGACCTAACGCCTTTGGACTGCATGCGGAAACTGAAGCACATGGAAGAAGCTCATGCAGACATGTGGAAAACACACAAAAATGCAGTTTATGTATTATCACCATCAGTGTAAAAATAGCACACAGTAATCCTCTGCTTGTATGACTCAGTGTTACATCCATTTTCCTACTATTTAAGACACATATTTGTGTTTTTTTCTTCTTACCAAAAGAGCACATGGAGGACATTGTCTTTCTTGGTCTCTGTCTGCATATCTGCAGCTCCAGTGCACCTTAATCCTAGTGTTTTTTCACTCTCTTTCCTCGAAGCACCTTTCTCCTTCTCCCACACTCCCCTGAGAACCACTATCTGCCTCCCTCTATCCTGAAGCATTTCTCTGTCTCCTTCTCATTCTCTACTCTCATCACTAAATAATTCCTTACAGAAGAAAATCTAATCAAATCTCAGTGAGAGTGAGAAAAGCAGAGATGGGAAGAAATTGTGTGTGTGTGAATCAGACTTGGGAGAAGGGGGTAGAAAAAAAAAAGGAAAGAAAAAAGAGAGAGACAGAATCAGAAAGCAACATTGGCCGTGTGTGAGGGGGTTGTAGAGTGAGCGAACCGCAAGTGCATTAGCAGTCAGAGCACTTAGTGTGAGGAATCCATTCATTATTCATTAGCTAATTCACCATGTATAGTAATTAAAATCAGAGCCCGCTCCAAAATGGAAAGAACCATGATAGACTGGTTTTCTATGTACAATATTTAAAAGCACTGTTTTTTAGTACTGGTGGCTTCAGGCTTTTATAAATCATGCTTAGGTGCAGGCTGCGACTAGGTGTCAGGACTCTCTTGGTGCATTTAAGGACACAGGGTGACATCTGTCTGAGGTGAGAATGCATCCAAAATAGAAATATGTAAATGTGTTGCATAAGATACCCAGAAAAAAAATGTTTATATATGAACAGACGATTATTTACTGCGTTTGAGTTATAAATTCAACATTTCTCAAGACTCGATAGAAAACACATTAAAAACTCCATTAAAAAACAACTTTTCTTTTTTTCTTTTTTTGTGTTTTTTGGACGTTGAAAGCGCTGCAAGATCAAAATAATGTCATGTCAATTAATAGCAGACTGAAATAGGGCATGCTGATCATTCCCCAGCTCAGTCTGCGTGGGAGTGGAAAAAGAAAAAAAAAGTTTGAGCTATATTTGAACAACAAAGTTGCTTGTTTTGGCCTCGTTCTGACAGCAGTGGTAAAGGTTGATGTCAAAATAATTCTACAGTACGTGTGGGTCTGTGAAGTGCCTGTTTATTCCAAGCTTAAGACTAATTGTCTCTCTGGCAGGTGTTTAAGATCAGCGGGCATGACCTCGAGCTTCTTTTTTCTTATTATTAGCTGTTGACTACATTTAAAAACCTTGCTGTGGGTAGCTCGTGCAAGTGTATGCGTGTGCATTCCGCAAACTCCTCAATTATGAGACCAGACTGATCGACTGTGACAATCGATGCAGAGTCTTATCAGAATATTAATGCGCAAGCCCCATACCATTGCTAAAGTCTGTGTATCTATATCCATGCATACTGTGTGTTTGTAAATCAGTAATAATGACAGAAATTGATAATAACTTACCACAAATCCATTCTAAATGAAAGTGATCAACAATCTCTGACTGCTCAGCAACTTTTGCGTGTATTACATTCCAAAGTGATGCATTTCTGTAATCACGTTACATTTGTTAGAAATGCAGTCATTTAATGCTCCAACCACAAATATGTTGCTACTTGAACTAGATAAGTTCTTCAATTATCTCTATGATGCGGGATAGAAACAAATGATCTCACATGCCTGTTTATGCCCACTTGCAGATCATTTGCTTGACCGAGCAATCTACAACTGCGGAGGAGTGACAGCGTTACGGCGTTAATTCTAATTCATTGCATGAAGGGACAAGATTCTGTCGGTGAAGACCAAACTGTGAGGCTCAGTCCAGAAACAATCAACAATTATGTGCTATGAAAATATTAGGGGTGCAACGATATTCGTATCGATATTGAACCGTTCGATACAGTGCTTTCGGTTCGGTACGCATATGTATCGAACAATACAAAATTTGTAATTTATTTTATCAATTTTCCTTCTGACGATGCTGTCTGTGTTGAGCGCTCAGTGAATCTGCGTTCGACTACTCCGCCTAGGCTGCACTGTCGAGCGCAGATCCACTGAGCGCTCAACACAGACAGCATAGTCAGAAGGAAGAGCGCAGGGCAAGCTAGCGAGACAGAAGTTAAGCTCTCCTTGCAACAGGCAAATTGAACCTCATTCAGATCTGGCGTTTGGAATTAGTTTGGTTTTCATGTGACGTATGACCCTGAAGGTAAGCGAGTCATGGACTAAAGTAAAACAGTATGTTGGATGTGCCACGCAATGCTCAATTACATTGGTGTGAACTAGTGTGTTAGCGCAGTTAGCTCGTTAACGTGTTGGCCGTCTAGCCCCATGCACGGGGCGATCGGCGGTAGCTCGTTAACGGAGATTTGCTGTGTTGTGGCGTTAAGGTCATTTCAACGAGATTAACCTGAAAGCACTAGTGGGAACACAACGAATATGACTGCACATTTACGCCGACATCATCCTAGTGCAAAGACAAGTGGAAGCAGACAAAAAAAAAGCAAGCATGCTAACTTTAGCCGAGTCATTTAGACAGCTGTTAGCACATGATTCTCCTTATGCTGCTGAGAATATAGCCCAGAAGAAGCGGATAGTATAGCTTTTATTTTGGAAAGAGACATTTCTCTGTAATAAACTCTCTTTTCCAAAGATGAGTGATTCCTCAATCAGATACAGGGCTTGCAATATCGCTAGCCCGACGTCCCGGAGCTAGCGATTTTTTCAGTCGGGCTACCAAAATCTATCTCTGCCCTGCCCGTCGGGCTATTGTAGGAAAAATATATATCAATGCTTTTGCATTCTTTCGGAAATGTAGCTGGGTAATTATGTCATTGGCATCGGTGAGCCACTGTCAATATGTGACATATTGAAGTCGCGTTTGAATTTGCGCTTGTTTTTTTGCTTTCACTTTGCAATCGTGCGAACTGTGTATAGAGAGCGACAGCACTGATCTGTGAGTGATGATAATTTGTGCACCAATTCCTCTGACATCGTCTTATTAATCATTAGCTTACTATGCAAACATGACAAGTGAAATCTCCCGCAGCTTACACATGTGAGAGGTTGATCGCGCAGAGAATCGCTGAGCTTATGTGAGTGCGTGTGTAAAAGCATTTCAGTTCTGCTGAGCCAAATAAGACAGGTCAGGGTGAAGAAGTGACAGCCAAAGAAAAGCTTACCACAAAACGGAGAAGTTATGACAAATCAGACTATAAGGCAAAAAGAAAGTGCAGCTTTATGGTTTCATGGACAAAAGAATTTCTGTGGCTGCAATATGATGAGCTAAATAACCAGGGCTGCACATAAGTGGTCCGCAGTTGCGCATTCGCTGTCAAAATAAAAAACACGCACAAGGGTTAGGGTTAAATTTAAAAACTGTACTTTTGAGTTAAAATATATATTTATAATTTTAATAAATGACAAATAAAAAATGCATGAACATTTTTTTGTATCGAAAAAATATCGAACCGTGACACCAAAGTATCGAACCGAACCGAACCGTGAATTTTGTGTATCGTTGCACCCCTAGAAAATATGGTCTGTAAAAAGCAACATTGTAATTTCTTTTATACACTCTGTTGCAAAGCTAGCAGTGAGACACCATGGCACCATGACAGTAATGCTCAAGCTGGGCCCAACCAACAGCATTACTGTGCCCCCTCAGCGGACATCTAACTGATATACCTTAACTGTAAGTTACACTAATTGATACAATTTGCTATTAAAAAACTTGAACATCCATATCACCTGTAAGTTACTGTAGTACATGCTCAATTTAATTAATCAGCACACAGTAGTTTAGCGCTTCTGCAGCCATTGTGGTAACCAGCATGACTGATGAGGACACTTAGCAGATGGGCCTGTGCAGGTCAGACTTTGGGAAGTACCCCTCATGTCTCTCTGAAACTAAAAGGAGGTCATTCATCAGCTTGTGCAGCTAGTTTTAAAAATGACCCTGCTGGAACACTGCATAACAAAAACGTATTGAGGATATCATGCACTCACAGTCAACTGCAGTAGTGTGTGGTTATTCCACTTCTGCACTTAGAGAAAATCTCTCTTCTGTTTGCTTCCTGCTTTGCCGCTGTAATCTAAGGAAGATATTTATGCACTTTTATAATTCTGCCTAGATTTATCGGGGAGTGCACTATGAGTGCATGGTTTTAATTTCGCATAGCGTGTACAAGTGTACCGTAAGTGTTTTATTTATTTTATTTTTTGGGAATAGCAAAGTAACTTGAGCTGAATGCCCTGTTTGGTTATCTGTTTAGTTCATATGGTCTGCTGCCCAACCTGCCAACAAAGCAAGCAGATTAGTCCTGGTGTGCAACAGGTCACTACTGCAGAGAAGACAGCCCATACTCACCCTTGCTGCAGAGCCACTTTTTTTCCTGTGAAGTGCCCTATTGGCTGTTTACCACTGTCTTTGCTGTCAGCTTTATGTTAGTACTTGAACTTGAAGGCTACTAAAAGAACTATCTTTTGAATGTTTTCCTTATGAGGAGAGGGATTTATGCAGATGTGTGGGCATATGAAAAGCACTGTTAGACTGTTAATTGGCAATCACAGAAATGAAGATGCTAAGTAATGCAAAAGTAATATAACTAGTGTAATAAATTACTTTTGTTAGTAAAAAAAAAGTAAAAAACAGGTAATGTGTGTAATGCAATATTTCTTTGAACCCCAGCACTTGTTAAAAGATAACAGAATTTAAAGTAATTTCAGTGTGTGCTGTTTTCTACTGACACCTTATGCATACATTAGTGATTCACTATATATCCGGGTCATGAAAACATTAACATTTGGTGTTAAAAGCACTTAGTAGTGATTCGCTATAGGTCCTAATAATTAGTTTCTAATCACGTTAAAAGCCCAAACACAATAAAAGTGCCCCAAAAGAAAAACCTCAGTCAGAATAGGGACAGTTTAGGCTCAAATGTACATCCTTGCTGCCTTGTTGTACATGCTGCAGGGATGCATGCTTCTGCCCTTTACTCAAAAGTAGTAGCTTCTTATCTAAACTGCTCCTCTGTTGAGTTTTAAATACAAACTCTCATCAAATTAAAAGTGACACGAGAGCGACAACGACTGCACTCAAGGGGCGATAGATATCTTTAGGGAGTTGACCAGACAGTGATAAGAAGATGAAAATGAATCAGAACATATTCATCACTTTTCCGCACATCGCACCTTTCCGCTGTAGTGCATGTCTATCCATCCAAGTAAACACCAGACAACAGTTAATCATATCCCAGGTAAACCGGTCACCTGAAATAATAAATCAGATTGGTGGAAGAAAAAGTGTCTATTGAGCCACAGTTCATGTAAAAAAAAACAAAAAACACAAATTATAAAAATTACAAGCTTATGCTTCCCTCAGACCAGAAGCAGCAGCTAGTTTGGAACAGGCAGAAAGACCGAGCACCTGCGGCAACGTTACAAAGGATAATGATGGAGATACATGAGTTGCTAAACATGGAAATGACTGTGTGGAATCCAAAAGTGGAGGACTCGCATTGAGTTTCGTAGATGAAAAGCACTTGAGGATGAGACAGGACATTGACGAACAAACAAGGCTAGTCCCTTTTGTTTTTTTGGACAAAGCCATGATCATTTATCACCAAGCTGCTGCCAAAATAAAATGGAAGGAAACCCCCCCCCCCCCCAAAAAAAAAAGTCATCACATATAGACACATAAAGTGTTTCAGAAACAATTTAGCATCAATAACAGCAGTTTGTACATGGAGGCATCATAGATCTGTATCATGGACCGTACTACTTCATCATTACAGTGATGACAGGTGTCACATCTTAAATCCTGAGCAGCCTCCAACCTTCACCGCTGTCATTAGTGTCATCACCACCACCACTCGACCTGACAGGCACCAGAGACACAGCAGACCTTTGTTTGTTTGTGCTGTGCATGTGTGTGTGTGTTTGTGAACGCACTTTTACAAACTGCTCAATTCTGCTCTTTACAAATTGTTCTGGAGTGAGGATATGACTGCCACGCAGAATGTCTTCGTCGTGTATCTGATGACATGATAATAGAGAAGGTCAAGATGAAATCACAAAAAAGTCAGGATCTGTACAAATCTAATGGTCAGAGCCTTTTAGCGATGTGATACAGCATTTCCAGTATGCTGTCGATAAAACAAACAATACAATTGCTCTTGTTTAGCTGTAAATGTATTTTTAAGACTGGCTAAATGGGAAAAAAGCCTAATACGGAGCTTGATGGCAATCCCAAGTTCTACTAACAAAAAGTGGCTGTGGCTAACAAAAAGCTGCTAATATGAGCACAGAGAAACTGCTTTGACTGCTCAAAGCAGAAAATTACTTATTATACTGTGCAAAATTTGCAAACCTGTTTTTTTTTTTCCTTTTATGAACCTTTCGTGGGATTTTAAAAGGCTGTCTGGTTTCTATTTGTATATTTTTGGAAACAGGTTTGTGCTGGTCGCTGTGAACCCTACTGAATGCAGAAAATGTTAGCAAACATGCGTTTTCTGAACATGTGAAATAATTAATGTTAGTTAATATATGCAGATAATAGGTCATATTGTACATCATCAGTAGCCACTAATAGCAATAATAGACTGGGGAATTGTGTAGTTTCAAAGCTTGGATGGAAACGGCTGGCTGTGTCTTACGGTACACAAATATGTTACCACAGAAAAACAGGTAAAACATCATGATGTGCACGATTCCCCATACTTTTCAAATATAATTATCAATTAATCTGAAGATTTTTTAATGTTTATTTATTAGTGCTGTCAGCATTAAGCAAGTTAGCACGGATTGCCCCATGCGTGGGGCTGCATGGCGTCAAAACGCGTTAGCATGGTTAGCTCATTAACGTCATTTTAACGAGATTACCACTGACAGCACTATTATTTATAGATCATATTTTTTGTTTTGTTTTATCAAAACAGCTGCCCACAGTTGTTTAAATTGATGCATATATAAGGGCAAGGGACCAGTAGGAAGACCTGTGTATGAAAGATGTTTTGCTGGAGATTGCAGGCAGTTGCTAAGTGCAACTAGTCTCAAAGAAAGTGGGGCACCAAACACCTCGGTATGATTGCTTTGGTCACTACCAGGTTACTGCAGTTGCCTGTAGTTTGTGTGGAAGACAACTACTTGCCTGAAAATACTTGCTAACTCCTGTCAGCTTTTGGTTTGTGTCAGACTTTTTACAGTTTCACTACTGCTGGGAGAATAGTTGGCATCTTCCATGAAAACTACAGGGGACTGTGGCATTTTGCTAGTGACTAAAGCAACTGCAAGGAGGATTTAGTGTTGCACGATATACGTCTTTGCAATTAATTTTACAATCAAGCAATCCCCAATAACCATTCGCCAGTCAGTCAAAGAATATATAATTTTTCCTTGTGATAGTGACTGGTACATGGTTGCCAACCAGTCAGTCTCTGCGTGTCTGAAGTCTAAGAAAAAAAAAACATACTAGATTAAGAAAATGTTTCAGGAAGAAAATTCACCTTTTTGTATTCCAAGAGTTCAGCAGCTCTTGGGCTGTACTGCTAAAGCTCAACACAGCTGTACTGGACTGCTGCCCATCGTTTTGACTGCATGCACAGACAAGAGAAGGTAGCATCAAAACTCCAGCAGGAAGAAAATGCAAAATGGAGCACAAATATAAAACAAAGGATAATTTCATCTGTCGCAACTTACTGTAATAAACAAAATAAGCCTGAATTTCTATCAAGACTTCAGAAGGAAAAACCTTTCTCGGAAATAGGTTTCCATCCAAGTAGACACTTCAGGTGTTTTGCCACTCGTATCACTTGCTGAAAGCAGACAGTTTGTATAAATGCAGCTTAGATTTGTTATGTGTTCTTTACAGTACCTTCCTCTATATTAAAGCTCTGAAAGTACTGAGGGAAAGAGGCACAAAAAGCAGAATGACAGCCCACTGAAAGTTTTGCAAACGCTGCTTATTTTGCATGGTTCTGATTGCCTTCCTCACTGAACCAAGCAAAAGCAGAGCAAGGCATGCCACGTCCTGTGTGAAAGCAGCTTTAGGGTTATGTAATAATTAAAGTACTGTTTCTGCCTGACACATTGCACTGACGCATTTTGGATTTATTTTTATTTGTCTTCTTTTTTCTTTAATTGTACACCTCAGTCCATAACTGAGAAAAAACAAAGTGTTTGCGGCCTGCTATTGTCTGCTTTATAGCAGTTGACATTCTGCGTTCACAAATGCTTAATGTTGTTTTACTGTATGTCCGCTGTTTCTACAATGAATGTACCCAGACGTCTGTCATAATTTGAACTAACTAGTGGGTGAGTGAATGTAAGATAAAGGGAAAGCAAAAGATGTTGGCCGAAGTCGATATTGCTCCTCTCCCCATCGTGGTGTAAAAGTGGATGTTCATCCCCAGAATACAGATGGCATTACACAAGCAATCCTCTAAATGACTGAGACAAGCTAACATGCATGTGTCTGAAATGGCCTTTATCTATCTACAGTGCCTTTGCAATGCCAAACACCTTTGTTAATCTCACAGCCAAAAGCCTAAGCTGAGGTTCAGAAGACATTTCATATAACCTTTTACTAACGCTTAGTTCTTCAGTAAATGTGTCACATTGGTTTTCCTATTAGCTGTGATGTCAGCGAGACAAGGGAACAAGCAGTAACTTATGTAGAAAATTGGAGAAACTCTTTGAAGCTGCCTAGAGGTAGTCTGCACTGAACAATCAATGCCTAATGGAAAATATTGCTTGAATGCGCAATCGTCCTAATAAAATTGAATTTTGGTCTACTGTCTATCCTCTGGTCCCCTCCCTCGTGCTTTGGTGGAAGACCGGCCTGAACTTATGACAATTAACCTTGAACACCGTGGGGAAAAGCAGAGGGAAGAGCCCACAAGATTTTCAATAATTGAATTATCCCTCCTGTTGCACATCTTTTAGTCCACTGCCACATCCTCTGCCTATGATAGATTAGGTCTTTGTTGTGTAAAATCCAATTCGCTGTATCTTACAACATCTCTATCTTGCAATTCAGAGACTGTGTCCATTCAAAGATGCATATGAAAATGCCTCTACTCTATAATTTAATAAATTGGATGCATTAAGTGAGTTGTTTTCCATTGTGAAATTGGTTCTGAACCTTATTTCATGTAACGCACCCAAACTATCTTTCATGTTTCCGCTATCTTTCGTGTTCACGTGTTTCAACCGAATACATTTTCATCCTGGATCTGCACTGATTTCAGGTTACTCATTCTACAGCCGTAGTGTTTTTACAAGGCTCTTAACAGCTTCTTATTTCAAGACACTTAAACTGGCGAACCCATTTAACATTTAGCTAACAATTTGCATTGTTAGCTAACAATTCAGCTGTTGGTCATATTTTTGACAAAACCCCAGCAAAGTAGCAAATTCAGAATTTTAGCTAGATACTGCATTTCAGCAATTAAATATTATGCTTATTCAACAAATTATGTATTCTCTATCCTATGATCTGACAATAACAACCATTATTAGGAGCTAATAATGCCATTTCTTTCCTTTTGGTTCTCTGTTAATTGTTAACTTTTCCACTCAAACTTGTTCAGATCATTAATTATCTTTCCACGTATTCCCCAGCTACTGAAGCAGTAGCTCTTGGGATCCTTGTACCCCTTGTTGGGAATCACTGAATTATTCTACTATCTGATGCAGCAAAGGCAACCGCATAGGCAGCATATGCTTGTTTGATTAAAGTCTGTAGCTTGAGACTTAAGGATAAAGACGGGTGCAAATTGGTTTGAGACTTATTACATGTCATTGCAAAAAGAAAACGGCAAAAGAGGCATGAAAGAAAATAATTTCAGATAGAGCTGCATTTGCATCATATGCTGTATTTGGAATGACAAAAAACACCTTTGTTACTGAGAGCACCCGAGCTAGTATTTGATCTAGCTCCACAAAGCCAGATTCTATCTTGCAGTCCTAGTTTTTGCTAAAAGATTTAAGACTGAAAAACACCTAACTCAGCCCAACCAAGATAAGGCAGGCAATTGAGAAGAGAGAAAAGACTGGAGCACACAGACTATAATGGAGCAATGGTAATGGATTTCTATAAAACACATCAAAAATGATGAATGCAATGAGCAGATTAACGTGTCAAACATCAGATATGCTGCAAAATTGTGTTTACATAATGGTGTGAGTCAAGGCATGTCAAAACTGGGCTGGGTTAGAACCACAGATTGTTTGTGGTAACTGATTGTTGATATAACTGTGCTGTTAGCTTAGGATTTCATATTAAAAGTAGCTCTTTTTCTCAGCTCTTTTTATTAGCAAAAATATTTAATACCTTCTCTCAGGTTAATACAGTACAATTACAGCAACTGTTTCTTTGTTGCCTGGTATAGTTTCTTTTATGAACGTCACACTGACAGGTTGAGCTAATAAACTCACATTTATGAATCAGACCATGATGTGTCTGTAAAGATAAAGCAGCTCCAGTAAAATAGGGTGCAAAAACGTATAGGCTATCAAATATATGTTGCTGGTATGGATTGGATAAAATTGATCACAGCCTGATCCTACTCTGGAAAATTCCAAACTTTGTGAGCTGCTGCAGTACCAGATTACAGAAACTTTATCTCTGGAGGGCGTGAGTCTACCTTTGATTAATCTCTGCTATTTAGGAGTACTGATCCCAGGACTTTGTGCCTGCGAGGTAACAGTGGGGCTTTTTAGTCCACCTCAGACCGATCCAAAAGCAGACCTTGATGGATAATTTTCAAGCTCCGGAACAGCTGCAATGATTTTTGAGTCTAAACTCCAGAAGCAAAGTGCACTGACAGCTCGGTGAGTGTTACGCTCATTCATTCAGGTTGAGAAGTGTGTTTGCTCAGTCAGATGTAGAAGGGTTCATGATGATGTGTAGGTGAAGGAGCAGAGACATGCCAATCACTCAGTGAACAACCTGCTTGAGAAAACACTTGTCTCAAGCTAATGCCTATTGATCACCATGAGCAAGATAAAATTGTGGGGCACGTTGGCATGAATCCACCCTAAGGAAAACAAACTATTACAGTACAACAACACACACACAGACACACACAACACAAAAACACTTTAGGTAAATCTGTGCTATTTTGGCAGCCGCATTTCTTGTATCGTGTTTAAAAAGGTGAATCTTGAGGAATGATGATGTGAAGCAGAAGAATTTCTCGAGTAAAATTTAGAACTTTAAGGACACTAAGTGCTCTTCAGGTATTATTTCTGGTCTCCGTTAGTATGGTTAAGTTTATAATCACTACTGACCTAATCTATGTACAGACAGGTCAGTGAAAATAGATTTCAGGCACACAATCAACTGAGTTGTGATCTTGACCCTCAGTTTAGGGATCTGCCCTAAATTAGATGAGACCCACCGTGGTATGAAATGCTCTGATCACCTAATGGGCAAAATCTGCTATAAATCCGCACCATTACAGTAATAGACTAACTGGACTGTAATCACAAAATGACTGTAGGTTCCCATTAAGCTGATGCAAATGAGTGGCTTTTTAATTTGATTGTCAAGTCAAATGCAATTTCTATCAACAGTGAGCAGACTGTATTTATTAGGGAATGGCAATAATGTTTTTTTTCTTGTCACTTTGGATGTGCACTTTTTTCCTTTCTCTTGACCTTGTAAAATAGCTCTTGGTAAAAAATGAACCCTGGTACTATTTGCACTCTTCACCCGCTTTTATCATTAGACTTTAGCGATTTGACTGCTATCGTTATAAGGTTTGAGACTGAGATTCGTTATCCACACACGCACACGCACACACACGCACAGCCAGTTACACATGCACAGGTGTCTCATGAGGCCTCCTTGCAGTGTTGCACTTTCCTCTGGATATGCTCAAACAATATACACGAGCTCGAGGGGCTTGGAAGAGGGCCAGGCTCGTCTCCTCGATTTTGGGTCATAAATGCGGCCTCTGCCGAAGGACTGCAGGGCCTTTTAAAACAGGGCTCAGCTTGATTGGACACACTTCTGTTGCTCCCTCCCAACTGCTAGCAAGCCAGCTGATCAGAGAGGCAGAACAAAGCTGGTCTCTTACAAGCCAGTCCGCTCTCAACCTATCGTACAGTAAACAGGATATATTATTCCTTAAAAGAAAAAGAGTGGTTTTGCTTCGCCAGTGCTAGTAGACAATGGAAACGTATCTCTGTGAAGACAACGGCCTGGAATTTTGTACTACAATAAAAATAATCTATGGAATATGTTCAGCACGTTCTTGAGAGGAACCCAGCACCCAGCACCAGGATCGGTGATGGAAAGGAGCGAAATGGAAATCGATGGGTCAGGATAAGGTGGAAGAAGTTCAAGTGAGAGCATTCTGCATACGGCCTCGCTCACACTGGTGTTTTGAACGTCTAATTTGTCCATGAATATTACAACGCGCACCATTTGGCTCATGAATATGAAATAGATGGAACCACAGGCTCTCCCCATAATCAACAGTCGACACACACATAGTCCGTCGTCGGCTCTCGAGCTCTGCGGAAGCATTTTCTCCACCGCGTTTAGCCAATCGTGGCCGATCTCAGCTTCAGCAGAATGTTAGTGCTGGTACAAACTGTCCGCGAATAACGTGTGAACACAGCATCCGTTGTCGACCAGGGATATTTTAGAGGAACGCAAGCACTCTCCCCACTCCATTTGTCTCTCCTTTCTGTCTGTCTCCTCTGCAGTCACAGACAAGTGGCTTTTGCAGTGTGTGACAGTCCCAATTCCTTACCACCAACTTTGATGATCACGGAGCAAAAATATGATTGTAATGTTTTATTTACTGCTGTTGGATAAACAGCAAGCTCACTGGAGAAACAACACTGAAACACGATGCAGAGCTGAAATGCTAATGCACCAGCAATCCCTGCCCATCCGTTTACCCCGCCTTAAGCCGGATGGCTGTGCTCCAACATGGCCATATGCCCCTTAGCCTAGCTGCTCTACGCTATATTAAATGACTCATGATACATAGTCTACATATCCTCACTACACAAGAATGAGAAACAGGAATGGGGGATACTGGTAGAGTTTGCCTGGCTCATAGCAACAGTTACCGTGAAGTAAATTGCATCCTAGTTTTGGTCTTGGTGCATTTCTGTCATTATATGTCATTATACGAGTTGTCTGTGTGATAAACTTATAGCAATATGGGATTGTGGAAATTACCAAACGCAAATTTAAGAGACTAGAGCTTTGTCTTTTTCTTTGCCCGTTTGCTTATTTTATCTGAAAAACATTCAATTTACTACCATATGTTCCCAAAGAAACACGTGAAACTGAAATTCAGTCTCCTTTGGCATTTATCACAGAAACTGCTCACTCAGTTAATGGCGTGAACCAACCTACACAACCTTCGCATTCCTTTTGATTTTGATTTACAAGAAAACATGATCAGATATTTTCAGACCTGACTTGATGATCTAGTTGTTTACTCTGCTTACTTTTCGTGTCAGAACAGACATTGTATCTTGGCGCAAAGAAGCATTTTTACCCAATGAGATTAGAGGACTGCCATCCTTCCACCAATTTTCTTAACCGCTTATCCAGCTCAGGGTCATGAGGAGGGGGACTTGGAGCCGATCCCAGTCTTTATATCACAGGGGCTAAGAGGACTTGTTAAGTAAAATAACTGCAAAACATGTGGTAGGTACTGTAGTCAAGCAGTGCCTTCTTCCTTTACAAAATTAATTGGCTCGCGTTGTTGATCATATTCATAACTGAGGTGTGAAAACGATAAAGACTCGGGTCTCCACCTCAGCTCGTGTCACTATTTTTCCAGCACGGATAATTAAAGTCCGTACAGCGGGAGCTGGTTGGGCGAGCTTGCAGTGTTTTTGCTTCAACTGTGTAACACACATTTGCAGCGACAGAAGCAGCTGAGAAGCACTTAGAAGTAGATTCTTGGCAATGTATCTAAAAGGTTCACATGAAGAATACTGTTTTCGCTTAACCCAAGTAGTAATAACCCGTGCACATCATTTTGTATATCGCCTAAATGCTGACAAGATGCCAGTGTTTGAGATCTCTGTGATCGCCCTGAAAAATAGAGAGTGGATAGTTTTAATTTTATCTGTCATGCATTTTGGTTTTTGTTCTTTTACATCCACACACAGGCAGAAAATTAAGGTAGACTCTCATGAAGGAGTGCACACGTAGTGTTGCTGTCAAAATGTCCTTCACTAATCTCAGTATTTTCAGAGCGGTCAGCAATGATTATATTTCGGAGATTTTTTTCCTGTATTCCTCTTTTATTGGAGGAATACAGTGAGGTCCCAATTTATTTTGGTGTCCTGGTAACTCCAAATTAAAGCCATAATGTTAAAAGAAATACACATTTTAAACATTCACTGACAAGACCAAGGAGTCCTGCAACAGATGGCACTACCCCCACAGAGCCCCGCTCTCAACATGGAGTCAGTTTGAGATTACATGAAGAGGCAAACACAACTGACATGCCCAACACTACACAGGAACCATGGAAAGTTGCTCATAACAACCTGCCTGACAACCACCTTCTGAAGCAGCTCACACAAAATACTCATTTGGATTAAGGGAGTAACCAAAGCTGCCGGTGACATTATTTCTGAGAGCACCTGTGCTATGGTTTTGGCGCATACATTTACTGCTCAGTGCTATATTTCACCGTGATTTATAGGTGGTCACCAAGAGTGGTGCTACTTGCTGCTGGTGCTGAGAAAATTTTAATCAAACCGGAGCAAAGGAGGGGCTTAATTCTAAACCACGTCAAGGTCAGACTGTCAGTTCTCTTTCCACTGAAAGTGATACAAAACATTTGTAGGATACTTGTTTTTTTTGTTGAAAATGAAAGATATTTACTAATTGCATAGTTACAATAAGCAGATTTACTACATTTAATGACAAATTTGACCAATTGCGCAGCGATATGAGCTGATATGAGCTATGCATGCACTTGTGCTGAATGTCAAAGGAACACTGGAAACACACTATTGGAATAAAAACAGCAAGAAAAATGACTGGGATGTCCCCATCTGTACTGATGTAAAAAGATTACAGGACACATGGAACGAGGAAAAGATCAAATTGTTTTACAACTATCCTTTATCCTAAGTATCCTTTGGATACTTAGCAAAGTCTTAATACATTTCATAACAAATGAAAGAGACTTTGTGTTATAATTGAGGATACAAGACACAAAGAAAAGCAACATGAGAGGCTTTTCTCTTTCCTTTCCTTTGAATGTGAAGGACAAAATGCTCTTGTCGCAAACAATGAGGTTCACCAATAATGCATTAGTGCGAGGAAACAAGGGAACATGATGTTCACCCAGCTTTGTTCAACCCTGGAAAACCGTGTTGGTGAAAAGAAGTGTTGTCGTAAAAAACAAAAGTGGTGGGATTGGTGGGGAGGGGTTGGAGAGGCAACTCCAAGCGACACAATAAACAGGCAATCTTGTCATCCCTACAAGATTCCCTTCTCAGTTTAGTAGTGTTTGACTTGGCGCCAGTTACTGGGGTTTCATTTTTGCCAATTAAGCCAATCTAGTGTATTCCAGCAACTACAATCTGAGCCTTTTGCCAAAGCATTAATGAACTAGATATTGATTTAATTCTTACACACCCTTATTGTATCATGAATCACTGTCTGCTCCTTGTGAGTTGTAACATGAAAACCCAGGCACGCATGAATTAAGTAACGCTCAGCTATTTTCATCAAGTACATCTGAGCCAAAAGAACTGGCAGGAGATAAAATGTATATTAATATGTGGGGAATTAGATAAATAAGGGAAAGTTTGAAAGACGGAGCCGGAAAGACGAGGGTGTATTAGACATGAGAGAGATAGAGACTCATCATGACAGTCATCACTTCAGCTATTATCCCTAATTCTCCAAGGCAATATCTCAGTAAGGCGGAGTAAATTTGAGGCTGATAAGCAGACAATGAGATTTGCCCGCACTTTGAGGCAAAGCCCTTCCAAGGGCTTGCTTTCACCTCCACTTGGTCTAAACTTGATACATCAAATGGCAGAATACTCCAACGGCTCGCTTTGGTCTACTTTGGCTTCTGCTATCTAGCTGTGTTTTGAAGCATGGATCCAGGTACAAACTTGTGCGTGGGACTTGAGTCTGTCTTCTCTGACCTCTGTGATTTTCAGTCTAATTAGCACTATGAGCCAAACCACAAATTTCTTATGACATAAAACGATGGGCTCTGACTAAATACCTTTGCTTAACACAGAAGATTTTTTTGGGCTGCATCACTTTGGCCTGAGACTGAAAGATCCTGGCAACTATCAGGATGAATAACCATTAATAATCTCCAGCGGTTCAATCATAATAAACTCAGACTTTTCTTTTAGGACCAACATATGTGATTGTTTGGCCTTTTGTACAATGTGTTGACATACAGATTGCAGTGTGATGAACACTGGGGAGAAAAATGACTGATAGTGAGGCAAAGGTCTTCACTGGTGCAATACTTCATGTAGTCATACTTCATGTATTCATAGATACCATGTAGTAATAGAAAAAGCTTTTGCTTCACTTCAGGCCAGAAATATGCAGTGCATGCACTTCATATTCTCACTATGTTCCAGACTCCTCTTAGCATCATTTACTGCCAAAAATATGGCCAAAATTTACAAGATTCTAAATATTTCCACACTTTTCCCCCCTCCCATGACTCTAGTTTTTCAAATTACAGCTGCTGTCTTCTACTAAGCCTTACCTTCAAACACATCCTAGAATAGTGTTTAATATTCAGAACATAGGTTTTAGGTTGACCTAACAGTTAACTCCTTAGGGCACATGTCAAATAAGCAAAAACATAGAGTCCCTGATTTAATTTTCAGCTGGTGTCCTGATGTGTTTCTCCTTATTTATTTATTTATTTTGCTCAACCGCTTCCAATAAAGCTTCAAAAGACAAAGGAGTTAATGAATTCTTTATAGATTAGCACTAGCAATTTAAACAGATTACAACACTACATCACCTCAATCACATTAACAAATGAGTTGTTCTCTTTCTGAATACTGTATTTTATTTTATTATGTGATGATTTTCCATCTGGCTGCAAGATTATTTGCAAACTACTCGGCTGAAATGAATGAAACTTGATGGAGGAAACAGCAGTGGGGTGGCCAGGTTATGTTGGGTTGCACATCATATTTAAGCCCTAAAAAAGGCTTTTATTTTAATTTTGATGAGTGTGTCTCATAGTGCAAGAAAATCAAAAATTCCCTCTCTGAAAATATTTGTCTACTTCAATACATGCAACCACACTCATGTGGGAGTTGTCCTGATCGCCAACACCCTCCACAAGGAGGTTAAGTCACAGAAGGTCATGGCTGAAAAGGTTGACTGTTCAGCGAGCGCTGTATCAAAGCATAGTAATGGAAAGTTGAATGTGGTGGGAAAACGTGCACAAACAAGAGGTGTGACCGCAGTCACAAAAGTCAATTCAAGAACCTGGGAGAGAGTCATGACGAGTGACAGGTTCAGTTCATTGAAAGTCACCACGCACTGGTATCTTCAAGAGACAAAAGTCTGATTGCTGTACCACTCCTGAACAAGAGACAACATCAGAAGTGCGTTACGTGGGTTAAATAGTTACAGAAAGGAAGTCCTCTTGTCAGATGAAAAGTAAATTTTGTGTCTCATTTTGAAATGAAGGGCCTAGAATTCTGTAGGAAGAATGGAGAGGAACCGAATCCAAGGCGTCTCAAGTCCAGTGGGAGGTTTCCGCAGTCTGTGATGAGTTGGGGCGCGATGTCATCTGCTGGTGTTGGTGGTGGTTGTTCACTGTGTTTTCTCAAGTCCAAAGTCAATGCAGCACTTCATGCTTCCATCTGCTGATAAACTTCATGAAGATGCCTGGTTCCCTCTTCCTGCAGGACTCTGCTGCTGCCCACGGGGCCAAAAATGTTTTGCTGACCATGTTGTTATTGCGCTTGATTTGCCAGCCTAGTGGGCTTCAGTAGAGCCACAGCAGTGCCACAAGCTGATTGCCTCAATGCTGCATCTCACTGATGCAGTAACTCATGGTAAAGGAACCCCAACCAAGTATAAATGAGCATAGTTTCTACGAGGTGGACATTTCTGTTTTGTAAGTCCTTCTGTGGTTGATTTTAGGAAATATTCTAATAATTCCAGATAGAGGATTTTTGATTTTTAGTAGCCCTTATCATCAAAAGTAAAACTGAAATGAGAATGAAATATTTTAGTCCATTTGGAATGACTATAGACTATTAGAAGGTTTACATTTTTTAATTTCATTTTTAAAAAGATCGACACTGAATATTGCATCAGCATCATAGAAACAGACTCTAGCACATGTTTTTACTTAACATACAAGCTGGGAACATTAACGTGTACGCTCTCTGGATTGGATTTAGTTTGGTCATCCTTAATAGCACCCATTAGAATTTGGTGCTAAATCCAATCACTTTCCTTAAAATTGCCAAAAACTTTGTAATCTTTAGAAGAAGGTGTGTCCTCTGAATACTCTTGCAGTTCATTACTATTTTAAATCTATTATCACATCTAATAACCAGTTTCAATTTCAGCAATAAAAAGGTAAAATAAAGTTACCTTTACTATGAGACATAAACACACACATAAAATCACACTCCAACAGTCTCAAGGTTTTCCAGACAAATAACATGAAGTATTCATTCAGCAGTTTTCAAGTCTGTAGAGGCCCAGATATCTTGAACAAAACTGGCCCAAATGTAGCTGGATTTTCTTAGATGTATGGTTCTCTTTCAAATTTTAATGACTACGGTTGGTCTTAAAGTTACCTGCTGTGTGCTGAGGGAGAGCTGTTTGAACAATAAAACGTTTTACGCTATGCTAACTGGTAGTGTAATAAAATACAGAGTATTAAAAAAAATTAATTTGACGAACTGGTTAATTTCATCATCTTGGGACTAGATGTGAAATAAACACACTAATGAGAACATCGCTGCAAATTCCCATAAACATCTCCAATGACTTCCAGAGTTCTGTGCTTTCTTGTAGGCTGCAGTGATGTGCCTTTACTTGATTTGTACAGAATTACATATACTTATGAAACATTTTTTTTAAATGAATAAATAAATAAAGCAGTAAAGTAGCTGAATAAAAGCCATAATTGCCTTTAGGGCATTATTTACGGTGATTATGTATTCTTCAGCAGCAGGAGGTGGAATTCAGCTGCGTCTCATATCACAGAAAACAATGTTGACTTAAGCTTTACCTGTATATATGTAGATTGTTAGAAACCTGTAGCAGAATCTGTAAAGGTCATTATGTCATTTCGAGAAAGCGGCTCATTGCTGCTAGCAGGCAGAAACATGGTACCCGTAGCCCGAACATACTCTTTCTATCAGAGGCTCTCAATGGAGTTGATGGCTGGCTCCTGCTGCAGGCCACTGCAGACACATGGCACACAACACAGATGGTGAAATAAGGCACCGACAGCCACAGTCAAAACAATTACAACATTTGTGCCATAAGTTATGATTTTTAATTTTTTTATTTTTTGCAGGCCTCAACGCCGCCGTTCTACATAAGCCACAAGCAGCCGTAATGAGCAGGCAGTTAGTTCTACAGGCACACACGCAGATGCAGCGTCTTCATACATCACCACACTAATATTTGTTGATTTAGAAATGCAGACTTGTGAATGACACAGAGCAGGATTCGCTGAATAATCCCCTTTCTGGTGCACAAAGGCATAACTTAAGCTGCTACAGTGAATACTAAGTCTCTCTCCAGCCTGGCATGCGTTGGACTCTTTCACACCCGAGCAGTCCAACTCGCTCAGATCAGCCTTGTCTCTTGACTCGACACAAACACATGTTTTGTGGAGGTACTACTGGAAAGATACAGAGTGCAATCTATCAAAATGGAGCTGGCTGGAAGTCATTCTAATCTCCAGCCGCGACCCACTTACATATTTACGTCACACGGATACGTGCTTTAAATATACATATAGAAAAGCAAACAATCCTTCTGTATTATTTAAGATATAACACAAAGCCCTGGGGCGGACTGTGCTGTGTGTGTGTTTTTTTCACTTTACCCAGACAGGAGCTCAGCCATAAATGATTCCCATATCAAGCAGAGATATATGCAGACGGGCAAGGCGACGATATAAATTGATGAAACAACAAAACGTATTCCTCAAAAACACTGACTGACTCCATCAATTGCCAGAAGCTTAAGTGTAATGGAGAAGATAGTCATTTGAAAATGAATCAGCAATTTTTTATTTTTATTTTCTTGCCGTTGTCAAGTTAAAGAAAAAGGCTTTAAAAACAGGCATTAATCTACCGCAGTAGCTTCAGCTTCAGAGTCTTGAAAATGTCTTGAAAATGTCATGCTGAAATCAGATTGAACTTTGTGGGGTTGACCCATAACCTGAGGATTTGGGGGAATTAATTAGGAATCCTAGTTTGGATGACTGGACATTTAACATCTAAAAGACTGGAGAAAAAAAAAAGAAGACATTTATTCCACACGTGTTTGTGTGTTTTTGGGTGTGTGCGACTGGTCCTTCAAATTACTCCGTGATTAACATCCTACCATGCTTAGTGCTGCGTGTAGCAACCATGGGCAGACCCAGTTGCTCATTATTTTGGTTCCTGTGGCTTAAAGAAAAAAAACATTTAATCAGTGGATAGATTGTGGAGTTTCTGTAATGTACATTAGTTGACTTAATGAAGTTTGAAAATTGGAAAATGCAAAGAGAAAACTGTGAAACAACACAAGCGCCTGAGCAAAACAGAGACACGCGTGCCTCCGCTGTGTCCACCGTTTCCAAAAGCAAGGAGAGAAAAAAAACCCCACACAGGCGAGGCAACATGATTCAACCTGCTGCAAATGTTTGTTGGGGGAGTAAGGAGGCAGCTTAGCAAAACAATATTTAAGGAGGGAAGTGACGGTGAATCTGAATCACGTAAACTCCTTATTACAAACAAGCTCTTTTATGCAGCAGGTTGGATGAGAACAAATGCATCGCTTTAACGAGGAGAGAAAAAAAAAAGATCTGAGGTGGTTAGATGAGTCACCGTTCACCCTGTTTTGAACCAGTGGTTTCATGCATGCGTGACATGCATGAAAAGAAATTTATTCACCCAAGTGCTTATTTCCTACAGCGAAGGCTTCTGTCAGAGCTGCTCTGGTGACTGGTCTTGGCATGCTTTATGTCCATTTGGTCCCTTAGTAGGCAGGTAAATGCCAGAACTGACAATGCTTGTCGGGGTGATCATATTTCTCGTGCTTTGGGTGTTTCTGGCCTCATAACCGAGGAATACACAAGGTGATAAACCCAAATCTGCAGGACAACCTAAGACACCCCCCCCCCCCCCCCCCATTCATTGCTTTCGAGCACTGAAACCAAACACAGCACTACAGCTTTTCCCATAGAAATGATGCTGACCATCTTTAAGGTTCATATGAACTTCTGGTGGGAAATACTCACAACTCTCCAGCTGAGCTTCAGGTTTCCTTTTTTTTCAGAAACTAAGAGCTCGCTGTTACTCCTCAGGTGGCCCAATGCCCTATTGAGACACTTACTTGTGTGTGGCCTTAATTTTAGCACTTACAGCACACTCCAATAACAGGGTATCTCCAGATTTCACAAACAGAACTACACATGGAGGAACTTGAATTTTAAAACTGTAAAACAACTGTTGCAAATCACTTAGAAAGGAGTACGGTATGTATATATATATTTAAAGTATAGAGGGCAAACTGTACAATAACCCAGATTTCAAAATAGTTGGGAACGCTGTTTGAAGAACAGATGGGAAAAGAAAGGAGGGATTTGGAAATCATCTGAACCCCATTTGACTGGCAATAGTAAAACATGACATGTCAAATATTGAAACTGAGAAATATTAAAAATGGCAGGAGAGATTTCAAATTTCAGATTAAAAAAAAATGCTGTCGATGAATGTGGTGTTGTTTCATCTACAACGCCAAGTTAAAACTGGAATTTACAAAGAAAAAAAAACTTGTACTGAATGAACAAATACCATCACAATCAAGTTGCGATGGCATGGTTAATGTGCACATCTGGAAATGCATTTTAGCAGTGAAGGATACATACAGGTGTTAGAGCAACATATGCCTTCTAGGACAGTTCTTGCTTAATTCAGCAATACAATGTCAAACCCCATTCTTCAAATGTAATAGTTGCACAGCTCTGTATTCCAGGTGCTAAACAGGGCGAACTGCATTCCTGTGGCTCACTGAAAACAACTAACAAATTATGAAATGGAAAAATACAACAAAGAAAGAAACACTTTGCTTTCAAAACTTTAGTAACTTTAAGAAAAGGGGTGACAGAAAAAAAAATTAACATTTGCCTGACCCATGTTTCTTGCAATGAGGTAGTTGCATTGTAATGATTTCAAGACATGACATGTTGTCTTTATGCTAAGTATAGGTGTTCCTTTTTGCTTATACTTCAACACTGAGTCAACTTTCTGGTAAGCAGGTTTGTATAAACTACATGCTGGGAAGTACACTTGCAACAACCTGACTCTTTAGCAACCTACTGATCATAAAGAACAACTGCACCAGTGCTTACCAGAAAAGCCTATTTAAGTGTCTACTCGTGAAAAATGTTACATCAAACAACAGCACATATGAGGTATCGTATAATGGGAAGGCTCTGCCTATATGTGCATGCAAATTTGTGTTAACCAACCCTGAATCACAGACTCATTCACACTCAGCCCGTGTCCTTCATTTTACAGGCATGCTGTAAAATCGCCAGAAGTGAATGTGGATGAGTGTAGTTGAGAGGGAACCGGTTCAGGTTTAAGTGGACTGCTTTTAGCTGATGCCTGCACCAACAATGCCAGCTCCATGTGCCTATTTCAACCAACACACATGTATTTTCAGCATCAGGGCATTTTCAGCACCTCCCACTGATGGACAGCTCCTATTCAATTTGCTTTCTCTTTGAAGACTGCATTACTAAAGCTACTTAAACCCAACAAGTCCTTCAAGATTTGACAGCTTAGATTTTAAAATGCTGCTCTATACTTTCTCTGACCTGCTCAGGCTGTGTTAGGGGGAGAATCAAAACCTATTTTCTGCTCGAGCTGTATCACTCACGAGTTGCTTGGTTTGAGATACACTGGGTCACCAGTATAAGCACAGGGAAAAGAACAAAAAACATAAACGAGCATATTTTATACAATAAAGCATGACTCAAACCTCCAACTCAAAGCGCCCTTCGACTGGACCAGCCAGCCCACCTGGCCAATCCGGCGCCCTTTTTGCTGCAAACGTGTATGCTGAGAATACCTGAACTGAATTTGAATTACCATATGACGTCGGCCTTTTTCTAGCTTTAATGTCCTATTGGCAACGGAGACTACACAGACTCACGGTGTCTACCGAGCGCTCAAACACACGATTTGGTGCATCAGTTACCCCCACATCTCCTCAACCCCCTTTCCTATCTATCTTTATCCCTCTCTCTATATAGCCCATATGTCTCACACACACAGACACACACACAAATCCAGAACGCACACAATCGCTCACACCCGAAAGAGAATGCGACAGCTACCGTAACCCATAGAGAAAGAAAGAAAAGAAGGACGTATGAAAGAATATTTAAAAAGTAGCTTTCCTTACATTGAAGTCTGCCAGCAAACCAAATTGCGGGTTAAATGGCGATGGGAGATTAGTCTACATGGGGATGCACAGCACCACATCACACCAAACGGGCTGTATTGGAGTGAATTCAGTGAAATACTTACGCATTTTCTCGAATAAAAGAAATTGAGGTTGATCGAATGAAAAAGCAGCAGGGCCCTGGTCCCCGTTTTCAAGATTTGCAGTACGACCGAGGCACAAATCTCCATGTGAAAGGGATTAGAGGCTGCTGCAGTCCGCGTCTTTTCTCGATCACAAGTCAAAATGTTCGCCAGCGAAAAATGCCAAACATTCAGAAAGAGTTGCGTGGATCTGCGGTGCGGCTACCATTCCCTCGGATGCAACGAGCGCCAATGAGCGAGCGGGGGAAAAACGCTCAAGAGGACCAGCAGTAGCCCCCTGGACTTGAAGGTATTCCTCTGGACTTGAGAGGAGGAAATCCTGCAGAGTTTTAGATGGTCAAGTCCGAATAGGCCCCCTCTTCCTCTCCAGACGAGTCACAGTCCAAAACTGACTCCCACCGGTGGTTTCCTCTTTGAAAATCGCCAAACCAAATTCGACCAAAAGAGAGGGGGGGGGAGAAAGGGGGGAAACGCACAAAAGAGAGAGAGAGAGAGAGAGAGAGAGAGAGAGAAAAGAAAAAAGTGGACTGATTCTTACAGATATGCCTGTTTGGCTGTGAATTTTTAATAAAGATGAACAAAACCAGTGGAAACACCTGACAGTTAACAATTACCCATTTAAAGCGTTGCTGATAAGGTCAGCGCAGAACGAACGGGGTGCAGAACCGTCCTACAAAAAAAAAAGAAAAAAGAAAAAAGAAAACCTGAGGACGCCTATTGGATAAAATTAAGGATATCCGTCCCACCGCGACCATCACAGGCGTCGCATCAGGACAAATGGGTTGTCATAGGCTCCTCTAAGAGCATATGGCATACAGTATTCTCTATTAAGTCAAATGGGAAGATTCTACAGGGTGCTATTCCCCCCTCCCCACATACACACACACAGCAACCCGGCGCATTGATTACATAAGCGCAGCTATTAGTAATAATTCCGCTTGTCAGGGAGCATGTGTCCGATCCGGGTGGTGAGACAGCACCAACATCCTCCGTGTGTTGCAAATAAAGCGCCTTTTTTTTTTTCTTGCCCACCGTCTCCTAATGGTCCCCCCGCTCGCTGCAGTCCATGACTGGAATAGTGAGCACGTTGAGTTCACGGTCTCCAGGCACAGATCTGGCTCGCGCGCGTGCGTGTGAGCGAATCACGTGTGTGCGCGTGTAGCTAGGCTACTAAGTGTATGCAGGTGCGGGCACGTGTGGGCGAGAGCGTGTTCCCAAAAATCGCCTAGGGACCACTTTAACTTTGACCACTTTGCCTGCGCGTCCATCTGCCCATTTAAATCACACAGCGGTCGTTAATTATCAGGGATCAATAGCATTAACGCAAGCCCAGGTCTAATGTCTCCGTGTACGTGTGTGTGTTTGTGTGTCTCTGCGTGTGTGTGTGTGTGTGTGTGTGTGCGCGTCGGTACGCGCACGTGTGATTCAGTTGTTGATGAGGTAGCCTATGGTTGCCACCTACAGGCGTTATGCTCTATTCAGTCATCCAAAACGGTCTGCATCCACAAATAAACCCACATTCAACCGTTCAACATGTGCACATCCTACCAGCTTTCTTCCACATAAAAAGTGCAGAAAGAATCTGAATTGACCACCATGTTAAAGTCAGTACACATATCTACACACACACATATATATCTTTTCATCATTCCCATCAATGTCATCTTCTTACTGATTTACTGAGTCCTAACTGCCAATAGTGATAAGATGAAATATAGGCTAGGATAGTAGGCAAGGAGCTTTAGTGACTTTCAGACCTACAGACAGACAGAAGTGAGTGTGGTTTCATTTGATCTGAGATGAACTGCCTGTCTCATTAGATGACATAATGAACCACAAGTCAGCTACCTGACAGAGCGGCTCCTGGTCACTGAAGCCAGGCTGTTTTATGAGATTGAGAAAGACAGGGAGAGAGAGAGAGAGAGAGGGAGAAAGAACAAAGATGAATATAAATTAGTCATAATGGTATTGTATTACATGTTGTTTTGATCACACAACAAATCGAATGAGAGCTGTGAGAGAATCTATGTTTAAAGTAAATAGTGACAGCTTATCTACAGAGAGGTGGTGGTGGTGGTTGCGGGGGAAAAACATGGATGCATTTTTAAAGAAACACAAAACAGTGACACTTTCATAAAGCATAACTGAACGGCTTGATGGGTATGAAAATGAGGTGAATTGTGTGCTACGGTCTTCACTGTCAGCACATCAAAAGAGTAACTAAAAGGGATTTTGGACTGGTATTTTAGGCATTGCTCTCAACTGCTATTATACAAGTCACAGTTGCACTCTATGAGTTCAGCTTCCTTATTGATAAATACTCAGTTCTTTATTGATTAATCAAACCACTTGTCCAGTTCAAACCTGAACATAATGATTTCGATTCTTGAAAATATTTTTAAAAAATCCAGTCAGAGCAGGTGAACTGCTTGCATTTCTGCAATATCGTCATTAAGGTTCTGTGATGGTGTGTTAGCGCTTGTGAAGAAAAATAAACTGTTAGATGAACCAAGAAATTAGACACATTAAAAGTTTGAGCTGATAATGGTGCTATAATCAGATTGGGGTATTGGACATTTCTGCACCAGAGTATATATATATATATATATATATACTTTTGCACTGTCCACTTCCTGCTGTGACAAAACAAATTTCCCACGTGTGGGACTAATAAAGGTTATCTTACTTACTTATATGGCGATCCATCCAACAGCTGCTGATGCAGTCCATCCTGCACTGTAACACTGCGTGCTGCTACAGGAAAAGACAGTGAATCACCAAAGTCAGATCAATCTATCATCTTTGGAACCTCAATATCTGTAAAATATTCATGACAGTCCATTAAATGTTAAGATGTTTCAGTCTAAATGTTGGACTAACCAGCATAACCAGCATATTTTTTTTACTTCTACAGTCTATGCCAGTGATAACCGAGTCATTTCATAACACTGGATCATAGTACCCAGCACCTTATTCATACATCTTGTTGGATCCATGATTTTTATAACCTTTGGAATTTTGTAATTTAGCTAATTTGTCATGTACTAGTTGTGTTAGCTAAATCATACTACATCTTTTATTTCTTATGTGACTGAAAAGGGCTGGAAACAATTATCTAGCAGCCATCAGTGTACACGGTAACCATGAATGAATGTGTCAGACATAATTAGCCACAGTAAGTCTTAATTTAGAAAACAATTTAAAATTACTGGTTCCATATGCGCTATTTTTGAATCTGTTAACATCTATCTGACTTTAGTCGGTGAACCAGAAACATTTTCAGCACTCTCATAAAACATTTTAGTTTCCACATCTGTGAAAGTCAGAACTTGCCTCTTCATGCATAACTAAAACGGTAGCTTGTTAGAACACATGCCAATTTCACTTTGATTAAACATAATCCTGTTCTGAGGAGCTAAATTAGTGGGACTCTTACCTTAGTTCATTTTCATAGCCTCATGTAAAGTCAGATCCAGGTGCACAAAACTGGACCTTTTATTTTCGCATTACATATACTGAGCCACAATTGCGACTTACTTTAGTATAATTCTCCTACACAGCACTGCAGTAATACCAAACTGGCAACAATCATAAAACTCAGAGACATTTCAGTCTTCTAACTAAAGATGCATTCAGAAATATTTTCTGTTATCAGCATTTTGTTCACGCTTTGATGAAATATGAATTTTAATTCCTTGAGCTCTCTTGAGCAGAAAAAATGAAAAATAAAGGTGGAGGGAACTGGGGTGGGGAGGTGGGGTGCACAACCTTTGTTGCTAAAAACAAAACCTCAGCAGATCTGTACAATCAAATCAATGTCAACCACATGCTGCCTTAACTATGTACTCCCTCATTAGAATGTTTTTCATACAAGGACAATATAAATATACTGTATGTCTTATTTAAATCTGAACAACAGCAATACTTAGTGTCAGTGCCAAAGACTTTCAGCCCACAAATGGCTTCTGGGTGGTAAATCAACATACTGCGTTAGAAGCCTATTTGACAGTTTGACAGCTTCTCTTACTTCTATTTTCCATGCAAAAGGCATGGTTGGAGACTTCTGAGACCAGGTGTATATGCCTTTATATTTTTCTGAAGGATTTAAAGAAATGTAAATCTGTCATCCTTCTTTTAGCCTTTTTTCAGACAAACTAATCAGCCTAAAACAGCTGGGATACTATATGTCAGTACATGTAATTTGAGCGTTCTATAATCTGTAGCTTTCAAAATGTAACATATTCATTCCAAAAGGGCTCTTACTTACACAATATCACAATAGGTATCATTTTTCTGGCATTTGAAACAGTATTAACGTAAAGTACAACCCTGTCTCTCATATAAATATAACTTCTTTGCAGCTAATTATCTAATTATTTCTATGAAAATAATTATCAAACTTTCCATAATTATGTATTGGACACTTTGATAATTGCAGCCATATGAAAAACGAAGTCTTTATGCAACTCTCTGCAGTTCTATGAAAAACACACCATAGCTGCTCCCGTAAGAGTTCAGAGGGTAAGTACAACCGAGTGCTGCTAATCAAATGCTCTTGATTAAGTGATCATCAGCTAGTGTGATCGCCACTAAAAAAGCAGAAGTTTTGGCAGTTTGCTGGTCTGGAGCATTCGGGTATATGTTAATACAGTGCCATAATCTTTCCAGGCAGGAATTAACGATCCAGCAAATTCAAACCAAGGTCGGACCGTCAGTGCTCGGAGAAGCTGCAAAAAACCCAAAAGCTACAAGTCACACTTTATAAGCCTCAGTTAGCATGTTAAATGTCATGACAGTCCAGTTGGAAAAAAAGAAGCTCTCATCTGCCTCTCACCTTATGGCAGCTAACAACCCTGATTTCAGAAAGAAGAAAATAGATGAAGTATGATTTGTTTCTCTCTGAAGAGAAAATGGCAGCACAGTGTAGGATTGTAATGTTGCATCAGAATAAAACACAAGACTTCTGGAGCAATGTCATTTAGACCGATGAGATCAAAGTGGAGATGTTTGGTCATAATGCATAGGGTCACATCTGATGAAAATCAAAGTTTATCAGCAAAAATAGCACCTGTCAACCATGGTGGTGGAGAGGTAATGCTTTGGGATGATTTTCAGTCTTCCATGAATCCCTCTGTATTCCAAAGTATTCAAATATGAAGCCACGGATCTGACAGCTGAAGCTTGGTCAAAAATGTGCCATGCAGCAGGACAACAATCAAGCACAGCAGCAAATCAGTACTAAAAATAAAAGAATATAGTTGTTGCAATAGCACCAGTCAAAGTCCAATCCTCAACCCAGTTGACAGGCTATGGCAGAACCTTAAGAGAACTGTGTATGAATGAATGCATAGAAATCTAAATGGACTGAATCAAAATTGTAAAGAAGACGACTCCAAAATTCCTCCACACTGATGTGAGAGACTAATAAATCATACAGAAAATGATTGCTTAAAATGATTGGTGCTAAAGGTGGTTCTAAAAGCTTTTGAATAAATAGGCATTGCACAGAGTCCCATTAAATACTTACATTCAGGTATTTGACAAGTTGTAATGTGCAGTTTCTTTCAACTAAAATATCTGATTATACAGTATATCTTCCTTCGGTGCCTTTTTATGGACCTTTTTAGTCAGTCACAGCACTTGGTTAAAGTCATGGAAAGCTCTTGTCTAACACAGAAAAAGATGTGTGACACATATTTTAAATGTGGAGCTTCATCCAGTAATAAATAAATAAAAATTGCTTCTGAAGGTAATCCTGACAGCCCTTTTGCTACAAACACATAATTGAGAGAACAATTTAGTTGAATGAAATTTCCGAGTTTCTGCTTGAGATATGATGAAACGATAAAGGACAGTAAGAATCTAAATGTGCTTCGTAGAGCTTCACAGAGACTTTTTCTTTCTTTCTTTTTTGGGGGAAGAGAAAGAGGATACTGCTCACTGGCTTATTTAGAGATACTGGCTTTAAAGTCTGTCAGACAAATTGAAGGACACAGATGGGAAAAGCTATGTGAAAGTGTTTAACAAATTATGGGCAGAGATGGCTTTAGTTGATTCTTTTTATCCCTCATTTTGGTCCATAGCCACTTATCTGTCAAAACAAGTTTGGCCTCTATATTTCTTTCCCTCTGTGAGACATCTCTTTTTTTCCCTCATCTTCCTTCCTTTCTATCTTTTCCCATCAGTCTATTGGGATGTTGGCTCGGCTGCTGTGGTAGCACAAGTCCCAGACTGCTTTCTGGGACAAACTTCAAGAAGCTGGGCTGGAAGAAAAAAACACGGAAGGGGAAATATGGTGAGAGAAAGAGAAAGAAAGAGAGAGAGGATCCTCTAGCTCTACGGAGCCTCTTCATTTATTCAAATGGCCGCTGTCCCTCTGCACTTGTTCTCTCTGCTTGGTTTGAATATTAAAATGGCCGCCCCCAAAGAGACAGATATCCACAAGATGAAGCCCACGCAGAGAGCAAAGGCTGAGTGTGCTTGACTTTTTTGCATCTCTGCCATAGCAGTTGATGAACAGGAGACTATCTTTGCAACTAAATGCATGACTTTGAAGAGTGACAAATTCTTGTCACGTATAGACTAAATTCTATTAAAGACAGGCTCAGGGACTGCCTTATTAGCATCAAGTAGAGCATGCTACCTGTATCCCAACAGACAGGAAAAGCCCTCTCTGCTCATTCGTGCAAACTGAAGTCCCTGGTATTTTCTTTGAGGGGTTGACCTGGTCAGAATAGTCTGGTGGGACTTTGTGACATGAACAGGAAAGTCTAAAGATTCTCCTCACACTCAGTGTTGACAGCACAATAACTTTATTTCACTTTAATTTTAGCCAAGGTTGCTAACAAATATAAGATCAAGTTATGTCAGATAAAAAGCCCCAAACTGAAAAAAACAGCTTGCTGCTCTCCATAAATGCCAGGTCTGGTGCCCAACAACTACAGGTTCACATTAAAGGATCTCAAGGCTGTTTTGACACAATGGAGGTGGTGCTGTGCACACTTGCAAATGATCTGAACAGGGAGTAGTAAGAACCTTTGTAGTGGTCCCCAGGCGTACAAGGAGACTGACACAAAGAATCAGCCATGTTTCAGTGAGGTATCTGCCTTTTGGGGTGTCGTAGAGCTTTCTGATTACACCACACATCTGAATATGTTGTGAAAAACACCATCACATGATAAAGAATGAAGTGACCATCTGACCATCCATCCATCCATCCATCCATCCAGGGTTATATTGTGGTGTCCAAATCTCTGGTTGTGAGCTATAGGCAACCACTCACATTCACATCTACACCTGGGGGCAATTTAGAATCACTATTTCAACTAACACATCTTTAGACTGTGGGAGGAAACAGGAGCAGCTGGTGAAAACCCACACACCTACTGTGGCACTCAGTTAATAGCCAATCACCTTAGGGATGGCAGCGATGCTAGCTCATATCTTTTAAAAAGAAAAGAAAGTCATTGACTCAAGTCTTGCATACTAATTCTTAAGGAAATTACAACAAAATGTATTAGTTTAAAAAATGCACAAGTATTCATTATACTAATATTATGGCCCTTATCGATGTGATGAGCATTTTCTCAGTGCAGTGAGCAATTTTTTTTTTTTCTGTCAAAAAGTCAAAAAGAGTAATTTCCTGTAGAACAATTTGGGGATACATGTCACTAGGCTAGTCTGTAATTTTAGTGTTTACCAGGAACAAATGTCAGGTATTTTATTTAAAAGCAAATAAACTAAGGGAGGTATTACAATAAGCCTGAAAATAAGGGTAAAAAGGAAAAACTCTGAGACTTGCTGTCTCATGACATCAACCAGTTTTAAGTCGTTTCCTAATAAATCCTTTACATTGTTGTTTCCATCATATTTTCAGAAATCTGCATAGTTTGTGACTTTGTAGTGCCTCAAAATCTCTTGGCACAGCAAACATGACCCATGGTGGCAGCCTCCTGGAGGCCAGATGTTAAAAGTGTGTCACCTGCAGTGTTGCTTTTTTGGATACTAGCACCAATCAAGATGCACAACACTGTGTGAGGGAGGAACAAGGCATACGAATGCTAAGTAACCACCTCGTCGTCTTAAAAGCTGCAAACCTGCAAAAGTGGTAAAAAAAAATGTCAAAAACACAAACAAGGTCAATTACAAATATTTGACCAAACAGTAGTTTAAAAATGATTTAAGTACCATTACTTCTTTGTGGTGGGGTTAATGGTTTAATTCAACTTTTTCCACTCCCGCAAAGTCGCAGTTGAAAGTTTGAATTTTCTTTAGAACCTAGACTAATAATTGTTCTAATAATTGTTCCTGAGTAGCTCCAGGAACTTTGCGGAAACGGCAAATATCCTCTGTAATTGTTTTATAGCTTTTTTGTGGCAATATATAAATTTCCATGAATTTTAACACTAAATTATTAAGAACAATATTATTCATAAATAAATTACAAATTTAAATGTACTTAATAAATATTAATGTAAATTCAGCTAAATATTCCATATAAAATATAATATGTATACATTTTTTAGCACTGTAGAGAGAACACAAAGCAAACATGGAGGAAAATGTGATACTCCTGCACTCAAGGCGGGAAGTTTCAAAGTAGCCAATCCGAGAACATTATTCATCTTTCCTTCTTGGATCTCCAGCAGATGCAGTCCAGCATTCTTTGCTGTTTACAAACTGTGTAGCTATCTCACCTAGCCTTCTTTGTTTTTCATTTTGTTATCTTTTGCTGTTTAATTTTTGCTGCGAATTTCAGGGGTCAACTTTATACGTATGTGATAATTACTTTTGAGGAAATTGTAACACAACAAAAATGTGTCCTTTGGATGAACAGAAACAGCCAGTGTGATCCTGAGGAACACGCAGACTTACTTTTGTTTTACTCTCTGGTTTTAGTATAATATTACCTGTATTATAAATGCAGTGGTTAAGGTTGTTAAGACTGGTGTCCAGCGGTGAGCCTTGCCTTTCTTCTTTGACTTTTTTTGTCATGCGACTCAGTAAAAACTCCCCAGAAATAAAACCTCCAAGGCATTCTGCTTTATTTATTTCATTTTATTTTGTTAGTATTCAGTGATCACAGTGAGCAGTGTAGGAGGATGAACCTTAATGGACCATTACAGCAGTTCCAGATAATTAAAGTGGCATTTCTGTGCATGCATATTACACTAAAGCCCCTTTGTGGAAGGAGAATAAAAAAAATCAGCTGGTGAAATGAGTGTGCAGACTGTAAATGTAAATGAACTCTAAAGTGAATAGAAAGCTGCCAGCGTCAGCAGCTCCTGGGGGCAACAAAGGTACATCCAGTTTTAATATAAGGTCAAGCAATCTTGAGGAAACCAATGTCAAAATTAGGTTGATTCAAGTTAGTGCCCAGTCAATAAAGACAATGGTTATTGTATCTAGTATGCAAGTGAAATACTCTAAGTTTAAAAAAAAAAATGAGTTCTGCTTTTTTATGGTTCATAAAGGCTCCAATATTATCAGTATGTAGGTCAGACAGAATAGCCTGTTCACATTTTATTTATAATTTTTTTTCCCATGAAAATGGGACATGGTATGTATAATGGTCATTTTGACCTTTGGATGCTGGGCCACAAAACCCCCAATTTTTTTAAATTAGATCCTTTGGTGTTGAGTGTTTTTTAATTCGATTAAAAAATTTAAAGAAAAGCTGAATAAAAAACAAGGTTTAAAATAAAATACGGTGCCATCAGATTTGAGTTTGTCATTTCTTTCTAAGACACCTTAGCACTTAAATGCATAAATATCTGAAGCCACAGGTCTTTCAAAGTGTGTTATAAGAAGCAACAGGTCAATCATAAAAGTGAGTTTTGTGACACATGTTGCAAGAGAGCATAAGAGAAGAAAAAGGTAAGGATAAAAAATATATATATTAGCTCTTCTCATAGGTTGCAAGCAAGTTTATATTAAGAACTGAGAGGGGAAAAAAAGTAATGTGTTGGCATGTAGTCAAAAATGGTACGTGCCCACATCATTGCTGAACAGCGCTGTCCAACAGTCCTTGTTTCTCCAGAATACATTATTGTGATTAATTACACCAGGTCCCCATTGAATTTGAATGACCTCCAAAAGAGTGCACAAAGTCCTGGTCATGTGACTTCCTGTACGGTGCCCAGATTTCTATAAAGAATGATAAGGAGCCTTATTAGCATAAATGTGAAGACAGAGAAAGGCTTCTAAAACTGGCCAAGGTGTTATATCTTTTATCTGGCAACTTTCAACAGTTTTACCACCTCACACGGAGATACAGCTCGGAAAAAAAGACAACAAAATCATCCAAAAAAAGAAAAATGCTGAACACATGAGGAGGGTGATTAATGCAAATGCTTTACGCGTTGCACAGGAAGGCATAAAGATGGTGGTTAAGGGAAATTTAGTGTGCTCTTCTTTTTTGCCATAAACATCATACCATGCCACAATAAAGCAAACCAGTGCCTTGTGAATAATGACGCTCTCCTGCATATGCAGCCCATGAAGCAATGAGAAATCAAAATACCGGCTCATGCATGTTGTCATATGTGATGTGCAGGTTTGCAGTCCTATGCATAAAACATCTCTATACTGAGAAATGCTCTCAAGAGTTAAAATCATTAGGAGTGAAACAGAATTGCGGATGAATAATGGATTTTATGATTTGATAACCTTCAGATGGAAGTTATAATATTTTAATGTGATGGGTTTGCTTTAGATTCAAGAGTTAGAAAATTCTATTCACCAAAGTATAGGAAAATTGTTCACCCTCTGATGATCAGGAAATCGCAGATGTTTTTAGTTATCAGTGTAGATGGAACTGCAGGTTGATATACTGGTTGTCTTACTGCTGTAGCAGTTCAATGCTTCTCTTAATCAGAACGGACAGTGGGTGCTGTGAAGGACTGAAGCAGTGACCTTCCATTTGTGCGATTGCTTCTTGCAAGCCCTTGCAAGTCTTCTGCATCATTGATCTCTCTGTACTGAATTTTATATCTTAGCAAAAATGTCTCTGAATAAAAAAAAAATTGTATTGAATAATCAATGCCTAGAGGGCATGGATATATGGAACTCATGAGCATTCTTTAACTGTTTTAACAATAAAAATTTCACCTTAAAAAGGCCTTTTTTGTGACTTTTTCTATCCTGAAATCCTATCAAACCGCTGCCGGATGACAGATATGATCAGGTGGTTGTATTAATCACTACACAGGATCTTGTGTTACAGTCTTTTGTGGCATAATCCAGACTGAGCACCCACACAGTAGCCCTATTCAGATGTCAAAGCAGAAGGCTATACTCACCTTCAAATGGTGACTGAGGCATAAATCTATGTGACAATTAGACAGGCGACACAATTCATTATGTAACAAACTAATCTAGCTGCTCTTTCCAGCAGCCAACTCATTTAATTAATAAAAGTTACGTCTCCTTGGTTATCAGATATACATTCTTGTTTTGGTTTTTTTTGCAGATCTTATGTTACTACTGTGCCCAATTCATCACTAATAACGATTCCTTCTAAATCAGTATTTTTCTCTGTCCTCAGATACGCGAGGTTTACGGAATGACTAAAGACCACCTGGAGGCCTCTTCACCAATCGATACCAACCTCATGGTTGACGTTATCTCCTAAGGAGGGGAGTTGAGATTGATTGTTGTTAAGCACTTTGCAGGATGGAAAGAGGATGAGGACGGATCATAAAACGCCCACGCACACCTACCCATCCCTTTTCAGCCGCAACAGAGTGCAGCCAATCGATAGAAGCAGGATCAGCAAAAACAAATAAATAAATAATATTAAAGGAGTAAATATGTGAATAAACAGGGGGGCAGCAGTTAAGAAAACAAGAAATTGTATCACAAATTACTCGAATCTATGACAGTAAAATGCTAAAATCTTATGTTTTTTATATTCCTTCCAAGCCAAATAAATAAACATAAAAAATTTGTTATTAATGAGGTCAGGTGAATTTTAATTGATCCCTGTAAGACTGATTTTGCATTTTTATGAGTATTATGTAACCAGGGGAGTCTGCGTTGTGCGAGACAAAGAGACTAGAACCACAGATGTCTTTAGAGCTAACCTCTGTGTATTCCTGACATGAGAGAAAGGGAAAGGCAGATCTTCAAATTAAATAACCACGACCCTCCAGCTTCGAATTAATAAAGCAAATTTGGGGGATTAGTTTAACTCACTCAGGAGGTAACAAAAATATGCACAATGGATTATTAGAAAGCATGGGAAGGAATTATGACATCACATTATGGGTAGGAGGTAAAATGGGTACACACATGAATTGGGAGGACTTAATCAGTCCGGTTACTGCTGTGTACTGACAGATTTTGAGTATATAAAAGTATATTTTAGCGAGAGCAGAGCGCTTTACATTTTCAGAGCTTTTATAGCAGCCTTTCAAGCCTCGGTTGTTATTATGTGACTGAAATGACTCTCATTGGTAAATAAGGTGTTTTTTTATAGGCACATGGAGCTTTACTGGAATACCTGAAGAATTAACCAAGAGTCAACATTACATAACTGCACCACCTGACAGTCCTCATTCACGTCACAGCACATTACTCCCGCTGTTCCCGCTTCTAGCAGATATAATCAGCACAGATATCTTAAAATCAGCAGCACATAAACCTGGGGAAACTGTTGAGTACGTTAAAGCTTTAGAAGTCTCTTCACGGCCACGCTGGAGGTCTCAGTTCAGTATTTACATGTTGTCTTGGAAGGGAGACGTCTCTTTTCACTCAGTCGTAGTCAAACGTGTGTTTTACTCATTTGACAACACTGATTTTAAAAAACCATTGATATCCATTATTCATTAAATTGCACTAGTCATTCGATACTGGCAATAAATAAATAAACAGGTGACTACAGTTTTTATTTCTTTTTTTTTTTTTATTGCACTGCTTCACTTATAGTTTGTCTGCACTTGGACACGGCCTACCATGATGTTGGTAGCTCCTCGATTAGCCCTGTGTGTGCTGTTGACTTGGTGCTATTTTGGTTTTAGTGCCTTCTGTTGATGACACACAGTCTCAGTGCAACGGTGTCTCTTTTGCTTGTGGATTAATAAACCCACAGATTTGGCAGTGTTTAATAATTTGAGGACATGAGATTCCCCTCAAACCACCTGTGCTATAAATACAGTGACATTGCTGTCATGGTTGCTATGATTCATATGTTCTCGAGGGGTACAAACCATTTGCGATAGAGAGAGAGAGAGAGAGAAAAAAATGACCACCCCCAAAAAACCTCAATGATACATAATGCAGCAAAAAGTATGATTTTGTTATACTGCACTAAATAGAACACCATGAAATTGTTTAATTTGCTCCAGATGGCAACAAATGATTCATTCCTCAGTCATTTTCCACAAGACAGTATGGAGGATATATACAAAGGAAAGATGTTCCCCTTTATCGCCCAGTTTGTTCTCAGACTGAAGCAACACAAGGCATTGGATAAAAAGTAAATCAACAACAAATACACACAACATAGTACAGGAGCAAAGACCCATGATTGTTTTCTTTTTGCACGTTAGCAATGACTGGATTTGGTTATAAAGCACAACATAAAAATACTGCAGCTGTTTTAGATTCAAATAAGTATTTTTTCTCTGTTCTCACTAAATGAACTCTTTAGTTCAGTAAGGCCACGAGAAGCACAGGCACGGCAATTAAACACTCGAAGTAGAATGATTTGCAAGTCACTTAACAATCTGCAGTTTTCAGGAAAAGGAAAAGTGAAGCAAACCTGTCTGTGACAGGTGGGCAATCACAAAGACTCCAAAAAAATAATAATTGTGAAAGCACTGTGCATCTCACGGCTTCTTAAAAGAGTGAGATCATTACAGCTGCCAGCTGCACAAAAATATTTAAAATTAAGTGAGATGGGAAGACTGATTCACAACATGTCTGCCTCACAAAAGTCTGACAGTCTCAATGGTGAGGAGGACATTAAGTTAAAGTAGCTCAAAAGTATCAAATTAAAGTCTGGCATCTTTAAAACTTTGAGCAAAAGATCAAAAAAGAATAATTTGACAGTCATTGGCTTAAACTCAGGTGAAATACACAGAATCAGGCAAAGATTAGGAAACACACTTTAAAAGATGCTTTCATGACCTATTACAGTCAAAACCCAGGATCCCACAGTGAGCCACTATTTTTAGCTTTTTCAAACTTATTTTTTATTTTGATGCCGGAAGCAACATTTTAATATGCTAATACATGTTTTTCCCACTTAATGGCACCAGCTCTTTGATACCGATGCATCCACTTGCAATTAGAATGGCAGGGGCTAAGATTAGAGTCACAGAATAAGAGTAAAAATGGAGCCGAGTGTGCCCTACATCTGTCTGAATTTGTTCACAAGGCTGGTCAGGATAAGGACAACGCTGGGATCCACCAGCCAGAGAGCGCTCACTGGTAATGGTGTAGGTGTAAATGGAGTCATGCTCTGTTGAAAGAGTAAGGCTTGTGTGTTCGTTCGCCTCATCCATCATATTTGAGGGTGTGCGTGTCTTGTCTATGTGGGCAAGGAGAGACGGAGGATGCTCTCCAGCCGGGCCCAGGAGATGGGCTGAAGGGAGGATGACAGATGACGGATGAGGTGCCGTCATGGTTTCCTAAGAGCTCAGTAAGACCTGTCTTCTGGCGGCACGTCTAAATTATTACCTCAGCTTCTCTGCCGTTTGTAGCGTTCAGCCCTGGTCTTGTGTTATTCAAGCAAAGCTGCAGACCTTTAGGTTTTCTAGGCTTGAGAGCTTTCTTTCTCCTTTTTTTATTAACATTTACCTACAGGGAACAACACTCCTCTGAATGGCTCTTGCTCTTTAACAAAATCTGTCAATTTCTATTTTCTGTGATGTTAGTTGCACATTTGAAGGTTTATCTAAAGTGATGAGTTAATACGAAGCATTAAAGGCAGTGCTTTTTTGTTGTTGTTTGTACACAGGTTCAGTGAAAATTCGGATGCCCAAGTCATCTATTTTTCCATTTCTGCTCTGGTGCCAATGATAAGCATATATATTTCAAGATATTTTACCATCACTTGCCAAGATGCATTGCGATATGGATTCAGCAGATGAAGAAGTGGTATGTAAAGCAAATGTTCGTGCTCTTTGAAGAGCTGGTCTCAAGCCAACGTCACTATTATAGAATGCTTGACACAAACAAGCTTTAATGATGAATCCTCCTGCACACTCATTAATTCAAGAGTTTACTGAAAAAAAATCTAAGTGAAATAAATAAAAACATGCATGGAGTGTTATCTGCTGCTTGAAGGCAGACTCTCTTGCCGGGAGCTTGG
The DNA here is from genome assembly GCF_057382185.1 of Mchenga conophoros. Taxonomy (NCBI): domain Eukaryota; kingdom Metazoa; phylum Chordata; class Actinopteri; order Cichliformes; family Cichlidae; genus Mchenga; species Mchenga conophoros. Next base: position 32,970,477 of record NC_140526.1, read on the forward strand.
ATAGCGAAGGGCCCCGATCCGTCGAACGTGCGACTGTGGCCCTAGACAGTACAACTGGCAAGGACGCTCACAGAAATGTGAGCTAGACGCACGTATCTGCCAGACACTGTGTGCCGGTGCTGAGTAGGAGCTTCAGCGTGCCAAGTTGATATGGGAGAAAATAGAGCGCACAATGCTGTCCAAAATACAACAAAGTGGGCCTCTCTTTTTGCTGAGAAATTACACAAATGTAAACTGTCAAAAAGATTTGCATATATTTGCAAACTAAATGGCGACAACAAGTCATTGTTATAGCAAGTGCGGCTTTGCTGCGAGCCCATGGCACATCTGCGGTATCACAGTCGCCAAGAAATTTCAAAACAAATTGCGGAAATGCAGATTTCAGCCAGGATCTGTTTTAACTGGGCACGTGGAAGCTTTGTGTAAGTGAGGCGTGTTTCCAGAGGTGCTTTGTACATATTCAGCACAGTGTTCAAGATGATATGATTCTTTCACTACACAATGAAATATTTAGAAAGAGGATGAAGAGAATGGCCGCAAATCTGTGAAAACTTGAAGTGTAAGAAAATAAAGCCTCTGCTTTCTTTCATTAAAGGTGTAAATGATGTCCTACACCTCTGCGCTCTTTCATACGAAATATCTGCTCTCACTGGCTGTCTTTTACATGGTGACTTTATTTTCTTTAATTACCCAGGCTGATCTGAAAAAGGTTAAATAGTACATAACACTGAACAATCTCTGCAGTCTTACACGGGTTTTGTGCGTGTCTGTCCCGAAACCATGGATTTTCCTCCACCCATTTATATCCTACCTTTGAAACTCTGAGAGAGGTTTTACACTTGCGTGTCGTGGGACGTTTTCGCACATTTTCATGAAACCTTCATTATAAAGTTTACTTTCGCCAACTGTGTGAAAATGACCAACTTTACAGTAGGCTCGGTACAAAAAAAATATTGCTGCCATATTTTCATATCATAACAATTGTAGGAGGATGATTGTTTGTTTTGTTTTTCCTTTAATATAAACACTTTATTGAGAAATATTTATCATTATGGGCACATCTGCTTTGACAGCTAAGTTTCCTTTTTCAGTTTTCAGGTGGACTAAAAGATATTTGAAGCTCACTGTTTTTTTGGGTTTTTTAAAAAATACATTTAACCCTAAAGGTTATATTAGTAATAAACACCCCAGTTAATATAGTTGTTAAAGATAAGTCATGAAGGAACGGCTGTAACGGCTAAAACGTGCTAATATACTCTATATGGACAAAAGTGCTGAGGCACATACAGATGTGACCGAGGGCTGACAAGCCATGCAATGTGTTAACTTTGGAGTGATCGCAGGGAGGAGACAACCCCACCTAACTCCACCCACTCCTGCTGCAAATGGTGTGCATGATTCTGTTTGAACAAATCTACTGACAACAAAAGCCACTCAGTGCAAATGAAGAGCGAATATATATCCTTCTGAGAGTGGGAAAAAAGAACCAAGAAGAAGAGAAGGGGGGAAAAGCCAATCAAGAGTGGTGCAGATAACTAAATGCTGCTTGTCTAGCTTTAACTGTGTGAGAGAAACACTTGAATAATGCAATTACTACTAGCAACACATGATTTCCTTTGTTTACTTTGACATTTAACATTAATTAACTTAGCTAGCAGAGCAACCTAGTGTGTCCAGCCTTGCTGGCCGAGACCTGACCTAGATGAATGTGCAGTTTGGGGGGTTTTTTTGGTGTCAAATTATTTATAAAATAATGATGATGAATACTAGTTGGAAGAGCTTTCTGTGAATTTTTGTCTAGAGCTCCAACAGACACTGGAGCCACCACTGCCTACAGAAGCTCCTCAGCCATAGAAACCTATGCCATGAAGTTCCCAGGGCACACTTTTTATGCTGATGTTAATGCCAAAGGAGCTTTGGAACCTGTTGGTAAACCCAGTTTGTAACTTTACATTGTCTGGCACTTTGTGGCCGAGACAGGACTTTGCCATAATACCATTTTTGTCAATGACTGTCTAATATCCAGATGGGAGGAAATTTCACAAACTTACTTATTGCAAAAGATCAGTTTATTTACTATTACCTCCACTGAATTCAGTGAGCTCTTTGAAACGACTGACTCTTTCACAAATACTTGCAAAGGCAGACTGCATGCGTAATTTAGTTTATGTAAGGATAAAACATAACTAGAATTTCAGTCACAGATGTCTTGGAAGATGTGCTAGCATACTTAACAGGACAGGAGGCCATAATATTGCCAGATAACTGCTTTGAAAATACTTTGAAAAGAATGTACAGACACTACAATTACAGCTGAGAGGTTCAGTTAGGTGACTCAGCTGAAGTGAGCAACTATAGCAGTCTGTATCAGCGCCCTGGTGTCACTCAGAGCAACCAAACCCATCCCACAGTGTATAGCCCCCAATCCCAGAGGAGGCTATGCAATAAAGAACTGAATCAGGTTTTTGTTGCAAAGCATTTGCAAACACAGGTCTTTGGGGACTTACTTGCTTTCAATCTAAAGTGCACATTTGAGGACCTGCAGTTTTGGCATTTCCACATTGGTTTCATTTGGTCAGTAGTGCCTTCTTTCACATTAACAGCAGCTATGTGATTAACAAAACATCGATCTGGCATGCAGTAACATTTGCTGTTGAGAAATCAATTGTTTAATAGATAACTATGGGGAATCACTAGCTATCATTAACATAAAACAGCCAACAACAAGGATATTAGCAACAAGGATAATACATATATTTCCCATCAAGATATTTCAGCACTTAGGTATTAATATTTTATTCCTGTCCACACTTACTGGTTTGGAAATCCCCAATGGTGCAGGTGGTGCAATGGTCCAATCATGCAGGCTGAGTGGTGTTTTTTTTCCCCAGCATAAATGGTCTAACCTCAATATGAACATTAAATTCAATACATTAAATGGCATTTGTATTAAAGTGTCTAATGCCTCTCATGTTCACTTTCATATATGAAATGATTCTTCAGGCATCTTATAAGCACACCTCTGGAGGCCGGAGACTTAAACTAGTCTGCCTCAATGTGTCTCGTGATGACACTACAGAGAAAGCAGCTTTATGGTAACAGCTCAGAGGATATCAATTTCAGCCTAGTTGAATATAAAAGGGGGCATTTTATAAAATAGAAAAAAAAAATCCACTGCAGTGCTTGTGATAATGCAAGAAATAGTTTTCTTCTATTCGTTTTTAAACTGAACTGAAATAGATTACAGCATCGTTATAAATACCATCCCATAAGCAATTAGCAACAACAAGGAACCAGCAGAGGGCAACAAAAAATCATCATCTTCCCAGTCTCCCATTTAGGGCACCTCCAGCAGCTACACTTTATAAAACGGATGCACTGGAGTCAGCCAGGAAGAAAAGAAGAAGAAAAATAAGTAAACAATGTGAGGCAGCCACATGCATATGGGACCTGCATCTGACAGTTAAGCAAGGCAAACATATTGCTGCAATATTGTGCGCAGTAGTAGAGCTGTCAGTTTGCTTAAATCTAAACGCACCAGCAGTGCACAACTGGACTGTGCTGGCTTTCACAAAAGCACAAACTTCAGAAGCAGTTGAGTTGTTTATGCTTTACAGCTGTTTGTTAGTTTCTGTTTTTTAATCTCTCTCAAAAAAAAAAAACCCTTTAATTACCACATTTCAATAAATTTGAGGGGGAATTTGGTACATTGCTGAGGCACATTGATTTAAGGCAACACTGTAAAAAAAACAAAACTGAAACTTTTTTTGTTTTAAATTAACAAATAATGGCACAAGCAATGAAGTAACTTTCTAGTTACATAGGAAATGGCAGACTATCACATTTTTTTTCGCAAAAACATGCACAATGCATATTTGTAACATTTGTTCAGGTTTTCAAAATAATTTCTGCACATACTTTTAAAATTGTAGCATTTACAATTTCAACTTAACAAGCAATAACAACAGTGTAATCTATAATTTCGACTTGGACCATGAGAAACACTTGCTAATACATTGCATACTTAAGCGTGACAACATGAATTTAACTGAAAAAGAAATTATTGGAAATACACCATGTAATATTAATGGAAAAGTGAGAATGTTTGTGGGGCTAGAGTACTCTACAAAAGTCTTGAGCCACACCTCATTTAAATTTTTTATTTTATTATTTTGCTTCCAGGTGGATTTTCCTGAGCTTTTTTTGGGTCTTGAAACAATAGTTCTTCAGGATCTTTGAAGGTCTTTCAAAAGTTTTCTTTGGACATTGGCTTGTTTTTTAGCCGAGATCTTGTACCTGACCATTTTCAGAGGAATTGTTTCTTGTTAAGCCATTTAACACTGACCTGTGAATAATTCAAGGACAAAAAGGAACCTAATTTGAGGGATGAACCAGTGTCTACACATAACAGGCAACTTAGCAAAGATTAAATTTGAAATTATATCTTAGCTCTGGCATGAATTGGTGTGGCATTTCAGCCAACATTGTTGAGGAAAAGTCAAAATGAATAGAAATATGAAAGCAGAAAAATACTATCAGACTTTGATTCACCATGCAGTACCTTCTTGAAAGTGTCTTATTGGAAAAGGTGTCATTTTTCAGCATGGTAATGATCCCAAACACGCTGCCAATGCAGTAAAAGGATACTTGGATAGAAAAAAAAAACACTGTAACACCGGGATTCCCACATGCCGCCAGGCAAGTCAGGCAACAGTTTGGGCTCCCAAGGCCAGTGGGAAGCCTCAGAAGGCTGACAAACTTCAAGCTACATCAGTGGCAATGCACATTCTGTTTAAACAAACCTAATCACAGCAATGAAAGCCCCTCAACCAAAATTTAGTTATTCATCTAAAAGAGGAAGAAAAAAAAATAAAATAAGAAAATGATTCAAAAAATGAGACAGTGGTGAGTGGCGCAAATAACAGCAATTCATTTTAATGCTAAAAGACTAAATGCTGCTAAACTATCTGGATGACAGACAGTTGAATAATGTAACTTCAACTAACATAGGATCATTTCTTTTACTTACTTTAATTCAACTTTAGTTATCTTAGCTTACAAAAGCCTACAGTGCTTAAATCTGATATCTAGGATTTGTGTGGGTTGAGCGGGTGCTACTGAAGTCAAAGTCTGGACACTGGCAGTCAGCTTGTTAGTGCTGTGTTGTTAGTATTAACACTTCATAATCAATCAGTTCTTGTCTTGTCTTGGCCAATGTTACTAAAATAATAAACATAGTATCTGGTATTTCTAGAATAATGGTTTACTTCTTGTTTTATAAGACTGCTGATGCAGTTTGTGGCGCTGTCAGAGTACTTATAACACACGGTGATGAAAATTGGTTGAAAGGGCTTCTTATCAATTTTTCTCTAGGGTCCCAACAGTCTCTAGACGCTATCAGTCATGGATTGGTCTCCCCAGAGCCTGGACCTCAATATTATTAAAGCAGCGTGGGATCATCTTGAGACAGACATCCAAAAAAGAACTTTGAATGCTAGCTGGAGAGCTATTCATGAAGACTACTTAAAGAAATGATAAGAATGCTTGCATAAGAGAGTTCAGGCTGTGTTGAGGAATAAAGGTGGTCACATCAAATATTGACTTTCAAGCTTGTTAGATTTGTACAAATGCTGTATTTCCATTAATGTTTGCACGTTTCAATAAATTGGTATAAATGTCCATTTCCCTTTTTCCTAGCAAAATATAAAGAAATGACGGGTGGCGCAACTCTTGCACAGTACTGTATACGTGACTGAGTGAAAACTAGAAAAGCATTTCTATTGAAGCAGTTCTTCTGTTAAAGCAGAGGCAGAGACTTTTAAGTCAGAGCAAATGACGCTGACAATGCCTTTGCTGACAGGATTTTTGTTTTTATTCGTCATCACTTGACCTTTACTCATCTTCAGCGTCATTGTGAAAATGATCAATCTTGACCTTTTTACACCCTTCCCATGGAACACTGACACATTCACATTCTAAACAAAAGAAGTACTGTTTAAAAAATAAATTTAAAAAAAGGTAAGCATGTCTGTGCTTTTGTATATTGCCCCATTCGTCTGCCTGCCCCTACTTACTAGTTATTTTGTTGCACAATTTTGCAGTCTGGAAATTTATCTAAGTTACTGAATAAAAACAAAACAATTAAATTGGAAAAATAAAGCCATATCACAGCATACGACAGAATTTTTCAGTATTTTTAAAAATGCTGATATAAACTCAATTTGGAGAAATCTTTGGAAATTCAGGAAAAAATATTTTATTTTTCATCGGGGATCAATTAAAAGAATTCGGAGACTGAAATGATGTGGAACCGGACCCAAGTTGATAGCTCGTTCGTTTAATGCCCCATCTCCAACAGAAAGGTTTAAACATCAGGAATTTGCAAAGAACAGATGTGCTAGTCTGCAGCTCTTCCACGACTATATACAAGGACACAGCATTTTACCTTTAAGGTTCAATGTAAGAAGTAATGTAATAATGTAAGACATCCCAATCATTTCACCAGAGAAAACAATCTCCATTCCTCAGATGTCAGATAAACCCAGTTTTGCTTTGATAATAAAATATGTGTAAAACAATGTATCATCCAACATCTACTTGGCTTGCAGCTCATTTAACCCAGATGTGGAAATAACAAGATTAGAGGCAAGCCTGCCAAATCTCCGCTGGATGTATCCAATCACATTATGTATGAAATACACTGCAGGAATACAGAATATTTCACTAGTGATAGCTGAGATGTGTGGCGGCAGCTGCATAGGCACTCTGTCTTGTGGCTGCTTCTTGAAGCAGGGATGTGCGCCAAGAAGGATCTGAGTCCCTTGCAAATCCATTCACTGGGAATGGTTGTCATCCCTCCAATCCATTCAAATTTGATTTGGCAAAAAGTAGTTTGCATGACAGAACCTTGAGCTTCAATTGGGGGAGGTGATGAGGGGGAGGCAAATGACGCACATGCCCAGGAAGCTAAATGAGTCAGGAGGAGGATTCCCAGTGTTCATACAATACACTTGGTTATTAAATTTAATCCCTCATTTTGAAATGGCAGTTTATTCAACAAGGACATAGCCAGCATTTGTTGTGTAGTGTACACTAAATACACGGAGTGGCAGAATGCAAGAAAATAATAATTAAGGTACAGTATGCAAGTATAGCTTGAATAGTAGCTGTTCTATGCAATTCTGCATTCTGCTATTCTGTACTATGCTAAAAATCAACTAATGCACTGTGATAATTTATTTTAGAAAATTCAACAGGCAAGTGGGGCCATGCTTTTCAGTACACATAGGGTATCCTTTCCTTGTCTTTCTTCACTGAACCAAGTAGCAGCATGTTAAGCAGTTACACAAAGGTGGTTATCAACCGTGGTTTCCCAATCTAGCTATGGTGACAAAGAAGCAGTGTTTGCCGTTTATGATAGCAAACATAGAAAAATCTAGATGCAGCAGAACAGCAGATTTTTACAAGCAAAGAGCAAAGCATAAAATTTGAAAACTAAGATGACTGCTTGTTGTGTAAAGTCCTTCGAATAGTAAGAAACACTATTTAAACAGCACTTTCTTCAAAGTCTATTTATTGATGGCCATGGCTCCGACTGTAATTACAGCTGTGAATGTCTTTAAATAAATGTGTTGTAAGACATTTCCACCCGCCTTCTTTCAACTGCAACCCTGGTGATAATAAACTGTCTTAGACAGAGTAAAGAACAACAAAAAAAGAACCATATTTAAAACCAGTAACTTGCTGACTTGCAAATTTCAAACCTCCCCAAATAGGTCACAAGGGGTTTTTTTTAGAATGATATTGCTATACAGCAAAACTACAGTGGAATAGCCTGAAAACTGCTTGGAGCCAGCAGAAAAAAATAAATGTGAAGAATTAAGTCACCATCTGCCAATAGCTTGTATTTGTCATTCATGCTCAGAGACAGGTGAAGGGTTTATAAAAACTACAGACTTGCTTGGTTCTGTATCCAAGGCCTGAAGAATCACTCTGGAATGGTGACGCTGTGTTCCAGACACCTGATTAGCCAGGAAGAGGTACTTTTGTGTCTTGACTCGAACATAACCTGCTCCAAAGCAAATCAGCTCTATAACATAAGGTAGCAGAAATAGTCCAATAGGTCAACCACTTTCATAACTTTGGAAAGCCAAGTACCCAGGGTTAAAGAGTTAGAGCATCTTTGCTTAATGGGCGACAGGTTTGTGCTAGAGTTTTGTTGCTGCATCTGACCCCAACTACTATATTATATTATTATAGCTGGCGGAAAGACCCACTCCAGTCATGGTTGCTACTGCTGAATCTCTTGTCAACAACGGTGTATTTGCTAAAACATGTGTCCCTGACAAAGACAGAGAGTGAGGGCATTGTGAATTTGCTGCCTCTGCTATCAAACTAACTTGATCATATAGACAACACATGTTGCAATACACACCCCAAACCACAGACACACAAACAAACTGTTAGGTAATTCATGAATGTACTGAAGCATAGTATTTGGGGCTTTAACGTGCTTCTTTTTTCAATCAGCACCAACCACCTGATTTTCTTTTTTCTGACAACATGTATATATTCCAGAAAACAAAACAAAACAAAGGACTAAGGCTATTGTTTGACTTGCAAGTCAAGACAAGACTTGACCCGAAGTGTTTGGCTGTCTTTTACTCTGTAATTCTATGTGCATTTATTAAACATGCTGATCAGTACAGGGAAAGAGTAAACTGCAGAGGAACATTGCTACTCTTGTAAAAGAGATGGGAGAGGATGCATTAATTGAATTAATGATAATAATGTAGGTAAGACATATTGTGCAGTGTGCCTCAGCACTTTCAAGGAGAATTCAACATCATAACTTTGGCTTTAGGGTCTTCATAAAGTCAATAAGATGGACCTGGTATAATGCCCTGTCAGATTTACATTATAAACCAGCTTGCAGTTTTATATAGCAAGCACTTTATGAGATTAGCACTTTTTTTTTCTTCATGAGCTGCTTCTGGAACAAAGCACAAGCTGCATTTAGCAGTATTATTTATGGGCTTTTCTTTGTTCAAATGTATATTTCCAGCTTAGATTTAGAATAGAACAGGTTGATGCTTTGGACCCTGAAAAAATCCAGTTGATGAATTTGTGCTGTCCATGACCTGCCAATAGGGCTTTGGCATTTCGTAATAACATTATCAATTAATGATAAGTGTGACTCGTAATCTGTGCTCATTTCTTCCCCCTGTTTAGGCACATTCTAATTATCCATGAAATAAGGGACAGGTGTTGCTGTATGTAATAAAAATAAAAGGCAGCTATGGATTTCTATTAGCACATGAAAGTTATAATAAATTCAGTATTTTTATTGATGATATTTCTAGTCCAATCTTTCCCGTTTGAGGAGGTTTTCAGAGCCTCGGGGAAAAGAACCTTAACTGAAGAGAAAACAAAAGAAGAGTCAAAGCAGTGTTCTCAAAGCCAAAGTTATAATGAAGTCCGCACAGACGTGCAGCTATCTTCTCTAGCTGCAAAAAACGCCCCCCCCCCCACAAAAAAACCCCCCAACTTATTCACAAGGGGTTGCCACAGTGGATTAGCCTGTATGTATGAATTGGCAGGTTTTAGACCGGATGCCCTTCCTGCCGCAACCAAAAAGGGATTCGTCTCCTGCCAGGACTGAACCAGGGATCTTTTACTTGTTAAATGAAAGTGTAAGCTCAAATATAAAATTATACTGTATAAAAACAGTTGGTGGATATTGTATAGACTTTTATGACTCAATAGAAATCTTTTTTTAGTGGAAGTATACTGCATTGAAATTTTAAATCGGATATCGACTATTTTAATTGTTTCCACCAACCATTTCACAGTTGCTTCTTCCTCATAAATATCGGCTGTGTGGGTAAAATATGGCAATATGTCGTTCTGCATTCTAGACACAATTAGCAAGTTGCCATGCAGTCACCAATTAACCCAACAAGCACAATGTAGTTTTGTACTTTAACCCAACCAAGTAGCAAATAAAAAGAAAGACAGGAAAAAGAGGTCCAGGCTTTTGGGAGATTATGTAACTTTATATTAAATATTCCCTACTGTTTTTTGGTAATCTTTGATAATGCCAAGCTCAGACTGCACACACCACTGGCTCTGCCTGGCTAGCTGAAGCTGTTTTGCTTTGATTTCTCTAATGATTCTGCCTGAAATGTGATCTAACTCAGTCAAACAGTACTTTATGTGTTTAAATACAAAAAAAATAAATAAATAATGAGAGGAAGAAGAAAAAAATAAACTGCTTAACTCCTGTATTAGCAACAGCCTTCATCAGACATTTCCTGTTGCTTCTTATGCAACTTGAACATAGGGTGAAGAGAAATTTCAGAGTATTCTTCCCTGCAAAAATGTTTTATTTCATCATCATATTTCTGGGATGTCTTGATTAAACAGCCCTTGTTAAGTCATGCTATAGCATCGCAGCTGGGTTGAAAATTTTTCCAACCATCCTGCCATTGATTTACTTGTGTGCTTTGGTTCATTGTCTTGTTGCATCACCCAGTTTTCTCCTAAGCTTCAGGTCCAGGCTTGCTGCTCTTATGTTCTCTATTCCCCCTGAAAGACATTTGAAAACCAAACCCACTACAACACAGTAAAGTATTGATAAAGCAGAGAACACACACACCCTTTTCCCTGTGCAAGCATTCTACAAATAGACAAATGATTGGATTTAAAGCACATTCTCTAAAGCATTAGCATATCTAAAGTTTAGAGAAAATAATTGCATTTGTGGATGCAAACAGGTTTTTGGGGTTTTTTTTGTTTTTTTTCAAAGCACAAGAAGTTTATTACGTTTATATCGGCAAAGTCAGAGCAGGCAAAAAAACAAAACAAAACAAAAAAAACCCAAAGTGAGGCCTGAGTGAAAGGATTAAGAGAAGAAGAGGGCCCAGAGCAAGAGCTGCTGCTGGTCTGATAACTTTGCTGAGGAAACTGATTCACATTGGCATTTGGCAGACATCAAACCATTACCACTCGCAGAGGACATAAGGAAAAATAAACCGACAGTTCACCCGACACCCGCCCCTTCAAAATATAGCTTGAAACCACAGCACACACTGGTTCAAATATTCTTTTGTTTTTAGAGCTGCAGCTCACATCAGCTACAGCCACTTAACTTGATTTATACATGGCTCACCAAGCTTATTTAGCCAGCTCCCCGAGTTAGTTTATATGGCATTGATGATCAGTAAATTAACCTGATAGAAAGGGTTTATTTTCAGTGCCAACCTGAATAAGCTACAGCACTTTGCCTCGAGTCCTTTTTTTCTGTTAGGTGCTAGAAATGAACGCCTAAAATCCTACACCAAAACATTTAATTGTCTGTGAGCACAGTTCATGTTTGCACTCAGTAATTACTGAATTACAAGTAATGACTCCTTGAAATTAAACAGTGATGGATCATTAAGATCCATTTGGGATTTTTTTTTGTCTCTAGATTTAACATACCAGTAATGACTATGGCTCAATATTCAACCTATTACCTTTGTTCATTTTAATGGTTTTTAACAAGTAGTGGTAGAAAAATCAGCATAAGCTTTAAATTTGATTTAGTAATTTAGGACTGACAGCATGCATAGGAGTAAACATGAAACATAAGCCTAACAGTCTCAGGCGTGAAAACAATGATCTTAATTGTCTGTATTTGGAAAATGACCAAATAAATGCAGAATGTCAAGAAGAGAGGAGTCAAAGAATGTCAAAATACTGAAGAGGTATTTCATAGAGTATACTTATATCATACCCTGATCTAAATGAGTGATATTCAAGTGTTGAGTGACTATGTGCCATGTAGGGTTACAGTACTGAACGTCAATAATGTAAATTCAGGTGACCATTTGGTGTGTCATGAAGCTTTTACTGAAGCTAAAAATCATAAACTCAATTACACTTTAATCAATGAGGAAAAAAAAAAAATTTATGGGTCGAGTGGCACCTCTACAGCACTTGACCTATTAAACATCCTTCATCTGATAGAAAAAGCTGGGCAAAACATAAGGAGATGGCCTGTGTAACAACTTGTGTGTTCTTGAGCAGGACTGCTAGCGGTTATACTGATAAATGAGAAAAGGAGTCGAATGATGTGATATCTAGACCATTCGGCTACAGTCATGAGCCCCTTTAGAGACACCTGTTCAACTACTCGTTGATGCAAATATCTAATTAGCAAATCACACTGCAGCAACTCATGGTATACAGACATGCACAAGACAATCAAGACAAGTTCAAATCGAGCATCAGAATAGAGGAAGAAACATTGTCTGCATGACTTTGAAAGAGGGATGGTTGTTTGCGCCAGACAGGCTGGTCTGGGTATTTCAGAAACTGCTGATCTACTGGGTTTTTCCCCATGCAACCATCTCTTGGGTTTACAGAGAATGGTTAGAGAGAGAAAATGTCCAGTGAGCGGCGGTTCTCAGACAGAAAATGTCTTGTTGATGCCAGAGAATGGCCAGGCTACACATGGGCTAGGCTCCAGTCGTCCAATGACCCTGAACTGGATAAGGACAAGATAGCTAGTTGGGTGGATAGAAAAAATAAGCTCCAAGATTGTGACACTTTGTCAGAAAATCTTATGGTGAAAATTAAGGGGAAAAAAAAAAGACCCATGGAAAATGAAATTGAATATTTCACCACTGAGACCTCTAAATAATGTCAAAAATGTTAAATGCCACAAGTGAGATATTGCCTCAGGAGCAGTTGACTGTACCGGCTGGCTGTGATGAATCAACAATCAATACGATAACCTGTGTGAAGCTTAATCTGAAGATAATCTATCCCAATTTTAGCAAAGATTGAAAAGAATTTGACCAATGACTTTGACCCTTTGCTTAGACACTATAGCACTTGGATCTAGAGGTGTTAAGAGACTTCAGAAAAGAATGGGTACCTACACAGCTATGCTGCTTGGCCACCAATAAACTTTTTGAGGGAATTCAAACTGAACCAGTGAGCAAAAACAATCAATTATCTGAGCTTGTTTGATTGAAAGCTTAAAGGTTTCAAGGGTTTGTGCCTTCAGCCATTTAGAGCCAGTACCCCTCAAAAGCCGGTCTTTGTATAAAAGTGGTTCCTCAACAGTTATTGCAAACTTTTTTGTAATGTAATGTCATTTTAGGCCAAGATTCAAGAGAAACACACACAAAAAAGGCTTCAAACAGCACAGTAGCACCAAGATCCAATAAGCCCTCATCTTCACCCTTCAATTACATCCTTGAAAATGGAGCTGATGACACTCCAGTACTTTTGCTATTTAAGGCCTTTTAATACACTTTATAGACACTTAAAAGGTAAATTATTAAATACTAAAACAAATACTCGCTTTGGGACAGAGGTCTTCTTCAGAAGAGATGCCATGATTTGATAACAGAACGTAAAATGTTTGCAATCCAATTATTTTTTTAAAAAATACCTTGCCTTTGCATTTTATTAAACCTAAATGGCCTTTCCTCCCAATACGTATTAGAGTACAAGATCATCCTGGTCACTTACAATACCAGTAGTTCTCTGCTCCTGATCTCTCGGGGACAAGTTCATACTTCATCCTAATCCCTCTTCACCATCAAAAATAAACCTGTATGTGTTTAACTTTGTATTTGTGAGTCAGGTGTCTGTACCCACTCAGCCCCACTTCAGCGTGGTTTAATGTGCCACAGCAACCCCCTGAGCTCTAATATCATCTGAGTCTTTCTTCATATTCTATTCTTAATGCGTCTGTTGCTGCTGAACTTTTCAGGCTGACAGGCGATAAATATTAATAGGAATGCATAATGGAATGAATATTGGGAATTATAATATACATAATATTAGGATGAGCAGTCTGAGTCTATCAAAATGATATTGTCAGATTTCAGTCCAACTTTCACATTGCTTTATACTTTTAAGTTTTTAAATGCGAATGATTTTTTTTTTTATAGATAAAAATCACTGAACAGCAGCTGCATAGAAAGAAAGAAGTAAAAATCAGAGAACTCATTTCCGTTGAGACATTGTGTCTCTGACATTGTGAGCTTCAGAATGTCATTTTCTGTGTTACAGGCTGGTGTTCGGTTTCTTTTGCAAATGAGCTTACCAGAGATCCTCATTAATCAGTTTGGGGGGGGGGGGGGGGGGGGTCTTGGCAGCGTTGGTGCAACACAAAAGAATATTTTTGTTTATGTTTTCTGTACATTTCTTGTTTTCACCAATTTTAAATAAGCCTGCGGCACATTTGACAGTGTTCTGTTTTGAATGAGTGTAGCGGTGGAAACAATGGGATAGTGGCAGCAGAGGGAGCTTGTTAAAAGAACAACAGCTCTGGCTTTCATGAGAAATGAGTATGCCGACGACTGAAGTCATGCTGTGCGAGGATCCGCAGACGCCGTGAGATGCCTGCACACAAATGCACATGCCTGTTCCTGGAATGGTGGTGTGAGAGCGAAACAACGTCCACGGGTACAGAAAGAGTTCTTTCATCCAACATGTGGTCACTTTTGGTAAACAGTGTTTGAGAAAAATGAGCAGCCATTTCTGTCTATGCTGTATTTTTTATAGGTTAAAGATGTGCTTTATTTACATATACAGAACGTCAGGTGTCTCCCTGGGCTTGCATTGAAAAATTAACATGAGAAAGATCGTGTTTTAGAAAGGAAAACTGGATTTTATTTAACTATAGCCGAAAACTTAAGAAACAGAAAACCTACACTTATTTTACACAATTACACATTTTATTGGCTTTTTTTTTTTTCTTTTCTAAATCGATTGAAGCAGTCAGTGAAATGCAGCGTGATGTTCATGCCTGGCATACACCGAGACCTTGATTTCAGTCCAGTCAGACTTGAATAGAGAAACATTTGAACCTAAGGACATTGATTTGACAGCTGCTCACTCATGAGTTGTCCCACAGTGCTTCACAGTGTTCCTTCAGATTCTTCCAGATCGCAGGCATTCAATCTCCTTCAACCCTGAATCTACCCTTACCATCAAATTTCATCAAATTTGAAGCAGGCTGGCATGAAAGGCAAATGATTACAATCTGCTCTCCTGATTGAACTCCACTAACCTTTCTGCCACAAATGTCTCTTTGAAAAGCACCATCAAATATCAAACTATTCCTTTTTCTTCCATCGGAAGGGCTGAGGGGTCCAGTCCACATTGCTTCATCTGGACTGCAACGTCAAACAGGTAGTCGTAGCATTCGCACCTGGAAAACACAGGAAAGATGCAACAGAAATTATTAAAACTAATATGCTTTTGCAAGATTATGACACAAAATAAATAAATAAAGCCATAAGCAGAGATGGTCTGACCTTTGCACTTTAGTAGAGGGGATTTGTGCAGTCAGGTAAAAGTCTTAAGTCCTGGAGTCTAAGTGGGTGTTGTACAAATTAGTTGCTTATCACGTCATGTAACCACTAGGTGGCGTTTTAGAGCACCCGCTATTTATATTTTACTGTATATCAAATGTAGAACAAACAATGAACATTTGTATCTCTGATAATGTTTATCACATAATGCCAAATTCCTGTTGAGAACAGGTGAAACTATATCAGTGAATATTGACATTGACAAAATTTGCCATGCTGCCACAGACATGCCCTGCAACAAAACCTCGAAATTTTTACAAGTTAGCATAACAAAAGCTTTTAGATTAAACTAACCAAAGAACAAGTATATAAGATTCAATCAAAATGGGGTGTTATTGTGTTTATTCTGTCACACAGGCCTAGAGAATGGTCAGCAACCATTTGGCAACCAGTCAGGAGGGAAAAGTGTTCATCACCCAGCTGGTTGCATACTGGTTGTTGGGAACAGTGATCAAAGGGGAGGTTTGGACACTAGCATGTGGCTATGGTCACCACTAGATTGGTTGGAATATGCCAACTTGTCGGCAAACAAACAGCTTGCCAAGCAGTATTGAAACTGTTGAAAAATGTGATGAACTGGAAACCGAGAACGTTCACCTTGAAAGTGAAAGTCCATCATGCTCCATCAATTTGGAAAACATTCCCTTGTACTCAGAAAAAAGTCAGTGTCTTGCATGCAAACTATAGCCGACTGCAGGAACTTCTAAAATAATCAGAAACCAATCTTTGAGACAGATTTCACCTGATGAAAGCCAGCAACCACTTGGGAGTACACATTTTTCGTTAGCAACCAGAGGTTGGCAGAGGGTTGCCTTTGTGACTGTGGTCTGAAAATGGCAAAAACCTGTTAAATTCAAAGTAGTGAACTTCCTGTTATATTGAGGCAGTGGTTTCAAAAATATTTCCTTTTTCAAAGCCATTCTTCATGATGCCGGGGCATGGCGTTAAATGAAAATGCAAATTTTTCATCATAAAGCATCATCTAGATCTGAAGGCTCTTCTGAGTAAGCTGGTAACTGTGCAGGGGCGGGTCTAGCAAAGTGTTGGCAGGGGTCCATGTAGGGCATTAAAAGGGAAAGGGGGGCACAAGGAAATACTTTCTTATTCTCATTTAAAATGTCTCACTTTTAAAAAAATAATTATCTGAGTCTTACAACAAACGATTGATAGATTGATACATATATACCATCAGAACAGTGTACATCACAGTCACAACAGTGTTTGTTTTCATTGAAAGGCTTTATGATTTTTCCTATAATGGCAGGCCGGTCTCTAGTCAAAATGCCCGGGACGATTTTTTTTGTCCCAGTCCAGCTCTGTATGCAGCTCATCTGCAGTCTGGTGTTACCTACATCTTCCTATTCAGAAGGCAGAATTTCCGAGTTCTGAGTACAATCGAAAGCACCACGACTGCAGTTTTTTGTGTTGCATGTAAAAAGCGAGGATAGAATGGCTAGGATAAAATCAGGCGTGGGATTTCTCTCGTGGAAATGTGCACATTATTTTTTCCTTTCTATTGGTAGGTGGCACAGTGCACTTGTGGCAAGTAAGCAAGCTAGAAGACTGGCAATCTTGCTGGGTATCCAGTTACGGAAGCAACACATTAACAAGAGAATTCTGAGTTAAACCAAAGTTACTTTCCCTAGTAACTAGTTACTCTGAAAGTAACGAGTAACTTGAAGTAACTGAGTTACTTTTGATAGAAGTAACTAGTAATGTAACTAAGTTACTAATTTAAAGTAACTTACCCAACACTGCTCATTAGTGATATGTAGATATGTTCGGGCTATCTTTTCATTAACCACAAGAGGTTTTGGACTGATTGGACAACGTATGTATGACTTACAACAACTTAAAATTTCATGGTGAAAGACAACCCTAATGGAAACTCCAAATCTTAACAATTCACCTTCTACGGAAAGTTTGACAAACTATACTAGAAATGTCAAAAACTTCATCAAAAGTCTTGTTTTGCATATCTTATCATGTTTATAGCAACAAGTGGAATAGTGCAGTGAAATAAATGCTCACATAGTCTTCGCTTTTTCCCACGACTCGCCCCACACATAGACACCATGCCTGCGGACAAGAACTGCACATGAATCTGGGTATTCTTCCATTGCCCGAGCCATCCGGTCTTTCAAGTCCTTCTCCTCTGGTGTATTTTCAATAATCGGCACAACCAGGAAGTCATCATACCTGTGTAAACATGACAAATGACACAAAGGCTGATAACTGCTAAAGTTGTTCCTTTTCACCCTTTTCCCACCAGAGTACAGTCAGATACATGCTCTATATGCTTGTTCTCGGAGGCTGACGCTGCCATCAGCTTGCCAGAATCTTTGATTGGGTGGCAATCAAAAGGAGGCAACACAGTGAGGGTAAATCAAGCTTTGAACTTAAAATAGTTGAGCATGAACCCTGTGAGGAGTTGCTGTTTCTCTTATTTGCATTTTATAACCAGGTTTTAGACTGCTGATTAAACAAAACAACCTCAGACCTGTGCAGCATGTTAAAAGCTAAACAGTTCATCATTTAATATAATCTGCTGCCACCCTATTTCAACAGGGTTTAACCATGGTGCCAAAATTTCCTTCATTCATTCAGCTGTGTGGTTAGATAGCTATCAGTACATAACAATGAACACTGCATAAAAGGTTTCCTAACCAACATCAGGGTTATTGGGAAAGAGATGGCAATAAACACGGGCAAGATGATGATGTATAAATAGCCAACATATTAAAAAAAAAAAAAAAAAAAAAAAAAAACCCCTCTTCAGCACATACTGCGGTTATGCTTTTCTTAACCCCGACCAAAACAATAAACCAAACATGTTTCCACGGAAAGCTCGCTGAACTACTAGGCAAATGCTGGAAATTTCTACTGCCAGATTGAAAGTACACGAGCTTGTGCCAAAACCCTGCCTCGACTTAATCATTCTCGTTGGACAGGTTTCCACTTCATTTACCATAATTGTTCTCAGCTCATGAGTTTGTTTGGGATACGTTGGATAACATAAAAATAAATAGTCTATACCAGGGGTCGGCAACCTGCGACTCTTTAGTCCTTCTATTGCGGCTCCGCGTGGTTTGGGAAAATAAATTACAAGTACTTAGCTGAAGTGTATTTTTTGTGTTAGTTCTTTTTAAACTTGTAGTTCTAAATTGGAAGATTATTGTGATTTTGAAATATAAAAATAAAATTATATTTTATTATTTTTCGTCGCTCAAAATAAGTGTCACACTCGCGGAAGCCGGTATACACGCTGAAACGCCATGCATTTACAGAGACTTTCAACCCCAGGTTGGCCAATTATGCACTGCAGACCACGCCCCGCCACACACATTTACCAGGTAAAATAAATATAAGTAAATAATATTTATGCAGAATTTTACAAATATTTATTTTTCATTTTTTAGTAAATGGCCTGTATTTGTATAGCGCTTTACTAGTCCCTAAAGACCCCAAAGCGCTTTACACATTCAGTCATCCACCCATTCACACACTGGTGATGCAAACTACACTGTAGCCACAGCGCACTGACAGAGGCGAGGCTGCCGGACACTGGCGCCACCGGGCCCTCTGACCACCACCAGTAAGCAACGGGTGAAGTGTCTTGCCCAAGTGTCTTGCCCAACGACCGAGACTGTCGGAGCCGGGGCTCCAACCGGCAACCTTCTGATTACAAGACGAACTGCCAACTCTTGAGCCACGATCGCCCCGTTGCATAGTAGCATAGTGCTTTATTCCGATATAAGGGTGGCGGCTCACAGCAGTTTTTGTTTGCTGGATCATTTTAGTTCAGCTGGGTGTCTTTCCTTTTTGTTATATTTCTTTAAGAGTTCAAAATGTGTTCGTTACATAAATAAAATGTAATTTTCTCTGTAGCACTTCATGGATTTCATAAGCAACACACTTTAGTTGTTCACAAAAAGCATAAAGGTAAAAAACAATACATACAGTGTTATCTTCATTTTAGATGTCAAAAAGTATTTGCAGCTCCCAGTGTTTTCCTTTGCATAGAAACCGGGTCCAAATGGCTCTTTGGGTGTTCAAGGTTGCTGACCCCTGGTCTATACGTAGCCTCAAGTTTAACATATCTAGTGTCAACCACTTCATTCAAGTTTGTGTTTCTACTCCTTTTCCGTGACCATATTTGCATAACAACTTTGTTACACCATGAGAAAATAAATAAATAAATAAATGCTTAGAAGCTCGTTGGACTTCACTAATCCTTGCTGCTTGATTGCATACCGATAGTTTGTGCCTGAGGTGCCCTTACGAATCCCCTTGATCATCTCCTGGTGTGTTATCCTGAACTCTTTGCCAGGATAGAGCAGCGTTGCCATGACAGCAGCCTTCGAGTGGGTGTGTATAACTGCCTGTGCCCCTGTATTTTAGCAAAGGAAGAGGAGATTTTGATGTGTGAGTGTTGTCTATTGGTACAGTCTTTCGCAAACGATAATTTAAAATAAAATAAAAAGTTGTACCCTTCCCCTAACAATGACCTCAAGTTAATGGTTTTCTACAATTGAATTTTGTTTCCATGACAAAACGGTGTACCCATTTAAGTGAACATAATCACAGCATTTAGTACATGAATCAGGAGCATGCACCACTCCCACATTTCATTTAGCTTTTTAAATTAGAAAACATCTGTAATTAAAGAAGTCTTTTCTTTTTTCTGTGTGCTGTACTAAATCATCACTCAGACTAAAAGAACTGCTTCATTTAAAAGATCACTTACAGATCTTTTTCTTTTTTTAATTGGTGTATGCAAATAGTGGCTAACGTGGGTGGTAAGCATTGTGCAAAGAGCGACTAACCTCTCATAGTATAGGCGTTCATAAAAAGTGGTGTGCACTGGCTCTTCTTCAATGTCTTCCAGGCAGGAGGACAGCTGATGTCCCTCTCCTCCATGTCACAAACAAACATATCTTCTGGCTGAAGAACAGAGTTTCAAAACTGTTGATCACTCACATCAATCTGCTCTCTATTGGGCAGAACAAAGTTTCACACCACTTACAGTCTCCTCACCTGGATTCTCTCTTTCTGAACACCTGATGGTGCAATGTAGATCTGGTCTCTGTAAGTTTTACAGCAAATACAGTTAATATCATGAGGATAACGTAGTACATCCTTCTGATGTGAACCTAGAAGTTATTTCTTCATAACTCCATGAGAAACTAAGGGTTTCCACGTCAGAAAAAAAAAAACTAGTAACTTAAATTTAGAAGGTATTGCATGGCGGCTCAAAATTTGACGTTACTTTTCCATGTTCATAATTCCATCAATTTTGGCACAATCTCCAACACCACTGGCTCAAATGCAGCCCTGAACCAAGACACAGCCTCCACTGTGTTTTACAGATGGCAGAAGACAATGCTGTAGCTGTCCCCATGCCTTTTTAGTCCACTTCCTGTATACCACAGCCTTTTTTTCTCCACCCTTTCCCTTTCTTAAGAACCATTTCTGACGAGTCTTCTGCAAACACTAGATGGACCAACTGAGGGCTAGAGGCATCTCCAAGTTCCTGCATCAAGTCTTTGCTTTTCCTATTTCCTAAGGACATGACTCAAAAAAAATGTTTATCTGCTGAATATCATCTGCTTGCATTTTTAAGCCAGCTGCTTCTTTTGTCCTTTACTTGTCCAGTTTACTCAAATTTTTTAAATGACACTGCGCACCATGTGGACATACGTTTTCACTTAATAGCTTTTTTAAGAAATCACGTCACTGGTGCAAAATCACTTTATATTGTACCATCTTTTGTAGATTCACCTAAAGAAATTGGAACAAATGATTTCCAAGACGTACAAGAAAGTCTGTCTCTTGGAATCAAACTATATCCAAGGACAAAAAATATGAAAAGGGGTGGTTCAAGACTTTTGCAATCCAATTTCACTTTTTTCTTTTTCCACCAGTTAAACACAAAGTTGGCTCAGAGTTTGGCCGTTCAGCTGGAGCACTTTATTGCTCTGCCTTTCCATTTACTTGGAACCGTCTTTGAACTGCAGTGTAAATATCACAACTGTTATGTGTGTAAATATCATGTGACATTTCCCTAATACAGCATTCTCTTTGTTAGAAAACCTGGTATTCTATAGCCTTGTTCACAAGACCTGATGGAACAAAGCCTGGAGTGAAATGCAAACAAATGCAAGTGGCAGTGTTAAATAGAGAAACTCAGCTGATTCCCTCAAAATCTCTGAAACAACCTTTCTTTTTGCTTAAATGTTTTGTGCCTTGACATTTCCCAATAGAGTCTAGTAGATGGAACCATTGTTCCCGTCTTTATCTAGCAACAAACATTTCCAGATAGAGGAGTAGCTTATTGATTTTGAGTGCAAGTTTCGGTGAGGCTGCCTCAGGCTGTGAGTCATTTCTGAGTCAAACCAAAGCAGCTGTGAAGAGGAGGGTGGGGGGCAGGAGAAAAAGGCAGAAGAGCTTAAAATTCAGCCCTGCGCTTACAGCAAACAAAAAAACCCCGAACAACAACACACTTTTGTGTAAAACAACACTACTGCATAATGTATTCTGGCTGCCTGATCGATTCAACATTAGGTCCAATACATATGATTTGTGTTGTTTGGTGATATTTTCTTTTTATCATCACAAAATGCACTGAGGTGATAAATGTCATGGCCGTAAATTACCACGGCATACTCCATCTGTAATGACACAAGCCTGCGTCAAATGTGTCCTATTTTTTTTGGCGGGCGGGCGGGGGGTATGATGTTAAAAAAAAAAAAAAAAAGTCAAACTGAAAGATAGTTATTCTGTCAAACTGCAGGCTTTTTGAGGAATGATCCAAAGTGGAGCTTACAACTGCTCATTTTCTATTTGAATCTAAAGGTATAATCATTCAACAAGATGGAAAACTCTCCCTCAAATCATTTTAGAGTTGCCAGTGTGCATGAAGCTGTGGCTGAATGGTTATCTGGCTTCACTGGAAGTTTCATCAAGTTACCTTGCTGGCTTAAATAAATGTCTGCCATTCCACTCTTCAAAGAGATTTGCTAATGGGAGGTGCTTTCTTTGTAGCTGCCTTCCAAGACAACATAGTTCAAAGATGCTTGTAATAACCTGTCAAAGCCTTCGGTTTGAATTCTGTTTCATTACAGCAAAACTACGGCCTTCTGCTTTTAACCTAGATTCACACACACTGTCAAAACTAATATAACAAACTCCCTATTAGCCTCACCGAATCCTGAATCACTGCCATGCACACACATCCACCAACAAAAAATATTTTTTGGCATCTTCGGCGTTTCCAAAGACATTCGTATTAACGGTGTGCCAATCAGTAATTTTAACAGGAAATATCCTTCACAGATGAGCAACAGAGGATAAGCCTCAACATTTCCAATATTTCACAATGCTCTGCATTGTAAGTTGAAAAAAAATTAAAAATTTACATACGAACCCTTGTTTCAGACTTATCCCTCCACCCGTCCCAGTCACCCATCCCAGCTGGTAGAAGAGCCGACATAACTCAGGAATGAGGACACGTGGATGGTCCTTGTCCTGTAACAGACGCAAAAGTGTAACTTGAGTAACAACAGTTGAACACGTTGCGTCAGCCAGCGTCAAGAAAAGTAAAAACTCATGCACTGCATTTTAAACTTTGAACGCTACAACATTTACACGGCGAACTTCAGTGTCTGCTGATACTTAAAATTGAACGGTATTTGCACATAAAGATAAAATTAACTAGATATTCACAGATAGGGTGGTTAAGAGCCAGATACTTTTTTCCCCACCTCAATATGAAGCTTTGTTTCCCCGGCACAAAAGAATAAATAAATACCAATTAAATTACAACTACCAGTAGCCTATTTGCTTTTAATGTTATACCAAGATACAATCACTTTTTATTGTAGCAAATCAAGGTTTAGTAATGTGGCAACTACATTAACAGTGGAATTTATGTCTGTAAGCAGTACTTCAAATTGCCATAGCAACAGTTCATAGGAAATTATTTGCATATAAAGACCAAAAATGAAAGTCCTCTTTTTTGACAGCTTTACAACCATATCAATCATGGCAGTTCATACATTAACCTTATTAGAAAAATGACATAAAAATCAGGCTTACAGCATTTTATATATCCATAATGTACATTATATAGATTTAGTTTACGAAGACAAACGTTTTCACCGATTCTTTTAACTACAGCACCCTTCGAACCCTCAGCTGGGCCAATAGATTTTAAACGCGCACATCATTAAGCCGTCTACCTCACTAACATCACGCATGAAGCTCAGCTGTAAAGTTACAACCAACAAACTACTCTCTGCATTGTCACTGGAATTCAGTGAGTGATGCAGAAATATAAATGTGACTGAAACTTGATTCTAAATCTGCTGCCAAGTCTCTTGTACTCTGGAATTGTAGCTACTAAAACACACAGTGCAACACCTAGAAAACCGACACAATCAACTCCTTTTATTAGCCCGTGGGTGAGTCATTTTTCAAACTAATTCAGTTAATACATCCTAAGCTTCAAGGTGTGACTGTTGTATTAGCAAGGATAACACAAAGTGCATCAAAATAATTAACTTCAATTAAAATGTTTATTATTTTATTTTATAATTTTTAACAGCATTAACTTCCTGTCTTTTGCATTTTACTGTAACAGTTTTCAAATTCTCACAAGTTTTTAAATCACCATCTCGCTTAAGAAAGGCATTTAGAAGACTTCAGTTTATACAAATACCTTAACATAAATAAATAAAAATCTCTCATGTCACGCACTACACTTGCCTGCTTTTCAGTGGTCTCTTGACCTGCATCTTGAAAGTCATCGCCGGTGCCGCAAAAAGACGACATCTCCTGTCAAAACAGTTAACGGCATTTAAAAGATGTGTCATAATGTCAACAGAAACTGGGCAACGTAATCGGTAACACTTTATTTGGTGGAAGGAGGAAGAGCGAAGTGATTTAAGGTCAAAAGGGAAAAGGATCAAGGAGGAAGAAGAAAGAATTACAGTTGGACTAATTTCCCTTATTCTTTATTCTCCCACATGTCAGTTTCCAAGAACTGACATGTGGTTTCCTTTGATCAATCTTAGATGCTGAGTAACATGTAAAAGGTTATGCTCCAGCTTGAAATCCCTTGAAAACACATTGTTAAATGTATTTTCCTATTATACAAGCATTTAGGCTCTTTTCTTTCATTAAGACATAAATTTTCCATGCCTCACTAGATTCAGAACCAAATACAATGATTTATATTGCATTTCAGCACAGGCGAGTGAGAGCAGCATGGCACTGGCATTAATAAATAGAAAGCACTATCATTAGTTTGACGATGAAGTGCGAAGGAGTTTCTTTTATTTGGAGACACATCGTCAATGAGGAAATGAAAAGCAATCAGCAAAGCAGACCATGACAGACAGTCTTTCATATTTACAGCTTCCCATGGTCACACCGTCTGCACGGGCATTAAGCACTGCGTGAACGGTTTGTTTTATTTGTGACTGCCTTTACTTTTAATGGATGATTTTTATTTTTTTTTTTAAAGGAACTTCTTAGCAAATCTTTTGCTAAATATTAACACCCAACTAAAACAAATTAACACACTGGTTTAACATAGTTGCATAACCTAACTGTAACTGATGTCTGCAAGCTACAGCTATCCAGAAATGGCTGAAGTTGAATGTTGGATGAATTTCGCAGTGTGGATCACACTAATTACAGTTAACTGTTTCCTTTATTCTGCAGTACAGCACTAAAAGTCCATCTGTCCTGTATTTTTTTTTCCTTTTTTTTTTAAATTTTTAATTAAAAATTAAAAAAAAAAAAAAAAAAAATTAAAATGGCCAAAAGTTGCTTTCTGTCTTTGCTTCCTACATTTTCACATGGAAAGGTAAATTTATGTCACAGACATTCAAGAAAGAGATAAATAATAAACCATTATTTCAAGTAAATATATAAGGGATAGGGATTTGTTTGTTTTTTTCCTCCATAGGGGACTTTTACATAATGAGGTGCTTGTTTATTCAAACATTCTTCTATATCACATTATTGAAATACCACAAAAAACACACAGATTCCTATTAAAGACTGTAACAAACTCATTCCCCACTGCACAACGAGGAGCTTTGTTTTATGGCTTATCTGAGATTCTAACTGCACTGAAAGAAAGACATAGCGGTAAATAACATAATATACATACATGTTTCTAGCATTTGCGATTCAACGTGCAGTAAAACTTTTGGCTTGCATAGCAGGTAGTTACGTACCGGTCTACTATTACAGAGGGGAAAAGCCTATTTTATGCCACATGCCAAACACTGGCAGTACAATTACTTAAAGGTTGTTGTAAATGTGCAATTCCAGTTTGAGAAATAAATAAATAAATACATATATTTATGGAAAATAAAACACAAAAGGATAAACCTTTAATATATTTTCTATCAGCCTTGTCATTCATTTCTGATATGCAGATTTTCACATCAAATATTAACTAATCCATTATATTCAAGACGTTTATCGTCATATACACCGCAAAACACAAGTGGTTACGCAGAACAATGAAATTCTTACTTTGCAGGTTCCCTTCACACAACTAAATAACAACTAACTAAAATGAAGAATAAACTTAACCCTGAGCATAGAGCATATATAACCACGGCGTACTTTTCAGTTCAGTTTCTAAAATCATACATACTGTCAATATAAATGCAGTTAAAGAACATACGTGGACTTTACATTTCACCTCAAGCATTACCCTGTGCACCACAACTACACAGGTGACTTTTCGGTTTGTGTTGCAGTTTCCAATGAAATACAGGCTGCTTGCTAACCTACATAATATATATTGTCAAGTCGAACATATACCATTTGCTACACTGTGATGAAAACAATAAAATCTGATTTATCCGAGTCAGTTTACACCGACAGGAATAATTAGACAGCGCTGCAGTGCAAAACATAGCTTTGATGTTAACTTTGACAAGTGACAGCACATATGAAAGTCTTCTTCTTCGAGGAAACATATGTTATCGCAATGCTCACAACTCAGCATTCAGTGTGAGAAGATGCTCGTTCATCTCAAACAAGGGAGGATTATGGGAGTTCATCAACTAAGTTCCTGAGGCTGAGCTCAACTGGTTGCACGAAAAGTTTGCAGTTGTACCATTTGTGCTAATAGCTATGGCTAACATGTAGCAGTGACGATAGCTTCGAAAAATGGTTCCCGAAGCGTGAAGTCTCGTCGTCAAACGTTAAAACAACGACTCGTTTACCTCGACTCTGTAAGCTCAGTAAAATAAAAGTGTAAAATACACCCACTTACTGGACTTTTGGTGCTAAATCAGTCTGTGTGCGATATCAGCGTTCGGACGTCATCAATACGCGACGTGCACAAGCGCGCGTGCAAATACACAACACCGGATGTGATGGCTCATAAACTTTGGCATTTAAACATTTTCGCAGAGCCATCTGCGTTATACGAGCAGGGGGGAATAAAATAAAACAAAACAAAAAGTATTAACCCTTTATGGGGCACTAGTTGAAATGTATATGTAAATTGTCAATTCTAACTCTAGGCTTGTTTTTTTCTTCACTTGTGCGACTTTTTTCAAAACTGTTTATTTTTATGCTGTAAATCAGGCCCAGTGAAGTTACTATATATGGTTACTCACTAATTTAGGGCGCACTTCTTTTTTTTCAAAATAGTGTGTATATAAAAACTATAGGAAGAAACAAATATTTGAAGGAATATGTCTTTATGGACACTTTTTTCTTGACTGACACGTTTGCTTTTCACATATCAAAATGCAGCCCTGTCTAGTTACAGACAAAATCTTCACAAATTGCAATAACGTCCAATAAGATATTGTGGCTAAGCATGTATACGTTTTTTCAAAGGTTTATGTTAATTTAAGTTTATTCCCTGAACTGAGTATGCCTGTATATATAAATATAAAGTAGGCAGCTGCAACAGAAAAATTACACACTTTTAAGTCAATTTAAGTGTAAAAATTACACTGCTGTAAGGTCAAAACAAAAAAAATCACACATTTCACTATTTCTGGCTAGAGAATTTTCATAAATGAGTTAAATTTCTCAATGGATCACTGTACACTGATATACAAAGTTGTGACTATAACATTTAGTATGCATCCAATGCATTGTCAAGTATTGTCCTATATCTATCATAGGTTGTTTTGCTTACCAATGTAAGCTTTTTGTGGTAGTAGGAAGGGGTGAGAACCCCATTTGGAATGGGGCATTAAATTAAACCCATAAAAAGTAGAGTAACCATGCCAATGCACCGACATAACAGTTATTAGTCCACACCAGAATATCAAAGTGCAGTTTAATTCATTCAGCACATTTGTACCGGAATCTTTACTATACTATGCTGTGTATAATGTAGTATAATATATAATATGGATATATGGATAATATGGATAACAACTAAGCAAAGATGTGCAAGAATGAAACAATTTTTTTTAAATTACATATTGGTATAAAGACTATACTACATAACAAGGTATATCTGTAATAGTGTGCAGCCCTACAGAGTTGTGAAAATGCAGTGCAAGTCAGGACAGCATCCACAAACATTAGATGTTATGTTGAAAGAAATCTTCTGCCAAAACGTGGGGAACACTTGATTTATGTTGTTGGTCGTTGCTGTTGTTGTTTGGAGACTGTTGAGAGGTGGGGGTTCTCATGTGCAATCCTGCCATCTATACTATTTTCCGATAAACCCACAGTATCATCAACCCAGGCGATTTTCAGAGAAAATGTATTCATAACAGCATGTTTTTTTCTTAGCGCAACGGAGAGGGAGTGAAAGAGACATGTACTGCTTTATGTAATAACTTTGTTATTGTTCATTACCAATAGCAGGGGTGTTGAACTCCAGGCCTCGAGTGCGGGTGTCCTGCAGGTTTTAGATATCACCCTGGGTCAACACACCTGAATCAAATGATCATCTAAAACCTGCAAGACACCAGCACTCGAGGCCTGGAATTGCCTACCCCTGCCTATAGCATCGTTGTCAGCTATATGGTTTGCCTGTTCAGACTATACAGCATCTGCTACCCTTAAATGCACAACAGTGCCTGTGTTTTACCTGAAGTCAGAAACTTACAGATTATTTCATAAGAATTTGTGCGCCTAGTCTGAACACGCTATCTGTTGGCTTGAAGCCTTTCCACACAGGCACTCCTCCCTCAGTTCATCCTTCTATCTTGTTGAACTCACTCAAAATCCTATTGTGTATGGGGAAGAGAGACTTCAAAGAGCCCTGTGGGCACTCTGTGAAAGTTCCCACATTGGTCACTTTTTAATCTGTCAGACATCAATGAGGGTTTTCCTCTAGCTGAGGTAAGTGGAGCAGTAGGATTTGTGCAACTGTTACCTAAAAATGGCCAAATAATAAATACATAGATAAATGCTCTAAATGCCATTAGCTAGATATTTGATGATCTTTCCTAAACTGACCCAAAATATACAAAATTTATACACTGAGACTTTCCTGGGTCAAATATGATCCATATTCATTCAGATGGATTTTAGAACCATCACCATGGAAAAAAGGTGGCAATAGGGAAGCTTGAAAATGCAAAACTACACATGCCATGTCTGTGAGTATCTTTTTATCCAGCAGTGGTGACAGAGTTCACTGTCATGGAGTATAGGAGTGATGATATATGATCATGTATTATGTCATAAGGAACAGATGTACACTGTATTGCCAAAAGTATTCACTCACCTATCCAAATCACTGGTAGTGTTCCAGTCACTTTCGTGGCCACAGTATTTTAATGGGAACGAAATATCTAACAATAATATTATAGTATAATATAATATTGCCAAGCAAGCTAGAAATGTATTTGAACAACAAGGAAAACAGAATTCCAACTTAATTAAACCAAAAGGATAACATGTAAATATGATAAGATAAAAAAAAACTTGTTCTGGGAATTTATTTTACATTATAACCAAGTATAATCTTTTTTCTTTTTCTTTTTTTTTGACTGAGGGAATTGTTTATACGCTGGCATAATTCCTCCATGTTAAACAAGATAAAAACATGATTACTGTGCTATGCTACTTATGCATAGAAATGTATTCTATGCATAAGTAGCTTTTCATTTTCATTAACCTAATCCTATATATGACCAAGCAACAGTAAAGTCAGACTATCCAGTAGGGTTTATTTTTTATTTATATTTTTTAATAAAGCAGAAAGCCTGTGAAAGAAAAAAAGAATCAATGGATCAACTTGACTTTTGTGACATATATGAACAAGCACTCATTGCTTGTTTGCTTTAAAGCAGTACTTCTTCATAAGGTGAAATAAACTAATATACAAAATTAACTTTTTGTTTATGGTCATTTAAGATTTGGTTGCCTAGTTGTGAAGTATGATGCAATTAAATGCTCCTACCGTTCCTATATTAAAGTAAGCACAGATGTTCTAATAATCCACCTCTGGGTTTTGGAGCAGTGTTGTTATGCTATTATAAACAGAGAAGCAAAGGAAACAGTTTAAGTCATTTTTAATAAAATCATCAATCAATCACAAAAAGTGATTGCTTGCGTTGCTTTTAAGTTGGAGTATAACCACAATGCAACCAGCGATGCGTGAAAAAATGCAAAAAAATGTGTCACAAACGAGTTGACTGATTACACCATCTGATTATTTACAAACTCTCACCAGTTCTCTGAGGATGAGTGCAGTAAGCCAGCGTTGTAACGTGATTGGAGACAGGTTCCTTCCCGCCAGGTGGGAGCAAACGTGGCTGCCCAGAGGCTGAGCGAATTGCATGCTCAACCTTTGGTTGAGCCATTGGTTGCTTGCACTACTTCCACGTGGTTGCCAGATGTGAAAAAGTGCAAACCAATCATTAAGATGATGCCACCTATTTTTACTCTTGTGTGACTTTGCCACGAATAGCAGAGTTTTAGACAGTATCATACACAACATGTATTTAATCATTAGCATGTCTCTTTATAAGAAGTACTTTCACTCGTTCTTTTTCCAAAAGGGTCATCACAGTGGCATAAACTTTACACCAAATGTTCCTGATGCTGTTTTCCCAATTCCCAGGTTTGGGTCTCTGTCCATAATCAAACAAAGGCTCGTTCACTCGTAAAGCAAATGTGTTAACCACTACACCACAGAGCCATAGTGTTTGTATGCTTTACTGAAAAGCATTGCTTAAAAACATAATCTGTCCTGTCTTTAAAGGGAAAAAATGATAATCTCTTACAAGAAAATACATATGATGAAAACACCTCAATAGTTTTTAGGGAATTCTGCTGATTAAGAAAACATGAGGAAAAATCTCTGCCGCATTTTAAAAAGCCTGAGCCAGTGGAGCAGAGGTTTGGAAACAGGGTTCCTACGTGAGACCATAATAAACAAGCTTTTTACACCAAGATCGAAATATCTTTCAAATGCAGATAAATAAAGCAGCAAAAGAGCAGACAACTTCAGATTTGTCCAGACTTGGCTCCCTCACCAAGTTATGAGAATCTGAAAATTTCATCACGCATGGCCCCCGCAGTCTTTGCAGTGCAAAAAGAATATTAGAATAAAACACAGTTTGCCAATAAACCTCATACCAACTGTGAAGCATGGTGTTAGAAATTCTATGAGTTGGAGTCTCTTTGATTTCACACAAACTCCTGGCAATGTTGGGACAATCAGTTGAGGATCTTGTCAGCAGCTGTCCTTTCTCACATGTAGCTCACAGCTCACAGATAGTCTGCTTTACACGCCTGGATAGAACCCGCAGGAGGCAGGACACATGACGCCCACTCGCTCGCTGTGAATTCACTAAATGAACAATTACCTGGACTATTTTTACATGGGTTCAATTAGACATCACACAGACTTTGAAGTTGTGAGCTGGCGAGAGGAAAGACCGTTTAATGTCTGAACCAACTGAGTCTGACATTTGCATTCTAACATACAGCTCTGCTGGGTAATGTCTGTGGTTTCAGGTACTGGTCCGTCAATGATTCATCTATAAATTAGGCCTCATATCAAAGAGAGCTTGAAGATAATGCGAGGCCATATTTTTAAAGTATTTGACTGGAGCTTTCAGCAGAATAATGATCCTGAGCACACCAGCAACCAAGCTACAACAAGAAACATTTTTGAATCACACTGAAATGTTGTGGGATATTTAAAACCTTTAGTACATGCAAGAAAAGAAAAAAAAAGGGAAGGAGGAATGGCTGAAGATGTCAAAGTCAAAGGTCATATTAAAGATCTATAAGATAGTATGTTTGTTAAAGGGCCTGTCTCTTGATTTTATTTATTTATTAACCCTTTAAAACCGGTCAGAGTGGGCACGCTCCGTTTTGCGTAACTATTTTTAAATCCCGGTAGCACTGCAACCACGTGAGCTAGCGCAATAAATTTTTTTGCATATGAAACCGGAGGAGTTGTACTTACATCTTATGCCATCAGCTTGTCCTCGGTCACGGTTTCCTTCCACATATAGCTTTGCTAAAACTGCATAAAAAGCGCTTGCAGCAACAAAAACATAATATTCCAGAAACTCGCTTTGCCGAGCCGATCAGCTGTTCATAACACTTCCTACATCCATCAGCGTGAACTATCACATGTCCGCCATGACCTGCCCGGAACCGGAAGTGACGTCATTTTCGCGGAAATGTAGTTTTTTACCATCAAGGCCTCATGAGCCTATACTGGTGTTTTTAAAAGTTATGTTTGACTTTATGACTTTCTGTGTCGTTTCTGGGATGCTTAGGACTCATATTGCACTGCTGGAAATAGTTTATTTTGATGCATATGCTGCTTTTTTGCAAATTTGCACTATAATATTTATTTTCGTTTTTCCTGCAGTGTATAGAAATTGGTGTATTTCAAAAATAAAACTATGAAGACACTCAAAATAAATTTCCTGTGGTGGGAAACTAGTTTGTGCAACTTTTTTGTATTTACAGTTTTGAGGGATACGCCTCTTAAATTTCTCTAACTAGAAATATATGTTAAAAAACAAAAACGATTTTCAATTTTTTTGTAGTTTATTGCACTTTTTTGCAATTTATGTAATTACTATGCACTTAATGCATGCATATTATTAAAATTTAGGCTGTAATGGTTGTATTGATGTATAGCAACTTGAAATGCTCCCAAAAATGGCTCTACAACATGTAAAAATATAATATAAGCTCTGGCGGACTTGGTTCTATGGTAGGTCTTAAGGGGTTAATCAAATATTCCTTTTGGTGTACCGACAGTAACAAAGTGGACTGGCTGTTTGTTTGTGCAGTTTCCATGATGTGATGACTTTTCCCATGTTACTTTACAACTTAAAGGAGCGGCACCCTACCTGCAATTTTTTTGTTTCATGCCAGGTAATGTTTTATCACATGTTCAGTGAAGCACATAGTCGGCCAATTGCATGTTCAGCACAAAAAAATAAAAATAAAAATGCCTGCCTAAACAGAAACAAAAACACCATTTAGTAATTTAGAACAGGTTATATACATGTTCCTTTTTCTGAAACATTTCTGTACGTCCCTACCTAAATAAAACTACTGGCTGGTTGATAAGGAAGAAAATTATTTGGCAGAGTCCCATTCTATCTGCCCTCCAGTTAAACTGCTTTCCTTCTTGTTGCTTCCAGGCAATATGGGGCATCTC
Source organism: Mchenga conophoros (assembly GCF_057382185.1). Lineage (NCBI taxonomy): Eukaryota > Metazoa > Chordata > Actinopteri > Cichliformes > Cichlidae > Mchenga > Mchenga conophoros. The sequence continues at coordinate 33,003,504 of NC_140526.1, forward strand.
TGAGGTTGGAATGTCATCCAGATAGGGTCACAACTCATAACTGTGTACTTCCTCAGAATTGTTAGCAGGTCTGATCTGTTTTCCAGCGAAGATTAACCCATATAACAGAATTCCAGTCCAGAGCTGAACAAGGAAGTAATGGTTAGAACAAGCAAAAGATTTTTTTGTTGCAAGAGAAATGTGAAACGGAAGAGGAGAATGTCATTGCCTTCAATATACGGCACTGTGCAAAAGTCTTGAGAAATCCATCATTTCTTTATGAGCAATGCTTTAGTGAAACTTGCAAACATTCTTGGAAATACCGGAAAACTGGACAGTAAGGTGAAAACTACACCTGTAGATCAATACTTGTAAACCTACAATAATTTGAACCAGCCAATCTGTGAGAGACACATGGAACTGTTCACTCTGGTGGCTCAGAGACACTGCCCAGTGTTATATAAACAACACAGAAAAAGGTGATCTGCAGTGTGTCCAGTGGACATCAGCAGCAGAAGCTTGAAAGTCAATATTTGGTGTGATCAGTTTTATTCTTCAGCACAGTCTGAACTCTCTTAGGCAAGCTTTCTTGTCATTTCTCCATGCTTTCTGAAGAACATTCAAAGCTTTTCTTTTGATGTTGGCTACCTTTTGTTCCCTTCTAGGTAGATGTTCCCACACTGCTTCAGTAATGTTGAGGTCCGAGCTCTGGGGAAGCCAATCCATGGCTCATATTGTTTCACTGTGTGTGTTTCTATCGAGGTATGCTTTTACTGCATTGGATGTGTGTTTGGGACCATTGCCATGCTAAAAAAACCCCATATTTTTCCATTAATTTTGACAAGATCTCAAACCATGACAGAGCTGAGAAGACATTCACTGTAGTACCTCATTCCCGACCTCCCTGATACATGCTGCAGATGATATGAGCCAACAATTTCTCATTTGGATTCATCACACCATGGCTTTTTGAAACCACCCTTCCACTGAGGCCACTTTCTGATGAGGCTGCAGTGAACAGTAGATGGATCAACTGAAGAACCAGTGAAAACATTGTTCTGTTTTCATTTCCCTAAGGACATGACTTTTGCATCTACTGTATAGAAATTGTTTTTAGACCTGACACTTTTTCTTTTGTCATATGCTTCTCTAGTTACCTCAAATTTTTTAGAGACAGTTGTAGAGACTCATACTCTGACTATGATAGGCCATTGAAAATCTCCTTTCTGTCCCGGCTAACAGATGGATCCAAGTGCAGACAAACACGGGAGGTTCAACGTTCCAGCACCGACTACTCTGTGCTGCAGCGTTAAATAGTCCAGAGGGACGCTGCCTGATCAGCAACAGGTGTAGTAATCACTGCTGGCGGGTGGGCCAAGGGTGAGAGCCCACAATGAGCTCCACCCAGGCAAGCAGGAGAAAAAACAGAACAAACTTGTGGCCAACATGAGCAAGCCAGAGAGGCACAGGGACCATGACACTTTTTGGTGCATAAATCAACTATTAAATCAAAGTCGAATGAAAAAAATAGGAAAAGTATTATTTTTTGAAAGATTACTTTTAATAAAGTGAAGTTTAAAATGTGTTCTTTGCTAGGCTTTCTGTTATGTGTAGAAACAACAGTTGTTCATCCATTTAGTTGGGTAACTTTTTTATGCATGAAGGATTTCACAGATCAGTCTTAAGTGGCTTGAAAACAAAAAAAATGGTAAAAGGACTGGACAGAAAATGACTGAAATAGTAATGTCCAAAGAAAAACTTTGAAGCGCCTTCAGAAAGCCTGGAGAATTATTTCTCATGGTCATTTTAAACAGTATTTTTTATTTTGATGAGCATGTACACATAAGCAAAGTTTTTTTAAATTTTACAAATCTTAAATTCACAAAGTACATTTTTATTTATTAGGTTTTTTGTTTTGCTTTGTTTTGTTTTTTAGAGCTCTTCTTCAGTTGATCATATTGAGCATTATTGTTCTTTGTTTCCCACCATGGTATGTTAAATCCAAACACAGCGTTGAAAGCTCTGACTTAAAATAAAAGTCATGCAATCATGGTTTTAATTTAAAATACAATCAGTAGTTATGTATAAGCGTGTGGTCATGTCTATACAGTGGAATTACATGCAGAGTTATTTATGCATAAAAGTTTTAGAAACATCCAGTAAATATAGTTATTCCATTTCATCCATCCGTTTGCTTCCACTTATCCTTTTCAGGGTCGCGGGGGACGCTGGAGCCTATCCCAGCTGTCATAGGGCAAAAGGCGGGGTACACCCTGGACAGGTCGCCAGTCTGTCGCAGGGCTAACACACAGGGACAGACAACCATTCACACTCACATTCACACCTAGTGACAATTTGGATTAATCAATTAACCTATCCCCTCAAGCTGCATGTCTTTGGACGGTGGGAGGAAGCCGGAGTACCCGGAGAGAACCCACGCAAACACGGGGAGAACATGCAAACTCCACACAGAAAGACCCCGGCCTGATGGTGGAATTGAACTCAGGACCTTCTTGCTGTGCGGCAACAGTGCTAACCACCGTGCCACCGTGCTAATTCCATTCCATTTCAATTAAACAAAAATGCTTATGGAAATGAATTCGACAGTTGCAGTGTGTAGGTCACTGGGTTTGAATGCCTTGGGATTTTGAAGAGGGGAACAATGGTATGAAACATGATAACAGTAAGGCAGAGGGAACAAAGAATGGTTGCTAATTGGTCTGCACAAACCCAGTGAATATGCCACTTGAAAAAAGCCATGCTGTTTTGTAAGTGTGCTACTGTTTGTCCATTCATGTATCCCCACCCCAATATTAAGGGCTCCTTTAATATTGTCTTAAGGATGATGAAACCCATAGTTGGCTTTCATAGGTGTGCTTCGTTTTCCACATTTTGCCATTGCTTCAACTTCTCCAGAATCCTTGGGCAAGATGCTAACCTCAAGTTGCACTCAGATGGATACATATTTGTGTGACAGAAAGCCCTTACATAGAAAGAGCATAGAAAAAAGTGCTGGTGTGAGTGGCTGAATGAGGTAAAGTGCTTTGAGTGCTCTGATAGAGTAGAAAAGCTCTATATAAGAACCAGTCCATTTACCATAGCTATAATCTGAAAGCTCAAAATACTCTTAAAAGTTCAACTGAACAATTTAATCGTGACTATAGTTCTACCAAACTATGTGAAAGACTAAGGCTTCCATGCATTGTACCTCATTATCATTGAATCACTTGCACCGTCTGGTTTGTGTTTTAGCCTGGTGATTCTTCCTACTGTGCATCATAGCTAATAAATTGTGAAATTCCATTCTTAACAGTAACAGAAACAAGCCTCTACTGGGTGTGGAATACAAGTCTGGACAAGAGCTCACCCACACACGCTGAGTAATTCATGACGAATGTCACAACTTCACAAATGCGCCAGAACACCTGAGGCAATAGTCTTGCTGTGACGCATGCATCAATTTCCATCAGATACCAGCATATCACAAGTGCTATTATATACAGCACACACTGCCTGCAGGAAGGTGATATTCAGCTGAGATTGTAACAAAAATCTTCCTAGTGAAGTCAAAAATTGGATATTAAAACTATGAAACCAGGCCAACAATGTATTGCCTTGTTTTGTTAAAATGCCAGGCTTCTTCTGTGACATGGTTATGGAAGATAGAATGATAAGAAAGCAGTGATAAAAAATGATGTGTTGTCTCATGCATCTGTAGAACTGCACATAATGTATCATTTGTCTAACTGAGTCTTGAGCAGTTTCCAAGCCTCTCTTCTGTCATCAACAGATTTTTCCATTTCTGTGAAGGCTTTTTTACATGGTACCCAGAGTTTCACCCGAGTTTCCCTATTATTCAACTGCTGGTTGGATTGCATTACATAACACCCGAGCAATCAGTAATGATCCCTTGTATGTTTTTCTTTTCTCTTGCATGCTTCTAGCCTGCATTACCAGACATGGAGAGATGTAATCTTACACTCATACACTCCTTTCAAACAAAGGCAACAATGGCTAACTTTATTAGGCTTTTAACAGATTCAAATGTGTCAGAATAAGTTCCCGTGTGTATCTTTCTTGTTAAAAAAAAATCCACATGTCATACTTAAATGTAGGTCAATTAAAAAAAAAAATTGCACCTACCCCTTTAGTGACAGGCTCAGGTCCTTGCAAGTATTTCATGCAAACTGTATTTTTCCATTTCTTATATAATCTTAGTAGGTTTATAGATTAGGATACTGATACTGTTTTGACATTTGGTGCATATGTTTGTGCAGCACTTTCTTTCAACTTTTTCTGGCCCCTGTTAAACACCACAGAAACATAACAGAAACACATGGACTACTACACACTAAAAAATGTTATTGTTTTGCCTTCATGTGATACAGCCTTGCAATAAATGATAACCAAATCCCATCATGCAACGCATTTGTTAGAACTTTCACTAGGCAAGGAAAATCCTGAGCAGGAACTTTACATTGATGTAATTTTGACATGAGTGCTGTGCCTGAGGGAGAAAAAAACCGTGAGAAAGTGGATAAGGAAGAAGGCGAGTCAAAAGGTGTGTCTGAGCTCTTGTGTGTTTCTGTGACGCTAGCTTTTGTGCTGTTATGACCTGCTGCTGTATAAAAAGGCAAAGGCATGATTTATCTGGCTCAAAGTATCAGTTCATTGTGCAATATAGTTCCAGCTGACTCTTAGTTACTTCCAATCCTTGATTTTAGCACCTTTCTCTATTATGAAGATGAGGAATCTTCTTTTGGGAGTTCTTCTGGGACTCCTTGCTGCTGTTCATTCAACACCTGTTAATAGTAAGTGGTATTTTTTTTAATAAGTATTGTAGTAAATTGTTTTTAGCAGAATTTTCAGCTTTTTTATTTCAATGTGGATTTGTCTTTGATAGTTAAACTGTAAAAACAACCACAACAAAGCTATTTATTAATTGATGATGAATGATGCTGTATAAAAAAGATTCCATCGCAAGATTTAGGAGCAAAGGGTGTTCTGTCTCAGACAAAGTAATTCCTTTATATCAACTGAAAGTTCACCACTTCCTGTCGAGCCTTTCTCTTTACCCCGTGAGTCAGCACTCTCCTGCTACTACCTAAATCTCTTTATATTTGAAGTATGGCACTTCCTTAACGAGTCACATTTCATTGTTAGTGCACAGGTCTCATTGGCAGAGCTCAATTAAACACAGAAGTCTTTGTGAAATGTTCTGTTCCAGGAGGTGCATTAATGAATTTGTCTTGAAACCAAAGATCAGCGAAGAGCTGTTACACATGTAATCTCATAGGGAACACCAGAGCTGAATGTGACTGGGTGGAGATGTGTGATTTGAGCTGAGCCGCTTTCTTTCATTCATCCTTCCTTTCTTTCTGTATAAATCTAAACTATACATCGTTTCATTGGTTTACTTACACTATTCCATCAGTGTATAAGTGGCATTTAACAACATAAAGCATTTTAAATATGGGCTACAAGGTTAAGGGGGACCTTTGGTAGTAGAACTGCTAACAACTCAATTCATGCTCCAAGATACTGCTAATGTAAGGTCTACTTGAAAAATACCAAGTAGTTGTAGATGTCAGGTAAATATAAGAATGAATTAACTTATAAAGTATCTTAAAATAGAAATATTTGAGAAAAGAAGCAATTAAATAAAAATTTAAATGTTTTCTATTTACCAGCGATTATAATGGTTTACCAGAAGATATGTGACTTCCTTCCTTTGTGACACAAAATCCTAACAATGGCTTAATACTTTTTGAAAGACAGAAAGCAGTTATGTTGGCCTGGTTTATTTGGCGTGGTATTAAAACTGATGCTTTGATGGAGCTGTCTCTCTTTTGTTAACACACTAATACACGAATAGTCACCTAGGTTAATTATTACTGTCTCTCACCACACCTTATCAAAGCGGGTCACATAACAAGCTAACACAAGACTTTGGGCTGAAGCAACATAAGCTCTGTGTGGTCCTTTTGTGTTTAACAAAGCTTGGTAACTTTCCTCCCTACTCATTTCAGAGCCAGTAGGTAAACACTTAAGATGATACATGGATTTTTTCCTTTTTCTTTGTCCTAGCTGTGACCCAGAACCCTGCCAACCCTGATGCAGGCTTTCTTGAGGATGCCATGACGGAGGGGTTCATTGTTGGTCCATCGCCTACGCTTACAACTGAAACACCCAAAATAAGTGCCACAGTTCAAGCATCACAGACACCGGTTTACAACTCTGAAGATATGACCGAAGGAAGTGCTGCTGGAAAGATCAGTGACATCTTAACAACGTCCATCTCACCTCATGAAACCACAACGCTGAGTATTTCAAATGCTCAGACCTCTGGATTCATAGAGAGTGCCGTGAATGATGGCAGTGGTTTAGGAGAGAACAGTGACGAATCACCGATCGCCTTCACACTCGATACCACAACAACGAATGCCACAAATGCACCGACTTCTAACTCCACAGACAGTTACATGTTTGAGGGGAGTGCTGTCGAATCAACAATACCCATCGCACTTGATACCACAACAGCAACGCATGCTCCGACGTCGGACTTCACAGAGCATTACATGTTAAAGGGGAGAGGTTCAGGATATACCTCACCTTCCCTCTTTAGCCATACCACCACAACATCAGTGACAAGTGAAGACCAGTCAATCAACACTTCAAACAACAACGTCTTCTCGCAAACTACTGATCCTACTGTCTCTACCAGTGACGTCACAACAAACCCGGATTCTGGTTCAGGGTCTGAACTGGTTTCTAAAAGCACCACTATGACATCTGGCTCGAGTGTAGAAACTAGCACTGTATCATCAATACTATCAAAACAAAATCGAAATTTTCAGCATCGGGAGAACATTAATAAAGGTAAATATTTTGTAATTAACAATAAGTACCTGTATGTTAAATTGTTGTGGTGTATATGGAGGGGTTTACAATTCTATTTTTATGTGCAATTAGCACCACAGACACAGACGCAGACGACAAACACTGAAACGACACACAAAGGACACGTTACACCTGGTGAGTCAGACAAAAACCACACTTCTGCACAATTAATACATGAATAACACTCATTCCACCTTTATAACACACCTCTCCCATATGACCAGATTGGATCATCATCCTTGGCTTTATCGTTGGTGTTGCAGCACTTGTAATACTCTGTGTTGCCATCGCAACCAGACACAAGTAAGACTCATATGTCAGAGAAACGAACAACATATCTGAGTAGATCTTCTCAAAGCACAGAATTTTAATTAATGTTTTTTATGTTGCAGGTGGAATGGACCAAACCAGGCAAATCTGACAGTGGCTTCAAATAACCTCTCGAACCAGAAGAGGGAGCGAGAGATGGAGACTTTCCTGCCTAATGAGAAACCCAAGGAGAATGGACATTCAGGGGAGTACACTGTCATTCCCCTGGAAGATGTTCCAGAAAATGGTCCCTCATACTGAGATCCAGAAACAAACCCTCTGAAAAACAGAACCGTGAGACTGTGTTTCAAGCACAATAATTTAAAAGAGGAACAAAATTGTCCAAACTGCGGAGCAAAAGGGGATTTGTGGACTCTCACACCTCTGATTCCTGTCTGAATGACAACAATATGTCTTTTCTTTTTTCCCCCACTGACTTTGAAAAACTTTGATGACACCTTTATAGCTGCAGTAAATTTTGATTAGTCTATTTATTGCATTATTACGTTTTTTTTCTTTCTTTTTAAATTTTTAAATTATGTGTTGGTCAGGTAAAGTGTGGTAATGTCATTTATTTCAAATGGAGCTAAACTCTCTACAGTGTTTTTTTCCCAGTTTTTCTTTGTAATTCACGTGGTTTCCTTTTTTCCAGCTGGCCTTTTTTTTTTTTTTTTTGTTAAAAGTGTCATTTGTTACAAAGCTATTTTCTGTAATAATCTTATTGAAGACTGTGTTGTGGACTGTAACTTATATTAAGCTGCTCTGTTGTTTTTTTTGTGGAATCTTGGAGTACTGAATGGTACTCAGGTCACTGAGTCTAGTTCCTCTTGAGAGCCTGCACAGCACTTCAGCAGTGGTAACATGCACTTACTGAACATTCATATGCTGTACTGCATCCTGCCTCCTATGAGGAATAATCACAATGGTAGCTCATCAATAAACATTTATTTGCTTACAATAATCTTTACACACATGCATTGAAACATTTATACACTTTCGGTCCATTTTTCAGACGAATATTTTTGCTCTTGTGATGTGATGGTGAAGCACAAATCCCTTCACTCTTACTTCCATTTAGCCAGTCAGAGCTTAGCATGATCATGAATGTCAGACACAAGAAAATATTTAATGCATTCTCAGACAGACATGTGTACAGAATCCCAAACAAAGATACAAAATAGGAGTTTAATCATCTAAAGATGGTACAAGTCTTACATCTTTATAGAAAACACTTGCTATGGTAGGCCAGTTGACTAATAACATATCATCAACTAAAACAATGACCAATAATAAATTAAAGAAATGGAGAAGCATAAAGAAAATCAGTGACAAATGACTGGCTTACTGCAGTCTTTCCCTTTAGAGATACCCATATTCTCACATACTGAAAAACCCCCATAAGCTTGCTCAGAACCCTTAAGCAACCAAATATGCAGTGGGTCAGTAACAATTTGTACCCACACTGACAAATAGTGGACTTTTTTCCCAGAAAACAATTTGCAATCTTTCTTAAAAACAAACACATGTAATGGATTCTTTGTTAATGAATAACCCTAAGGTCACAACCTATTGAGATAACTAATGGCCCGTTAAATAAATAAATTAGCATTGTTCTAGCATAACTGCAAAGTTGTATATCATTATGGTCATTATATAAATTTTTTAAATAGCAAAAACCATTATGATGACAAAAATATCAAGTCTATACATTTGATTTGTACACTTTTTACCTAAAGAGAGTATATACACAAAGTGCAAGCAGGCACTTTTATTTATATATATATATTTATATAAGCTTCTGCTTATATGAAAAAGAAATGAATAATCCAGTTTCATCTAGTTTTGAACACCAGAGTGAAACTCACAAACATGTACATACTGAGCCAACATCCAATGACCTTGTTGTTACAGCGTCAGATTTATGCGAGTGCTGGAGGCAGAATTTAGTGTGCACTTGCTAAACAGACGTGACCATAGCTAATTAACTGTAGGTGTAATTACAAGCTTGTTATTTCTATCTAAATCTGTTTTGTAGATGCTACAAAACCTTGTGAAGAAGGCCCAGCCATCCTCACTCACAAAACTTCTGTTACTCTTTTCTATTCTAGCACGACAATCCATACTAGCTTTCATCCAGAAATGCTTCAGTGATCATGATCATACTAACTGCACTCTGCAGGTGACATCATCAAGGCAAGGTTGTCATATAGTAAAGAAATAAACGGTTTGAAATAAAACACTGGACAATGCACTGGTCTGTTGAGAGTTTGAGAGACATCCCCACTTCTTCTCATTAAACCTCCAGTTTTTTGTTCCTTTTCTTTTCGTTAATCTCCCCCACTCTCTGTCAGAAACACACTCGTACACACATGATTTCTAGGACACAGCAGACTTTTGATTATTAACAGAAACTCAGTTATCCATACATTAAGGACATACATACAAAAAACAAAGAAATAAACATATGGATAAATAACTGGGAGGACACCCTTTATGTAATCTATTTGAGCTTTACTCTCAGCAACACATTCTGTACTTTGTGTTGCTACATTTAGAGGCCACGCTCTCTGCTTTTAAATCCTAATCTTCACTTATCAGCTCTGACCTTGTGTGTGACATCAGGGAATAATCCCATGAGCTGAACAGTCAAAGGTGATTCAAGGTTTAACTGCCATGACCTTTCTCTGCAATTCAACAACAAGACACTCTTTGCTTTGGTTTCTTTTCTTTTCTTTGCCATAAGCTTACAAATTGTGAAACCGCTGATGGTATCAACAATTCAGCAATAAAATCTGTCAGATTCTGATGCCTTTTATATCACATGCTCCTCGTATATAAGTTAAGCAGCAAGGCCATCAGTCACACACCCTCCTTTAAGCTACAAAGAAAATGGTTTGGTACAAAAGAAACATGACATGTTGCACAGAGTAGAAGAATTTGTTTGCGTTGACAGGACAGGTAGCTTGCAGCAGCACCAAGTAAGGCCCTGAGTGTTGTCAACTGAATGTTGTCTCTACAAGTGCATGGAAGTTTATTACAGTTTGTGCAGAAGTTATACAAACACAAGATCTGATCTAGGGTGAAGATTTGATCCATTCAGTTACCCAGATGGATAAAGGTATTTTCAAAATCTGTCCGACTCCTGTTAACCTCCCCTTAATGCTTTCTTTTCTTTTCTTTTCTTTTCTTTTCTTTTATGTCTTCTTCTTAATATGATTGCTTTTTGTCGTCGCTTGTATTTTTGCAGTTGTGTCGGCAGAAGGTAAAAGTAATACTCATGTAAGGTGCAGCGGCATCTGAATCTGCTTTACCCGCATTTCCATGGGTCTTCCTCAACAAGAGAGAATTCTGCAGTGTTGCCATTTTTGCCCATGGTGACCTGTAAGCAATTATCAAGAACAACTAACTGTTGTGACCAAGGCACTGTTACTGACAGACTGTCAGTGGTTGGGAGCAGAGAAACCATTGCTTCATTACATGTTGGCCATTGACCTTGGGGCTGAGTTTAGTTAGTCCCCGACAGACAAAAACACGTTGTCATGCAGTGATAGACAAGTACATTAAGTCATTTTTCCAGAGTTGGCCATGTATTTAATGGATTCTCTCCCCAACCAAATTACAATAATGATATTCATCACTATACAGGCAATGAACGTGAATAAATTTTTTTTTCTGTTGTTTGTTTAGAAATCTAGCTACAGTATAGACAGGAGGCATGAAACAGGCATTTCTTAAATGAATGCATCACTTTGGATGATTGATGATGATATGGAAAAAACAGCAGTCTTTATGTATACCACTGGCTAAAATCACTTTGAAAATATGGTTAAAAATGTAAGAACTAATAATTTGGTCAGGGCTACCATAAATACATGTCCAATTAAGTAAGCAAATGAAATAAAACAGAAAAATATGCCACATGTACGAGACAATGAATTAGATTAGTGTTGAGCCTTTAAAATAAACTGATTCAGTTTTTATAAACAATAAGAACAATGTATGATGTAGAAGTGAACAAATTTTGATAAACCTGGTATCACAAAAACTGCTTTTTCATATGATCAACAGGTGAATAAATAAATATAAAAAAAATATTTATTTAGCTTTTCACCACTTTAAAGATGACATTTTTCAGTCAAGAATGACTTTTACTATTCACACAGACACCAATATGCCAACATAGGAAGCCACAGAGAAAAGAGTAACAGACACAAAAAGAAAGACAAACACACAGCTGGGAAGGATGCGCTACATACAGGTCTCTATGTCCGTTAACGTGAAATGTACCTTGCAGTCGTCTATCAACACTGAGTTGTGGTGAGCGTACATATTCTGGTTGGTGTTATTTTCAAAGAACGATTGTGTCTTTGCCATCTCAAAGTCGTCCATCCGGACCTGCTGGGCGTCAAAGGAGTCAAGCTCATCTTTGGAAAGGTGGTACACGATGCCTGCTCCATAGGAGTCTCCAACCACATTAACAGAGGTACGGAAACGATCCCTACATGTTAAAAAAAACAAAAAGAAAAAAGCACTAGATGAATAAAAACACCATCCATGCATGCATCCATCAATTGTCTACTGCTTATTTGGGGCCAGGTTGTGGGGACAGCAATCTAAGCAGTGACACTCATATCTCCCTCTCCCCAGCTACCTCCTTCAGTTCTGGGGGAACACCGAGGCATATACAGGCCTGGGTCTACCCTGGTGCCTCCCTCGGTCCTCACCCAGGAGATGCCCAGGAGGTATCCTTGTCAGCTCAAATCACCTCAGCTGGCTCATTCTCGAGGAGTAGCAGCTCTACTCCGAGCCCCTCCTGAATGACTGAACCAGCCAGCCTTCATAGAAAGCTCATTTCCTTACTTGTATTTGTGATCTCAGTGTTTGTGACAATCCAGAGCTTGTGACCACAGGTGAAAGTTGGGACGTAGAGCAAATGATAAATCTATAGTTTTGCTTTTATGCTCAGCTCTCGCTTCACAACAATGGACTGTTACAGCAGCACCAATTAGTTTGTCAAATTTCTGCTCCTCTCTCCCACCACTTGTGAACAATACTCCAAGATTCTTAAAATACTCCATTCCTTACATAAAATCACTTTATTTTGTTTTTAGGGAGTTTTAAATGATGATTCATTTTATCAAGGGAAAAAAGCTAAACCTAAACCTAATTTGGCCTCTATGAAAACATAACAATTCCCCTTGCTAAATCATGAATTAAATGTGATTAACCACATTTTTGGTAAAGCAGGGTTCAGTTTCACTAGTCAAACCGAGGCCTTATTCCTGCCACTCCTGATAAATCAAGAAAGCTCATAAATAAAAGCCATGATATAAAGAAGCAACTTAGAAACAAAGTCACTGACACCTATCAAGAGTTCCAAAGCCATCTCTAAGGCTTTGGGACTTCAGTAAACCAGAGTCAGAGTCATTATCCACAAATGGAGAAGACTTGGAACAGTGCTGAAGCTTCCCAGGAGTGGCGGGCTGACCATAATTACCCCAAGAGTGCATCAACCACTCTCTCAGGAGGTCATAAAAGAACCCAGAGCAACAGCTAAAGGACTACAGTCTTCATATGCCTCAGTTAAGGACATAGTTCAAGTTGCAACAGTGAAAAAAAGGCAAAAATGCCATACATGGGAGAGTTCCAAGGCGAAAAACGCCTGCTGACCAAAGACAACATAAAAATCATCTTGATGGAGACTTAAGAGAAAATATTCTGTGGACTGATGAGATGAAAGTCTTTGGAAGCTTTGAATCCCATTGCATCTGATATAAAACTAACACAGCATTTCATAACGAGAGCATCATACCAACAGTTAAACATGGTGGTGGAGGTGGTAGTTTGATGGCCTGGGGCAGCTTTGTTGCTTCAGGACCTGGACAACATGTCATAACTGAACCATGAATTCTGCTCTCTACCAGAAAAAACAGGAGGAGAACGTATGGTCCATCAGTTCATGCCCTGAAGCTCAAGCTACCTTGAGCAGCACCTCTGAATAGCTAAAAAAAAAGAAAGAAAACAACCTCTGAATGCAAAATGAAGGCTCTGGAGTGGCCTAGTCAAAGTCTGGACTCTTTAGATGCATTTAGATGCTTTGAAATGATCTTAAACAGGCGGTTTATGCTCAAAAACCATCCACTATAGCTGAATTAAAATAATTCTACAGGGAAGAGAGGGCCAAAATTCCTCCAAGGCAATGTGAAAGACTCTTGCTGTCAAGGGTGGCAAAGCCAGTTATTAGGTTTAGGTAGGTAGGTAGGTAGATTTGGATAGCTTTTTTCTTCTTAATAAATGAAAGATCATTTTAAAACTAAACTTTTACTCCAGTTATCTTTGTTTAAATTTGTTAAAGATTTGAAATGCTGAAGTGTGACAAATCCCCCCAAAACAAACAAACAAACAAACAAACAAACAAACAAACAAACAAACAAACAAACAAACAAACAAACAAACAAACAAACAAACAAACAAACAAACAAACAAACAAACAAACAAAAAAGATCTAAGGAAAGGGGAAAATACTTTTTCATGGAGCAAATGTGTAGGTGCTAGAACTTTAGACATTTACTGTGGTTATGTGTTTTCTGAAACAATACAAATATTTCACTGTGTGACTCAATTAAATGGTTTTTCATTAAAGAACTTAAAACCATAACAACCACAGTTATAACAGTGATTACACATGTTAGAGGCCAGTAAAACAGGCACTCTACTCTTTTAATATTAGCAAAAATGTGTACATACAAATAAAATGATTACTTTAGCACATATGCTTGGGAAATTTACAAAAAAAAAAGATTACTTATTTGACTACACGTGATAATATATAGCGGGAAGGATTTGTCCTTATTATTGTAACATCTAAAACTGCTTACATAAAATTTAAAAAGTAAGAACATTGAATGGTGTTAGAATATGTCTGCATGCTTTTGTCATGATAGCAGTGTTGATGTGGCGCTCACAGAAGCCAGTCGACAGCAACCAGGAGGCTGATGTCCTGAGTGGGCAGCCCTACTGCTGTTAGGATCAGAAGCATGGTCACAAGTCCAGCACTCGGGATACTAGCTGCTCCAACACTGGCCAAGGTAGCTGTCATGCTAAATAGGAGAAATTTTCAAGTGTAAGGTTTTAATACACACACATCCTTACTATCTGTACACAGCTAACACCCTATACTATCTCTACAAAAGGTTTTATGATGACAAAAGTATTTTGATAACTAAGTATTGAAACTGGGAACTGTAAGAGTGTACACTGTCTAAGTAAATTTAAACCACAACCTTATTCTACACAATGACTTTTCCTGTAAAGTGAAGAGGGATAATGCAATAAAAGAAATAATGTGTTTTAGTAATTTGGACACCATGTCCATAGGACAAGCTTTTGCAAGAGTGTGGACGTTCTCCCCTGTCTCCCCAGTTTGGGTTGAGAAATGGTGACTGTGTAGGCTACAGCATGACTGACAATGCTTTTATACTAATCAAAGAACAGAGGGACTCCTTGTGTCCTATGGATAGGAGGACTGTAGGCTTACCTTACGGTAACAATCTGGCCCCAGTCGAGGCTGATGCCATTCATCTGAGCGATGAAGATGGCAGCAACAGCCTCATAAAGTGCTGTGCCATCCATATTGATTGTAGCTCCCACCGGGAGGACAAAGCGTGTCACTCTCTTGTCAATGCCCAGGTTTTCCTCTAAGCATCTGAACGTAACAGGCAAGGTACCAGCACTGTGGCAAATAAAACAAGACGAAGCTTGTTAATATGACATGAGAATGAGATTCAGCTTGGAAATTGTGCACCCAATTTGACACTATAAACGTGTAGGAATAAAGAACTCTGCAACAAATAATAGACTGTCTGTTGAGAATTAATTTGCCTGAATCACTCTTTATATTCCATTGATTTTTAAATTTAATTGCATCATTCTTCCATTCAAAATGAAAATAATTTACTCCAAACTATGGTAATTTGATTCATATAAGGTCTTTCAGGCGTTTTACTTTTGAAAACAATCAAAAACTTTAACTTGTTTGAATTTAAGACAGAATATCATAGAAATAACCACAGCTGTGACTCCAAACTTGCGTGGCTTCTTTCTTCTAAGGTTGTGGAATGGTGAGCTGGAAGGAACTGGGAAAAAGCTGAGCTCACCTCTGTAGAGGGAAGCGTGTATCTGGTGCCATTAATAAAACATGGAGATATTCCATGTGGAGGCAAAGTGAGAAAGTGTTGCTAGCAAGCTAATTCCATAGTTATCACTCCAAAAAAACGGTTGCCCTGATTATTTAGCATCTGTGATGGAGTATTTATAAAAGTATTTATAAAAGCATATATCACATTGAAAAACAAAGCCTGATTTCTAGACAGGGATACTGTGGTCCTCTGAGGGTCAAGGAGTCTGAATTCTACAATGTTCAACACAAACAGATGCAAAATTCCCCATACCTGGACGCTGTTCCCAGTGCCGTGACCCAAGCCTGGAATATTCCCATGAAGAACTTGTAGGGGTCTTCTTTTACTATTATAAAATATATCAGTGGAAGAAAAATTCCTCCATGTATGATAAGGCCCACTATCACAGTAACCATGTACATTCCCAGTTGTCTTGCAACCACCTCCAAGTCAGCAATAGAGATGATTTTTCCACAGATGAGGCAAGCAATACCAACAGGGGAATACCTGAAGACAGAGTGTGTATTTTGGTTACAAATATGTCAGGCACAGGAAAATATAATATATAGCATTCATGTCTGTGAAGGTTCTCAGTCATCCAGGTCATTGTAGTCAAATGAGCTTGCAAAGAAAAGCGTCTGGACTTCTTTAAGTTGCTTGAAGACGTTTCACCTCTCATCCGAGAAGCTTCTTCAGTTCTAAGGTCAAATGGTGGAGAGTCTGGTGAGATATCTGGGACTTTCCACCATTTGACCTTAGAACTGAAGAAGCTTCTCGGATGAGAGGTGAAACGTCTTCAAGCAACTTAAAGAAGTCCAGACGCTTTTCTTTGCAAGCTCCTTTGACTATATAGCATTCAGCTTAGATCCTACAACAAGTTGCTTCATGCTGTACACACATATATGTATATATATATATATATATATATATATATATATATATAAAAGAGAATAAATTGTTAGGAATAGGCAACACAGTTTTGCTTTGATTTAGCAGCATGTTGTTATTCAAGTGGTTTGATAGTGTACAAGGCAAGGCAAGGCAAGGCAAGGCAAGGCAAGTTTATTTGTATAGCACAATTCAACAACAAGGTGATTCAAAGTGCTTTACAGAGACATTAGAAACAAGAACAAATAAAAAGCATGATACAAGGCTCCTGTATTTACTCGAGAGTCTCTTTTCAAGCTTTAATGTTCCCCACAATAGAAGCTTTAGGCCAATCACTGGGCTTTTCAATCCAGATAATGAAAGTATTAAAGAGCAAAAATACTTATTATGGAAACCAACGCAACCTGTTGAAATGCATTAGGAATATCCCTTCAGGGAGTGGCGTTTTAGTGTTGGGGGCTTAAAATGGAGTGGGGTGAACTGCAGGTGGGGGGCATGTACTTTTAAGTTCTGATAGCTTTTTTCTACCTTTTAAAAATTGGGGCCTGCAGCTGTTTTAACCTTGTGTGGAACAGTGCTTGTGATGAACTGAACTTACCACATAATTGCACCAACGAGCTTCATAACAATCTCATTGAGTACGTTGAAAAACTCCAACATTAGCTTGGCCTTTTCGCCCATTTTCCCCATAATAACTCCAAAAGCAACAAAGAATCCAATTAAACCTGTAAGACACGGAATATGATAATTTAGTATAAATTAATAGAAAGTTAATCATTTTACTTGCTCGGAGGAAGAATTATTCAGACATATTACTAGACAGCAAAGCAACATTCTGCTATGTACAATACCTAATTTTAGAATATATAAAGTACATTTGTATGTATTGTAGACTAAATCTAAAGTGACAGGCAACCAATCATTCATTTTAAGTACTGTACAGAATGAAAGGCTGTCCTAGGTGTTGGGAATGTTCAAAATACCAACTAGAGCATTTAGTTATAGCATTAATGAAATGAAATGCAAACTAAATACAAATTAAAGTGTGTAAAGAAAATTCAGCCAATGTAAAGTTATAAGTCTTTCCTAAGTTGGTAATAATGTTAATAAACATGAGCACAATGGAGAGGGAGACACCCTACATTAGGCGCCCCTGGTGAGGAGCTCAAAAATCTGTGTTTGCAGACACAGATGCCAATCGATGCCTTTGTGTTATCTGAATGTTTCCCTTTGATGATGGAACTTTTTTTTTAAACAGAACTTTTGTTTTACATCAGTAACCCTGCTAAGTGATTCCATTTATGCACTGGGCGTGCTTTCAAACCTACCCAGGACATTCATCCCACTCTTGAACTGAAGTGACCTTTTGACTGTGAACTGCGGAGGTGCTCTGGTCCTGTTAGTGGGTACTGGTACTTTGGTGGTTACTGTCTGGATCTGGACAGCAAGCAAAGAAAACAAGAATCAGTTGGAGGAACTGACATGTGAATCACATTTTTGCGGTGGACGAAGACCATCTGTGAAACTCCTACCTGCTGGAAACAGGCCTGCACTAAGTTCTCTGGGAAAAGATTTCGGATGAGATCAAATAAAGCATCCACACTGGACACATCGTCGTTCTTCTTTCCCTGTCCAAGATTGGCCCTAAGCTTGGGGTTCCCGGGATGGATGGCCAGCACCAGGACCACTCCTAGGACAGCCGCAATCACCGTTGTCGACATATAGTACACCATGGCCCTGGTGCCTAGTCGCCCACTGGATTTGGCATCCAAACCAGCTAGTCCTGTTGGCAAAGTATGTTTTACAGGATATAATAATATTTACTCAGAATGACAATAATGAATCAAAATAGGCACTAAGATGTCATTAAATTAATCTGTTTAAATTAATCGGCTACTGTAACCAAATTGCTAAAGTCCTTCCAATAAGAGCAGCATGTGGCATGTGAGCTCTAAAGTCCACTTTCAGATACATTAGGATAACATACAGATGGGAAATAAATCAAGTGATTTAGAAATATTAAGTATGAAGTCCAGCAAGGAGTTAGGTCACAGAATGCCATTAGAACAGCTCAGCTGCGCTGTGACAGTCTCAAACTCTGAACTTGCCAATGATTGATGTTTAAATGAGTGCAGTAAAGAGTGCCATCTAGCATGACATGTTTTCATCATAAGATAAAGGTGAGGACTAAGTAACCTTTTACTGATGGATGCGACTGCGGTGGCAAAATCAGGAGGTGTGTAGGAATAAAGGGTTAATGTTCTTACTGTAAAACTGCCATTTAAGTATGAGCAAACTTACAGTGCTTAACAAATTTATTAAACCAAGTATCATAAAACTAAGAAATCACAAATATTTCAGACATCTGTAAAAAAACACATTTAAAACGTAATAATTATATTGCTATTTGTTAGGCAAACAACAAACTGAATTCGTGTTTTTCTACCCGAATTTGAGCCAAACTTCTCTGAGAAGTCTGACATTATCAAGCATAACATTCAACCAATAAAACTAAAGTTTGCTTTTTAGGAATGGAAGTAAATAAATGCATCTTGATATAAAAAAAATAATGATAATAATCATGTGCTTTACTATTTTCTGTATGTTTACTAAAACACTAACATCAACAAACAAATTATTAGATTTTATAATTAAAAATATAATTTGGATTTAAGAGCATGCACACACTGATGGATTAACCATTATAGAAACATAAAAACTCATTTGATTTATTGGTATTGCTAGTTTAAAGCAGCTGTGGCCATAATAAAAGCACCGTATCAGCAGGGGCGGAGCGTGGGGGTGGCTTACTGGGCTTAAGCCCGGGTTGTTTTGTCAGAAGCCCGGGGTCTTTTGGAGTGTAATTTTTTCATAGATGCCTGGCTGACAACTGTATAAAACAAAAAGTACACACAATATTCGAAGCACATAGTGCACCTGATATTGGTAAGATCTGAGCTCAGGCACTAAGCGACTGAGCGAGGGGGCGGGGCAGCTGCTGCCTGTGTGCGCTGTTGGTGAAACGGAGCCAGCCATACCAAGGAGAGCTTAAGTTTGACCAGGTACCAAAGCAAATCATTCGTACCGTACAAATAATGTAAATATGACGGTGCATCACGAAAGATTGATATCAAACTGATCACTTGACCAATATTACGTTACTTGCTCTTCAAGTGAATCAACAAATGGCGAAATGAAAAGCCGAACAAATGCTATTTTTTTAGAGAGTCTTAGCTTACGTGTGTTTATTTCATATTTTCAGTTCTTACCCTCCCCGACTAAATCGGTTTCAGTTATGTACTGAAATATAAGATTGGACATTAGAGGGTTCTTTCAAAGAAAAAACTCAGGTAAATGTTATTTTATATATTATGCTTTGTATGTTGTTCAGTATATTTCTATGCAAAATAAGAGGGATTTCAGTACACAGCAGGATATTCACATTTGTAACCAGATATTTACATACACTTTAGGGAGAAAACATAAAACATTTTTACTGTACAACATCAATTTAGAGTAAACTTTTGTTTTAGATAAATATTGAAATATATTTTGAATTAGTTAAATGTCAGAATAAAGAGAGACAGAGCTGTCTATTTTTTATCACTTTCATCAAATTTAGGAGTACATATACACTAAGTTTATTGTTAATTAATAAGAAACTCCAGACGATTCCATTCTGAGCTGAAGAAGCTTCTGATAGGTTAGTAGAGTCCATGTGAGTAAATTGGTGGCACAGCTGTGGATGCATATAAGGCAAAACACAGAGTCTGTTTCTTTGACATGGGAAAATCAAGAGATGTCAACCAAAACACCAGGAAAAGAATTGTGGAGCTCCATAAGTGTGGCTCAGTTTGAATACAATTTGGTGCCATTTACAATTAAGAAATACAGATAGTTTCTCTCTTTACTCTTAAAGTTAACAAATATGTTTTTTATATTTATCAATCTAAAAAATAAACATTTAGTCTGATTTGATGTTACAATTATAAAAGTGTTTTGATCTGAAGAGTTTGTAAATATCTGGTTTCAACTGTATATTTGATGATTGTCAGCACAAAGAGGGAGAGAGAGGAACAGAGAGGGAGATGGAGAATGAGGACAGAACAGAGATGAACAAGAGCAGGTGAGACACACATGTTAGTCAAATGGTTGTTTACCAAAAGTATCACCGTATCATAGGTCCTCATGTATCTCGTACCTAGTGTTTCTTTTTAGGTTTGTTATTTTTCAAATTCTATATTTATTAAGTTATGCAGGCTTGTTTGCACAACAAGGCTAAATAATTATATAAACTTTTCTCAATCTAAATAGTGGACTTTGGTAGAATTAAAAAAATAAGTGTAGTGCAGGTCTATGATGATTTTTAGTGCTACTATCATCTAGTTCTGATTCTGGTTCTGTCTTGGTTAAATCCTCGGTAGTCCTGATTTTGAACTGTTGTAGTCCTGTTTTAATTCTGGATCAGTTCTGGGTCTGGTTGAATTGGGGTTTAGTCCTCGTGTCTTGATACAGCCCTGACCTTGTTCTGCCTTGCTGCCTAATTAAAAAACTAGTTTTAGGTGTCCTGCATATGATATATATTTTTCCCTATATGAAGTCATTCTTCTTTGAACAAAACTCAAAACAGAGCCAATTAATCTTTCAGTCATTTCTACCCCCCCCCCCCCCCCCCCCCCCCCCCCAAAAAAAAAAAAAAAAAAAAATCCCACATGCATACTACCCTTTTTGGCTAAGCCCCGGGTGTTTCAACTGTCTGGCTCCGCCTCTGCGTATCAGTCTGAGAGAACACATTTTGCAACTAAAACTAAAACTTAGGGAAACATAACTGCTGTAAATAATGATGGGGTGTACAAAAAAAGACATTGTGCCACAGAACTGAATCTTTTAACTAGAGACTGATACAGTATCAGTTTGCTAGTATTATTTGCTAATATATTGGTCAGCAATATTTAGTTTTCTTAAAAGTAATTTGATATCTCATGTTGTAACCTCAGATATTTTTGAAATGAATAAATATAAAGCTATAACACAACTATAAGGCATAAAAAGGTCAAACACAATCCTATATTACAGTCATTCTGCTCAGCTTGTTAAAAAAACACCTGGCTCACAGGGAACTTACTGTAACTGTGTCTCTATGCTTCACACCAATGCGACTTTCAGCTCTATTTTTTTCTTTGCACAGTAACAGACTGTGGCTCATGCATTCACTAAAAATAGATCCCAGTGTAGAAAAACAGTAACACCTGTGTACTTGTGCAGTATGAAATCAACAAAATCTGTTCTGTGGCTCTTTTTCCTCCCACTGCTCCCCCCCCCCCCCCCCTTTTCTTCTTCTTCTTCTTTTTTTTCTTTTGCCAAAATGTAAAAAAAGCTATTTTAAGATCATTTTTTCCCCAGTTTACCAGGAAAAAAAATACACCCACTCTCACATCTCTGCTGTTGCGACTCAACTCCAAGGTAACAAGTAGCACCGTTGACCTCATTTCACGACAGTTGTCAGCAAATTCAGCAGAACATCGTATGTTCGAGTTACTGTGCCTCACCCACCTGTGACCAGACTGGAAACAACAAGAGGCAAAATAAGCATCTTCAGCATCCTCATTAGGATCTCTCCAGGAAAAGCAATGATCATTATAACATCAGGAGGGAGAGGTGATATGTGCCGCAGAAGCATTCCGGAGATGGAACCCAGAAACACACCTGAGACAACAAATGAAAAAGAAAAAATCAAACACAGAGCCAGTCATTTGTTTAACATCACCTGTCCTCCCACAGTCACTGTGTCATAGTATTACTTGTAGAAAGGTGATAAAGTGTGACAAAGTGTGAAAAATCAGACTTAATAAGGTTGCTTATTTTTCACCTTACAGCAGCTAATAAAGTAATGACACCAAAAATGTTATCACCTTGACTTCAGTCTAAATATTTTTCCAATTACCGTACATCTGTAAAAAGTTTGCAGGGAAAAAGCTCCAAAGGATGACATAAAAGTTACTGAAGCTTGTAAACTATTCTTCTTATACACTGAAATTACGTTTCAAAGTTAGTTCCTACTTTAGCGTTTTGCACGGCAGTCTAAATGCAATACAACCTAGGCTGTCATGGCTGCCTGCTAGTTTAACATCAAGAAAGAAGCTGTGAACATTTATGCATTTAAATGGCACTCAGGAGCACACAGTGAGAGCACTGATAGAGCAAGAATTAAAAAGGGAAAAAAATATTGGCTGCTTTTTTTACATTGAGTGGAGGGGATTTTTTTCCCTCTTTTTCCCCAAAGGTGATTTTCTTCTAGAAATGCAGTAAAGGTCAACTGCAGCTGCTTCACTGGTCGGAGCCAGGTGTTGCCATTCTCCCCTGACTGCGTAACCTCGGGGCACACGATGAGAAACACCTGCCTCTTATCTGCGCTAACAGCTGATCAGATGTGGGATCAACAACAGGAGGTTCCATTGAATAGAATTGTATTTATTTATTTAATAGGAAAGGTATTGATTTGTTTAGTTGGATTTTGTACTAAGAAGGTCAATAGACTCTGTGTACTTTAATGGGGACTTCTAATCAGAAAATATCTGTGAATGACGTTAACATGGCACCGTGCTTGCGGCGTCTCTTGTTTGTTTAGTTGTTTTTCAATATTTTCTTTTTGCCTAAAATTTCCTTTACAGATTGTTCTCAAAAAGTGCACAGTACAGTTTACGATAGTTCCATTTACACAACACAAAGCTTTTGCAGCATGAGGAGAACAGTGATGGCTATGACAGTCGAAATATCCTATAGCTTTTTTTTTTTAAATATTCTTCCATCACGCACCAAAACATTGGTCTCATAAGAAAAATGGAAGGAAGAAGTTCCTTCTGTACTCTCTGGGCAGCGTTTGGCAGTTGACACACAGTGATGGATTGGTATGTCGACATACCTTGCATGATGATCCAGATGAATCTAAGTTTGTGTAAATACCATCATGATGATTACACTACCTATATGTATTTTAATAAGTTCCCTGTCATAGAAGAGCCCAATAAAACAGACTGGAAAAAAAAAGATCTGATAACATTTTATTAACCTGGCATCATACCTTACAGGATGTGAGGCTTTATTTGCTTTTATTTATTTATTTATTTATTTATTTATAGGGTCACTTCACAGGCTATAACAACTGCTGGAAACTCAATCCTCATTGCAGATTTCTATCGTTGCCCTCCTGCTGACAACACCTGCACTTTTCCATCTGCACTTGGAAACCTGCCGTTCATCTAGAACACAATTTCTCTCACTCTGTTTTAAAATCACCCATGAAGCATGTATCCAATAGGGACAGTTACAGTGTTTTTTCACATCTGTAAGCTAAAGGTCTTGGACAGCCTAAAACTGCACAGTGTAAATGTAACCATGAATAAAAGCATATCGTGGAGGAATGAATGTAAATAAATAACTTACCAAGGATGGTGAGAGTGAGAACCATGTTCTTCATAATCTTATCACAGAGGGTTCCACATGGATTCTCAGGTGGGTCTACCCCTGGTCTCAGATGGCTCTCATCCATCCTGACCTCAACTTGCTTCTGCATTTTGTTGGCACTGGAACAGGTAAAGAAGGAAGATGTTATAATAATAATTGAGACCCATCATGACATCTCCGCCACACTACTATGTTTTTAGTGTAAAGCAGAACAAATGCTTAGTAAACAAAACTGCATTGATTTGTAGCTAAGAGAACACATAATCAATGTTTAGATTGCACTCAGATAAATTGTAATTATAGCTGAAATGCAGGAACACTCAAGTGCGATGTCCGCACGTGTTAATGCAATCTCACATACTGAAAATATATAAAAACAGTAGTGTGTGAATAGATGAGAAGGCACGAAATGTCCTTGGGCAGGTTAGTTGAAAGCCACTTAAAGATAATGCTGTTGTCACTGTACTAGCAACTACTGCTAATGCAGTAACGGTCAGCACAGATGATGATGGGCTCTATGAATCTCACTGTCCCCCCATATCCAGTTGCTCCTCATTGCAACTGATTGACACCGTAGAGGGGGCTCATGCCCATCTACTGTATACACTCAAGTTTCAACAGCCAAAGGAAGTTGCAGTTAGAAGAAGTAACATGAATACAACCCAGTGTGTTGCAGGTTCAAAATCTGCGAGGAAAAGCTGGCAAAATAAGGAAGAAATTGTGCTTGTAATTGATATTACACTTCTGGACAAAAGCACTGGGTCACCGACACACTACACCCACAGGAGTTGCTCAGTCATGGAAACGCATACCAGAAAGCACCTGATGCACGGTTTTTGTGCTGATGCTAAAACCACAGGAGGTTTTATTAGTCTGCATTCAATGAGTCACCAGAGCTGTGGCGACTTCACTGTCCACTATGTAACTCCGCACTCTGTGTGTTCTCCTGCTTTGCAGTAAGACCACTCACAGTTAACAGAGAGTATCTGGCAGGGAAGAAATTTCACAAACTGACTGTTTGCAATGGTAGCATCCTCTTATGGTAACTCACTCAAATTCAGTGAGCTCTTTAAAATGACTCATGCTTTTATAAAATTTGTAAGGGCAGACAACATGGCAAGAGGGTTGGTTTCATCACATGGTAGCAAGAAGACTCAAAACACCTGAATTCAAGGACTAAGCCCAAGGGTGACCCAGTATTTTTGTCCATAGAGAGTATGCTGAAATACTAGCTGTTAAGAGAACAGATGGCTGGATGGATTGATGCTTCTATGCTTCTGACATGTTTCTTGGTTCGCCTCTGCTGATCAGTCTCTTGTCTCCGGGAGCTTTTCTATGTGGAGTATGAATGTGCTCCCTGTGGCTGTGTGGGAATATTCTAGTTTCCTTTCACAGTTGGAAGACATACATACTGAGTTAAATGGTGATGCTATTCTGGGTAAAATACTACCTCTATATTTAATTTAAACAGAGAGCAATGCTCTGTTTAAATATATGAGTAACTTTGACTTGAGGTTTAAAGGTGTTTGAGTGGTCAGCAAGTCTAGAAAAGAGCAAGTGGCTAGCTAAGTGCTGGAGTTTTCTGCAGCTATTGTATAAAAATACAAAATGTATATATTTGCTTCACTGATTCATTTTTAGTTTTGAGGATATTTTCTTGGACATGGTGCTTTGTGTTAATTTCAGATAATGAGCTCATCCATCTGACTATGTACTTCTTTATTTTACTACCTTTTGATGCCTCTGAAGCAACAAGTATCTCAGGTTTGCTGTGGTCTGGAGTAAAGCCTCTTTGACTTAAAGATCAACTCTCAGCTGTACAGCCTTTAAATCCTGTAGAGCACAGACGTACACAGTTATGCAACAGCGCGTGCCTGTGTCATTTGGGCAACCATGACCTTGATGACACGAACAACTGGAATGATGTTTTAAAACAATAAACTCTAGAAAAATCCCTTTTCACCTACTAGTTAAAGTATTTTAAATATCCTGCAGATGAAAATTCACGGGTAACAGGAAAGACAAAGCTTCAGTAATGTGTCATATATGTATATCTGCTAAATCAATAGCATATTTGATGATTCATTATTTAAAAAAACCCTTCTGTCTAAGACATGTAAGTGGGCAGGGAACATGCAAGGTAAGGACAGAACAACTGCCAAGTCAATCATGCCTGTCTGATACACTGTGCTCTGGCATTAATGACATGTAAGCCTTTTAAAGAGGATAAATTTAGCACTTCAGGCATTCAAGTGATTGAGTTATGCAACAGACAAGGGCTTCCCAGGAAAAGTCAAAGTGTCACCACTACCTACCTAAAACTGTTATGCATGCATGTGAATGCTAACTTAATTTATAGTTTGGTATTCAAAGCGAATTTCTTCTTTTCTGCAGAAGGAGAAAATCAAAAGCACTG
The DNA here is from genome assembly GCF_057382185.1 of Mchenga conophoros. NCBI lineage: Eukaryota > Metazoa > Chordata > Actinopteri > Cichliformes > Cichlidae > Mchenga > Mchenga conophoros. The sequence goes on from NC_140526.1 coordinate 33,029,637, forward strand.
GACAAATAATTGGATGTGAAAAATGAGTAAGCAGGGTTGGACAGTGACCTCACAAGTGAAAGGTCTTCTGGAAAGTGCAGGCTAGGTAATAATTTTATGCTTTTACCATTAAAAGAAACACACCCCTTCAATGTGAGGTTGATTCAGAGCGAACTGAAGAATAGAACAGCAACAATGAAAAACAACGTTATCTACTAAAACATCACCAAGGACAGCAGGTCTACTGTAGCTGTACAACAGACAAAAGATTGTCCTTACAGCTTTTGTTTCTTAAATGCACTTACTGTATAATGCATCAAGCCTGTGCATAAAGTTGCATGATCCTTTGGAAAGTTTCACAAAAATTGCTAAAAAACATATGAAAAAGTATTTTGAAGACACACCGTTCACTGCCGTTACTCATCTCATGAACTACCACCACATCACTACATCCTGCGAATTGTGCTTACCAGTTGGTTTGTATGCTGCTTGAAGTTGGAATTGTACTTGTAGAGAGGCACTACACAACTACTGACTTCAGTGAAAAAATTAACAAAATCATGGCTCATGCATTGGTAAATCCTCCAATCAAAGCCCCCCAAAAGTATGTTTTTCTCCCTTTACACAAAAGCACCTTCAGTGCTTAAAATTCTGCAAATGACTTCCTCTTTAGCAATTGATGTACATCCACAATCACAGATGCCCGTTCATTCAGCTGCAGGAAGGTGCATAAAGGTGACTAACCTGGAGGTCTGACAGAAGCCTCCCAGACAGGAGGGGTGGAGTCACCTTGCTAAGATTAGCCAGAGAGTGGAAATCCTCGTCGCCATCTTTATTTTGTCCCTTCTATTTTTGCGGGTTTTTTTGTTTTTGTTTACTTTGTATTTGAGACAGAAAGGTTGCATGTATAAGTCCTTGGGGCAATGCAAATATGCAAAGTCTATTCGAGAGTATATAATTAATACTTTCAAATTCAGGGGCTGCACAAATACCATTCTGTACAACCCATTTTACTCATAATGACAGTACTGTAGATTTCATCATTCAAAGCCTGCTTTTCATGGCTGACACCTTTCATAATAGGAGTACTTCACAAGCTCTATTAACCAGTTTTTTAAATGTAAATGTACATTTTGGTGGAGATTAGGTAAAATCATAAGCATGGCCGTTTTACATAAGCAGTGCTGCTACCGTCTTTTCCCCTTGAAATTTTCAGCTTCATATGGCTCATGCTGCTATGTATTTATATCAGGTGCTGCATTTAATAATGGCTAATCAAATGTGGCCCGCTTATTAGTACTGCCTTATGGCTTGCTGCAAACTGATTTATTTGTAACATGATTTCGCTTGAATGTTAATCGCATGCTTCATTAGTACATTTGTTCAATTAATTGAAGGGTTTATGTCAAATTCTCAATTAATATTAAGCAAGAAGTTTAGAGTAAACAAAAACTTCCAAATTAGTCAGCAAAAAAGCTTGAAGGAGAAGTCATTTAGCAGAATAACGCTGGTTTATTAGAGCATAACGGAAAAACTGATTGCAGCTTTCGTGTTATTTTCATTTTGGAATATTTAATCAGACACAAATTAACACTCGTGTTTGAGTAAGATTTTGTGTCTCTCGTCAATTTTAAAGGCAGTTTTAGCATGCAGGGAGCGTCTGTCGGAGTCACAGCTTAAAAACAACAAGACTGAGATGATTGTATGACTTTGTTGAAGGAAAAAGTAAATCAAAGTAAATTAAACCCTATATATGTCTGTTATAATCCAATAACATAACACTGAATGTTTCTCTAATTCTACCGTGTTTAAATCAAGCAAACTTAGCATAGCAACAGCAGCAGCAGGTTATGCGTTTATTTGAGGTATCTGCAGAAGCTCGTGTGTTTAACACAGCTTCGACATTGATTGGCCCCAGTCTGATTGTTCTCTTGCTGAAAGTTCTTTTGGTCTAACAGGGTGACATGAACATGTTACATGCACTCATTGGTAGCAGGACTCCAGCCTTTATTTTAACAAATTAAAAAGAAAGATAGAACAAAAGTGTTGGAGTGATTGACTTTAGGTGGAAAAGATGATTACAGAGATGTGCATGATATCAGAGGAGCATTTTAACAACTTTGATAGTCGTCACACTGGCGAGAATCAAAGGAGATTTTTATTCAAAGGCTACATAGCTGTTCTAAGAAGTTGGCCTATTTTCCGCGCAGTTTGCAGAGTTGCTGGTTATAAGACAGAGTGAGGATTCCAATTACGGAGCTGCTCTCAGAGCATGAGCTAGGAGAAGAGATGGAGTCAGAGCACATGGCAAAGCATTTGTTCGTGCAACTCCGGACCTAGCCCCGCCTTTTTCTCCTCTCAGCAACAAGCCCGCCTCATGCCGCAACACCTGACAACACAAGCCACGCTTAGACTGCAGGTGTCTATAATTAACTAATCTGTCCTGAGCCGCCCTAATCCAGTGCACATACACACCGAAATGGATCAGGCACACTTGGAGAGTAAGTCTTAAGCTGTCATAGAATAAATTTCATAAAATCATTAAGATATCTTCTTTGAATTCCACAGCTAGATGGTAATATTATCAGATTTAGGAAAAATAATAATAGTAACACTCACTAATTATAAAAAAGAGCAAGCTAAGAACACCAAGCCCCACCCTTATCACAACTACTACTGCCCCTTCCAATCTACACAAATACCAGCCATTCTTACATTTGCAATCACTCCTGACTGCAGTTTGCAGTGCAGACGCTGAATTTCACCGCAAATAACCACAAGTCTGATTTTATTTTTAATTGTAATATTTGGTTTTGCAATTTAATGACATGCACGTTAAAATTCAAGCAATTCCAAGTGTCTACTATTTGCATTCAGATGTGCAAACTATATTTGTGCTGACCTCAGCTATCTAAAGACAAATTCAGTAAACCAAATGGCCATTTTATAATTGAATAAATGTTTAACTGAACAACTTATTGTTTGATGAGCAATAACATCAAGTGCGTAAAATTTAGAACAGCTGTTTCTTTTAATCTGATGAAAATAAAGCAATAGAATGGTGTGCACAGCTTGTAAGAGAATTACTATCAAATGGTTTCCTTATTGGTTTAATGTTCATTAGTTAATCAGGTAGCTATTGTGCATATAACTGAAGAGGATAAATCAAAGCCCAGGAACTGTGGGTTAGGGTTTAACAGTAATTGTTGTTGTCGCTAATGGGCCAGAGAACGAATGGCACAATGAGCTTTGGAGTATTTATATTCAGTTGCAAATGTGCAACACAAGATGCATGAATGCTCTTTTTATGTTTTTTTCTGGAGTCTGCATGGAACATGCAGGCTTAGGTGGTGAATTGAAGTTTAAGGTCCGAGCAGAACACCAAGTTGGTTCATCATCAAGTGATGAAGTGTGAGATCATGGGTATATACTTTGTCATGGATCCCAATTTCACTGTTCAGTCAGGCTAACAGTAGCAGATCTGATCAAAAAGTAGACAATTACATCAGCAAACAGTCTGTATTTATTTATTTTTCACCCCAATCACTTTTAAAGTTTGGTTGAATGGGTATTATGGATAAAGCATGGTGGCAGCATGGTGGCTGGTGGTTGCAGCGATTAGCACTGTTGCCTCAAAGCAAGAAGGTCCTGAGGTCAACTCCACCACCTGGCCAGGGTGTTTTTGTGTAGAGCTTGCATGTTCTCCCCATGTTTGCGTGGTCCTCTCTGAGTAATTAACTCCCACAGTCCAAAGACATGCAGTTAGTGGCATTAGCTTAATCGAGGATTCTAAACATGCCCATAGGTGTGAATGGCTGTCTATCTTTCTGGGTTAGCCCTGCGTCAGCTTGGTGACCTGTCCAGGGTGTACCCCACCTCTCACCCTATAGTAACTGGGATAGGCTCCTGCCTCCCTGCGACTCTGATGAGGATGGGTGGATGCGAATAAAGTATGCTTTTAACTAAAACCAAAGTCATTGCTACACAACTTATAATAGGACCCCTGCTAGTATGTTCTCATATTTACGGGACATATTTTAAGCAAATTAAGAAAGGAGGAATAATTGCCTCTTTTTTTCTTTGTAAATGCTACAAGGTCAAAGGAATACAACTTTACTGTAGTGCTTATTTCTACAAAACACACATTAAGTGAAAATGAGTAATTTCAGTAGGATTTTTTTTCTTTTTTCTTCTTGGAAGAAAATAAAGTCCTGTACAAATAGCAAAAGACTAAATGTCTCATCGAGACAGATGGCATTTTTACTGAATCACATTGCAATGTCCGAGATAGATATGCAGAATCTGTTCTATTCAGAGAGTCAGAGGAATACTAAATCAAAGCACTTTATTTCTTTTATGCACCAAGAAGAAGTAATGAAGTAAGTTATGTTTTTTATTTGTCCTTTGAATTTTCCTTTACTATTGTGTATGGTTTTGCCTTGACCACTCATTTGTATTCTGAGCATTTTCAAACTAATAACACACACAAAACAGTCACCACGGTGTTCTGAAAAATAGCTTTGACACTTCAAAGATATAACAGCAGCACGAGACTTTAGTGTATAGACACCGCCAATCAGTCACGTCTGCTCACATCCTGCAAATACTTTTATCAAGAGATTCTGTGTAGAGAGCAAACCAGAGATAGTCTATGCAAAATGTTCACTTAATATCGCAAAACATGACATCTGAGAAATCCATCTTGTTTAAAATATGTGTTGTAAATAAATAAATAAATAAAAATAATAACTTAAATCAGTTCATGATAGTTTACTACTGTAACATCCTCAATTGTAAGTCATGACTGATGGACTTGATGATTTATTTATTATTTGTTGTTTTTTTTAACAAAGACATGTATATGCCTCCAAACTGCAACAAGCTAAATGTCATATAGAGTGAGTGTTGTCACTGGCTAACAGCAGCCCATCATGCTTTGCATAAGTATGGATTGCAATCATGATTTACCACTACGACTGATGATCATATTTCAGTGATGATTTTAATGACACGTGTCTCGTAAGAGCAGGATTTCAGTTGGATCCGAGCCAGGGCTTTACTCCAGCTCCTGATTATGAGTGTTAATTGCTCTTACTTATGCAGGAGATGTACAATTAAAACATTTCAGATCGGATAAGGGGCTCTTGACTGGCTCTGCCATCATGCTCTCCACTTCAGAATGAGAAGCAGAGGAGGAAATGCTGTTTCTACTCAGACTCGTTTCACAAAGTCCACTTTTCCCTCATCGCACAAACTCAGGCAAAATAAAGCTAAATTATGCACATGCGCTTCTTTCCTGTTCTACCAGGCGTTGGACAAGAAGACTGATATTATTTTTTTTTGTCACTTTGCATTCAGATGCTGAAAGTGTGTAGTCTGGCACTAGATGCAACTGGCACTGATAATAAACAACCCATTCATTAGCTCCAAAATCATAAGCATACCATGTGTCAGGTTTTGTTTTGTGCTTTTTTTTTAATAAGGAGGCATCATGAATTTAGGAGCTGATGAAAATGACTTACACCTCTTCCCACGCTGCACCAGTGTGACGTGTTTTATAGACAGTGATGACATTTTCAGTATCGCATCTGGTCTTTTAAAATCATTTCAACATCTGCTACCAACTGCACAACTGAAGCTCACTTATAGAAAACTGGGGAAAAAAATCTAAAATGAGTGTTTGCATCTGTAAATTATAGTATGGCACATGTCAAAGTTCCTCTTGGTGCTTTTCAGCCTTCCTGTACTCTCTGTGCCTACTGAGAGTAATTGCACTTTTAAAGGTTAACAGTTTCCCTTATGCCTGGGGTCCTGAATAGACAAATGGAAGAGTTGGAATTTTAAGCCACCAAAAAGATTTTAACTAGGCGAAAGACTTAGAGGAGGTATTGATTTAATTGTAGAGTAGAGAAGGTAATTCTACCCATTTATGAAATGATTAAAAACTGATTATTGTTTCATAACCAGCTCGCTTTTCTTTGCTATTGTTTTTTAGTAAGTCAGTAACTTCTGCAGATGCTCATCCGAAGCATCCCCATATCGTAGCAAAGAAATGAGAGATGAAGCTCTGATCCTTTTGCATCTGTGGAACTTTAGTTAGGTTTAAATATACAGTAGCTGAACGTCACCTATAGGAAAAAGATGATGAAGTTCTCAGTGATTATAATAATACTACTTGGTATCAAAGGCTACTTAAATCTTTCTTGAAAATTTCACACACAGCGTTAAGAAACAGGAAGTCGCTACTCTGAATGGTTTTAATAATGTAGAGTGTTTTGCAATCTGCTTCAGCTCGAATGTGCTTGGACATGTAGTCCCAGACAGGAAATCCCTGACAGTTGTATCTTCAGCTTGATCTTTTACCTGTAAATGTCATGGCATTTACAAGGGCTGCCAGCCAATAGAGAGTCCTTTAATAATACTAAAACAAATGAATATTAAAAACTAATAGAAACTAATGTATAACAGCCATCGAAACTACTGAAGCCACCCTGGACAGGTTTGGCAGTCAGTCACAGGGCTGATTTATAGAGACAGACAGCCATTCATGCTCACATTTAGACCTACCTTTACAATTTAAAGCTGCCAGCCAGACTTCCATGTCTTTTAACTATGCCAGAAAACTAGAAGAAACTGGATAAAACCAAACCCAGGACAGGGGGACATTTTAAGCTGCATATATGAAGGCTCCAGTCTGCCAGGACCCAACATAAATGGGCACTGTGTGCAGAATTTAAGGTATTTGCATGACTGCGTCCAAGTCTTCTGTTGCACCAGTTGGAGGATTTTTATGTATTTCAGCGTATTTTCATATTTAATCAAATACTGCCACTTTGTTAAAGGCACTGGCATCTCAGAGATGTGCCCAAGATATTTCAGCATATTCTGCGTAGGCGTTGGTGCAGTAAACCAGGTCTTGGCAATAGTGAGATGGGTCTGACTCCAAACTCATCACATTTGGATGCTTGTTGAGCAACCCCTGGCATCATGTTTAAACACACTTTGTGGCCTTGAGTGCAGAAGAAAAAGGGCACATTTAAACCTAAACCACTACTTCTTAAACTTAACCTGAATGAAGAACAGTTTAGTTAAAGCTGTAACAGCAGCAGCCACATTTCCCTCCCTCCAATGGTAATATACTAAAAAAAAAAAAGTTGATAAATATTTTAAACCAGACTATTCTACAGCACTTTTGACCAGGGCCCACTACTGCTTCGTCACCCTTATTAGCTTACACTCCCTGACAGAAGAATTAAAAAAAACACTTTTTAAAAATTAAACTAAAAATAGAAGTGGGATTTGCAGTGTAGCCCTTTGGGATATCCTTCTGAACGTCATCCCCTTGCAGCCCTGTCTCCAGTTGAAGAATGTGGTGGGAGTCAATCGCACAGAGCAACAAATCTTTAATAATGCACAGTTGGCCAAAAGCAAGCAGTTTTGCATTCCTCTAAGAAACTGTCAGCTACATAAAATGCATTATGATTTGTTCCTCTCTTCAGATGTGAGATGTAAGTGATTCATTTTGTCTTTTAAAAGGATATTTGTTTGTGGCTTAATTCAAGTCTTTGTGGATGGATGATTTTCACTGGCTAGGCACTTTGTCAGTATCCACTGCTGACCTACAACAAACAATTGCCCTAAGAGCAGATGTGGGAATACAACCAAGCACCAAACATTACATTTAAAGTATACCTAGGACTCTGTCACAGCACTAAAAAAAAAAAAACATTTTGCAGATTTTTCTTGCCAAATAGTTACAGACAGCTTACCTCACTGTGACCAAAAAAGAACTTTTCCTGACCTTGAGTGGACTCCATATGTAGTGACTTGTACACAAACCTGCTTTCCAGTTATATGCCTATGAAAATTTCCTGTAAAACAAAGGAGGGTGTTGTTATTCACCTCTCCTCTTCCTTAGATGTAAAGTGCTCACCTGTGGAAGTCTTCTCCTTGATACATTTATCGCCTTTCCTGCTCAGCTTCCTTGTAAATTTCTTTAAAACTGAAGCAGCATCAAGATTCTTTGGAGAAAAGGTAGCTGCTTCAGCGGGATCCACCTACTCTAAGGTATGGAAATCCAAGCAAGCTAAACAAACACCCTGCACATGCACAGTGAGCGCACTGATGCACGCACAGAGGGCTGTGGATTTGAGATTAGAGGTCAGTACCTCCTCTCAGGTGTGGCTGTGGTGTTCTCTCTTCTAAAGAGTAACAGAAGAGCAGACTTTCCACCCATTTTTAGCCTCATGACATCATACAGTAAAATGGAAACCTTGGGAGACCTGTGACATTGCAAAACTCAAGGTTTCCAGTTAAATGTAAATAATAAGAGAAGGGGCTATGAGTGCATTTGCAATATTTGTTGTTGAGTAGGGTGGGTTTCTCGACAATTTCTGAATGAGCAGTAGATTCTTTTATGCATTACTGTCTAAGGCATTATAAATAAGAATATTGCATTTTCTCTGGTATCTCAAGATCAGAACTGCAACCATAAATAAGACGGCCAGCAGTTGCTTTAATTCTTGCAGTTCTCCCTGTAAGTTGCAGAGACCAACTACTGTGCTGCTCACTGTTTAATTGGCCAGCCTGAAAGGTGTCCTGCACAAAGCTGTAGAGAGCACAGCGGATGTCTGTGTCTCAGGAGTAAGAGCTAAGTTTAGCAAATCCTCTCAGTGTGTTTCTCAATGACAGCACATGTTGGACGGTCTTGCAGAGAAACTCACGAATGCATAACCTTACATGCCAACATGCTGCAGACACACAGGCACTGCTCATAGCGTATGTGCTGTGACAGATACATGCGCACACAGTGTGCTTCCATGCATCTGGACACATGCACAGATTGTAAATAAGTGCAAATTCAGGGAATTGTTTCTCAGTGTATTTTCAAGTACTGATAATGATGACGTTACTAAATTTCAGCTACGAAAAAAAAGCAAACAAACGCCTATTTGCACAGCTACACTCATCTTTAAGATGGTCAGAGGTATTGAGCCTTAAGTTGGCAGAGATTCAGTAACTTGTCAAACTTTACTTGGGTGAAGAGAGCGAACAACAGGGTGGAGATTGTAACTGGGCTCTTTTGCTTTGAGAGACGTATTGAAGTAGCTCTTATTTCAAACTCCTGATTTGTGACGGTCAAGTCCATTTGAGTTTTGAGACAGACTCTAGAGTTTGATCGAGAGAAACATTTTCTTAAAATGATCTGTGAATTACAAAAAATAATAATAATAGCAATTTCTTTTTTGTCAGTGATAATGCCAATAGCATGATTATACGCTACACTATAACCAAAGGCGCCAATATTCTTACCTGTGACAGTCAAATAATACTATTTAAACATCAGAAAGTATCTTAACCCTCTCTGCCTCTGGTATCAACACAGCCTGAAGGTATGCCTTTTGTCATTTCTCCCAAGTACATCATTCTATTATTCAATTTTTTATGCCTGCCAGTGGAGCTGGGCGATATGACCAAAAATATTTATCACGATATACATTTGAAAATTTGCAATAACGATATAACTGACGATATAATTGACACTAGACAAAACACTTTACAACTCCACAACTTTATTAGTGCAAAAAAAAACCATCAATGTATTTTCACTTAAACAAGCAGCTGTTTTTTAAGTGCATTAAAGTTATATAAAAAGTTTACAGTGCAAATGCAAATTCCTTGCTGACAGTTTAACCAAAAGGCATTTCCAGTGGAAATTGGCCGACATATCCTCAGCATAACCACGTATAATATCCACAAAACTTAAAAAGAGGTTATACACACGTAATACGGTAATACTATGTTGAAGCACAGTACGTATCACTCCGCAGAGGCTCCTGCCTACGATAGCCGTAATGCTCCGACAATCCATCAAGCGGTGCGGGTTCCTAGCTTAGCAAAGTCGTACTAAAACATTTGACAGATTTTCGTGCGCCGTGTACGACATAAAATTATTTCGAGGTCAGTAAACACAACCAGAATTCATACATAAGGCACACAGGATTATAGGGGGCACTGTCGATTTTCAGAAAAATCAAAGGATTGATTTTAAGTGTGCCGTATTTTCCAAAAAACACAATAATAACGACGGCCCGCTAGCATGCTCTACCAAAAATAGTGCTTTGTTGTTTATCTGACAGACGAAAGCCAAACCAGTGCCACACCACTGAAGTTTTACAAACCAATTGTGGTTCATCTGTTTCATTCAACGATTCGCTTTCTCCCTTCTTGTTCTCCGTCATCACCATGCTTTTTCTGCCATGTGCATATGAAAACAAAGGCCCTGCGCATTTTACCCATATTCTATCGTGATATTTTATTTTCTTATTGTTGCCCAACATTATACTGGTATTACCGTGAACGGTATGATATGGCCCAGTCCTAGCTGCCAGTCAGTTTGTTCCTGATAAGTTAATATAGGCTAACTATTTCATTTGCAATTGAAATAATTCTAAAGTACTTTATAATGACTGAAACAATGTGCAATAAAAATAATAATAATAAAATAATGATAATAACAATAACAATAACTTTATTTTTGGAGCAGTGTGTTTGAAAAAGTGCTCATACGTGTCAAAACGTATAAAAACACGAGCATATATCATACACTCCTTCCTGTCACACACTTCCACACATTAGATGTGAAAAACAGCCAAGAATATTGGGTGAAAGATTAAGAAAAACCTAGAAAAAAAAGAGTTATCAGCAAACAAAACACAGATTCAGCCACCTTGATAGGGTAGGAAGGCTCAATCTGTGTGCAGATGCAGCTACAACCTTAAAAATGTGGTGGCCAATGGTTATAAAATAAGAGCATGGAACAGTTAAAAGACCCATATTCAGAGAGGCTGATAGGTGGAATTGGGTCTCAGCAGGATTACTGTATATTTGTTTGTAATTAATGAAAAATAAAAATGAATTTTGAATTTCACTGGAAGACAGTGATGTTAGTTTTTGTTAGCAGCCTACTTGGTATGTTCTGGACCAGATGAAGATGGGAGGACTGCCAAATGTGAAAAGTAAGTGAAAGTAGTCAAGAAAGCACTGGATGAGCTTTGAGATATGAGATTCAATTTAAATGCTGGTCAAAAGTACTCACAAGGTTCTTTGCAGATGGTTTTTGTGTCATATTGTGTGATACAATTATTTAAACACAATTCATTTCCTAGTTGTAAATAGATTGTAAATATAACACAATTAAAGTTTACTTGAAATGGCAAAAAGTTAAATGATGCAGAAATACACATTTTTAATGCATATTGTGCAATTTATATTGTAGAAAAGCATGTTACATGTTTCACACAATATACTTTATAAATCAACTAGCTTTACTAAAAAACAAAACAATAACTGCTTGGAACTAATGTTTTAGATGTCAATAATTACATAACTACCCGTGTTTTGAGAATAAATAGGTCAACAGTTGTCTGTCTTTTTTATTACAGCAATTTATTCTTAGAAGCATGAGGATGTGTTTTATATGGGAGTGATCGCTGCAGGTGCAAACACATAATAGAGTTCTAACGATCACATGGTAGTATAGGAAGTAGGTATGCATTAGGTGCTTAAAACCAGTTTAGTTTAGTTTGTTTTGCATAATTAGCAGCACTGAAATATACAGAACTCAGATTTAATTATTAACATTGCTGAAATTCTGCCTTTTATAAGATTGTACCAAAAGCACCTATTTCACATGTTGCTCTATCCAGTCTTGAAAGTTTGCAATTTGTGTGTGAACTGTGTAACTCGGTTGGTTGCAGTTGTTTTTCTCAAAAGATGTTGCTCTCTCTAAACCAAGCAGCTGCCAGCCTGCACTAGAGGCTCGGTGAGTATCCTCGTGACCTGACAAGACAGCCCTTGTGGATGAAAACACAGCTGGCATGGTTGTGATGCCTGGAATAACAATTGGGCAGGCGCTCTGAGGACTGGACGGTTTGCTAATGACACACAATGAATTGTCACTGATCGCTGTGGTATGTGCCCCTCCTTGAGCAAAATCTCTTTCACAATGAGTAACATCAGTCAGCTCAACAAGTTTTGTCAGGCTCAAGGTTGCAGAGTGGCCCAGGTGCCTCGGATTGCTTGGTAAAATCCACCTCGCGGTGTAAGCCTCCTGCGCAGTCACCTCCCCTCCTTGTGTTTTGGGTAGACACACAGGCAACACGCGCTCTCTGATCTTGGCCTTGTCTTTTAGCTTAAGCACAGCCACATCAGAGTCTGGTGAGGAGAAAAAATTTGGATGGACTACTATCTCTGAAACCTGCTGGGGCAGAAAGAGAAGATGAGGGAGAATTGGAAGTTAGACTACTGAGTTGCATGCCAAGTTTTGTTGTTTTTGGAATACACATCAAGATTAGATTATATGCATGCAAGATGTGCAGAACCAAAGAAAATATAGCTGCATTCCATGTAAGCTTTAAGTGCATATCAAATATGCACCTTATCCACTTTATACCTTTACAAACAAATATATATCCAAAAAATAACTTCAATTTAATTAAGACTGATTTTTCTTTTTTTTTTATCAACTGTTGTGCTGCAGAATTTATAAGCATTTCTGCACTTTATGACTTACAAAAAAAGAAAAAACTAATGTAAGACCACATATTTATGAGCACTGTTTGGTCATTTTCAGGCCAAATGGTGGCTTCTAGGTTTAATGTGGGGTGAAAGTGAGATGGCCATTTGCCATATAACCTGACCTGCAAAGGATTTACTGATATAAAAAGGCATTAATGAATATTTTTTATTTGCATATTACATGCTCATCCATTTAGACTGCATTGTTTAGGCAAGTTTAAACAGTAAAAAGTTGTCATGCATATGGGACTTTACCCTCAGGTGGTGCTGGCTTTTCAACACATCCCTGGGTGTATGGTATTGCTTGCCTATGACAACCTTCACATGTTCAGGCTGAATGTGCTGCTGCTTGTTCTTGTCTACCACACACTGAGCCACCACCAGGACTCTATGCTGGGCGACAAGAGCTCCACTGCAGGCCAGGAACCAGAATGTGGACTCCTCTGAGGCCCCCTGCTGGTCTGTTATGATCCTTCCAGGGGACGTGTAGGTGCTCACAGTGTGATCAGGTGGTGAGCGGATATAAATGGCTGCGTGCCACGGCCACTGAGCGTCGGAGAGGTTGTGTCTGCTGAAAGCGTCAAATTTGCCACAAACTGTGACATCAGAGAGGACAAAGAACAGAAACGTATTAAATTTTACAGTGCAGATGTGAAAGTGGCTTTAAAATTAGAATCTAGCCCTTAAAAACAGACAGACAGGTAAGAATGATGATCAGTTGACTTCCAGAAATGTCAAAGAATTACTTCAAAATCAAAATAAGTCTGCGTAATTTTTTTCTTAATAAGATGTCACTGTGACCAAGATGATTCATTTAAAAGTGTCGTGACTCGTGTAACTGCAGAAGAGTCACAAAATTGCAATATAAATGTTACAGAATGAATCTAATATCTGCGGTAGGTTGCTTCTGAACTCAAACAGATCATCATTATTTCGTTTTAGTCAAACTACAATCTTTCAGGTGTAAGAGCTAAGTTCACACATCAATTTAGCTTACTTAAGAATATACTTCTGAAATTTGCTAACAACGCTGGAATGTATTGGTCAAGAAGAAAAATAAAGCCAAAAAGTGCAGTTCCTCAAATGACCACTTTAGGTTGGCTTTTTAAAAAACCCACCAAATTCCTACCATTTGTTTTTGGAATCATGTTATGAAGCCTCAAGATGAGCGTTTCCACCATCACCATCTTTGTTGCAAAAAAACTTGATATTATGAGGAAAGGCTAACGGGTAATGTGTGGTTAAAACTGGTTAACTATATGTAACTAACAGCCTGTCAGATGAGTCTATTCCTCACTTGTAGTCAGTGAAACTAATACTTTTTCTGTACACAGAAGTACAAAAGTACACATTTGTCTTGCATGCAAAAGATCCCTGGTTTGAGACCAGGAGGAGACACAGGCTAACATACTCCTGGTACTGTACCAGCCCAAAACCAGGATAAATCAGATTGTTGCTTCAGGAAGGGCACTCAGCATAAAAGCATGTGCAAAATCAAACATGTGGCTCCACCTGCTTTGGTGACCCTTTGCAGCTAAAAGTATCATCTCCATAAGCACGAGTTAGCTGGTATTTGTGTCTGTGCAATGTACCAATATGGTGTTTTATATTTCTCTGTTTTTTAAGAGAGATTTCACTTAACAAGCCAAGCGTAAACTTTTGCTGATCTCACCTGGTGAGCAGGAAACATAGTGCCCACTCCACCTTCCAGTCTTCAGACAGGTGCGTCGAGAGCTTCCTTTGTTTCGATAGAGAGGTGAAGCACACTTGTAGTCGATGCTAGTGTAAACTGGGTGAAAACCTCGAGGTATCTCAGCCAAAGAGGTGTCATCATTTTTCTCTCTGGACAATCCACCGGATGTTAGTGGAATAAAGCCAGCGGACAACAAATCATCCACGCTGTATCTGGATGAGAGGTGAGTCTGGTCTGAACGCTGTCTAAAAGAAAGAGATAGTTTGCCTTTAAAGCTCATCTTTTCAGTGTGATAAGCATTGTGAGTTTTTATACATATACATACATCTTGTTTATCTTTTATTTACCCATATACAGATTTGCTTATTCATTGTTTACAAACTGATATTTCCAATATTTTTTGAGCCTCCAAATTCTACCAATGTGCTCCCACTCATGTCCTTTCTTATTTTGTTTTAGAGCTAAATGACATTTCATTTTCAATGTGTGGATTTACTCAATCATAAAACCAAGAAGAGAATAAACTATGTTTGCTTCAAGTTCTACTAGTGCTTAGCATCTGGGACACAATAAGGGGCATAAATGACTTCTTCTTTCACATGCATGCTACATTGCTTTTTTTGAATATGCTGCACTTAAGTGCGCGATTCTGGTCTTTGAAGCACCCATGGCATGAATATGAGCAAAATTCAAAGATGTGTCAGGGCAATACACCAGATAGCTACATAAACTGCTGTCACTGCTATCAAATCAAAGAACAGGGAAGAGGAAAGTCTGTCGGATTGTTCAGTTTTTTTCCTCACAAAGTAAAACCATCACAGCAATTTGTATAATGACAAAGTAACATAAAAAAAATCCAAAATAATAACTTTAAGTGTGCAAAACTCATACATACACACATATAACATTACCTTAGCAATAGGTGTGGCTTCACAACACTTTGCCGTACAAGTTCAGAAACTCTGGGCTCTCGACAGACTGTGAAGGTAAATCAAGCAGGTGGCAACAATAAGTAGATGTGTATGTAAATGATTCTGCTTAAAAATATCAGGGACTTAAATACTGTAGTGACAAACACATAAGAATGTCTAATCTTTCTTTATAAACTTCCCAGTTTACAATATATTACAATGTAATACTCTATACTCTATTTTTTTTCCTCATGTAACAACGAGGAGGTAAAGCAGCTACAACCTAAATCTTTCTTCCTTTTTTTTTTTTGAAAACTATTACCTCTAATACACTTTGGTGACCTGCTACTCCAGGATCCATTAGAGAGACAGGTACTCTGGTGGTTTCCACTTAAAATGTAGGAGGTTTTACAAAAAAACTCAATTGTCTCAGCACCTCCAGCTGAGTCAAGAGCAGGTCTGTGATATCCGTGGAGCAGTTTGGGTGGAGGAGCGCACCGGACCAGGCTTGTTGGACCTGTATGCAGTTGAGACAAAAGAGAGAAAAATGTATTTCCTAACTGTCAATAATAGTGTGCAAACACTATAACAGAACACAACAAGCACCATGGGAGGAGTTAAAACACACAAGAAAAACCTTTTACACATGAGGGAGCAGTGCCACTCCATGTGCCATTAGGTAGACAGGTCCTCTGCTGCATGCCAATCAGCCTGAAAGGTGGATGGCACCAGTAGTTTACCAATATGAGCTCCTCTTCTGGACCATATACAGGCAGCAGGTATCCATTCACTGGTTTGTCTGGTGCTGCGCATGCTACATTCTTGATGGCTGACACTGTAAAGAAATTTTCTGACTGTGATAAATGAAAGATAACACTGAATAACCAATAAACATAACATTTATAAGGGTGCACATTATTATATTGACATAATATAAACAGCTAAAGTAACTTATATCTATCGATAGATAGTATCTATCTGTGTAAATCTCTTAGACAGACAGATAGATAGATAGATAGATAGATAGATAGATAGATAGATAGATAGATAGATAGATAGATAGTAGGGGTGCAACGATACTCGTATCGATATTGAACCGTTCGATACAGTGCTTTCGGTTCGGTACGCATATGTATCGAACAATAAAAAATTTGTAATTTATTTTATCAACTTTCCTTCTGACAATGCTGTCTGTGTTGAGCGCTCAGTGAATCTGCGTTCGACTACTCCGCCTAGGCTGCACTGTCGAACGCAGATCCACTGAGCACTCAACACAGACAGCATCGTCAGAAGGAAGAGTGCAGGGCAAGCTAGCGAGACAGAAGTTAAGCTCTCCTTGCAACATGGCAAATTGAACCTTCCCCACCCTCATTCAGATCTGGCGTTTGGAATTATTTTGGTTTTCATGTGACGTATGACCCTGAAGGTAAGCGCGTCATGGACTAAAGTAAAACAGTATGTTGGATGTGCCACGCAATGCTCAATTACATGGGTGGGAACTAGTGTGTTAGCGCAGTTAGCTTGTTAACGTGTTGGCCGTCTAGCCCCACGCACGGGGCGATCAGGGGTAGCTCGTTAACGGAGATTTGCCGTGTTGTGGCGTTAACGTCATTTCAACGAGATTAACGCTGACAGCACTAGTGGGAACACAATGAATATGACTGCACATTTACGCCGACATCATCCTAGTGCAAAGACAAGTGGAAGCAGACAAAAACAACAAGCATGCATGCTACAAACTTTACCTGAGTCATTTAGACAGCCGTTAGCACATGATTCTCCTTATGGAGACCTGATATGTTTAATATTGTGGCGAGCTCAGACAAGGTGGAGACAGAGGTATCGTTTGGTCTTGCTTCCCGTGAGCTAGCTAGGGAGCACAGCCGTTTATTGACATCTGCAGAAGAACACTGCCGCTAGCTAACTGGGGTCCGTTCTTCGTACCTTGCTTACTACATCCAAGATCAAATGACACATCCAAGATCAAATCATCGCGCTAACTTTGAGCTCGCTATTCCGGTTCTCCGAACACACCTGTTGTTGACGATTAGTATAGCTGGATGAAGTAATGTGAGATCACTGGGTGGCTTAACAGGGGCTACGCATCGATAGTAGAAACATTGATCGGCAACCCTTTGATTGGTCGGCGAAAATGTCGAAGGAACGCGCTCAGCATTTTTCGGCAGCAGAGCAAGAACTCTTGATTGAGGGATTTCAGGAGTTTCAGTTTAATTAAAACGCAAGGGAACACTGCAAAGGCTGCAAAAGCAAGGAGAGAGGGCTGGCAGAAAGTTGCTGACAAATTAAACTCGTAATTTAATAATAATAATAATAATAATAATAATAATAATAATAATAATAATAATGGATTGGATTTATATAGCGCTTTTCAAGGCACCCAAAGCGCTTTACAATAACACTATTCATTCACTCTCACATTCACACACTGGTGGAAGCAGCTACGGTTGTAGCCACAGCTGCCCTGGGGCAGACTGACAGAAGCCAGGCTGCCATATCGCGCCATCGGCCCCTCTGGCCAACACCAGTAGGCGGTAGGGTAAATTTATTATATTATATTATATTATATTATATTATATTATATTATATTATATTATATTATATTATATCCTCTTTCACATTAGAGCCACGACAGGACCCACCAGAACATGGGAACAAGTAAACGTGAAATATAAGAATATCCTACAGAATGGTAATATTTATCACTTATATTGCTTTTAGTCTCTTGAAAAGAGACCCTGAAATAAACTGTTTGTTTGTTTATAACAGCAACCAAGAAAAGGGCAGAGCAAAAAAAGACAGGTGGTGGTCCTGCACCCCCTCGTCAACAAGTTGGTTAAGTAAATAATACCCTCACGGGAAAATCGATATCTCTCTATGAGCACACTGTCGCGCTGAGCTAAAGGATCCTGTCTATCCCGCAATATACGCTGAATTCTGAGAACTCTCCATATCAATCTTGCACCTTCCACAATGGGTGGCTCGCGTATACGGACAGGACATGGCTGCGACAGACTTCCCAAATCCACCTTCACTTTTATAGCCATGGTCTCTCATCCTGATTACACGAAGTAATTTACTATTACTACTCTAAAATATGAATTACATCTGTAATAATCAAATACATGAAATAGAATGATTAATAGTACATTTCCCTTTTTTTAGGAAATGACCTGTATGTATCTGTATGGAATCAATAAAAGAATCAAATACTGCATTATCTTTAGTTACATTGATACTATTTATTTATGGTAAAACAGTGGTAAAATATTGCTGTTGCTTTCGTATACATGAAGCGGACATAACTGGGGCCTGTTCTTCGTACCGCGCTAAGTGAGTTAGCTGGATGAGATTGTTGACGATTTCGCGTGATCCTGGATCGTTCGGTTCCCCGAAGCCCATCCGGGACTTGCTGTCATAGCAACAGAGCCGTAAGTGTAAACCTGCTGGGGAGCAGGTTTACTTTATGTAAACAGGATTAGATCGCGGCCACTAATGCTCTAATGCTGGGCTTACACCGTGCGGTTTTAGGCCCATTTTGAGCCGATTTTTGAGTGATCGGACCGATTTTGGCCTTCATCGTGCATCGTGTAGTATACGTGGGGTAACGAGAAGTGATTAACACCTCACGACCAGCTCCCGATCATCAATCGCTCGTGAGGTTCTCACCACAGCCGCTCACACTGCTCGCGCGCAAACACGTAAACGTTGGTGTAAAAGACGGCGCAGCACGGCTGTGCAGCGTGTGATCTGGACACAAGCGATGGAGGCACAACTTGTAGATCTTTGGAAAGCTCATCCGAGCCTTTTCGATGTGGCATCACAAAATTATCACGACCACAACAACCGTGAAAACAGTTGGATTTACACTGCTGCTCAATCACAGCTGCCTGATGAGTGTTTTTCATTAGCAATTTAGCAAAGTTGATGGTGGTGGTGTGTGTGTCTGTGTGAGTGTAAGACGGAGAGAGAGAGAGCGCGACAGATTTTCTGTTATAACCTTCATGTTATGGAGGCACAGTGTGAGCACTCAGGTCGCATCAGAGCATCGGGCGGTATAGTGTGAGACCCTGCATCGTGACCTACCAACTTCTAACCCCTGCGAGTCAATCGTGCAGTTTGAGCAGGAGCTGAATAACGTGACTGAAAAAATCGCACAGTGTTTGCCCAGCTTTAGGTGTACTGTCGTCCGAGACTTGCACCGCCGTGTCGGCGTTTGTTTCCCTGTTGGCCATGCTTCTTGTTGTGGTCATCTGTTGTCTTCCGGTATTTTCTCCGTAAGCGACCTTTCCTCGACCAATGAGATGAGTGGTAATCTGAATTGTCATACTCGAATTGTCATAAGTGTGCTGTCAGCTCATTGGTCACAAAGCAGGAGAGGGGCTGGGAATTATGTTTTCAAACAAAGCGTTAATTCCATTAAAAGTTATAGACTACTTTTGATTCTCACTGTATTACGGGACAAAGTGCGTCCCTTATTAGCTCAATACGGGACGTGTACTTTTGTTTCGAAATACGGGACGATTTCGTATTTTAAGGGACGGTTGGCAACCCTAATGGCAACATAAACAAAACATAACTGTACAAACAGAACCCCGAACAGCCCTGACCCGCTACAATATGCTGCTGAGAATATAGCCCAGAAGAAGCGTATAGTATAGCTTTTATTTTGGAAAGAGCCATTTCTCTGTAATAAACTCTCTTTTCCAAAGATGAGTGATTCTTCAATCAGATACAGGGCTTGCAAAATCGCTAGCCCGACGTCCCGGGGCTAGTGATTTTTCCAGTCGGGCTACCAAAATCTATCTCTGCCCTGCCCGTCGGGCTATTGTAGGAAGGAAAAATATATGTCAATGCTTTTGCATTCTTTCGGAAATGTAGCTGGGTAATTATGTCATTGGCATCGGTGAGCCACTGTCAATATGTGACATATTGAAATCGCGTTTGAATTTGTGCTTGTTTTTTGCTTTCACTTTGCAATCGCGCAAACTGTGTATAGAGAGCGACAGCACTGATTGGTGAGTGATGATAATTTGCGCACCAATTCCTCTGACATCGTCTTATCAATCGTTAGCTTACTATGCAAACATGACAAGTGAAATCTCCCGCAGCAAGCTTAAACATGTGAGAGGTTGATCGCGCAGAGAATCGCTGACCGTTATGTGAGTGTGTGTGTGTGTGTGTGTAAAAGCAGCAGGATATATATTTTAGTTCTGCTGAGCCAAATAAGACAGGTCAGGGTGAAGAAGTGACAGCCAAAGAAAAGCTTACCACAAAACGGAGAAGTTATGACAAATCAGACTATAAGGCAAAAAGAAAGTGCAGCTTTATGGTTTCATGGACAAAAGAATTTCTGTGGCTGCAATATGACGAGCTAAATAACCAGGGGTGCACATAACTGTTTGCAGGTGCGCATTCGCTGTCAAAATAAAATAAAAAAAACGCGCACAAGATATGAAGTTGCAACGCGTGTTTGCATACATAAGATTTTCTGGAGGAGGACAGACATTTGTTTAGAACTCTTAAAGATGTCGAAGAAGCAAGCTCCTTTAAGCAATTACTTTGGTGTTCCTCCACCTCCAAACAAATGTCAGAAGGAGTCCGAACCACAAAAGAAGCGCGTATTCTCGGAAAAGTGGTTGCAGGAGGTGAGCTGGCTTCAAACAAATGATGAACGCACAGAGATGTGGTGCAGAATGTGCCGTGAAAATCCCACTCTAGCGGACAAAACAGGGCCTTTTAAATGGACGCAAACGCGCGTTGCAACTTCTTATCTGGTGCGCGTCTTTTATTTTGACAGCGAATGCGCACATGCGAACCACTTATGTGCACCCGTGTAAATAACATAATGTTCTGCCGGGTGTGTTGTTGGTTTTCTCTCGATTTCTGAGTCGACAAGCGCCTTTGTTACTGGGACCAGTCATTTTAAGAAAGGCCCCCATTAGAACCCATGAGAAATGCAAGAAATGCATTATTGCTCAGTCTGCAATATCTTTCCCAGAACAAACACCAATTGCAAATAACATACTAAAAATAAACCTGAAAAATCTGTTTAGAACAGCGTACTATGTTGCAAAGAGTGAACTACCACTGGCACAATTTAGCAGTCTTTGCAAACTTCAAAAAGCAAATGGCGTAGTTCTTGGTTCCACTTGCCTCTTACCCGTGACTTCAGTGGAAATTTCAAATTCAGGATCTGACACAGACTGGAATGTATTAAACAGAATAATCAAAAATGAATCAAGGAATAATGATTACCCTGGATACTTTATAGAAGGGACAAGAAGTATTAATAACATGGAGGAGATAGTAAATGGCTTTAATGAATTCTTCGTAAACATAGGGCCAAAACTGGCAGAAGAAATAAAGGTTGATGGAATAGAAAGGGACACTGGTGAAAATATTGAAAGGAATAGTAGCTCAATGTTTTTAAGAGCAGTGGAAGAGAAAGAGATTTATGACATGGTTAGAGGACTTAAGAACAAAACCAGTACAGACTGGAATGATATTGATATGGTAACAGTAAAGACAGTTATTGATGGTATCGTAAAACCATTAAAATATATATTCAACTTGTCGTTTCAAAAAGGAGTTTTTCCACAAAAAATGAAAGTTGCTAAAGTTATTCCCATTTACAAAACCGGTGAAAGACATCATTTTACAAACTATAGACCAGTGTCAATACTCTCCCAGTTCTCTAAGATACTGGAAAAACTCTTCATAAAAAGATTTGACAGTTTTGTGGAAAAATATGAATTAATGACAGATAGTCAGTATGGGTTCAGAAACAACAGATCAACAGCTTTGGCACTGATAGATTTAATGGAAAAGATAACGGAATGTATGGATAATAAGAGGTATGCGCTCGGAGTTTTCTTAGATCTAAAGAAGGCGTTTGATACTGTTAATCATGAAATTCTATTAAAAAAACTGGAAAAGTACGGGTTTAGGGGAGTGGTTTTGGAATGGTTAAAAAGCTATGTAGGGAATAGGCAACAATATGTACAAATAAATGAATATAAATCTAATTTGATGGATATAGCTTGTGGAGTACCTCAAGGTTCAGTACTGGGTCCAAAAATGTTTATTATGTACTTAAATGATATCTGCAGAGTATCGGAGATTTTAAAGTTTGTAATATTTGCAGATGACACAAATATACTGTGTGCAGGTGGGGAATTGCCACAGGTTTTGGAAATGATCACACAGGAATTAACGATATTAAAGAAGTGGTTTGATATAAATAAATTATCATTGAATCTCGATAAAACCAAATTTATGTTGTTTGGAAACCAAAAGAAAAACATCGAAGTAGAAATATGTGTTGATATTGTATATTTAGAAAGAGTAAATGAAATAAAATTTCTTGGGGTGATCATTGACCACAAGCTCTGTTGGAAGCCACACATTACTTATGTTCGGGGGAAATTGGCACGGGGCATTGCCGTCCTGGGAAAAGCAAAGCATATGTTGGATCAGAAAGCACTGCACATTTTATACTGTGCTTTACTACTGCCATATATGAGCTACTGTGTAGAGGTCTGGGGAAACACATACAAAAGTAACACACAAACAATAACTATAATACAGAAAAGGGCCATTAGATTAATAAATAATGTAGGGTACAGGGACCATACAAATGCACTCTTTGTCAAAATGCAAGCTATTAAATTCCAAGACTTGGTGAAGCTTAAAACAGCGCAAATAATGTATAAAGTCAGAAATAAATTGCTTCCCAAAGAAATCTGTAAATTGTTCATAGAAAGAGAAGGTGGGTATAACTTAAGAGGGAAATGGAATTTAAAAATACAAAGTGCTAGAACAACTTTAAGAACTATGTCAATCTCAATTTCAGGAGTTAAATTATGGAACAGTCTAACAGAAGAAATAAAAGACAGTCAAAACATAAAACAGTTTAAAGTAAAATATAAAAACCTAATTTTAAATAAGTATAAGAATGAAGAAAACGGGGTTAACCCAGGATGGTAATGTTGCTGGTAATGGTGTTGCGGTTCTTTTTTGGTTGTTTTTTTGTTTTGTTTTGGTTTGTTGTTTTTCCATAACTTGTGTATCTGCAAATATACACATTCTGTATTTTTCATATGAAAGAAACTATACTGTGGTGGGGCTTGCTAATTTCTTGTTTTTGATTTATGTATGTTATGTTTTGTTTTACTTCATATGTTTATATGTTTCATATGTTGTTTGTTTAATTTAAGACAAAAAAAAAATTAAATGAATGAGAGGTAAAACTTGAGGGGGTAGGGACAAATAAGTAAATACTTCAGCCTACTCCTTTTCAAACAAATAATGGAATGATATTTTGTAATGATTGTGAAGGCACATGTTTGAAATGTTTGAAATAAAAATGAACTGAACTGAACTGAACTGAACTGATTCATGTCCTACACAGTTCTTACAAGTTCATAGAAATTTCTGTTCAATTAGAACCAAGTACAGTGGGGCAAAAAAGTATTTAGTCAGCCACCGATTGTGCAAGTTCCCCCACTTAAAATGAAGACAGAGGTCAGTAATTTGCACCAGAGGTACACTTCAACTGTGAGAGACAGAATGTGAAAAAAAAATCCATGAATCCACATGGTAGGATTTGTAAAGAATTTATTCGTAAATTAGGGTGGAAAATAAGTATTTGGTCACCTCAAACAAGGAAAATCTCTGGCTCTCACAGACCTGTAACGTCTTCTGTAAGAAGCTTTTCTGTCCCCCACTCGTTACCTGTATGAATGGCACCTGTTTGAACTCATCATCTGTATAAAAGACACCTGTCCACAGCCTCAAACAGTCAGACTCCAAACTCTGCCATGGCCAAGACCAAAGAGCTTTCGAAGGACACCAGGAAAAGTATTGTAGACCTGCACCAGACTGGGAAGAGTGAATCTACAATAGGCAAGCAGCTTGGTGTGAAAAAATCAACTGTGGGAGCAATCATCAGAAAATGGAAGACATACAAGACCACTGATAATCTCCCTCGATCTGGGGCTCCACGCAAGATCTCATCCCGTGGGGTCAAAATGATCATGAGAACGGTGAGCAAAGATCCCAGAACCACACGGGGGGACCTGGTGAATGACCTGCAGAGAGCTGGGACCAAAGTAACAAAGGTCACCATCAGTAACACACTACAACGGCAGGGAATCAAATCCCGCAGTGCCAGACGTGTTCTGCTGCTGAAGCCAGTGCATGTCCAGGCCCGTCTAAAGTTTGCCAGAGAGCACATGGATGATACAGCAGAGGATTGGGAGAATGTCATGTGGTCAGATGAAACCAAAGTAGAACTTTTTGGTATAAACTCAACTCGTCGTGTTTGGAGGAAGAAGAATACTGAGTTGCATCCCAAGAACACCATACCTACTGTGAAGCATGGGGGTGGAAACATCATGCTATGGGGCTGTTTTTCTGCCAAGGGGACAGGACGACTGATCCGTGTTAAGGACAGAATGAATGGGGCCATATATCGTGAGATTTTGAGCCAAAACCTCCTTCCATCAGTGAGAACTTTGAAGATGAAACGAGGCTGGGTCTTCCAACATGACAATGATCCAAAACACACTGCCCGGGCAACAAAGGAGTGGCTCCGTAAGAAGCATTTGAAAGTCCTGGAGTGGCCTAGCCAGTCTCCAGACCTCAACCCCATAGAAAATCTGTGGCGGGAGTTGAAAGTCCGTGTTGCTCGGCGACAGCCCCAAATCATCACTGCTCTCGAGAAGATCTGCATGGAGGAATGGGCCAAAATACCAGCTACTGTGTGTGCAAACCTGGGGCCCGTTCTTCGTACCTCGCTAAGTAGGTTAGCCGGATTAGATTGTTGACGATTTCGCATGATCCTGGATCAGTCGGTTCCCCGAAGCTCATCCGGGACTTGCTGTCATAGCAACAGAGCCGTAAGCGTAAACCTGCTCGGGAGCAGGTTTACTTTATGTAAACAGGATTAGATCGCGGCCACGCAGGTATGTCCGCTTCATTTATACGAAAGCAACAGCGATATTTTTCCACTGTTTCACCATAAATAAATATTATCAATGTAACTAAAGATAATGCAGCACTTGATCCTTTTATTGATGTCACACAGATACATACAGGTCATTTCCTAAAAAAGGGAAATGTACTATTAACATTCTATTACATGTATGTGATTATTACAGATGTAATTCATATTTCAGAGTAGTAATTGTAAATTACTTCGTGTAATCAAGATGAGAGACCACGGCTATAAAAGCGAAGGTGGATTTGGGAAGCCTGTCGCAGCCATGTCCTGTCCGTATACGCGACCAACCCATTGCGGAAGGTGCAAGATTGATAAGGAGAGTCCTCAGAATTCAGCGTATATTGCGGGACAGACAGGATCCTTTAGCTCAGCGCGACAGTGTGCTCATAGAGAGATATCGATATTCCCGTGAGGGTATTATTTACTTAACCAACTTGTTGACGAGGGGGTGCAGGACCACCACCTGTCTTTTTTTCCTCTGCCCTTTTCTTGGTTGCTGTTATGAACAAACTAACAGAGTATTACAGGCCAGTATTACCTTGCCAAGAGACGCAAAGCAATCTAAGAGATAAATATTACCATTCTGTAGAATACTCCTGTATTCCACTTTTACTTGTTCCCATGTTCTTGTGGGTCCTGTTGTGGCTCTAATGTGAAAGGGGATATAATATAACATATTATAATATAATATAATGCCATATGATATTGGACAATATAGTGTCATATGATAGATCTACCCTACCGCCTACTGGTGTTGGCCAGAGGGGCCGATGGCGCGATATGGCAGCCTGGCTACAACCGTAGCTGCCTCCACCAGTGTGTGAATGTGGGAGTGAATGAATAGTGGTATCGTAAAGCGCTTTGGGTGCCTTGGAAAGCGCTATATATAAACCCAATCCATTATTATTATTATTATTAAATTACCTACGAGTTTGATTTGTCAGCAACTTTCTGCCAGCCCTCTCTCCTTGCTTTTGCAGCCTTTGCAGTGTTCTCTTGCGTTTTAATTAAACTCTGAAACTCCTGAAATCCCTCACTCATGAGTTCTTGCTCTGCTGCCGGAAAATACCGAGCACGCCCCTTGGACATTTTCGCCGACCAATCAGCGGGTTGCCGATCAATGTTTCTACTATCGATGCGTAGCCCCTTTTACGACACCCAGTGATGTCACATTCCTGCGTCCAGCTGTAGTAATCGTCAACAGCAGGTGTGTTCGGGGAACCGGATTAGCGAGCTCACGGTTAGCGCGATGATTTGATCTTGGATGTAGTAAGCGACGTACGAAGAACGGGCCCCTGGTAAAGACCTATAGTAAACGTTTGACCTCTGTTATTGCCAACAAAGGTTATGTTACAAAGTATTGAGTTGTATTTTTGTTATTGACCAAATACTTATTTTCCACCCTGATTTACGAATAAATTCTTTACAAATCCTAACATGTGGATTCATGGATTTTTTTTTCACATTCTGTCTCTCACAGTTGAAGTGTACCTCTGGTGCAAATTACTGACCTCTGTCATCATTTTAAGTGGGGGAACTTGCACAATCGGTGGCTGACTAAATACTTTCTTGCCCCACTGTATTTGAGTTGATGATTGTAATTTTTATACAATGTTGTAATTTGTTTTTCAACAATTTTTTGATTAATGTTTTGTTTCCTTTACAATATTATACTTTAATGTATTATATTGTAAAGGAAACAAAACAGGAAACAAAACATCAATCAAAAAATTGCTCTCTTTTTTATTCGGGCTACTTAAATTTATTTTGGGCTACCAAAAACTGAAGAGTCCCTGCCCGAAGGGCTACCAGGGATTTTGAAATTTTGAGAGCCCTGAGATATATTTATTTTTTTAATTACTTTTGTTTCAGCAACATTAAATTTAAAAACTGTACTTTTGAGTTAAAATATATATATTTATAATTTTAATAAATGACAAATTAAAAAGGCATGAACATTTTTTTTGTATCGAAAAAATATCGAACCGTGACACCAAAGTATCGAACCGAACCGTGAATTTTGTGTAGCGTTGCACCCCTAATAGATAGATAGATAGATCTTGTAGGACTATGAAGCTCAATGTTGCACTAGAGATTATTACTAATAATAGGGCATCTTCTGCATACATGAAAAAAAATCTTAAATCATTCTCTGGATACGTCCCTCTATTTTTTTCCAACAGAATTATTACTGAAGACTGCCATAACTCTCATTCATGCCGTGGTGCTTTGATATGTTGGGATTAGGAAACCACAGTTGATGCCCAATGAGGGAAAAGACTGTATAAATGGGACTGAAGTTAGATGCATGATTTGCTTTAAAGGCGGTAAATGGGGCAGAGAGGAGCAGGTATGATAAATCTGTGTCATTGACTGTCCGTCTCACATCACTGCCCTATGAAGGAGGCTGCACAGACACAGATGAAGAGTGAAAGTAAAGGTACGTCGACGAAATGTGCTGCATAGAAACAAAATACATGAATAGTGCCATGTATTTGTTATATGTATATCATAAAATAGACGCTATCAGTCCTAACAGCTTTGTACAGGTCTGCTGTAACTCTTCCCTCTAATTATAATAAAAAATGCTTTTTCTCTAATTTGTTAACTGCCTGTGTGCACACTGAGCCTAACACATTTGTATTGTTTGTTTTGTATGTGGATTACATAGAGGAAAAAAACCCTTCACACAGAGCATACGCTGACTCATATACCGTGATAACAAAATAAAAGGCCACGTATCGTAATGTAATGTAATCCAATATAAATCCAGTCTGCCTCCATGGACAGGCTTTAAAACATTATTGTGACCAATTGTATTACGCTGCATTATAATGTTAAGTGTTTGTGTTATATTGTCTGTCCTGCGGCAGTGTGTATACATTCACATTGCTTATGATTAATACCTACCTGAAATTTTCTGAAATGTAAGAACAAAGCCATCAAAGTTATTATAGCCATCAGAGGTGAAGAGAATGTGTAGGAAGTTCCCGGAGCTTTTTATTGGAGGAGGTAACTGATCCCCACAAAACCGACCAATCACAGGAGAAGTCAGGCTGTCACCATCACGGACCTCGACGTAATCGTAACGACAGCTGTGGTCAGACTCCAAACTCAGCAGTGAAAATCTGCAGCAAAACAATACAGAAATGATGTTTGTCACCTGATGTGAGTTAATCCCCATGCCAAGTCTGATGTATAGCACGTTAACAGGACAGATATAAAGCGGGATGAATGAGTTATACTAGTTAACGGCAATCCAAAGTATAGATTTGAAAGAAATTTCTATATCTTATGTTAATGTTCTACTATGTATTTTTACTGAAAAGTACATTATTTTCCCAAACAAACAAAATGATACCATTTGTTTTGTAACTGTTACCCTGCTTTGAACCCAAGAATGTCCTCACTCTAAAGTACGCTCATCTCCAGCTCTTTTATTATTCCAACACAGTCAATTGCAACCGCCAGATTGCTTGACTCTCTCCTGTATCATCTGCAGCTCAGTAGTTCTTTATTACCTGAGCTCACATTGATCCCTTCTGAGCCTTTCAAATAGAGACTTAACTAAATCTTTTCTCTTTGATCAAATCATGTGCCTTCAGTGTTGAATGATTTTCATATCAGATCTTTGGAAAAGTTACCTACCTGAGCTGGATACTGCTTCCCCTCTCCATTTGCACTATCCATTCACATCGAGCATTTGTTGGGTAACTCTCCAGGGCTATGTGACCCTGAGCTCGCTGAATGATGCCTCCACATGCTACCAACAAGAGAACTATAATTACTTATACTTATACCCATTAAATGTGTACTTATCTCAGTGGCACTGAGCATTTTGACTGTTGCAAGCTAAGCCCCATAATTTGACATGCTGTGTAAGAGGGCAGATAATACCAAAAAAAAAAAGGAAAAAGAAATATACATATATGTGCGTGTGTGTGTGCGGGGGGGATTCGGATGGTTCTGATTATCATCATCATGCTGCTATTAATGCTGTTAAGAAAAAGAAAGACGAGATACTAAAGCCATGTTGAATTGATGTTGACCAGTCTTCGCTAAGGGAATGGGGTTGTTTAGAATTTTAAAAAAATATCCCAGAATAAGATCATTCAGTCTATTCAAGGAGTTGGTCAGCCTGTGTAGAACATTCTGTAAAAAGCCTGTGTAAGAGAGAGATTGCCCAATGTCCAAATGTCTTCTTTTGTGTAACTCAGAATGTTAGAACATGACAGAATAACACCTGAGTGGCAATTTCCCCAACGCCATTAAATGTAGAGAATGGAAAAAGTACCATGTGAGAGAATAGGAGTGGCAACTAAGTAAACTTTTTTACTTTGCACTAATATCAGCTTCATGTTGCACTGAGTCTCACACTACAGTTGGTCTAAATTATTACGTGGTGGTTGTTGTTGTATCTGTATCTGTAGTTGTGTATATATATATATTTTTTAAAGTAGTATTCATCCATCTTTTTATTCTTTTTGTGAACTTGAGCTCTAAGTAGACACTAGGCTGCATACAGTTGTAGGCAAACCAATAAAAAGCACTGTCGCCACCAAATGTCCATAATGTGTATTGCAACGAAGGTTGTGTCATTTTGAAAATTCTTAACCATAGATCTGATTATTAAACAGCTTTTCCCGTATATCCTTTGCTGCATACATGAACTGTACATACTTTGGAGATGCTAAAGATATTTATTTTACATTAAATGGTGGTGATGTTTCCTCTTGATGTTTTCTTCCCTTTACACAACACTCTGAGCCACAGGATGTCATAGGGTACCAGCATCTCAGACAAAAACAAAGGTTCTTATGTTCCTTGGAGACATGTATTAAGTAATTTAATTAATTTAATAAAGTAGTTTACTAAAAGGACAAGGTCTCAAGGTTATTAGCCCTGCGACAGACTGGCGACCTGTCCAGGGTGTACCCCGCCTCTCGTCCTATGACAACTTGGATAGACTGCAGCACCCTAACGCCTCCTCACCACAACCCTGATAAGGATAAGCGGATAAGAATGGATGCATGGATGGATGGATGGACGCCTGTTATTCAGTCATAAGTCACTTTTACATTTTTTGTTTTACCTGCCTTTCAGCAGAATTGTTGCATTTGTGGCAACGAGCACTGTCAGCATCAACTCTTTTTTTCTTTTTTCTTTTTTTTCTTTTTTTTTCTTTTTCTTTTTTTTTTTTTTTTTTTTTCTTTTTTTTTCTTTTTTTCTTTTTCTTTTTCTGAAGTTTGGATGTTGGGTAGCTTGGATGTTACTGCCACTATGAATCTACTAGAATCTACTAGAAATGGTAGGAATGCAGTCACTGATGACATTGTGACTTCAAGCAACTGAATTTATGTACAACATATTTTTACTGTTCTGATCCATGTGTTATGTTTGAGGATGGTATGTCTACACTATTGATTTAATTAACAAACTAAGCAAAAAAGCATTTCACCCAGGTTAAAGGGCACTGTTGCAACACTTACTGTAAGTATGTTCCCTCCCCAGATTTTGGAAAATATCAACAGGTGCAGAAAATAATTCTTTCTTTCCATTATTGACAAAAGTTAAAGGATAAAACAATAGAATATCTGCTTTTTATTAAGTACATGGACACATTTGGGAATTGAAAACTTTTCAATACTTGCTACTAGCTTTTAATGTTTAATTTTGAAGACAGCATCAAATACTAAACAAAGAAAGCCCTACATCATAAGTAACTAAAAAACATTAGACTTTTTTCCAACGATATACTGGACTTGTAGAAATTGTTGCATGATAAACGTTTTGTGCTTTGTAAATCTATAAATGATTGACTTTTAAGATATCTGGAGACCAAATAGACGGGGCTTGTCATGGGTGTTGGTATCTGTGCTAAGTGGGAGGGGCATGGGGGTTGAGGGGGTGTCTATTTAACAGACGCTGACTCTGAAAATCTTTGCAGTGAGTCATGGGCTGTTCAAGAATTCTGACATGGACACTGAGTGTCCTCCTGAGCTGGATGTGTGTGGATCAAGCAGTGGCTGAACCGTAAGTTCAAGTGTTCTTTATAAAGAAAAATAGAATTTGTTTGTTTTGTGACTTTGTGTGTAACATTTGTAGTTAAAGTTTGCACGAGTACTGGTTTGCATCAACTCTAATGAATTGTAACTAAGGCCAGGGTCTGTCAGTGTGTGTGTGTGTGTGTGTGTGTGTGTGTGTGTGTGTGTGTGTGTGTGTGTGTGTGTGTGTGTGTGTGTGTGCTGCACAGTGCTATTCAGCATCCTGTACACAGCTTCTTCCACAAAAACTGGGCTCTGAGTAACAAAAAAGGAGAATTGAGGATTGTTTTCATCTTAGTCCAAAGAAGAAATAGAAGCGGTGAGATGAAATATCATTATGCACATGTTTCTGCTTGGCATTATTCGCAGAGCAGCTGTCTGTCTCTTAATATGATTGCATGTATTTGTACTTCTGTTGTAGTAAATAGTGTTAGCTACTTATCATGTATGCAGGGGGATGAATAATAGGACTTCTCTGCCTCACTGTTCCATGTAAATGTCAGATCATGAATATGATTTACTGGGTTAGTGCTCATAACTGGTATCCTGGTGCACATCTTATCACAGTCACAGAGAATGGAGCCCTTTGGCCAATAAAGAAAATAATTAAGTCAGTTTGTGTCTTAGTTATTTCTTTATTGGTTGTGATAGTTCTTTTTAGTATTTTTAGAGTTATTTGAATGAATTTATGTAAAGTCTTCAGGTATGTATACAGTTTGTATGCAGTGTATTCAACTGAGCACTGCAAACAAGCCGGATGGTCCCACTCTTCTTTAACCCAGAGGATAACAGCGTCCATGTTTTCCTAAAAGAATCTCAAATTTAGATTCATCTGACCACAGAACAGTTTTCCACTGTGTCTGTGAAGTTTTCCACTGTCTATTTTAAATGTGCTTTGATTCAGAGAAGCTGGGATCATCTTCACATATGTCTTTAACCTGTATCTGCAGTTGGAACAGTGAACTTTGATTTCCGGAAGTGTTCCTGTTGTGTGTTTTTAATGCACTACTGCTGGGGGCCAGAAGATCACAGGCATGCAATATTAACTTCTTGATCTTATACCTTATGCACAAAGATTTCTCCAGATTCCCTGAATCTTTGAATGGGATCTTCTGACTCTTTACAATTTTACAATGAGCAACATTATTTTGAAATTGTTCCAAAATTTGCAGATTAAAGTTTTTGCAGACTGGTGAACCTCTGCCCATTTCAACTTCTGAGAAACTCTGCCTCTTTAAGATGCCCTTTTTATACAGATAAGTATAAAAAAGTGAGAGTACAGACTCTGTCAGGGATGCTGTCTTCATACAGAGTCATGTTACTGACCTGTAGACAATTAAACTAACTAATTATATAGCACGTCTCCAAGTATTTCTTTTTAGAACCAGTTACTTTTCCAGCCTTTTGTGGCCCCATCCCAACATTTCAAAATGTGCTAATCACTTTTGTGAAATAATAACTCATCAAAGTTTAAATATTTGATGTCTTCTATCGTGAATAAAGTGTGGATTCATGAGAGGACACATTATTGCATTCTGTTTTGATTTACATTTTACATAGCATCCCAATATTTTTGACTAAATATAAGACACTACACTGGCAAATGTGACATAAAATGAAAATCCCTTAGAGAAAAACAACCTGGGATTGTAAAAAAAGATCAGCACTGCACTTATCTGTTCATTTTCACTTCATAATGTAGGCTTTGCATGATCTCTGTTTTCCTATCAGCAATCACATTTAAGAATATGATTCATAATATTAGACATTTCTGTAGCTTGGTCAGGCCTCACAGGAATACTTCATTAAAGCACTTACTCACTTTTACAATCCCCTCCACTCCAGCCTTGACGGCACTCAGTACAATACTTCCCATTCACGAAGAAGTCATCATTAGCTCTCCATGTTCCATTGTTGCAGGTTTTACAATTCTCAAATAGACTGCAGCCTGGAGAGAGACAACGGCAGAGCAAAAAGTAATAATCGAAAACATTTTTTAAGATAAATTGGAACTCCTAGTCATTTGCAGTATACCACAACAGCTCTGATATTTTTTCACAACAATATATCATGTAATATGTTTTGTTTAGAAAAAACAGAAAAGGACAAGAATTTACCTGGATGAACAATACAGGGGTCACATTCATCCAGGACATTGCGGCAGCAGGGAACAGTGTAGCCTACCCTTGTGCCTTTTGATGGACACCGACACTGGATCAGGTGGTACTCACAACACGGGCGACACATCACGTTCCACTGAGAGCTCGGGCAGTTGTCTCCCCTCAGGGCTGTGAAGGAAAAGGAAAATATTTAGATTTTAAATCTAAGAGCTGCCAGTGGAAACCTCAGCATAAGTAAAATAAGTAATCATAAATTATGTGTTTGTGATTGTAGAAAAATAGTCAACAGTACCAACAAGTCCCTTTCAAATATCGTCTGATGAGGCAGATCAAACTTCCAAGAACATATCACATGACGGAATGGCACCATATTGATCTTTTACAGCAGGTAAAAAACATCAAAATCAAACAGGGCTATACGAGTATACAGTGTGTGTACACCAAATCTCAGTTTGCCCTTGTTTAACCTCCTAGGACCTGGCATCCACATATGTGGCCATCACATTTTGACCAAAATACTAAATTTTGCTCTACAAGGGCCTGATATCCACTTACGAGAACATTATACTGCTACTGTTCTATCGAAATTTTAAACAAATATCCTCATATGTGGCTCTCATTTTTCTTAGAAACAAAAATTAGGTAAAAAAAAAATAGGTAATTTTGTTTTTACATTCATCGATATGCCCAAAGATCAAAGAGAAATTAAAAATGCATGCTGTGGAAGAGTTTGGGTCTTAGGAGGTTAAACCTAGTGTCACATTGATGCTGATCCAAATACATCCCAAAATCCAATTTATGATGCTTCATTTGGAGCACTAATGAATATACCTGCTGTGTAATGGTAGTTTTCTCTCAAACAGAAAACTGCAGTCAATCAGTGAACATGTTTCTCAGGTTATAGCTCCCAAAGGGCAACAAACAATTACAGCTTTCCCAGGTTTAATTCTACTCACAAAGGCAAATGAATTCAACTGTAAAAGTATCCCAGCTTTAGTCACTGGTATGCCTGATATCTGTATCTGTGTACGTTTTACTCTTGTTTCAGTAAGCCACACTGAGTGCATAGCATGAAGTGACTGAAGTCTCAGATGAGCAGAAGAAGTGACTCATAGTTATAAAATAACTCCACAATTAGTCAGCAACTCAGTCAGCTGGCTTATTTCTTGTTAAAACTTTTTTTTTCCCATAAAGACACAAAAGTTCACAAAGACGGTCTCATTGGAATTTCAGAATCAGAATATAATGTATTTTACTTACCGTGTGTCCAGCCCATTAGACACAAACTGAGATTTAGGAAGAGGTGGAAGATTAGGGGGACGCTCTTTGTGAGGAAAGGAAGCATGGTGGCTGCCAAACAACAAGAAACCTCCCGAGAAACTCCAAGAAAGGAGCAAAAGCTTGATGATATCCACAGTATCCTGGTCTGTCTGAAGTGTAACTGGCTATAGACGATTCATTTTCCTGTGTTAGCACGGTGGACGGAAATCTTTAACCCATTCCTTCCGTTGTGCTCTCATCTTGTGAAAGATTGCATTTGGTCTGAAGTTGTGCACAACTGTACTGGGTCTGCAAGCAGTTCCTGTTCCTCTCCTCTTGTTATGAGTCCG
This sequence comes from Mchenga conophoros, assembly GCF_057382185.1. Classification (NCBI taxonomy): domain Eukaryota; kingdom Metazoa; phylum Chordata; class Actinopteri; order Cichliformes; family Cichlidae; genus Mchenga; species Mchenga conophoros. The sequence goes on from NC_140526.1 coordinate 33,064,597, forward strand.
GTGTGTGCGCTGAGTAAGAATGGAAAAATATTGGCAAAGGTAGTGGAAAGTGCATTTAGTGGGAATAAAAAGACGATAATGAGAAGAACAGCGGAAAGTGATGAAGAAAGTGCAGGCAAAAAATATCCATCAAGTCCAGTGAGGAAGGTTTTTAAGGGAATCTTTCTGAAGCTGCAAGTTAGACACTCAAAACCAGTTGTTTTTGCACAGAAACACTTCATGATACAATTGCAGATTTTCATGTGCATCGACCCAAATGCGTTTACTGATAGTTCATCATGCACCAGCTGTCATACTAGACGTGACAGCTTCACAACATCTTGGAAAACGAATAACAGATGTACTCTCTAAAGTTGTTATGAAATGTTTATGTGCCTGAAGCTATGAGGCTGACAGCTCATCACCGCCTACTTTATGTCCAAGGTTTCTTTTCCATCGCCTAAGCTTTTAGTATTTCCATATTTAAGTATCTGTTTTCATGCTTTCCCTTACAAGCAGGGCGTGAACAGACAATTTGAGACTTTAAAAGACATGAGGTAAACTTGTTGTGATACCTAATATTCTAGATATTACAACAAATTTAACATTGCTATTAAATTCTTTTTGTTCTTTTTTCTTTTTTTTCTAAACGAGTTAGAGCATTGAAATTATTCATCTTGAAGATGTGGATGGTGTTGCCTTTCACTTCTTTTATTTTATAAATAACAATAACAAAAAAACATGGTTTCATCACATATGTTGATATTAAGTTGATCTACAGTACTTTGCATAGATTTTACATGTCATGTTTGAATGTTTTATGTTCCTTTTAGTCGCTGTAATGGTTTTTGTATAGTTGTCTGTGGGACTTTTCTGTTGTTTTTTGTTAAAACGTTAAATAGACTGGCCTAAGAAAAGCTCAGGAGAGATAGCATTGGAAACTTTTAAAATTAAAAATAAGTAAACTACGCTTTTATTTTTGAAAATCTAACTCACTGAGGGGTTTTATTTTGAAAATCTGATCCATTTCGGATGATCAAATTTATTTTCTAAAGTTAACTTCGGGTTTTCTAGCTTTACAATTTCACACCATTAAAGCAAACAGTTAACATTTAATATGTAATTTGAGTCTTTTATTTTGTAATTCTGAACATCCTGTAAGTATGCCTCAGCTTTTAGTCTTAAAAATAGAAATGTGGTAAATTGACACATACTTACACAGGACGTTTCTGCTCTAAATCAGTGTTCAAAGTGCGTTGTACTTCTAACATGATTCACCGAATTGCTTACATTCATAATTTTTTTTTTCTATGCCCAAGCGATTTTATCTAACATTCACACAGTCGTAAGTCGTAAAATGGCTGCGCGTCAGGCAGATTTGGACCCAGACTCAGGACCCCTGACACAAGGAATTAACTTCAAACTCAGCTATAGTCCTGGAAAATCACAGGAAACAACCCAAAACATACACAGAGCAGGGAATTAGCAGAACAAACTGAAAACCTGAAACCATGTCACATAACCACGAGGGAGGACACAACAAAGGGAAATGCACGATTCAGACAATAAATACACACCAGATACCGAGTACAGGAAACAGGTGAGAGACGAGCTAACACTAATCACAGAGGATGAGGCAAGGAAGTAGAACTAAATACAAAGTGAGATTGACAGAAGAAATTACTGGTACAGAGACAGAAAATCAAACAGGAACATTGGGAGTAGCTCAGTTCAGTATCTGGACCAAGACATGCAGAACAGAGGAGCTGGAGATCCAAACACCAGCCTTTCAATTGGTAGCCGACCAGCTCTGCTTTCTGAGCTCTAAACTGAAGGCTTTTGTTTTTAAAATCTCACTCATTTTAAAATAAACTGGTGGCTTTTAATTTGAAAGTTTGAAAGGCTGCTGCTCCCTATTGTCACTGTTTTCTATCGTTCATCAGCATATCTGTGTATAAGGCAGACATGGGAAGCTTTAAAGTGTAAATATCAGCTTAAATACTTGGAGTTGTGATGATTTGCCTTTAAACTGAAATATATCAACTAAAGTTAGATAACTTACTCAAAAATATAAGCATTTCTGTTTCCCACACATTATGTCTAACCTCAAACTTGCAGCCAGTCAGGGATGCTGGCAGGCTGGAGAATAAATAACTTTAAATTGGCTGAAATGTGTCAAAGTCCATTTCAAGCAGCTCCATGTATATCAGTTATTTTGAAGATCTAAGGCTTTAACAACTGGTTTGGCTTCACATACAGTATATGCTGAGATTTGAAATGTCTGAGACTCTGTGGTGTCAAGGTTATCATGGATGACACATCCAATATTTAATGTTGCAGGTTGTATATATCGTTAATGTATTATATTAATTTTCATAGAAGTGTTTAAAAAGAGAATGAGCTGGAAATACACGTATATCCAAATAAGCTACACAGGGCTATTGTCTCTATAAATGTGATTATATTTAGCTTAATGAATCAGGGCTTTCTCTTATAGATACATTTGCACGACTTGATGCACTTGTGCACAGTTTGGTCCAGTCAGCAAAAAGTTTGTCAACATTAACATTTAGTGAATTAAACTCATGCTGATTCTTATATTAGTTCTACGAGAAGGCTGCCACACAGCCAACTCACAACAAGTTTGACAAGCTTAAATTTCTTGACAGTAGGAGTTATTCGATAAAATCCAGTTCATCTTGTTGCAAAAGCAATGTAATGAATCTTTATTTTTATTCTTGAACATATTTCCAGTCTTACCTAGCCCGTTACTGAGCCTGACATCTCAACAGCCGTGTAGGTTTCATTTAAAAGAAAGAACTGAATTATGTAGTGCACCTGTAAAGTACCTCCCAGGTTTTCTGGCAGTGAAACTGGCCTTTACAGCTCCGTCTCTTATATTATATTATCCTGTGGTTACATGCCATTTGACTTTCTGAAGCTTCTGTTCTCTGTCCGTGACTCAACATCTTGACTGGTACATTGACTCAAATTTTAAAATGACACCACAAAATTCATTCTGTGTTTGCTGGGGATTAAACGGTCCTTGAGCGGCCTTTGAGGAGTCTCTCATGATGCAGAGAGCTTTCTTCTTGCATTGATCCTTGAAACTGGTTTCCAAGTAGGGGAGTGAGATCCTGATGACCCCTTCAACCATCCTCACACACGGCAAAATCTTCGTGTCAGTCACCATGCAACTTATCAGAATGCTCTCAATAGTACTTCAGTAAAAGATGGTGAGGATTGTGTATATATATGTGTGTGTGGCTGCGCGTGTGTGTGTGGCTTCAGCATCTTAAGTACGTGCATCCTCTACCTAAGTCTCCTTGGCCAGGCGTGTGGTGTTGAGTTCCACAAGAGAGCGTCTCTGATGTAGACAACCAGGAATTTTGTGCTGCTGACCCTTTCCACGGTCAAGCTCTTGATTTGAAGTGGAGCATGCTCAGCTTTTGTTGTGTCCACAATCAGGTCTTGGGTTTTGTTGACACTAAGAGACAGATTGTTGTCTCCACACCACACCAGCTCCACCACTGCTCTGCCAGATGTTTCATCCTGTCTGATGATGGGTTTTATACTGCTGCATCAAACTAGACGAGCTGATTTGTGCTAAGAATTTGGCAGTGCAGTCGTGTGTCACCAAAGAGAGCCTTGAGGCGACTGTTGGTGTGATTTGGTATTTGATATATACCAAATATGTTTTTTTTAAAAAACTGAATTGAACCTAATTTAACTGAACATGAAAAATGATCCCCTACCCCACCCTCTGCTACAGTTTCAACTGAGCCTGGTCATGCTAAATCCTTGGCTATCCGTCACTCTGTCTTTACAGCTTTTTGTAAGCAACAAATACGAAAATCTCAATGGTTGTAATGACCCATCTCATTTTAGGAAAACAGATTGGACCTCGCTTACATAATATTCCGACTCCTTACGGAATTAAAAGTGAAGGGGCTGTGTTAGCTTTTCTTGCATGATGAGAACCTGTTTCTACACGTCATGGTTTTTGATGGAAAACATCAAAGTAGCAATTAACTCTGCCATCAGTGAAGTGACAACCACTATTTGACCACCACTTTGAGCAGACAGACATGAAGAGGCCTGAGTGATTTCTTATGATACGTGCAGCCTTTGAAGTGGCAGTCATTGCTGAAGATTTTTTCCTCATTCTGTCATGTCAAATCTGACCTAGAGAGAAAGAGATGAGGAGTAGGGGATTATGTATTCCGCATTATGGCACAGTTATAAAACTTTCATCAGTGCCACAAGGCCAAACTCACTGTTGAGATGAGTTCTTGACATCAGAGACCAGTGTTTTTTAGCTCATGTAATTACGCACAGTGCTCTTTCAGCTATTTTAGCCCTCTGTTGCTCAGAGAAATATTTCATTTGGACGTCAAAGACTGTCTCATCCAACCCCACTCCGACATCCACTGGCCTCCATCTTGTGACAATAACCAAACTACCCAGTGAAACACAGAGACCTCTCACCATACACAGTAAAAAGGATTGTGGAAGACATATGATCGCGATACACCAGTTACATGAACCTTGCTGTTAATGTCTTTACCACAAGACTTAAAGATTTCATTTACAACAAAATTAAAACTGCAATAATACATTTAAAAAATGTTTTTGGAAGAAAATTCCTTGAATACATGAGACATATTGATCAGTATGCCTCACATATTTAAAGAGTTATTCATTTGGAGCATTGAATGCTAGGGTTGGGGACTGAATTAGATGGGTCCTACGGAGTACTAATTCATATGAAGTCATTCAGTGCCAAATTTCAGTATAAGAGGACATCTAGGCTAAGAACTACAAACACACATGGCAATGGCGGCAGCTGTGGGCCAAAAGCAGTCTCATCTGTGGTAATGCTTTTTAAAATTCAACACAGACAAAAATCTCTGCAACATTTGTAATGCTAAACTGAGCTAAGCTAAACTGAACTTTTTCCACTTTGTTAGTTGATGAAAGCACTTACATAGGGAAAGCACAGGAAAAAAAGTGTTTGCATGAATGGGTGAATGAGGCAAGCTGTATAAAGTTTCTTTAAGTCCTACAAGTAGAAAAGTGCTAATTAAGAACTAGTCCATTTACCATTTCACCAAATTTATTATAAGCATGCCATTCAAAATAAACACATTAGTTAGGATAGTCTGTTAGTATGTAACCATCTCACTATAATGATTGTAGAGTGCGAATTAATGTTTTTACCCTAAAGCTTGACTTAGACCTACCTACATAGTGAATGGAAACTATTTTTGTCCCTACACTGCAGTCTTCCACGGCGTTGAAGTCATTGTGGCATTTGTTGATCCGACGTGGTTACATAGAACGTTGACGCATAGGATTAAAATTGGGTTCCAGTTATGCCGTAAGTTAAAACGTATATTTGACGCGAAGTATAATTCATATGTCACTCCTCTTAAACGCGTTAATCAATCTGGATGAAATTACTATATAAACTGCCTGGGGTACCATGATTATCAGCATCTATATCTCTTCAGGGAATTGCAGTTTAAAAAGAAGAATAAATATTTTTATTATTCATTTTTGGGTGTTTATGAACAACCATTTTTCTATCTGACTAAAAACAGTCATATGTATTAGTGATAAAAAGAATAACATTGTAGACTAACTCACATGTCTGTGTTTTAATGCCTTAGCAAAGCAAACAAGCAATGCAGGCCTGACAAAAAGTAACCAATGATAGTACATTACTTTTTAATACTGCACTATGCAAACACTATGACTGTGACTTCAACATGACCGGTATTGTCAGAGAGTGACCAAGGCAGCTGAGGGGTTGCTACATGGAAGGTTCAACACAGCCAGGCTTTCTTTGGCTCGACAAAACCTAAATCCACAGCCGGTGATATTGTGATGGCGATTATCAACTTTCTCCATTAAACTGGGCCTTCTGCTTTAGGATCTGTGTGTGCCCACATAAAAAGGGGTGCTTCACGTGCCACATTACTCTTTGTCAAAATAACCCTGCACCCGCCAGTCCTTTTACTATCAGATGTTTTGATGACAATAAAATTGTGATAAAAATGTATAAAGAATAGAACAAATAAAAAAGTAAATCCAACTCTGCTGTAACTAAGAGATTAATGCTGCATAAAATTGTTAATCTTGAGATTTGCCACGCAGAGTGATGAAATTAACATTTTAATTCAAGCTAATATATTGATTTTAATGCTGAGTGCACTGTTGGTGATGCTGTTTATTTTTAACATGATAGCTGCACTTTAGAGTTCAGAATCTTTAAAGTGGGTAAATTTAAACATTAATGACTACTCATTGTGTTCAGCTCTGACTGTCCCATACAAAGGCGCTGTGAAAATCGCTTTAGTTTCTCAGCAGATCAAAGGAAAATGTGTTTTAGGTGAACAGATATTCTACTGCATGACTTTTTAATTTTGGGGGAGCTTTAGGGTCCCTATTAATATATCAATCATAAAATTTGACACCCTGCCCCCCCCCCAAACAGATATTGGTTTGTTGCTTCAAGACAACACTGTGCAACAAGGGTAGTCAAACACCAAGTTATTCTATAATAAGCTTTATTATTACAAGGATGAACAAACAATAAATAAACAATGTAAACATTTCACAGAACAATAAAACACCAAAATACATGCAACATTTGACCCTAACCCCATGCCCATGCACGCACGCGCACACACACACACACACACACACACACACACACACACACACACGTTGTGTTTCCATCACATCTGGGGACTTTACATTAACTTACATTTATTTCCTGGAGACTTATCCTGACCCCACCCATCACAAGTCCCTGCCTGAACCTAACCCAAACCTTATCCTAAACCTAACCTTACCCTAACCCTGACTCAAGCCTTCACCCTAAAATTTAATGATTTTCCTTGCAATTTGTCCCCATAAAGTAGGCGAGACCTCACAATGTTTGTAAACAGATTTGTGTCCCCACAACAATAAATAATACACGTCCACACACACACACACAATTACTTTACTAACTGACCCCTGAGCGCCCAAGTGTCCCTGAAACCTGATTCAGGGATCCACTACTTCACTGTCACTCCCCGAAAGCTCGCTGTCCTCACTTTCTGAGGACAGAAAATGCACATTCCCTTGGTTTCCTTCAATAAAAGGTTTTTACGTCCGTGTCCTGTAATCACCAGTAGATTGTAAAGTAAAAAACATTGACTATGATCATATAAATGCACACAAACACATCTCTACACACATATGCTAGTGCATTTTATTGCCTGAAAAAAAACTAGGCTAACTGCACAGTGTTACCTTGAGGCAACGAATGAAAATTAAGTTTTACTGTATAAATAAATTTTAAAAAGTAGAACAAACAATCAAATATGCTTCTTAACATATTCATGCACATAGAAATATTTTTATATACATTTATTTCACTATAAACATGTAAAATAGTGATCTTTATCTTACCTCCTAATGGGGATGCCTCTCATGTACTGCAGCTTGCAGAAAGGGACCCCCCCCCAAATGAAAGTCACACCACCTTCAATTCATCATTTTATTGGAAAGAGATGTGCCTGGTAGCATTAGTTGAGAAAAAAAAAAAAAAAAACATTTTGTTTTTTTTTGTGAGGCATGAAAATGTGGTTTGCTGCCTTAGGGCAACGCTACGCAGTAGAGGGTTAGGGCGAAGTACCGAAAACATCAGTATTTTTTGCATCATCAGCTGAATGCATGCAAGTTTCAGTGCTAATGTGATGCAGTCTTAGCGGCTACAGCGTTACAGCTGGGCTTCATCCACGATGTTGGTAACAACTTTCACATATAAAGCATACTGGCCCAGCAGAGAGTCTGTATAACGCAACATGCTGTAAATAAAGAATCGGTGAAAGCTCAAGACTCTAAACATGACTTGCTCCCATCTAGTTTATGTATTCAGCATAAGTTACCATGGTGATTTTTCCTGGTGAAAAGAGAGCCACCTTGATAGAAGGTAGAAGAAAACAGACTTTAAGCTCTACATAGCGTTGTAGCACACATCTTTGGTGTTGTGTTTAAGAATTTTCAATCAGAAAATATTGACAAATTTTGTAAGAAAAAAACAAAACATAAATTTGTTATTTTAAAATAAGTACTGAAAAAAAGGTTATTGAGAGATACTAGAGAACTATGTAGATAAATAAATATACTGAAAATGACTAAAGTTCATCATATACATTTAATAAAGAAACATTGTTTTATAAGAGTCATTTCTTAGCTTTTATTCATTCATATCAAATAGCTTTATGTTTCAGGGAAACTTCTCCATGTGCCAAGAATCAGCCACATTAAGTGGAAGAAAATATGTCACAATGACTGATCTTCTTTCCCATGTCCCAAATGAGCTACTGACATGACAACCAGGTTCATTTATCGCACAGGGAAGTGAAAGGGAAATGAGGAAAATGAGGCTGGCCTTTAACATTTTCTTAACAAGTGTCACACAGGAAATGATGTCAAAACTCAAACTTTACTACATTTGCTCTGGACTTTTGATCTATGGAAAATGTCTGTATAAAAATTAGTGGTGCAACGGATCAAAAATCTCACGGTTCGGATCGGATCACGGTTTTAAGTCACGGATCGCATCAATTTTCGGATCAGCAAAAAAAAAAGAAAAAAAGAAAAAAGACAAAAATTGAACATTATTTACTTATTGAAGTATTTTTTTTTCATTCCACGCAATTATTAAAAAAAAAAAAAAAAAAAGGGTACAATATAGGGAGTACAGTCTTTGTATCTACCACTCAATTCAATTTTATTTATAAATCTCCAAATCACAACAACAGTCGCCTTAAGGCGCTTTATATTGTAAGGTAGACCCTACAATAATACATACCGCTCATTATATCGTACTCTGCTGTGATATAATGAGCTGTCACGGTCACGTAGCTTTCCGTTGCCCTGGAGGTCCACCCATTTGTAGTAGTTAGGGCAACAGAAGATGCCTGGGACAGTTCAGCCATAACTTAAATCTTCTCCTGCTCATACATGCTTAGAACGATCTTGCCACTAAAGTGGACGCGAACGGGATATCATAGTTTAAACCCCTTGTTTTGCACAACGGAATACGGCCTCCAGTCTGCAGCTAAACACCCCAATAGCTTTTGTAATAGCTTTAGCCCGGTCGGACTGGGCAGCAAAGGGCTGCTTAAATACCGCAAACTCCTCCGCTCCTCCACTTGGACCGCTAGCGCTGGCCATAACTATAGCTTGACCCACCACGCGCACCATACACATACTTTTTTTTCTTCTTCTTTTTCGAATCTTCGGATCACGTGCGTACCAAACCGTGGAGTGGGATCGGTTCGGATTACGGATCAACCATGATCCGTTGCACCACTAATAAAAACTATACATTTCATTTGTCAACTGTAAATCAAAAGAGTACATGTGAAAACTATCATTTCATTAGCAAAGAGACCATAAATTACAATCTTTCATTCTGTTAAACTTAAATGCTGCGATGATTTTATGACACCTTAAAAAGCGAGATCACAAATTATAAAACCTTTTCAAGTAGCTTCTTTTGAATAAACCAGGTGCAGTTATAGTAAACTGTGGCATATGAAAATACATATTCACATATTCAAACAGGTCCTTTTCCTGATCTGCTTCACATTTGTTTGGAAATGTGATTATGAAATGAATATATCTCATGACAATATTTACTTTTAATTTCCAGTATTATTTAGTTCAAAAGCAAGTAGTAAATGGTGTACAGTTCAAGACTGTAACAGACTAAAACATTCATGGACTGCTTTCCTTAAGGATAAAAAAGGCCTGTAGTAGATCAATCAGTTACACAAGGTTTCTGATTACCTTGTCCCTCACATCTTCAATAAACTTCAACAAATTACCAATTCCCCTAACCTCTCGACATTTGTCACATAAAAACAAACAAAAACAAAAAGACAGGTTCCACAAATATCATAATTAACTTACTTTCCTTTTTCCTCTGGAATAAAAGTTACTTCCTTTGTACTGTCACAACATTCTCAGCCCACATAGATAAAACGCCAAAGTTTAATAACTTACACTGCTTGGTTTTCTTTATCCCCTGAAAGCAATTTTTCCTTTGCTGAGTCCTGAGGGACTGTGTTGGGACTCTTCTTCATTTCTAGACTTTTTACCCAAGTATAAGCAGACGAACCACCAAGAACCATCATGTTACTGGTCCACCACAGCAGGGTTTTAGTGGAAGAGTTGTACACTACTGCGATGACGGTCTGTGCACAGGCCTTTGCAGTCCCTGAGACATTATGCGTCAGCGGGCTTGTATATTTGATCTGGAGCCCTGTAACATAGCCTATGGCGAAACCAAACACTCCTCCGAGAGTCATCATTCCCCAAAAGCTGATGTCAGTGAGACGGCTGAACTTGATGAGCTGGCCCAACTCTCCGAACACAAGGATGAGAGGGAGGAAGAGGACGCAGGCGTTAATGTTGTTATAGTAGGACAGTTTCCAGATGTTTCCATCCAGGGCAGGCATTACCTTCTTAGTATAGATGGCATTGAGAGAGACGCAGGCGCTAGCCAGCACCCCAAAAAATATGCCTGTCCAGGAGAGGGACCCTGTGATGCCTTCCTGGTCCACACCAAGCCAGAAACCACCTGGAAAGCACAACATACAAATATTTTAAACACTTAAATATCTAGTATTTCATTTTTAATCTACACCCATTCAGTGTAACCCTATCCTGTCACTGTAACACTGCGTGTGGCAAAAAAAACCCCAGCTCAAAACAATGTGACAAAGGATGGAAACTGCACAGTCTTAGGGTGATATGAAGTGTTGCAATGTTTATGAATGTTAACATACACGAGGTATGAGTGTATGCATGTGATCAGTGTGAATTGGGAGGGTGAGCAGAGCAGAGAAGAGCCAATGAGAGGTTCTGGTAAGGCTGTTTCATGGTGCCTTAAGTCCAGCCTGTTCAGGTGTGCTACATAAACTAGGTCAACTCCACCCACCAGTTTCCTGGAAGTGATTAGAACGAGAAAGCCAACATGGAAAGTGAGCCCTGTGGCTGTCACATGTGGTACAGCTCTGCACACGCACGCAGTTTGTGTCAGGAAACAGGGACACACCAGGGAGTTTATTTCCCACTTCCAGGTTATTGTAGAAACTGAGTTTCTGTGACAACCTGACCTACTTCTAAGGTGCATGAAAAAAAATATAAAAAAAGAGAAAAGAGTGTAATCTGACAATGTGAAAATTCCATGACAATGCCCATTTCTAGGCTATCCCAGTATGGAAACATTTTGAATAGTATAGTATTAACACTATAACTTTTCCCTCCCTAAAATTTGATGCAGTTCTCTAAAATAGAGTATTATCCAGGCTGTATTTACAGCACAGCAAACTAAAAACTTCTATTGGCCTGCAAACCTTCTGAGTGTTATATTTCATATTTTCTTCGTTTCATACAGTTCTGTGCAAAAGTCTTAAACAACCCTTCATTTCTTCACATTTTGCAAGCGAAATGTAAGTAGGTGCAGAAAATTTGCAAAGATTTGCACATGGGTCACCATGGCAGGCCTGAACTGTCAAATCATAGTATGGCAGTGAGTTTTAGAGAGGAACGAAAAAAGCTGCCTGTCAGCAGCTAGTGAGTAGTAACAAATGCTTTGTCTTTTGAGATGTGGCGAGGTACGATAGACGTATTCCAGGCTAGCAGTTATCCATGAAATGAAGGTAAAATTTTCAGGTTCTCCACTCACAGCACCGTCTTCCTGTTTTTACTTTTGTTGCTCCCGCCTCATAAACGTTTGGCCAATATGCAGACTGAAAATTGTCACGTGATTTGTAGTGAAGCATTTCGCTTGGAGTTTACAAACTCACGAACTGATTCAGACCAGAGTAAACGAATTACAGCTGAGAAAACGCTCTATTTTAAAAGTGAGATATAGATATATATATAGTCAGTATTATTATTATTATTATTATTATTATTATTATTATGCAGAACCGAGTGTCCGTTTCCACCACTGTTGGTGTCATTTAGCTTTCTGAAAGGAGAAACTAAGTGCAGACTTATTTACAGCCAGTGACCAATTATCACGTGCAAATCATTATAAGGAACATGTCAGGGTAAACGCACCTAATATGATCCCACAGCACGCCAGAGCCCTGAAAGACGTGGTTTGTTTCAGGATAATGTACGATAACAGCACATTGAAAACTGTGCTCAGAGAGCGGCCGATCGTGTAGAAAGCCACCCCGAGATGTTTCAGGCACAAGTTGTTGAAGGTGATCATGCCGATGAACACGATGGACAGCGGTAGGACCTCCCGGGACAGCTTCACGTCAAACCTGACCGAGGGGAAGTCGATGAGTCGGGGGCACATTTTTGATAGCAGCTGCATGAGCCAGCAAAGTGCCACAGTGACCACACACTGATAAAAAGTGACGAACAACGGCGCGTCCAAGTCTTTGTTGTCCAGCAGGTGATTATTGAGGAACACCATCGTTATCGAGATAAACCAGTATAGCGCAACCACAGCTGCTATTCTCACTGCTCGAAATACGAAAGTCTCTCTGGATTCGTCCCGGTCCATCAATTCAGAACCGCTCAAAGCCATCCTCAAGATGCTGGAGCGCTTCAGCTGTGTCCTGTTCATGAGTGCAGATGAAGAAAACGAACCTGAGTAAAAGCTGGGACATTTACATGAGCTAATACGCCGCTCAAGACCAGCAAACTGACTGTATGAAAAAGCCAAACATGACTGCTGTTTGGTCAGTGCCGTCATCTAAGAGATTTCCGATCTGATCTTTTCAACATAAAAGCCCAATTCAAGCCTGTCAGAAATCGTTTCGTATTCCCATTAAAAATACTTTGCAAACAGATTTTATGTTTTACTCTGCTTTAACAGGCTAATTGCTAATCTTTGGCTTCTGTTGTTAAAAAGTGAATACTGTAAATCGTTATTATTGTATTCTCTTCTTTCATTAAGTGAACATTTGCTCTAAGCTTTACGTTTACTTTGAAAGGCTTCGGCTCCAACCGGAAGACTCATTAAGCGCCACAACTTCCTTGTTTGAACGACCTCTATTTAATTTAAAGACATGCCCAGTTTGTCCCTGCCAAACAAACAACTGCCAAAAATCTTTGTATGTACAGGACATTTGGCATGTACTTACATACTGTTTTCAAAACTGTTAAACTTATGGCCAAAACAATAACACAATGCAAAACTTAAAAAGACAGCAAAATTCAACAGCAATATTTTATTGAAACATATTTTAAATCTAAAAATGCAGTTTAACCAGCCACAGCTGATTCTCATTGTAGATAGTATTTAGTATTTAGTATTTATTTATTTATTGTCATTGTCAAGAACAATGAAATTGCGTTTGGGGCTTCCATACAACCCCAAAAAAAGAAGAAAATAATAAATACCCCTTAAAACCCAAGTGTACATATTTAACCCAGTGTGACTCCAATGCAATAAGACAATCCTTAGCAATAATGTTCGTAGAAATTCAGACAAAGACCTGAGAAACATGACAAAATACAACAATGCAACCCATTCAATATTATTGTACTGTGAGATATGATATCAGATATGATAGTTATCTATTTAAGAAAGAGGGGGGGGGGGGGCAGGAGGGGGAAGAGAATAAAGATATGATGCACCAATGCAGACCAGTTCATTGCTATTAAGAAGTTGGATATGGTTATTGTCCGTGAGAGGGGGGCAGAGAGTTCAGGAGCCTCACAGCCTGTGGATACAGGCTGTTGGCCAGTCTGGATGTTCTGGCCTGTATAGACCTGTACCTTCTCCCTGAGGGCAGCAGATGGAAAAGGTGGCGCGCAGGGTGATGTTGGTCCCGCAGGATACTGTGCACCCTCCTCAGACAGCGAGTGGGGAAGATATTACTGATCTCTGGCAGACTTGTTCCAATAATTCTGCCAGCTTCTTTCACCACCCGCTGGAGTGCTTGCTGATCGGCCTTGGTGCAGCTGGGGAACCACACTAGAAATCCATACGTCAGAACGCTGCTGATGGCACAGTTGTAGAAGTTCAACATCAGAGATCTGGGAATGTGTGCGCTCCGCAGTCTCCTCAGGTAGTAGAGGCGCTGTTGGGCCTTCCGTACAACTGAGGTGAACATCTACACAGGTGTTACTCCTTCAATTTTTCAACTCCTTCAATTCTGGCATGCCAGAAGATTATTTCCTAGGTGTATTGCCCTAGATGACATAAGATGTGATATGGATGAGAACCTGTGGCCAAATGGAGAAGACCGAGTAGATTAGCATTACTATTGTATGTGTATCAGTGGATGGTGTGTATACAAATTCTTGTATTTTGGGATTATTTAGTGCAAAAAAATAAAAATACATAAACAAATATTAACGAATTCTGCATGATGTCTGATTCATTCCAGTAACATATATTGAAATTATAAAGAGAGATGTGTCCTTGTTTTACACAAGAAAACACTGTGTAATGCTACATGTTGTTAGTGTTTTTTAGCTCATTGTTTTGTGGGTGACAAAGTGTGTTTGTCGACTGTCAACCTTAGTGTTCTGGAAGAATGAGTTTATTTGAGACCTGAATAAAGTGTTTTGGTAGTTGTAGTGCATTTTGAATGTGAAATGAACTGCTTTGCCAAGCTGAAGGTCAGTTAGGAGAATTGTGTGAAGAGTTTTGCAAAAGTGACCTAAGTATTGAGAAATGTGTCCTAGCGGCTGTAAAAAACTGTAATAGCACCAGTTATTGTGCTGTGTTGTTTTCTGAATCCTGACTGATGTTGGGAAAGAACTGAATTTTTGTCCAAAAAGTCTTTCAATTGTTCACTAATGAACTTTTCTAGAACTTTTGCTAGAACACACAATTTAGATATGGGCCTGTAGTTATTAACATCTGAAGGATCACCTCCTTTCAGCAAAGGGAGAACATAGGCAGATTTCCATATTACAGGGATCTCACTGTTTGAGAGGCTAAGATTAAAAATGTAAGTTATTGGTTCTGCTATAAAATCTGCAGCCAACTTAAAAAAATAGGGATCAAGTTGACTGGTCCTGCAGATTTATTTAGATCCAACAGATTTAAAGCCCTGTGGACCTCAAAAACATTTAGTGGAGAAAAACTGAAGGGTTGGACCACAGATTCAGTTTAAACGGTTGCAGAGAGAGCCTCTTGTTGATTAAGCTGTTTTAAATCTGGATATAAAGATTCAAATAGAGATCCTGAAGAAACAAAATGCTCATTAAAGCAGTTTAGAATGTCACATTTCTCTGTTAAAGTGCAGGAGTCTTTTACAACAAAAGTTGGCATCTCATTTGTAGTTATGTCCCCATAAGAAGATTTTATTATTTTCCAGAATTTTCTAGGATCGTTCAAATGTTTAGTAGTATTTGAAAGATAGAATTCTGATTTGGCCTTTTTAATTAAGGAAGTAGAACAGTTTCTGAGCTGTCTAAAAATCAGCCAATCCACTTCGGATTTAGTTTTTCTGGCCTTAGCCCAGGCAGCATCCCTTTTTTTGAGTAGACTGGAGAGCTGAGGAGAAAACCAAGGGTTGTTTCTGCATTTTACTCTAAATTTGCGGATGGGGGCATGTTTATTTATAATTTTGATAAAAGTATCATAAAAATAATTCCATGCCAGCTCAAGATCAGTTGTCAGGTAGATTCTACTCCAGTTATAGTCCCATAAATCATGAAAGAAAGCTTGCTCACAGAAATGCTTAAAATCTCGTTTAAAAACTATTTGTGGCCTTGATTTTGGGAGCTTCGATTGTCTGACTACAGCTACCACACAGTGGTCACTGATATCATTTGCGAAAACCCCAGTGTGAGAATATTTATACGGCATATTAGTTAAAAATAAATCAATAAGTGATGACTTTTCTGGGCATTTAAGATTTGGACGAGTTGTGCTGTAAATTAGTTGTGTGAGATTATATGAATCACACATGGATTTAAAACTGTCTGAGGCAGAGGACAACTAGTCCCAGTTGAAATCTCCGGCCAGCACAATTTCATTAAAATCTAAAGTAGATAGTTGTTCATTAAGTGAAACTAAAGCCTCACTACTAGCTGAGGGGGATCTATAACAGCCCACAATGGTAATAAAATAGCCCTTGAAAAGTTGGAGCTTGAGGGCAAGAAGTTCAAACTGTTTACAAACGGATACTGATGAATCGACAGTAACATGGAATTTGCTTTTTACATAAATTGCAACACCGCCACCCTTTCTGGGGTGGTCGCAACGGAAAAGATTATAGCCCGTTATTGCAATGTCTTTGTCAGTAATTGATTTAGTAAGCCAGGTTTCTGATAATATAAGAATATCAGTATCTAACTCTTTCATCCAAATTTTCACAAAATCAAGTTTGGGAAGAAGACTTCTGAGTTTTAAAATCACAAGGAGTACTTAAGCATTTGCAATCTGGACCGGGATTAGGTTGCACATTTCCAGATAAAAGAAGCAGAAGAACAATAAAACATTTTCTTTTCACAGATTTTTTTTGTAGGATTACAGACTGATTTCTCTTAGTGCCCAATCTCTTTGGGGGGATGAGAGGATTGGGAAATAAACCAGTGATATGGAATGAATAAATCAGTTAAATCAGTTGAAATGAGATCTCTGCTGATGATCACGTTTGAGAAGCTTCTAAAAGATGTAAAATCCCACCTTGTTCCCTTTGAGAGGAGTAAGAAGTATGGTGTCTCTTGCTCCACAGACTGTTCCTGCACCTCATGTAGACAAAAATCTGTCAATAAAAGCAATAAAGGAAAAAAGGCTACTGAGGATAACATGCTGACTGATAGATAGACCCGGTAGACCTGTGGTAGAGCCTGGTTGTGGCCTGCTAGGTGATAGTGGAGCCTGGCTGTGGGCTGATGGTAGAGCCTGGTTGTGGTCTGCTGGCTGGACCAGCTAACTGATGGTAGAGCCTGGCTGTGCGGCCTGCTGGCTGATGGTGGAGCCTGGCTTGGTGGCCTGCTGGTTGATGGTGGAGCCTGGTTGTGGCCTGCTAACTAGGGTTGCCAACTCCCTGAAAAATAAATAAGGGACACCTCGTGGCCAGGGCCAGGCAACCCAGTTCACCCTTCCCAGTGTGGTGAATTTTGTCGCTCTTTTTTTTGTGTGTGTGAAATTATTTTTTAACCATTTGACTTGAATTTGATTTAAGCAGATGCATATTCTTTGTGATATGACCATATGGGAAACAAATGATCATTTAGCCATTTATTTTTAGCTCAAAATGACAACATTAACACAGTAAAACAGGTCTCTTTCTTAAACAGAAGCCTGTCATGCTTAACTTTTGAGAATATAAGTAAATCTTTCTTTAAAAGAACTCTGTCCTGCTTAACTTAAAATTATATGGAGGCACAACTTGTAGAACTTTGGAAAGCTCATCCGAGCCTTTTCGATGTGGCATCACAAAATTATCACGACCACAACAACCGTGAAAATAGTTGGATCTACATTGCTGCTCAATCACAGCTGCCTGATCAATGTTTTTCATTAGCAATTTAGCAAAGTTGATGGTGGTGGCGTGTGTGTGTGAGTGAAAGACAGAGAGGGGGAGCGACAGATTTTCTGTTATAACCTTCATTTTATGGAGGCACAGTGTGAGCACTCAGGTCGCATCAGAGCATCGGGCGGTATAGTGTGAGACCCTGCACGTGACCTACCAACTTCTAACCCCTGCGAGTCAATCGTGCAGTTTGAGCAGGAGCTGAATAACGTGACTGAAAAAAATCGCACAGTGTCTGCCCAGCTTTAGGTGTACTGTCGTCCGAGACTTGCACCACAGTGTCGGCGTTTGTTTCCCTGTTGGCCATGCTTGTTGTTGTGGTCATCTGTTGTCTTCCGGTATTTTCTCCGCAAGCGACCTTTCCTCAACCAATGAGATGAGCGGTAATCTGAATTGTCATACTCGAATTGTCATAAGTGTGCTGTCAGCTCATTGGTCACAAAGCAGGAGAGGGGCCGGGAATTATGTTTTCAAACAAAGCGTTAATTCCATTAACATTTATAGACTACTTTTAATTCTCACTGTATTACGGGACAAAGTGCGTCCCTTATTAGCTCAATACGGGACGTGTACTTTTGTTTCGAAATACGGGACGATTCCGTTTTTTAAGGGACGGTTGGCAACCCTACTGCTAACTGATGGTAGAGCCAGGTTGTGGCCTGCTGGCTGGACCTGCTAGCTGATGGTAGAGCCTGGTTGTGGCCTGCTAGGTGATAGTGGAGCCTGACTTTTGGCTGGTGGTGGAGCCTGGTTGTGGCCTGCTAGCTGATGATAGAGCCAGGTTGTGGCCTGCAGGCTGAGGGTAGAGCTTGGTTGTGGCCTGCTAGCTGATGACTATTAATTGTTCTTTCCCTTCCCACATACTGTCTATCTGTCGCTCTGCTACTCCTCAGGCTCTCCAGGTGGCTCTGGATGAACACCAGGGGGATGTGAACTACCTGACTTCAGCTGTGGAGCTGGTCTTCCACAGCAGTGGCAGCCATGTTCCCCATAGTAGCCTGCTCTCTCATTTTTTAATTAAAATATTAAACCTGTAAATAACAAAACGTCATAATATGTTGTTTGCCAATTAACTAGGGTCTAAGGTACAACAACACCTGAACTATCATCTTGGTAGAGGTGCATATATCCAAGCATATCCTCTACAGGCTTGCTGGAAGTCCAAGCACAGAGACAAAAAATGTTATTTCTTAATACAAATGAATGAAGTCACCATCACCCAGTATTCATAAGTGAAGCCAATTTATTTATAAGCACTTTTAAAAGTAACAAGGGTGGACCTGTGCTGCACAACTAATAGGATTAAAACAGAGGAGTAATCACATAAGGGGCAGTGAGTAAAGATGTGTCCACATGTGGTTGTTGGTGAAATCCAAGCCTATAGATAAGGGATGTCAAACTCACTTTGCATCGAGGGTCACCTGCAGCTCACTTTGATGATTAAACATTGATTGAAAACAGTGACTATGGTTGCCGGTGTCTCTAGCTTCACATGTCTGAGAACAGAATCACCAATTACCAGAGTTTGACCCGGGTGTTTCGCCGAGTGGGGAAAAACGGTTAGACACATGAACAAGTATCATTACTGCTAAAGGAGGCCGAGGAGTAACTAAACATCTGACACAATAAGTAGGACAGTGCAGGACGGACAGGTGAAGTAGCCATGGTGATAGTGAGTTAGCTACGAGCTAAGCTAAATTAGCGAAATAGTACACACACAGTGAGTGAATACTTTGGTAGTGAGTACACAGAAAGTGTGCTTCGTATGAAACACATGAAGATTATACTATGAAAAAAGAATGTATTTAAAATAGGGATGCACCAATACCGATACTGGTATCGGGTATCGGGGCCGATACTGTAAAATGTGTGTGTACTCATATTCGTAAAAGTTAACCGATACCATGAACCGATACTAACTTATTTCATTAATCAGAGGGTGGATTGTCGTTTTTGTTGTAGTTTTTTAGATTGGCCACTAGGGGGACATCTCGTGCTAAACAGGCACAGGGTTAGACGAGTGAGACTGGCAGCTTCAGATTAAAAAAAAAAGAGAAACTGGAGGCTGCTGTAGCTAGGCTAAACAAAATGTCAGCAGTGTTGACCGGAACAGCCAACTTTAACTCAGGTTTTGGAAAAGCAATGAAAAATGTCAATAGAAAATCCACGGGCAGTTAAAATAACGGAGGCTCTGACTCATTTTATCGCTCTGGATGACCAGCCAATGCCGGTCGTGGAAAACATAGGATTGCACCATCTTCTCAGCATACTCGAGCTGCGATATGAAATTCCCAGCCGCCGACACATCAGGGAGATAATGGTGCCAAAACTTTCTAAAGAGGTAAAGACAAGCAGTGTGTGCGCGATGTCAGTCCTCGGTTTAACGGCACAGTGGACTGATGATCCACGGGCAGATGGGGAGTTCGTTCGTCAATGCCAAATACTTTCGTTATTTTGTTTGTTTGTTTACAATATGAACACTCTGCAACAATTTAAAAGTTTATTTTATTCTCAAACCTAATTTGTATTTATTTTATTCCCAACAGAAGTATTAATTTATTATTCTTAAAGCTTGAGACAGTGCCAATAGTTCAGTGATATTTTGTTAAATTACAATGTGGAGACTGCAATAATTTAACAGAAGTGTTTATTTTTCACTTGAAATTTTTTTGTGGTCATTTTTATTAAGATATTATTATCGGCAGAGAATAAATAAAACCTGTCTTCCAATTCATTGCATTTGTGTGTATGTGTGTGTGGTAGAAGTATCGGTTTTTGTACTCTGTATCGGCAAGTACTCAGATCCAAGTATCGGTATCGTATCGGTTTGAAAAAATTGGTATCGTTGCATCCCTAATGTAAAAGTTTTTAATTAAATTGCTAAGCAGATAAGCTACTCAAAAACACCACCAAAAACACAGCAGAGAGAGCAAACACCAATATGGCATGATTCAGAGTTGTAGCAGAAGTCAGGGGTGTGCAGGGTGAAGAGAAGAGGGGAAAGCTAGTGTCCTGTGTATCGGGTAATCTCGGGGTAGTTTTGTGAAGCGCCTATTGAGGCTTGCTTTGGTTAAGTATGGAGTGAGATTCGAATTCGCCAGATTCTAAATAAATTGGGCAACCAAACACAGCTGATTCCCCCATCACATTGTGTTGTGGAATTGGATTAAGTCCCAGTTACATACTTACTTGAGCATTTCTTCTTCGATGGAACCAGCAAGAAAGAGAAGATTTTCCCCAGTCTGGCAACATTTAGATCTCATTTTGTGTCATTATCCAGATGTACATAAGCATGATTACACACTTAAACAATCATACCAAAACTCTGTCCTGATAGTTTCCACTTTCTCTTTTATATCAGACATACTGAGAAAATATTCGGGATAAATAACCATGAAAACAATTTATTTATTAAGTTTAGAGGTTTTCACATCACATCATTATAATCATTGAGCCTATTTGACTTTAATCGTCCACTTGATGGCGCAGTAGAGCCAATGAATCATCACAATGCTTCGAACCATGAGTCGACCAGTTGGATGGAAAGCTTCAGTTCATCACAAGGCTTCATCTCACCATCACTAGTGTGCAGGCAGGAGTGGTGAAATGGAGCACCCAAAGTGCAGACTCCGGAGACAAACGTGAACTCAAACAGCTTTAATGCTGAACTCAAACAGAACAAAACTAAGACTACGTTCACACTGCAGGCGAAAGCGCATCAAATCCGACATTTTTGACCCTATGCGACCCATATCCGATCATGGTATGACAGTGTGAACAGCACAAATCCGATATTTTCAAATCCGACCTGGGTCACTTTCGTATGTGGTACTGAATCCAATGCAAATCTGATGTTTTAGAAAGCAACTGTTGTTTGAACGGTCATGTTGCATTAAAGCTGTCTTTTACATCACTGACACAAGACAGACGCCAATTATCAGCGCCCGAGAAGACATCAAGAACGCTTCCTGGGCATCCAGTGTAGATGTTAGTGAAACTGTTGGGAAGACAATGTTGAAACATGAACATTTTATTTGTACTTCATAATCTGCAACTATCCTTTGAAGCACCGCTCTTCCCTAAAACAGCAATAAGGATATTTATTAGGCCATATGTAAATAACACAATAACTTTATAACTTAAAGCATAATTGGGAAACAAAGTCCAAAAATCTTTATAGGCCATCAGTCAAACAATACTGTTTGGTCTGGGTCTAAACAGAGCGCATTGTGTGTGACATCTTCTTTTGCGCATGCAGACCACTTTGAGGGTTCACACGAGAGCGCGTTTGCTGTCACATTTTATTTGTAGTGTGAACAAGCAGACAAAAAAAAAAATCAGATTTGATGAAAAAGTCAGATTTGATGCGCTTCTGCCTGCAGTGCAAATGCCGCCCAAGAACCCAAATAACTTACATAGGCAGCCAGAACACACAGCATATACAATGGCAGATCACAACACAGACAGCGAGAAACACGGGGCTTAAATACACAGAGGAGCAATCAGGGAATGGGAAACAGGAGGGAAACACAGCTGGGGCAAATCAGGCCTAACGAGACAGGGGAAGCAAAACCAGACACATTAATATAAGACATGGACCTTCAAAGTAAAACAGGAAACAAATAGGTACAGACTTGACACAGGGATACAGCAGACAGGGGAGACAGCAACTATGGATCACAGAGAGAAAACCAGAACACAAAAACTCTAACAAAACCCACACAGAGAACCTAAACTAAGAATAATCCTATGACCTATAAGGCAAAGCTAGAATATAATGAAATAAACAAAAACAAAGAACCAAAAACAAAAAACACTGGGTTGTGGTGAGACAGGAATGGAATCTTGCCAGAGCTGGATTCGGCATGCTAAAGGATTCTTTCCTCGTTGCCTTGGAAGGGAGCCCATAGCATGTAATGTGGATGAAGTCCTGTGCCTGACCCAGCACAGAGGCGTAATGCTGAGACAGGATAAATTATCTGAATATGCTGTAAAAATATATAATTTTTTAATGTACATATAACTTTTTTTACTGCAGTTCTTTTTTTTTCTTTTCTTTTTTTACAGTCTTTTCTGATTGCCTAAGCACATTTTTTGTAACTGTTGGCTATTTTTGCAAAACTCTACACACAAATAAGAAAACCTGTCACCCATTTATCAAAACATTGTAGTTCTCTTGCAAAAGTGAACACAGCTGGATTAACTCTTCACACCTTCGTAAAAATGGTGTTTCCGTATCAAACAGCACACACAAGCCATCATCTACTAAGCACACAACGCGCCAACTGCACACTGATGGCTTTTGCTTTCTCTGTGTACAGATGCCAATTTGAGGTCACACTTTTGTCATAGGTCCATAAACATAGACGGATCCAAACTTCAAGTACTGGTGTTTATTTACACACGTCAAAACAAACACAAGTGTTTATTTGCAAGTCAAAACAAAATAGTAATTTCACTGAGGAAAAAAAAGAAATCAGTCTACATCGTGTTGTCTCTCTGGATCTGGCCACAAAATTTTGTCTACATCACATGCAATGTCCTCTAGCCAAAGGCACTGGGGAAAATATCTTCTGGAATTTTACATCTATGGTATTGTTGTGTTTCTCATTAGAATATGGCAGTGCTACAGATCTTAGTGCAAAGTGACTGTACTAACCGATTCTCATTTCAAAATGTCCTTATGATCTTGCTACAGTGTAGCGGCTCGAGTTAGGCTGAACCCGTTGGCCAGCTTCCCTCAGGGTCACTCCACGGTTGATTACATGGTCCACTATTGTAGCTCTGATGTCATCAGCAATTCTATTTCTTACTCTTCTTACCCTTCCTCCCCCCCCCTCCTCGTCCTCCTCTTGCTCCTCCTTGTCGTTCTCTTCGTCCTACTTCTTCACCTCCACGTCCTCTTCCTCGGCCTCCTCTACTTCTCACTCTTCCTGCTCCTTCCATTGTACTCCACACACAGAGCTTACCTGTGTTATAGTGCTTTGGCTGATTGCAAAGTGAACTAATTATCTAAAAAAGTTTTCACATGTGGCAGTGTGCCAGACAGTTGGCAAAATAGTGTAAATAATAGCCATAAATGTGTATAGTTTTGCTAGGAGTGTGTTGATCATTTGGGAATTGAGTGTAAAGCAGTGAGTTGTGTTTACAGTTCTGCAAAAAGAGTGCTGTGCAGAGGATTGTAGCTACAGGTTTGCAAAGTGTGTGTTACAAAATGGCAAACTGAGTGCAAAGCAGTGTTTGTGCTTTTAGTTTTGCAAACTCAGTGAGTGGTTTTGCTATAAGTATTAATAGTTTTAGAAATTGTGCTATAGGATTCACAGTTAGGGTTTAAGCATTCAGAAAAAACTGTATTCTGTTTCTTACTCTTCTTACCCTTCCTCTTTCCCCTCCTCGTCCTCTTCTTGCTCCTCCTTGTCCTCTTCCTCTAACTTCCTCTAACCCTCTTGCTTCTTCACCTCCACGTCCTCTTCCTCCAACTTCTTCACCTCCACGTCCTCTCCTTCGGCCTCCTCTGATTCTCACTCTTCTCACTCTTACTGCTCCTTCCATTGTACTCCACATAGACAGCTTACCTGTGGCCTGTTTATAGTGCTTAGGCTGATTGCAAAGTGGACTAATTATCTAAAACACTTTTCACATGTGAAAGTGTGCCAGACAGTTGGCAAAATAGTGTTACAGTTTTTTCTGATTGCTTAAGCACATTTTTTGTAACTATTGGCTAATTTTGCAAAACTCTTCACACAAATAAGAAAACCTGTCACCCAATAATCAAAACATTGTAGTTCTCTTGCAAAAGCAAACACAGCTAGATTAACTCTTCACACCTTCGTAAAAATGGTGTTTCCGTATCAAACAGTACACACAAGCCGTCATCTACTAAGCACACAATGCGCCAACTGCACACTGATGGTATGAATACAAAACACATCTGGCTTTTGCTTTCTCTGTGCACAAGGTAGGCTATGTCAGTTTGAGCTCATACTTCTGTCACAGATCCATAAGCATAGAGGGATCCAAACTTCAAGTACTGGTGTTTATTCAAACACATCAAAACAAACACAAGTGTTTATTTCCAAGTATAGGATTATTTGCAATCGCCATAACGACTATATGGGTTACTTGGTCTGCAGTGAACATGCTTCCTCTGCCCCCAGCATCTGGTCATCTAGCAATTCTGTAAAGTAACAATTTCAGTATTTTTACATCTATGGTATTGGTGTGTTTCTCATTGGCATATGGCAGTGCTACAAATCTTAGTGCGAAGTGACTGTACTAACCGATTCTCATTTCAAGATGTCCTTATGGTGCTTGCTACAGTGTAGCGGCTCGAGTTAGGCTGGACCCGTTGGCCAGCTACCCTCAGGGTCATTCCACGGTTGATTACATGGTCCACTATTGTAGCTCTGATGTCATCAGCAATTCTATTTCTTACTCTTCCTACCCTTCCTCTCCCCCCTCCTCATCTTCCTCTCCCCCCTCCTCGTCTTCCTCTTGCTCCTCCTTGTCCTTGTCGTACTCTTCATCCTACTTCTTCACCTCCACGTCCTCTTCCTCGGCCTCCTCTACTTCTCACTCTTTCTGCTCCCTCCATTGTACTCCGCACACACAGCTTACCTGTATTATAGTGCTTAGGCTGATTGCAAAGTGAACTAATTATCTAAAAAAGTTTTCACATGTGAAAGTGTGCCAGACAGTTGGCAAATTAGTGTTAATGATAGCCATACATGTGTATACTTTTGCTAGGAGTGTGTTGGAAATTTGGTAATTGAGTGTTGTGCAGTGAATTGTGCCTACAGTTGTGCAAAGTGTGTGTTACAAAATTGCAAACTGAGTGCAAAGCAGTTTTTGTGCTTTTGGTTTTGCACACTCAGTGAGTGGTTTTGCTATAAGTCTGAATAGTTTTAGAGATTGTGCTACAGGAATCACAGTTAGGGTTTAAGCATTCAGAAAAAACTGTAATGATAGCCATACATGTGTATAATTTTGCTAGGAGTGTGTTGGAAATTTGGTAATTGAGTGTAAGCAGTGAGTTGTGTTTAAAGTTCTGCAAATAGAGTGTTGTGCAGTGAATTGTGCCTACAGTTTTGCAAAGTGTGTGTTACAAAATTGCAAACTGAGTGCAAAGCAGTGTTTGTGCTTTTAGTTTTGCAAACTCAGTGAGTGGTTTTGCTATAAGTATTAATAGTTTTAGGAATTGTGCTATAAGAATCACAGTTAGGGTTAAAGCCATCAGAAAAAACTGTAAAATGTGAGTACAAGAATAAATGAATGAATAGATAAATATTATTTTCCAGCTATCTCACAGTGTTTTGTATTTATTTTTGTAGTGTCTAATCTTTGCTAAGTTGTGTTTGCACATTGGCTGGTTTTGTGTGGCTTTTGACAGTAGTGGTTGATTTTGAGTAAACTTCAAAAAGTTTTGGGTCAAACGTTTGGTTTTGCAAGACAAGTTAAAGGTTATGTGAGTGTAACTTGAATTTTACACTTTGTGTTTAGTGTTTTGACACAAAGAGATGAGATTTTAGGAAATGTGTTTTAGCAATTCAGAAAAACTGTAATGACAAGTACATTCCTGTCAGGTGAGTTCCTGTGGTCAGACTCTCACTGGACCTGAGTCATTACCTGTTACACTTGTGTGTTGCCTTCCTTGATGACTCTCAC
Organism: Mchenga conophoros; assembly: GCF_057382185.1. NCBI lineage: Eukaryota > Metazoa > Chordata > Actinopteri > Cichliformes > Cichlidae > Mchenga > Mchenga conophoros. The sequence goes on from NC_140526.1 coordinate 33,090,777, forward strand.
GTGTGCTGCGTGGAGGCCTCTGTGCTGCGGGCAGGCTGTATTTTCTGCTGCAACATCTCAACAGGAAATAATAAGACTGGTGATCTATTCATATCAGTAACATCGGCAGGTTTCTAGTGCAGGAAGTAATAAATTCAGCCCTCGTGTTTGCACTACAGGTTGCTTTCATGAGTATTTCTGTTTTTGTGGTGGGGGGATTTTTCCTCGTTCCAATGATGTAAACAAAAACATTCATTGTGCTTTCTACAATGGCTAGTAATCTTTTTGTCCTACTGTTCATTTACAGTACAGGAAAGGTTTTGTTTGGTTATGATTGTTTTGCAAGAAATACTTCAATTACAGTGGGGTAGTCTTGATTAAAATGTTATATGAGAACTGTGGCACCATGTGTGACCAGATATGGGCATGTAGTCATCGCCAGACTGTCATCAAACGTGAAGTTTGGGACAGACTGGACAAAGTACACTTTTAGAGATGAAAATCTTATGTCCAGTGGTAAATGATCAAAATTCCACCACAAACATGGCTTTGACCAAGATGTCCCTTTCTGAAGTAACCCCAACAAGTTCCTGAAGTAACCAAATGGAATTTAACCAGTGACCTCTCACTTTGCAGGCGAATGTGTAAACCAGCGATGCCTGGAAAACACTAAAACTGTGCCAAAATGCCATTTTACATTCAAAATGATGGACTTCCAGACTTCCTCTTTGGATTGGGCTCACTGAATCTGTGTGTAATAAATGTCATACACGTATTTCAAGCTGTAAATAAGCTGTTAGAAGTTCTACTAAAGTTTCTAAAGTGTTGGTGTAGATCCATTTCCACAGTGCCAGTGACTTTAAAAAAAAGTTACATTTTACAGTACATTTTGACCTGATGTGAAGAATGCAAAAAATTTCATTAGTTTGGAAGCATGTTTGATATATGACATAGGTGTCAAACTCTGGCCCGCGGGCCAAATTTGGCCCACAGCCTAATTACATTTGGCCCACGAAGCCATACCAAATTATTATCAGAGCTGGCCTACTGGTATTATACAGCTAATATATATATTGTTTAGTATTAAGCTTTGCTTGTTCCATATTCAGTTTTTCAGCAAAACGTGTTTGAGTCCATAAGAAAAGATTCATTCTTATATCTGGAGGAAGATATTTTTTCAATGAATATAAATGTTAGCCCACGACTTTGTTCCAGTTTTGAATTTTGGCCCACTTTGTATTTGAGTTTGACACCCCTGATATATGATATATTTGCCTGACCAATAAAATTTTATTATTATTATTATTGTTGTTGTTGTTGTTGTTGTTGTTGTTGTTGTTCTTGTTGAATGGGGCCTTTCCCCTGTGAGTGGCCAGCTCCCAGCTAAAATGTGGATTTTGTGCCATCTGGTGGTCAGGATTTATAAGGTCAGTGCTTTATCATAGCTTAAACTGTGCAGGGTAAAGGCCTCAGTTGCTGGGAAAAGCACAGGGCCCTGTTTCAGGAAGCCGGTTTAGTGGAAAAACTGAGTAAGTATACCCTGAGTTAACGAAAACTCTGGGTTTTCGGTTTCACAAAGCGAGTTCAGCTGAAGCCTGAGTGAGTCACTATGACGACACACGCCGTGAAGCTAACCTGCCCCCTAGCAGGTTTACTACAACTAACCCTGACTGTCCCCTCCTCTTTGTCGGAAACCTGACAGTAGGAAGTGTCGGACATGGCGTGCCACTTCCTTGAAGAGCCAGTAGATCGTGAAGCCCAAATTCTCCGCAGAGCTCACCGCCGGGAGAGAGTGATCAGAGCGCGTTTGGACATTTTATCATTTCCTGATGATTTTCTGTGCGAACGTTACCATTTCTCAGCACAATCTATAAGTTATGTGAATAACATCCTCAGGCCATATATTACACATGTGACACATCGCGGACATGCTCTCAGTTCATTACGTATTATCTGTATTGCACTTCGGTTTTTTGCAAACGGGAGCTTTCTGTATAATATTGGTGACGCTGAGCACGTTTCCAAGGCTACAGTCTGTCGGGCAGTCAGGAATGTTACAGTTGCACTGAAACGTCTCCTGTACTCGTTTGTGTTCCCCGGTCATAGACCCACAAGATTTATCAAAGAGGGATGCCACAAAATTGCAGGTATCAGGATGACCAAAACTTAATTTATGATGTGGTGATACTTGGACTACTACTTAAATTGTACATTTATTTTCACGGTTCCCAGGCGTGATTGGCTGTACAGATGGCACTCACATTCCAATCATTGCTCCTTCAGTAAATGAAGGAGACTATGTGAACAGGAAGTCTTTCCACAGCATTAATGTACAGGTACATAGTTCCCTGTAGCATTTCAAACTAACAAATCATTTCATTATAGTAATGGATGCTAATTTGTGTTCTCTGCACTGTGAAGATCATATATGATGCTGCCAACATTATCACAAATGTGGAAGCCAAGCGGCCAGACTCTGTCCATGACTCACAAATATTCCGTGAATGTACACTGAGCACAAAATTTGGACATGGTGAGTTGAGAATACTTTAAAATATATAAAGACCAATTGCTTCAGGGACATTTGAACTGAAGTGTATCCTTCTGTCTTAGGAGAGTTCACTGGCTACTTGCTTGGTGATAGGGGGTATCCATGTTTACCCTATTTGCTTACCCCTTACCCTGACCCTGAACCGGGCCCACAGCAGCGATATAATCTGGCTAATTGCAGGACAAGAGCCAGAATTGAAATGACTATCGGAATGCTTAAGGCCCGGTTCCAGTGCCTGCAAAGACTCAGGGTCACCCCAGAAAGGGCATGTGACATTATTGTGGCATGTGTGATTCTTCACAACATTGCCACAATTAGAGGAGAACACTGTCCTTCTGAACCAGACATCAGCAGTGATCCAAACCATGAACATCCTGACCCTCCCACGGACATACAAGATGGAAGCGCAGTCAGAGACACCATATGTCACAATCATTTCTTTTGACCCATCACCTCAACATGTTGAAAGAAGAATAAACAGATTTTTTGTTCAACTGGCTTTATTGGTCACCTGTGTTTCCTGTACACAAAGTATTAAAAGATGTAAACCTCATAAAGTGTCTCTGTTGCTTCCTCCTCTGTAACAGCTGTCAATGTTTCTTCATTATTTTCCTGTAGTAAAGAAATAAACAACATTGCTGTTCTACTGTAAACTCATATAATCTGTGGAGTATTACTCACAACTGCATGTTGGTCTGGCTCAACAGGAGGCTGCACCAGATGCAGTACACCACCACCATCAACTGATAGAATATGAGGTTTATACAGGTCACTTAAACTTACAAGGGACCAAATGGCAATTAACAAACATACCAAGCACCTTACACTTCATTGTCATTATGCTCTCAAAGACAACCAAGACTGAGGGAAGGCAAAATCAGTCGGAAAATTACTTCACTACAAAATAATCCATTATGGTGAAGAGTTTATCAGATGAATGAGTGGCACTGCAAAGGTGACTGTGAAGAAAGGATGTATGCACATCATGTATTATTTTGAATTTACCCCTTATGTCGGCACTTGTGTCTTGCGGGGTTATTGACTCAGAGGATGTCCCCGCAGAGATGCCTTCGGCCACAGGGCGCCCACTGTTTTGGCTGAGGGCCAACTGCTCAGCCTCTGTGTAGTGGTGGTGGAGGACCCCCACCTGTTTTTCGGGCCTCTGCTTTTTTTCTGTTGGCTATAACGGGCCACATTTGAGCATACAGAGTAAGCAAATATGTACTTGTAATGTGCTCAGATAATTTCAATAAGTGCTTACAGAAAGGAAATTAATGTAGCCTCTAACTGCAATTGATTTACATGGGACAAACAGACCAAGCACTGTGGCTCATAATACAATTACACCTTACCTGTTTGGACTATATTTTTATATTTCATTTTTACTTGCTGCCAGGCACGTTTGGGGCCTGTTGGGTTGCACCTGCGCTCACATCACATCACAAAATAAAATGTATAAAATAACAAATCAGCGCCTATTATAGGCACAGAGCTAGCAGCAACAACAAAGTTCCACTGAAAGTCACGGTCGTGAAAGCAAACAGTCACCAACCTTTCACCGAAGGTTTTGATGGGAGAGCCATTAGCCGCTGTTAGCAATGGCCCGCAACCCTCAGCTAGCCTGTCCGAGCCAGCCGGGGGAAGAAGGCTCTTCTGTGAGCCGGAGTCCACCAGGAAACGCCTCCCCGAGCGTGAGTCCTCTAAGAAAAGCAGCCTTTCCTTGTTGCCAGCGGTCGCGGCTGCTACAGAGCGCTGACATGCCCGTTTCCCTGGGTCTGGAAACTGCAAGGCGGGAGGCAGCGCCGTGCCTTCGCTCCAAAACGCTGGTGATAAAAACAAAGCCCCTTTCCGCGGTGCCGCCGTGCAGCGAATCCGGCCACAGTGGACGAGTCGGAGGGCCCGTGGAGCATCGGTGAGGGGGAGGGGGAAAACGCTGGTGGGTCCTGAATAACCGTCTGGACGCCGAAAGTCCTGGTAGCCAGGAGGATGCGATCCGCCTCTTCCGCAAGGGAGCGGTAATCCTTCGTGGCCAATAGCGGGGAGTTGGCAAGGCCAGCGCGCACTGGAGCCGGCAGCTGTCGAAGAAAGAGGTGGGTGAAGAGAAATCCTCCGTCCTCCGCGCCCAGCAAGGACAGCATGCTCTCCATGAGCTCGAGGGCGGTGCCGTCGCCCAGGCCCGCGATGGAAAGGAGTTTCTCGGCCCGCTCAGCATCAGAGAGGGAGTAACGCCGCAGCAGCAGCCCCTTGAGGGCGGCGTACTTGCCCTGGGCTGGGGGATCCCGGAGGAGAGTCATCACACGGCGGGTTGACAGCGGGTCAAGTGAGGCCACCACATGGTGGTATTTAGTGTCGTCGGCTGAAACTCCACGAAGAGCAAACTGAGCTTCTACGTGCATGAACCATGAAGGAGGATCGTGAAGCCAAAAATCCGGCAATTTAAGCGCCACAGCAAACGCAGCCATCGGCGGAGGTGAAGGTCCGGCGGCCGCCGATGCTTCCAGGCCAGAGCTGGCTTCGTCGTCGAGCCTTAGCATGTTCACTACAGGGGTCACCAATGTGGAGGTATGTAACAACGACAGGAGAGGTCTCAGTGTCTCACTCCAACAACTTTATTAACTGACAGAACTTCACATATAGTCAGCGCCAAAATCTCCACCCCCACACTTCCTTTCAACTTGTGTGTGAGTGGAGCCACCTGGTGGTCCGCCACAATATGATAAAATAACGTGTTAAATGGGTGGAAATCCCTAGATCAATGTTTAAATTAACACTCACGCATTGACTCTGTCGGCTATGTTTTGCCATGCATGCTCCCTTTCTTTTGCAGCTGTGGCTGTGTTACTTTTTTCCGCGGAATTTGTATGTTATCGGCATATGCTGCCATCAGAATTTCGGCCTCAAGCGCTGTGACATACATTGACCGCGCCTTTTTTCCCTCCGTCTCCATGGTGACTCGCTTAATCTGTGCTCCGCTTATCAGGGCCTTATGTATCCTCGTCCGCGCGCTTCACTTGGGGTTAAAGCAACTCCGCGTTGACTGAACTAATTGTTATCAGCCTTTCTGAAACCGAATATTCCGAGTTGGACAGTTCGGGGTTACTCAACCCTGCGTATCGTTTTTCACTCTGAGTTTTCTAAACCGGCTTCCTGAAATAGGGCCCAGGTGTATTACAGTTTTTCTGAACTGTTAAAACACTAAACCCCATTGTAAAAACTAAACTGTCAACTATGAAAACTCTTTCATCAAATCAATCCCACAGTTGCCAAAATCTAAACACTATTCATCTGGTTAGGACACCATTTGCAAATCTCAGTCTCCCATTTACCAAAACTCTAAACACAAAACACACTTAGCAGTGTGGTGCACTTGTTGTCATGTGAAGGCTGTGTGCAGGCAGGAGCGGTGAAATAGAGGACCCAAAGTGCAGACTCCGGACACAAACGTGAACTCGAACAGCTTTAATGCTGAACTCAAACAGAACAAAACTAAGAATCCAAATAACTTACACTGGCAGACAGAACACACAGCATATATGATGGTAGATCACAACACAGAAAAACTGTGTCCCTGCTGTACCTATACTCGTTACACATTAAGGATCACCAGTGTTTTTCATTTAGGCAGCGACTGTCCTTCTTCTCTCACCCGGAGAATTCTTCAAGCATCTTCCCGCCTTTGATAAATGCCTATCTGGGATAACCACATGTATTCAGGGTTTCTTTAATATAATGTTCTTCAGCTTCTCTACCTGCTGTCTATGTGTTCACGCTTTGTTGCAGTGACCCGATGCCACCTAATTTGCGCTCCAATGGATGATTAGAGTTAAATGTTTAAGAGTTAACCTTAAAAACATTGGTTTATAGACAATGTTCCCTGGCACGGTCTCTGCGCACAAAAAATCTGCGTTGTGCACAAAATAAAATCTAACCTGAATTGAAATTAAAATTAATACTTTAACAATTCTATTTTGCAGTGTTAGTCAGTGACTGGTTGCTCCCGTGTGGGATTAGAACGATGCCACCTTATCCCATAGTCCAGCCAATAATGCGATTCACAGTGGTATATACGCAGCCAATCACCGTCGTTGACAGGCTATGACAGCGTCCTTATGTGCCGACACCGGTGTTTTAGCTGGCAAAGCGGCGTGGCTGATGTGGAGTGAAGCCACGTTACAGTTTTTTCTGATTGCTTAAGCACATTTTTTGTAACTATTGGCTAATTTTGCAAAACTCTTCACACAAATAAGAAAACCTGTCACCCAATAATCAAAACATTGTAGTTCTCTTGCAAAAGCAAACACAGCTGGATTAACTCTTCACACCTTTGTAAAAATGGTGTTTCCGTATCAAACAGTACACACAAGCCATCATCTACTAAGCACACAATGCGCCAACTGCACACTGATGGTATGAATACAAAACACATCTGGCTTTTGCTTTCTCTGTGCACAAGGTAGGCCATGTCAGTTTGAGCTCATACTTCTGTCATAGATCCATAAGCATAGAGGGATCCAAACTTCAAGTACTGGTGTTTATTCAAACACATCAAAACAAACACAAGTGTTTATTTCCAAGTATAGGATTATTTGCAATCGCCATAATGACTATATGGGTTACTTGGTCTGCAGTGAACATGCTTCCTCTGCCCCAGCATCTGGTCATCTAGCAATTCTGTAAAGTAACAATTTCAGTATTTTTACATCAATGGTATTGGTGTGTTTCTCATTGGCATATGGCAGTGCTACAAATCTTTGTGCGAAGTGACTGTACTAACCGATTCTCATTTCAAGATGTCCTTATGGTACTTGCTACAGTGTAGCGGCTCGAGTTAGGCTGGACCCGTTGGCCAGCTACCCTCAGGGTATTGTAGCTCTGATGTCATCAGCAATTCTATTTCTTACTGTTCCTACCCTTCCTCTCCCCCCTCCTCATCTTCCTCTCCCCCCTCCTCTTCTTCCTCTTGCTCCTCCTTGTCCTTGTCGTCCTCTTCGTCCTACTTCTTCACCTCCACGTCCTCTTCTTTGGCCTCCTCTACTTCTCACTCTTTCTGCTCCCTCCATTGTACTCCGCACACACAGCTTACCTGGATTATAGTGCTTAGGCTGATTGCAAAGTGAACTAATTATCTAAAAAAGTTTTCACATGTGAAAGTGTGCCAGACAGTTGGCAAATTAGTGTTAATGATAGCCATACATGTGTATACTTTTGCTAGGAGTGTGTTGGAAATTTGGTAATTGAGTGTTGTGCAGTGAATTGTGCCTACAGTTTTGCAAAGTGTGTGTTACAAAATTGCAAACTGAGTGCAAAGCAGTTTTTGTGCTTTTAGTTTTGCAAACTCAGTGAATGGTTTTGCTATAAGTCTGAATAGTTTTAGAGATTGTGCTACAGGAATCACAGTTAGGGTTTAAGCATTCAGAAAAAACTCTAATGACAACGTGTACAACCACTGGAGATGTGAGCAGGACAGATGGAATAATTGAGGGGAAAAGTGTGGACTTTATAACAGTCTTTAAATTGTGTTGATAGGCCAAGTAAAACCAGAGTTGTGATAAAAAGAAATGCAATGTTTGGTTTTCTTCCTGAATACTATCGTTGTTTATATTTACTGTGGGAAGAAACGATAAAAGCGGCGTTTTATAAGAAAAAAAGCTCGGAAGCTCTCTCCGCCTGTGAGCAACAACAACCACGCCCCCTCTCCCCCGCTGCCCCTTTCTTATTCGTCCAAAAAAGTACAATGTCGACCAATTAAAAAATATGTCAACAACTTGGCATCTAGTTGTTAAGAAACGGGGGGAAGTTTTAGGAGTGATGGCGGTGTTTTGAGATGTGAGAGATTTCAGACGTTTAGCACAAATCTTGTGTAGTTAGTGTGTAGTGTAGTCAATAGTTTTGTTGTGTGTGTCAGAACAATGAGGCGACTGCTGAATGTTACAGGTGTAACAGCAGTGATACATCTCCTGTTGTCAGGCCTGCAGGTATCAGGCTGTTGTTCTCCTTTATCTCATAGTGGACAGAAATTATTTTTTGGAGTGGCACAAATAATTTGTGTGGCATCAAATTTGATGCAGAACAGCTGATTGTTCTGTAAATAGTTTGAAATGTTTATTTAAAAATGCATTGGCTGCATTTAAAAAAATAGCTGCAAAAAACTTTGTTTGCTAAACTCAGTTACTTTTTTGATGAAGTAACTATATAATTAATTGCCCAACATTGGTCATTATATACGGTATTTTGCAGACAGAGAGCTCCAGGACTCTCTCCCAGACCACAGACTCATACTCATAATACAAGTCAGAGCTTTACAAAAAGAAAAAAGAAAGAAAGTTGTGTTTTCGAAATTGGAGTTCAAGTTATTTTTACTTCCAATAGTTTTAACATGTCAATGACTAGATTTTTTTTACATTTTCATTGTAAGTGGGCTAAAGTAGTTAATTAAACGTAGTCTAACATAAATGTAACTCCTGTAATTTGATTTGATTTTAATAAACCATGTAACTTCAATCTTTATTTATAAAGCACTTTTCATACAAAAAAACTTGGATGGATTCGATGCTGGCATCACCACAGTGCACACGTCTGATGTCACTCACAGTGGTCCAAGGGATCGCTCAGGGAGTTTGTGTGTTCGCTCAGACACATGAAAAATTTGAGGGAACATTGGTGGTGACCATGGTGGCCATTTAGAAGTCGGCCATCTTGGATACAACTTTTGTTTTTTCAATCCGGTCGTTAAGTCTGACGTCACTAGCCGTGTCTGGGCCTAAACTCCGCTACAGGTCCATATATCAAACGATCACAATGGCATTACTGAGAGTTGAAAAACTGTCTAAAGTCTTTCATCTTTAATAAAATGATCAGCGTTCTGCTCTACCAGGTGTAACAATTGAGTTTAACATCCAGGCATCCATGAAAACGGAATTTATGACATTTAACGGAGTTAGAAGTTAGCAGGAAGTTAGCTTGCTAGCTTCTATCTAAATACAATATAGCATGTCCTGACTGCGGGGTTTTGGAAACAATTTAAAACGTACAGCTCTGTTATCACTTCCAACATAAATGAAGACAGAAAACTAAACAGCAGTGACGTTTGTAGGGTTACTGAAGTTTGGCTAGCTGGTATATAATGATGTGCTACGTGACTGCTAGTGACACAGCTATGTTAGCATAACATAAACAAGCTAACTTTTTTTCCACTCGATAAAAGTTAACGTGAGTGTTCTCGGTGCTCAGGAACAAATGTAATCGCATAGCAGGATGCTGTAAAAGGACCAAACTTCAGCCAGGAGAACAACTGAGATAATCCATCCACAATACGAGGTTAGTCATTCATATACTGCTGCATGGGCTGGGCTGTAGTTACATCCTAAGGTTTTAAAAACTGAGCTTAAATAAATGATTAACGGTAATAAAAGCCGAGGGAGGTCAACAGTGATCACTGACTGTTTTAGGAGCTTTTTGAGATTAAATAGAAGAAAATACATAACATTAAACATGTTAACAACACAAAAGCCATATTAAACGCAGACTACTTTAGTAGGATTCCTCACGTCATCACTTAACGACCGGATTGGAAGAGGGCCATGTGACACATCAAACTTATTGGTAATGTCACAAGAACAACAATTGAGTCTGATGAAAAACTTGTTCCAATCTTGTAAGCGGAGTTTACTTTGACTAATATTTTGACTCAATATGCAATTACAGAAGACACAACTTTATATTATTCTGTGAATACTCTGTGTCATTCCCCAAGGAAAAAAAATCAGGGAAAGTGTTTGGTTTTTTTGAAGAAAGGTAAGCAGGCAAGCAGAAGACGAGAGATTAAGAATGATTTAGCTTTGAGCAGCTGTAAAAGGCACTGAGCCAGTGTCAGATCAGTAACAGTATATCTAGATGACCTAGCACAACACCGTGACACACCAATGCCCCTGGACACGTGTGGCCCTTAATTTTAGAAACAGCCAGAGAGCATGAAGCAGCAGCAGGTCCCTCTGCAAATGAGCTGTAAGATGTGAGCTTATATAATGGCAACCAAAGGTTTTTCCAAGCAATCATTTACACCAATGACAGTTTCATCTGAAAACTGAGCAACACTAACGTTAAGTAGTGTTAGGCTTCACTTCAGCCAATTTTGGACCAGAAGTCTTCAACCAGGAGGCCTTGAAGTAAGCATTTAGAGGAAGCCAGTGGACTTCAGGCTGATGACATATCATTTTAAAATGCTTCAATAACACTGCTTCTCAATTTAAAAAAAAATGATGCATTTATTTAGCTTTTGCTAGTGAGGATACATCATTAGCCAGCACACCAACATACCTGTGTATACTGTCATGAATGTTTTCACGGATTACAAAACCACCCAGTATATCCTACAAGACCGTTAGACTGCTGTATAATATTTCAGAACATCAAAGAAATACTAACAGAAAATGGCTATTACATTTTATGTCATTGTACATACAGTATCATAAACCACTTGTCATCTAATACATTTTAATATGCTGCTATTAGTCCTATTCAACCAAGGTGCTGTAATTACGGTGTTACAGTTTCACACACACAAGTACATGTGGCCACTTACTTAAAACTTTCACAATTATCAATGCAATTGCGTTATTTACCATTATTATAGGGTGCCTGATATGGGCAGAAATCTGTGCCATCAGAAACTGAATTTGAATAAGTTAAATTTGAATTTGAATTGCTCTGATTGAATCTGAATTGTAACTTGAATAAATGCTTTTGAGAACTGAATTTGAATTAGTCCAATTTGAAATTGAATTTATGGTTTGAAAATGATCATCACTAAATTGAAATTGAATTTTATATTTTGAAAATGAATTGATTTGCTTTGAAACTGCATTTTATCCTTTAAAAATTCAGCTCTCGAATAATTTCAGTTTCACTTCTCACCATTCAGTTTCAGTTCTAAAATTCAATTTCAGTTCCAAAATTCAGTTTTTTGGAACTTACATCAAGCGCAGATTAATAGAACTACGTTTTACTAGCGGACCGAAAGTGTTACCGACGGGAATCTACAGCGTCTTGAGCTGAATTAAGACTTCAGAAGTCATTCGTCATGTCGAATGACCAGCGGATAAACTCTCAGGTTGGTAATAAATGTATTACATGTATAAGAACAAGCGTCATGTTAACAAATGACAGCCGTAAGGTAACTTTTATGCTTATTGCAGCTGCTAGCTAAAAACGCTAATTTAGCGTAGTTTGCCCTGAATTCAGCTTTGACCAACAAATATGATCGACTGTTTCTAGTAGAATTCCAAAGTTGTCATCTTGTACCCTCTCAGAGTACCCCCTCTGTATGCTTGCAGAGACCCCTACAGTAGGGAAACATGCAAAACAGTGTCCAAACCTTTGTATTTTAGCTTTATTTATGTCTTACACAGCATCCCAACTCTTTAGCTAACTATTCACTTTAGCTAAAGTGAATAGTTAGTCTAATTCATTAGTGCAGCATTACTGGATCATCTCTGTTTGAAGTGATATAATATGATATACAACTATCACTGTGTTTAACTACCATAATAATTCTTAGGGTACTGAGTGCATGCTTAATTAGATTTTTTTTTTAAACATACTGCTCCATTACTATGTTTGACAGGCTGAAGTTGTCGGGTCACCTCCTAAATCGACCATCTTTTACAGGTGTTTTGTGCCAGAAATGGAGTGTCCACTGAAGACTGAAGATACTGAATCTCTACGCCTTGCCATTGATCCCTCTTGTGCCTTCATCTAGACAAGAGACATTAACTTAACCACTCTCACATGCTCTGTACCTACATCACCTTCCCTGACAGCCGTAGCTTGGCTCATCTGAGGGTGAAATTATAAGAATGTGTTATTTTGCAAAGTGAAAATGAAGACTGCCCTGAGGCTGATGGGAAGGAAGAGGCGAAGGCAGAGTGTATTAGAAAAGTGATACAAAGCTAAGATTGCATTTTTAGGCTTTTTTTATACCATGGGAATCATAAATACTTCAACAAAATGAAGCAAATAATGCACTCTTAAGCTTGATACTCGAAGCAAAAATCACTTAACCGTGAAGTAATTGTAGACTACTACATGCTGAAACATCTGGGTCAAAATGTGAAATTTAAAAATGCACACACTCCTGGATAACAAGGGCAGCTCTGGCTTAGGAGAAAGAGTGTGCTGTCTGTCAATCTGAAGGTTGGTGGAACCACCGCTCTGCCCCATTTTAGGAGTCAAATGCTCAGGTGTTGGTTTTGAAATACTACTTCTGTTGCTTTTACGTTTTAAATCTACAGGATATTTCACTGCATTCCATATCAGTATAGATAGGCACATATACTAGATCTTGTTTTGCTCTAAACAGGACAAGAAAAATCTGTGAATATTAATATTTGAATCATAGACTGTATATAAGTAGGTAAGAATAGACAACAGCATTGAACAGCAGAAGAAACAAGAATGAGGTGTTTTAACACAATGTCCAAAATGAAATCACTAAGGCCGCTGCTTGAAAGCAGCGTAGTTACAATCAGCAGTATTAAAGCTCTTAAAACCCACTGTTAATTTTCACATATAATGCACACAACGTGGCATTTATCGTTGAGAACAGTAGGTGGCAGCAAATAATCATGGATGTTGGTTCAGTGGCTTGCAGCAGCAGCAGTGTAAACTCGTGCTGTCACGTAGCTTGTGGACACACGTCCTTGGGCTAAATGATGGTAACGATTATCATAATTCATTGATTTTTTTATCATTTCAATGAACTCACATATAGTAGGAATAGGCTACAACAAAAATCACAGGATAACAACCCAAACACCACCAGTGGTTATATCTGCATGTCATACAGGTGTGTAAATATCTCACACAGCATGCTTTTCTCAGACTATGCTCTCTTTCTCTGTCTCATAACAGCAGTCTTCGCTCAACTACAGGATGCTCAGCTGGTCTGTTAAGTCTAGTCCTGAGTCAATAATACCGTTCCTTAGATGTCTTGAGAGTCGTTGAACTGTATTATATGCATCAGTGCTTTATTTGGTTTGATTAGGCTGTGACGGATATGACGGAGATACCAAGCGCTGAAAGGTCACAAGCTGATTCAGACAAGTGACTTACAAATAGAGATCTAAATAGAGTAGTTGTGTGACAGTGTAACAATTCTAAGGCACTGTATCACATTTTTGGGCGTTTACATCGCCTAATTAGGCAGCGCTTCCTCCTCATCCACATTTTTCTTTCTCCACCCACATGTTCACTGCTAGCACACTGTCCGAGTGCAGGTGTTTTTCTAACGTAAGCCCCGGTTTGCAGTATTAGTACGACACTGCTGTGGGAGTTTAAAGCATACTTCACTACCAGACTTTGTGTCAAACCCAGTGTCTTCCTGCTGTCATTGTTCTCCTGTTCTACAGTTGCGAGCTTGCTCAGTCGCTGGAAAATTGCTGTAAGTGACTGTGTTTTTTTGTTGGTGTTATATTTTCTGCTACAGTGCACAGCAAGCCACTTTGCTGGTGCACGACTGTTAGCCACTGAGTTGTTAAGCTATGCCCACGGACTAAATCCTCCTCCGTGAACACACAGGTAGTTATTGTGTAGCCTGATTCAGCCTTTACAGCACATCCGTCAGTGGGTGTCTGATCTCACATTGTGCTTGTTTTTGCTCAGGGTTTTTAAGGGAGAGAAATTTCTTGTTGTAGAAGATTTAATATTCACGAAATAGCTTGCTTCCCAGAGCCCTGCCAGCTGGGGAGATTTCCACTATTTATTAGCCGGTGCAGAGATCTAAAGAAGAAATCAATCTAGTCAGCCTAGGACAAATTATCCTATCCAGCTTGACAATAACAGGAAAAATACAGGGAAACCATAATATAAAACACACAGAGTTAAGACTTTGATTTTAACTGAGATGAAATTTCTGAGAGTCTGCAAACATTTATAATCCAATCAAGTTCACTTGTGGACCATCGGGAGCTGATTTTTCATACAAATAAAGATTGGTATACAAAAAAGAAATAAAGGAGTTTTAAGAAAATAAAGATCCAGCTTGCTAAGTTATGAAAGTTTTTCTCATGACCTGAATGAAAGACATTTAAAAAAAATAGTCAAACTGTTATATGTTCAGTTAAGCTAAGCTAAAATCATATGAAAAAGAACATTTTCCCAGAACGACACAATTCCTGCAAAAATTTAAGTATTACTGCATTACTGCTTTCAAAGGGATTAAGAGGGGAAGTAGGAGTCAGATGAGGCCATTTTCATTTATTTATATAGCGCCAAATCACAACAACAGTTGCCTCAAGGTGCTTTATATTGTAAGGTAGACCCTACAATAATACATGCAGAGAAAAACCCAACAATCATATGAGCCGCTATGAGAAAGTACTTTGGCGACAGTGGGGAGGAAAAACTCCCTTTTAACAGGAAGAAACCTCCGGCAGAACCAGGCTCAGGGAGGCTATCTGCTGCAAATGGTTGGGGTGAGAGAAGGAAGACAGGATAAAACACATTGCGCAAGACAGACACAGATTAATAACAAGTATTATTCAACGCAGAGAGTTCTCTTAATACATAGTGAGTGAGAAAGGTGACTGAAGAAGAAATATCCAATGCATTATGGGAATCCCCCAGCAGCCTACACCTATTGCAGCATAACTAAGGGAGGATTCAAGGTCACCAGCCCTAACTATATGCTTTAGCAAAAAGGAAAGTTTTAAGTCTAATCTTAAGAGTGCAGATAGGGTCTGTCTCCCGAATCCAAACTGGAAGCTGGTTCCACAGAAGAGGGGCCTGAAAACTGAAGGCTCTGCCTCCCATTCTACTTTAAAATACTCTAAGAACAACAAGTAGGCCTGCAGTGCAAGTGCTCGAATGGGGTGATGTGGTACTACAAGGTCATTAAAATAAGATGGGGACTGATTATTACAAGACCATGCATGAGAGGAGCAGGATTTTGAATTCAATTCTGGATTTAACAGGGAGCCAATGAAGGGAAGCCAGTATAGGAGAAATATGCTCTTTTGGATTTTTATGGAGGTTTTAGGACATCTGGATAATAACAAATTACAAAAATAAAACAAATTGTGCAAGTGGAAGAAAGCAGTCCTACATATGTATTTGTTTAATATGTGTTCAACACCTATGTTGTGGCTCAGAGTGACTCAAATATGAGGGTATCTAGGTCATGCAACAGGACAATGAATCACAGCAGAAAATTTACAACAGAACAGAATCAAGATGTTGCAATGTCTAATAAACTGAAGAAACATTCCAAACCTTTCCAGTCATCAAAACTCCTAGATATCTCAGTTTTAAAACTGCCATTACACACTCCAGCTCACACAAAATTCACAGAGGAACCCGAGAGTATAGTTTTTTCCAGAGAACCATGAACTTGTCTGCATTATACCAAGTATTACAAGGTGCCATCTCGAAGATATGACATTGTGCATACCCTCCAGATGGACCCTTTTACCACAGGAAGCAAACTGTGGCTATACAATATCCTACAGCTTAAAGATATACGTGATTTATATTGAGTAAATTTTGTATATTGCAATTAGAAGGACAATATTAGACTTCTTTTTCTTGTATAAAGTTTAAAGCTCTTTCTGTAAATCTCTTAGTCTGTTGTGATGCAAAAATGAGCTTGCATGGGTTACAGGTTATGCTGGGTTACATGAATAATGCCACTGGGATATGGTTACTTAGCAGCAAGTAAAATACCATCAGTCATACCACATCCTGACTCCTACATGCAAGCATCAAGGTCATAATTTATGGATGTTTTTTTCCCTCATTCTTTCCATTAAATGTTAAGCGTGTCATTCAACAAACATCTGTGATGGATGATGGCCACTCAAGAAAGACATAAACTCCCATCATCTAAATGCCCCTCAGTTACATTTTGCTCTAGGTCACTGGAATGCTCCATATAAGGGAAAATGCTCTATGTATAATAGCACGGGGGAAAAATGAAGGCATGATGACCAAAAAATGTGATAAAAATGTGAATATTGAGGAAAAACAGGCAATATACGTACTGCATATACGTGTTTCTGCTATAACTGAATTAAAGAATTGATGTGCTATTAAAGCAAAGAGCAACAACAGACCTTTAAACAGATCACCAAACTGTAGAACAATCTAAAACTTCAGAACTGCAACAATTTTGAATTCTTTTAAAAGTGATAAATAATTTAAAAAACAAAGACACCATATCCATAAGATTCTGTAATACAGGATAGCCGTACTGTCTGGCTAAACGAAACGTCGGACCAAGTGACAATGTTTCTGTCTTCCTAATGAATCTTCACACAAGTAAGCTTAATGGATACTAGACTGGTGGGGGTGAGGTGTGTGGTACAGTCCACAGGGAAGCTTAATTTCAAACACATATAATCCTCCCTTTTGGACCAAAGTTAGTTTCTCAGAAACTCTCATGAATTTTTGCTTTATTTACAATACGTAAACTCTGAAAAACTACAGCTTGTGCCTCCGTATACTGGCTCCAGGTAGGATGCATTTCCACACGCAATATTAACGCTAAGCAGTCAAATAGTTATTTCCCGTCAGTCGGTGATGCCAATAAACACCTTTTACCATTTGCTCATCTATAAGCCCCGGCAATAGACTGGTGACTCATCCCACCTTTCCCCTTATTTCAGTTGGATTAGTTTCCAACCCTCCTGTGATCCAGAATTGGATAGCTGGTTAAGAAAACAGATGGATGAATGTTTGAATTTATGTTGCTGAAGCTTGCCAGGAATTCTTCGTGAGGACATTGTCTGCCGAGTGGGTCTAAAGCCAGTCTCAGATGTGACAAGTGACGTGAGAGGCATTTGCTTAGAGGGGCACTACTTTGGTCACCAAAGCACATAAACCATCCCAACCTTGCAAGACTTTTAGAGCCCAGAGTGGAGGACATCCACCTCGAGAGCTAAGACCATAAAACATGAATGAGCTATCCTCTCAGAATTAAATAGCACCATAGAGCTATTAAGGATCCTTTTAACTATTCAGTATACAGCAACCTGTCCATCGTCCTCTCAGCTTGATAAAATGAAATACATGCATATGTCCTATTTATCACTGTGACATGTTTGGGTTTTCTCAGTAGGCTGTCAGGCTCCAAACTGCTGTCGTCAGAGACCAAGGCGAGTGTGATGACTCATCCCTTTCTGGAAAACATAATGTGAAGAAGCATGATGACAATGGTGCTGCCATTTTGTTCAGAAACACCTCCTGCTCCATCTGTTTTCTCCTATTCATTCAGGTGGAGGATAGGAGAATCATATCCCAGTGTACTTTGGGTGACACTAACCCCCTTCAGGCAGGCCACATGTCAAACAACATAACAAAAGCTCAGACAGCACAAACAAATCAACTCGTAATTATAGGCAACTTGCAGTTTCACTTTTCCTTTCAATGGAAGTCCAAGGATGAGGAAAAAAGTGAAGCAAAACCACATGGAAAGCAACAAAATTCACACAGACTTTCTTATTTTAGCTAAACTTTTTATCGCCATGCTCCTCTGTTCAGTGCTGTTCTGTGTGTTTTTTTAAATTTCATAAACCAGTTAAACATTTAACTTGCATTTGTATGTATGAAATGATGCAATATAAACAAACCTGAACTTGAACTACCTTTCAGTTTTTTTCATGTTGATCTGCAGTCTGCCAGCTAATCCCTCTGTGTCATCTTTATTTTGACTTACAGTTCCTGACTTTTTACGCTCCTCATTTGCCAAAGGTAATTTATATATTTTACTGCCCAAATTGTCTTACATGTAAGGCACATGTTCATCTGGAGTCATATAACAAAGAAAGCAAAGAATATATGCATTCTATAAAATTGTGTCCAGTTTTCATGACATCTTTCTGGCTCAGCTAATTATTAGTATAGCACAGTCAAAGTTACAAGGTTAGTCAAGTCAAGGTTACATGGAGCTAAAGTGGTTTTTGTACTTTAGACTTGGATTTCCACTCACTTGTATGGCAGTCCAAGCGCTTGGTTACTTATCTTGCTTGTTTAGAACTATTCTCATACAAGCCTAAAATGTGCTCTTAGTGGTGAGAATGAGCGATTTGTGCTAGATCAATAAAAGGACTCCTGTGTAGCAAACCACCGGTTTGCTCTCTGTTGGATTTGTTCATCATCAAACCTTTCTTTTCTTTGGCTATATTTTTTCTGTTGTTTTGTTTTCATTGCTTAACTAGTTTGTCAACATTCTTTATTTTTTATTGCAATAATGTTGATCTTCATTTCTTACTTATTTATTTATGTTTTCAGTTTTATAAATGACTGTTTTGCAATAGTACTTTAATCACATCAATTCCCAACCACACAGGGTGGCAGAAACTAAGCCATTTGTGATGACTGCAGAATTATTGCAACTGCATGAAAAAAAATAGTCGTATAAATAAATCAATTACATCATATTAATGTTTTTTTTTGTTTCTTAACTATAAAGCTACCAATTCTCATTAAAAATATACAAACCTATATCTTGAACTCAAAATGTGCTTTTAGTTCTTGCAAGAAATCTAAACAAGTTGACAAGTCATCACACCATAAAAATCAACTTGAAATGTGGCAAAGAAAACAACAAAAAACATCCCCGTCGTGAAGTGAAAGCATCAAGCATCAAACAGAAACAAACACAATGACTCATCTATAGAATAAAATGGATTTCTGTCCGGATTTTCTTTCATCACAAAACTTCACTTTTATGACCTTTCTTTCTTATTACACAAACAAGCTGTTATTGTTTATTCAGCACGCTATAAAGGAAGAAGGAAAAATAAATACACAAATCTAAAATACAGGGTGGGCCATTTATATGGATACACCGTAATAAAATGGGAATTGAAAAAAACAAAAGTTGTATCCAAGATGGCCGACTTCTAAATGCCCACCATGGTCACCACCCATCTTGAGGAGTTTGCCCCCTCACATATACTAATGTGCCACAAACAGGACTTTAATATCACCAATGTTATTACCCATGTTATTACGGTGTATCCATATAAATGGCCCACCCTCTATATTACAAATGCAGCTGCTGTAGAACAGCGGGCAGTGAAACAGCGGTGGACACAGCAGGACGCTTTACACATGCAGTATGTAGTAAAATCTGAAGTAAATTAGGCACAAACAGTAAAAGGAAAAGATTTCTACTGTAACACAGGTCAAATGCAGTGCCACACAAAATAAATGCTTTATTTAATTCAGTCAAAAGAGGTCTTAAGTGGACTGGCTCATCTTTGACTCATTTTTACTTATTAGTTTTTCTTATCAAGATTTTATTTTGTTAGCCACACTGTTACCACTTTGTCATATGCTTTCAAATGTTATTTAAAATGTCAAAATTTTAAGATTCAAGATAATAATAATGTATTTATATCTATATAATAATAATATAGATATAAATACATTGGGTTCATTGGGCTTTGTTCAAGAACAACAGAATAAGATAATAAAGTGAAGTCAAGTGTAAAAGAAATGCAATGACTTGATCAGCAGTTGTTATTTTGGGAGGATTTTAGGTGGAACTCGATTTAAATCAAGACACAATTAAGTCCATGATGGAAATCATGAAAGGGGGTACGTCTAATATTGGTGGCTATTCAGTACGTTAAGCTGTAAATACTTGATCAACTTTGTACGTGTATTTTCTTGCATCCTTCCATCCCTCAAAATCAGTCAGTGAGGAAAATGACTCATCAGCGTAAAAAAAAAAAAGATTAAATAAGTGGGGCAGCTGTGCATATGCGTGTACACACAATTACTGTGTGTGTGCCTGTGTGTGTAGCAGTGGGGTGCGATAGGGAGGTAGGGCAGACTGGTTTTTTTAAAAAAGCCATATTTTCCACTCTCTTGTGGCCCAGCCGGTGTTTCTGCTGACATAGTGAAATATTGATGTGGAATAAATTCCCATCTAATTAGAGTGGCTGAATTAATCGGGAAGCGTTTAATTAGCAGAGTTTTCGTTTCAGTTGAGGGGAGGTTTTGATCTAAGCCATATGGCTTCTCCCTCTGATGTGCTGTGGTTCATAGACTTATAAATATGAACTACTTTGTTAGAAGCTTCAATGAAAATGAGTTTTGTGGTGACACAGGGTAAACTGTGTAATAAACACAGGTATAATGGGATAATTGTAATGGCTGTTTAAATGGTATATCTGTTTTGTTGCTCTGAAAACTGACATGAATTGTGGAAAATTAATGCACTGCCACCTCTTGCACTGCTCATTTAAATTTATAAAAAAAATACACAGATGTCATATTTGATATTAACTTTTGAGGAATTTACATAAACAGCAATTTAATACAGGCTTTAATTTTAGATTTGTTTACTTGTTATTTATCAAAATGTAAGAGTTAAAAGCCACACTAACAACTGCTTGAGGATGTACTCACATAGTAACAGTGTTGCCTTCTATATTACCCACCGTGAAACTACCTTCCAGGGTTTTTCCTACGTAGAGGAATTTTTGGCCAAAGAATAATAAGCCAGAGCCAAAATAAAACCATGTGCATACTAATTTTTGAACCAGCATTGTTTGTTTTATTTTCATTTATTTATGTATTCTTGTTTGGTCAGTTATGTACATATTTGCACATCTGTGTAACTGTCAGGAAGATAAGTGTGTTAATGTGCACACTTCTCATAGGGGTGCAACGATACACAAAATTCATGGTTCGGTTCGGTTCGATACTTTGGTGTCACGGTTCGATATTTTTTCGATACAAAAAATGTTCATGCCTTTCTAATTTGTCATTTATTAAAATTATAAATATGTATTTTAACTCAAAAGTACAGTTTTTAAATTTAATGTTGCTGAAACAAAAGTAATTAAAAAAATAAATCTGATTGAGGAATCACTCATCTTTGGAAAAGAGAGTTTATTACAGAGAAATGGCTCTTTCCAAAATAAAAGCTATACTATACGCTTCTTCTGGGCTATATTCTCAGCAGCATATTGTAGCGGGTCAGGGCTGTTCGGGGTTCTGTTTGTACAGTTATGTTTTGTTTATGTTGCCATAGTGACGAGTGACGCCCTCTCGCTGAGACGGTGTGTCCTTCCGGGGTCAGAGGGCGCCCTGTGTGTTGTTGTTGTTGCTGTGCGGTTGCCGCGCTGAGCAGTTAGCTAGCGGCAGTGTTCTTCTGCAGATGTCAATAAACGGCTGTGCTCCCTGGGTAGCTCACGGGAAGCAAGACCAAACGACACCTCCGTCTCCTCGTTGTCTGAGCTCGCCACATTGGTGTCAGATGTGGGATGATGGTGGCACCCCATGTTCTGACCCAAGTGACTTTTCCCCCGCCGGTTGTGACCGGCCGGTGCGCCAAAAGAAGGCACCTGGACATTTGCAGGACTTTGTGTGGGGTAATGGGGTAGTCGGGGACGACTGACCCCTTAGGTGGGGGCTATGTAGCGGGTCAGGGCTGTTCGGGGTTCTGTTTGTACAGTTATGTTTTGTTTATGTTGCCATAGTGACGGGTGACGCCTTCTCGCTGCGACGGTGTGTCCTTCCGGGGTCAGAGGGCGCTCTGTGTGTTGTTGTTGCTGTGCGGTTGCCGCGCTGAGCAGTTAGCTAGCGGCAGTGTTCTTCTGCAGATGTCAATAAACGGCTGTGCTCCCTGGCTAGCTCACGGGAAGCAAGACCAAACGACACCTCCGTCTCCTCCTTGTCTGAGCTCGCCACAATATTAAACATATCAGGTTCCCATAAGGAGAATCATGTGCTAACGGCTGTCTAAATGACTCGGGTAAAGTTTGTAGCATGCATGCTTGTTGTTTTTGTCTGCTTCCACTTGTCTTTGCACTAGGATGATGTCGGTGTAAATGTGCAGTCATATTCGTTGTGTTCCCATTAGTGCTGTCAGCGTTAATCTCGTTGAAATGACGTTAACGCCACAACACGGCAAATCTCCGTTAACGAGCTACCCCTGCATGGGGCTAGACGGCCAACACGTTAACGAGCTAACTGCGCTAACACACTAGTTCCCACCCATGTAATTGAGCATTGCGTGGCACATCCAACATACTGTTTTACTTTAGTCCATGACGCGCTTACCTTCAGGGTCATAGTCACATGAAAACCAAAATAATTCCAAAAGCCAGATCTGAATGAGGGTGGGGGAGGTTCAATTTGCCATGTTGCAAGGAGAGCTTAACTTCTGTCTCGCCAGCTTGCCCTGCGCTCTTCCTTCTGATGATGCTGTCTGTGTTGAGCGCTCAGTGGATCTGCGCTCGACAGTGCAGCCTAGGCGGAGTAGTCGAACGCAGATACACTGAGCGCTCAACACAGACAGCATCGTCAGAAGGAAAGTTGATAAAATAAATTACAAATTTTGTATTGTTCGATACATATGCGTACCGAACCGAAAGCACTGTATCGAACGGTTCAATATCGATACGAGTATCGTTGCACCCCTAACTTCTCACCCTCAGTGGTAACCAAGCCAGGAAAATCTGCCTGCATGCTGATGTTAGAAGTTAGAGTACCAAGAAAAAATATTTGCCCCTTTCCAAATTCCTTAGCTTTGTTGCATTTATTACATTTTGAATATTTAAAAAATTTGATATTAGATGAAGATAACCAGAGTAAATACAAAATGCAGTTTTTAAACTATTACATTTACTAAGGGGAAAAAACTAGAAGAAATGCCTGGCCCTAGTAATTGCCACCCCTTGTTAAATGATAAATTAAGTGTGATTAGCCACATGTTTTTGGAAAGCGAAGTTCAATTTCACTAGCTGCACCAACTCCTAATTACTGGCCTAATAGAACCTGCCTGACCAAATGAAGTAGGTTAAAATATTTCAAAAAGCAACACATCATGTCATTAACTTTGGAAATAGGTGATAAACAAAGTCATTGGCAATGATCAGTCTGGAAAGACTTATAAAGCAATTTCTAAAGTTTATGGACTTGATAAGAGCCGTCATTCCACAAAATCCACGAAAATCTGAAATAGTGGTGAATCTTCCAAGGAGTGGCTGGCTAAACAAAATTAGCCCAAGACACATTAATGACAGAAAACTTGAGCTTTTTGGAAGCTTTGAGTGCTGCGACAAAGAATATCACACCAACAGTCAAGCACGATGGTAGTACTACAACGATCTGGAGCTGCTATGCTGCTTCAGGACTACTTGCTGTAATTGATGGAACCAAGAATTTTACTGTCTTCAAGAAAATCCTGAAGATGAATCACAAGTTGTCCTGAATATGTTTGTTATGCTGGGCAATGATCAGAAACACATCATCAAGTGGACCTCTGAGTGGCAAAAAAAAAAAAAAAGTTTTGTAGTGGCCTAGTGAAAGTCTGTGCTATAGCATGACCTTAGACAGGCAACAACATGAAACACGTAATGCATTTTGAAACAATTCTGCATGGAAGTGGGCCACATTTCCTCCACAGAAATGTGAAAGACTCACTGCCAGTTACCTCAAATGCTTAATTGCAGTTCTTGCTGCAAAGGGTGGCACGGCAAATTATTAGTTTTAGGGGGCAATTACTGTTTCACATAGGCCCGGTTAGGTTTGGAGAGCTAAACCACCCTATGAAAATAGATTCAGAGTATGATGTTTTTAGAGTTCTTAGAGAAAAAATAACATCTGTGATACATGTTATGGCTAATGGGCAGCATGGTGGCACGGTGGTCAGCACTGTTGCTGCACAGCAAGAAGGTCTTGAGTTCAATTCCACCATTAGGCCGGGGTCTTTCTGTGTGGAGTTTGCATGTTCTCCCCGTGTTTGCGTGGGTTCCCTCCGGTTACTCTGGCTTCCTCCCACCATCCAAAGACATGCAGTTAGTGGGGATAGGTTAATTGGTTCATCCAAATTGCCCATAGGTGTGAATGCAAATGATTGTCTGTCCCTGTGTGTTGGCCCTGCGACAGACTGGCGATCTGTCCAGGGTGTACCCCGCCTCTTGCCCTATGACAGCTGGGATAGGCTCCCGCGACTGTGAAAAGGATAAGCGGAAGCGAATGGATGGATGTTATGGCTATCCATCTAACATTTGAGATATCTTAATTATTATCTATATGAGCTAATGTGTTAGGGAATATTATCATAGTTTAGAAGAATGTATGAGTACTGAACTGTATGTTAAACATCTGTGGCCTTCTTTATCTTTTTTATTTATCTTTTTTCTGACTAAATCATGTGTGAACATTTGAGTTTGGAGCTGGTTTCCAACACTGAAGTAAATCAGCAGCAGGTGTTTATCTCACACTTCCTTTGCTCTTTGTATTCTTGTGTTGTTGTTTTTTTTTTAATTCCTTCTTTTTAGATAAAGCTATCTTTTGATTGCCATTTTGTAAAACAGAACTAGGTTACTCGGTGTTCTGTTTTTCATTTATTCCCCACTCTTCAGTGGAGTGCCATACTGTTGGGATGCAATAGGCACCTTAGTTAACACACTCTTAATATGCACTCAGACAAAAAAAAGTAGATGTGAAAAATCTTATTGGCATTGCTAACTTCCTGTGGTTATTAATGACTTATTTTTATCCTTGAGTGCTCCACTCCCCCTGGCAAAGTGATTAACTGATTCCTTGTGAAAATATATCCGTCTTTTCAGTAAAAAACTCTGTCAGCCTCATCAGTCTGCAATGTATTATTTAAAGTTCATAATATTCCTGCCATGAGGATTGCTCAGGTGGCTTTGTCTCCTCCATCCTCTCTTAGTTATCCTCACCACACATAATGGTTATTTCAGAATAGAAACTACAGGTTTGTAACATCACCAGAGTCAAAAATACATCTGCTTAAGTAAAAATAACAAAAATATAGAAAACACATACAGTATGCTAAGCCATTATATCCTTTATCTGTGCATGTCAACATTTAGTGAATTCTTCAGTCCTCATGCAAACATAATAACAATGTCAGAGTATGTTCTGTGTGACTCCACTACACTCTAGGAAAAGAACATGAAACTACACATTTGTGTCTGAGTAAAATAATCGGTAAGTAGTCCAAGAGAGGCTGTTTTTCTGAGTATAAAACCTGTTATATTCTACACACCAAGCATGAAATATGTTTTACTGAACACATTTTACAAAGACATAAACATACATAAGAAGAACTTCTGTATGATCTGAAGGCAAAATCAATACAGGGAGTGCAGAATTATTAGGCAAGTTGTATTTTTGAGGAATAATTTTATTATTGAACAGCAACCATCTTCTCAATGAACCCAAAAAAACCTCATTAATATCAAAGCTGAATGTTTTTGGAAGTAGTTTTTAGTTTGTTTTTAGTTTTAGCTATTTTAGGGGGATATCTGTGTGTGCAGGTGATTATTACTGTGCATAATTATTAGGCAACTTAACAAAAAACAAATATATACCCATTTCAATTATTTATTCTTACCAGTGACACCAATATAACATCTCCACATTCACAAATATACATTTCTGACATTCAAAAACAAAACAAAAACAAATCAGCGACCAATATAGCCACCTTTCTTTGCAAGGACACTCAAAAGCCTGCCATCCATGGATTCTGTCAGTGTTTTGATCTGTTCACCATCAACATTGCGTGCAGCAGCAACCACAGCCTCCCAGACACTGTTCAGAGAGGTGTACTGTTTTCCCTCCTTGTAAATCTCACATTTGATGATGGACCACAGGTTCTCAATGGGGTTCAGATCAGGTGAACAAGGTGGCCATGTCATTAGTTTTTCTTCTTTTATACCCTTTCTTGCCAGCCACGCTGTGGAGTACTTGGACGCGTGTGATGGAGCATTGTTCTGCATGAAAATCATGTTTTTCTTGAAGGATGCAGACTTCTTCCTGTACCACTGCTTGAAGGTGTCTTCCAGAAACTGGCAGTAGGACTGGGAGTTGAGCTTGACTCCACCCTCAACCCGAAAAGGCCCCACAAGCTCATCTTTGATGATACCAGCCCAAACCAGTACTCCACCTCCACCTTGCTGGCATCTGAGTCGGACTGGAGCTCTCTGCCCTTTACCAATCCAGCCACGGGCCCATCCATCTGGCCCATCAAGACTCACTCTCATTTCATCAGTCCATAAAACCTTAGAAAAACCAGTCTTGAGATATTTCTTGGCCCAGTCTTGACGTTTCAGCTTGTGTGTCTTGTTCAGTGGTGGTCGTCTTTCAGCCTTTCTTACCTTGGCCATGTCTCTGAGTATTGCACACCTTGTGCTTTTGGGCACTCCAGTGATGTTGCAGCTCTAAAATATGGCCAAACTGGTGGCAAGTGGCATCTTGGCAGCTGCACGCTTGACTTTTCTCAGTTCATGGGCAGTTATTTTGCGCCTTGGTTTTTCCACACGCTTCTTGCGACCCTGTTGACTATTTTGAATGAAACGCTTGATTGTTCGATGATCACGCTTCAGAAGCTTTGCAATTTTGAGACTGCTGCATCCCTCTGCAAGATATCTCACTATTTTTGACTTTTCTGAGCCTGTCAAGTCCTTCTTTTGACCCATTTTGCCAAAGGAAAGGATTTTGCCTAATAATTATGCACACCTGATATAGGATGTTGATGTCATTAGACATCAGACATCCCATCCGGGAGGGGCTCAGAGTAGAGCAGCTGCTGCTCCACATCGAAAGGAGCCAGCTGAGGTGGTTCGGGCATCTGACAAGGATGCCCTCTGGGCGACTCCTGGGTGAGGTGTTCCAGGCATGTCCCACCGGGAGGAGGCCCTGGGGCAGACCCAGGACACACTGGAGAGATTATATCTCTCGGCTGGCCTGGGAACGCCTTGGTGTTCCCCCAGATAAGCTGGAGGAGGTGGCTGGGGAGAGGGAGGTCTGGGCCTCTTTGCTTAGGCTGCTGCCCCCGCGACCCGGCCTCGGATAAAGCGGATGAAGATGGATGGAGATGGATGTCATTAGACCACACCCTTTCTCATTACAGAGATGCACATCACCTAATATGCTTAATTGGTAGTAGGCTTTCGAGCCTATACAGCTTGGAGTAAGACAACATGCATGAAGAGGATGATGTGGACAAAATACTCATTTGCCTAATAATTCTGCACTCCCTTTAAATGAGGAAACATGTAGCTGAATCTTTATTGTACACTTTACAGTAAAACATATGTACAGTCTAATGTATACATGACTTTTCATAAAAAAATAAACAGACATCAAACAGACCTGCTCATCACAAGATGGAATGGGATAAAAATGAACTTGTACAAACTGGTGCAATACATCACAGAAATAAGAACATCAAAGAATAACCTTAGATAATGACTGAATCGCACTGCACATTAGGATTATCCAAAGGTGTGTTCCCTTTAATGTTCAAACTCATAAAGTATCAGCAGACATTAAATTTGATTGATGAGAAAGTCAAAAAACATAATCTTCTTTACTGTCATCAGTCCATCAGCTATGAGTGGGATGATGGAAATAAATATGACAGGCAGTAGTGTGATTTAGGAGTTGGGACTGTTTAAGGTGTGAATGCATACTGATGACTGTCACACATATCAGAAAATATGGGAAATACATATTTCCCTCTACAATAAAAGTACAACTTATCTGCTTGCAAAGCTGATATTATTATCAGTCCTTCATTTTACCATAGAGTGTGATATCTCAGACATCACTGGTACATTTTTCAATAGACTGCAGTTGGCACAATATAGAGTATATAATAGGATATATCTCAGAGTTTCACTGACTCCGAGCTATTTTTCTAACAGATATATCTGCTGAGCTGTAAATGCCTAGAATGTTTTAGCTAGCTGTTCAATTACTTTCACTTTAACACATTTACAGAATATGGTACCTATTGAAGAAAGACCATCATTTTATTCTTACCCCAACCGGTTGTGACAAATGGTCGCCCCTGCCTGAGCCTGGTTCTGCCGGAGGTTTCTTCCTGTTAAAAGGTCGTTTTTTCCTTCCCACTGTCGCCAAAGTGCTTGCTGATAGGGGGTCATATGATTGTTGGGTTTTTCTCTGAATGTATTATTGTAGGGCCTACCTTAAAATATAAAGCACCTTGGGGCAACTGTATAATAAAATTGGATTAAACTGTACTAACTGAATTTCATTTAGCAATGATTTATTGGCAAATAATGAACAGGAAGAAGACCGTTGTAAGTGAAAACCACTACCAGATGAGGAACATTTATTTATTTATTTCAACAATGCATTATGATAATAAAGAAATCCTGGCTCAAAAGACACATTCTCACATACTTAAATTAAGATGCACTTGTGCACTATTTTGTTTCTTTTTTCAAAACTATTTTCAACATATAATGAAAAACTAAAGAATAAAAATGTCATCCTGATCTCTATGGAAAAACATGAGCGCCACACAACATTGTAATGTTAGAAATGATAAAGAAGTGGCAAAAAGCAGCTCTCGGTCAACAGTTAGTCAACATTCTTATGGGAAGAAATAGTGTCTGCGACTGCTGGTAAGTGCAATTTGGGCTGGTTCCATTTATATTCTTTGATCAGGTATATTGAAGATAAATGGCTTGCTGTGTTTTTCTCTACACCCAGACCTCCCTGCTGTGGTAAAATAAATGCTAACATTAGCATGTGAATTTAAGACAAGGATATATTTACCTGCATTCCTACCAAAATCTTGAGGGAATACCTTGGTGAGAGCATGCTGTTTCAGGCGCTGGCAAAATGATGCTGATGTATGTTCCAGCAAGGTCAGTTTCATTAATATATTAATACATTTCAAAACTTGTCATACCCTGCACATTGGTTTCTAATAATTTATCACAGGGGCTATCATTCTATCCCCTGTGCCATTAGCAGTGATGTATACACTCAACTGATTGCAAACAAAGTGCATTGCTAGATGATACCATATTTTGTTACAGTAAAAGCTGAGCAAGGTTATATTTCATCTGACAGTAAGGTAAGCATAACCTTACTCTTTTCTTTTGTTGTGTGTGTGTTTGGTTGGTACTATTCTCTCTTGACTTTGCTCTTACTTAGGTTGGGGTTTCATTGAAATGGGGAGGCTATGCTCTTCATGTATTGCTCATATAAGTGTAAATATAGATTTACAGCTATTCTGAAAACTCAGCCATCTACTTTAGTTGTCTTTGCTGTCAAAATGTCATACTGTCCAACTTCAGCTAGCATATAAAGTATCCAAGTTTAGCCCTGAATGTTTTAAAACAAAATCGTATACTGTATATGGATAACAAGCATTTGCATATTGGCCTTTCAGCCTCCTGCGGCCGAACTCTGCCTTCACTGGGCCTAGACAAAAAGTAGAACATTTACACTAGCAGGATAAATAGTCTATCATGCCACTATTATCACATTGCGACAAACCGCACTTCACTTCAGAGATGCAAACTGGTAATGTATGCATACGCTGCTACCTGTTTAGATAACAAGCAGAGAGATGAGGATTATCACAGCTGCTCAGCTTGCATGGCAAACATGGCAGTGTTTGTTTGTCAGTGGGATCTGTCTGTTTGCTTTGGTAGGTCATTACCTCTGGAGTTCAAAAATGTACGTGGATGACCTTTTTATAAAGTTTCCATGTCTGTGCATGTTTATTCCATGTCAAAATTGCCCCAGTTTGCTCAGGTTCATAAAAAAACAGTCAAACATTTTTATGTTTTCATATAATAGAATGAGGGTGATGGGAGAATATTGGCTTTAGCGGCTAACATATACCATAATTATCTTTGTTTGCTGTTCAGTAAGTATGATTAGAGAGCCTATTTTTCCCTCTTTAAATATTCATAAGCCAACAGCAGAGTCAGTATTCATGTAAACCATACATTTTTGAAAGTTGCATATTTGTATGGGTACACTTTTATGTTGTGTAGCAGAGAAAATGTTTGCACTGATTCATTAGCTGGGCAAGATTAACTTTCAGATGGAGACTGTCAGTCTGAAAATTATATTTTAAGGAAGGCCTAAAGGAGAAAAAAAATAAAGGTCTCACAGACTGTATTTAATATGATACAAACATTTAGATTTACACCTCACAACCTCCAGGAAAGACTGGAATCTACACAAACAGCTTAGATAATGCTTTCCACATCATTATGTTGGAGCCACAACAGTTGAAATGTTGACACTGAGACTTGCTTTGATATGTCACATAAAAATGCAGTTTGGGTATTTGGCATCCCAACACTATAACTGTTCTATCTAACGCTGATGTAAACAGAGTCTCCATCTTACAGCATCAAGGAGAATACAAAGCTATGCATTACAAAAATCAAACATGTCACTCAGCCACCTGGTTCAGATAAAATGACCAGTTTATTCTGCTCTTTCTTATCGTCCATGAGCACAAAGAGCCGGGGTGTGGGCTCAAGTGAATGTCCGCGAATCTCTTTTGTTGCCAGGTGAAATGTGACACCGATGAATGAACAAGGAGAGCGATATCACAGCCTCATCTTTTATCCTGATTTTTTTTCTCCACAAATCCCCAACACAGAAAGTGTCAGAGAAGAGGTCAGCACACACCCCTCTGGTCTCTCCACCATGTCACACTGAAGTCACTGGATGCTCAGTTGTTGGATGCAGACAAGAAGATAAATATGTATGTATGTATGTATGTATGTGTAGTTTAAAAAAAAAAGCTGAAGTAAAGACATCATTTGAAATGCAGCCAAGCAAATGAATAAGCGTGTGTTAGATTCTTATATGGCAACACAGTCTCCCTTGAGGATTGCATAAAATGTTCATTTAATCTTTCTCACATTATGCTACATAATTAACCCCAAATGGCCAAAGACAGCTTTCAAATGTCACCATAGAGGTTATAGAATTGATCAACTCCTTTTAGGTGTTTTCTGCTTATTCTGCGCCTTGGGGAACTAAAATTCATCTTTATTGTCTGCTGAAATAAAAAAATGCAAAGAAGCCATCTATTTTCATTGGTTTTCTGTTACGCTCAACGCTAATGATGAGCAAAGCAACCCAGAAATCAATCCAAGAACTGATACTTGGGTAAGTAACTTGACTTAAGAGGTCCTTTCATGGACACACAAAAGAGAAATGGTGAGCAGCGATGTAATCAAACAAGGCCAGTGAGGGGCCATATATTTCTGGAACAGAATGGAGTCTGTCACTGGTTTACTAATGGGCTCTTGACTGAAAGCGGAGAGGGTGGGGATTCTGGACTGCAAGACTAATTTAATTTTAACCAGAGCCAGCAGCTCTGAACATCATTACAGATCCACAATCCACTTTGTTATAGATTGTATTGGATTTTGTGCGTCAGCACAGCTGTGAACAGCAAATTTTCTGACATCATTCACAATATGGTATACAAAGCTGTTCTTTTTCCAGTCTGATTGAAGTGGTCATAAGTCAAATACAGACTGAGATAAATGAAGGATTTGTCTCAGGGTTATGGTGTAAGGTTAAAAACAGAGCCCTATAATACATTTTATTTTTTCATTTTACAACAGACTCCAAGATCATAACAAACCGCATGAGATTTTTCATCAGAAGCACACATGGAGAGTTGAATAGTCATTTGTAGAGCCTCATAAAATATTTTTTAAAGGGCATAAAAGGCAATGTTGGTGTTCTAATTACACATTTCATGGAAATGCTGCTATAAAGAAGGATTGCTTTTTTAAAAGTTATGCAAGGACATACGTTGTACTGTAGTGTACAGTCAAAATCTGAAAAGAAAATATAGTACTCTGCCTCATGTTTTGCTAAAACTTAATTTGTTAGCATACTCCTTTTTTCATGCTGCTTGTATGACTGCTGATGAGCTGAAGTGTGATGGCTACTGCTTTTATTTTGCAACCTGTGCTGTAATTGACTCAATAAATGTTAGCTATTAGTTAAGTAGCTTCTGAAATCAAAGCAAGATATTAGCATGGCCTAGGGTGCTCCTCTTGATTAACCCCCTCACATTCTTAAAGTGGTGTTTTATCACAATATTCAGCATGCAGTATGCAAACAAGCTTTGTGACACAAGGAGACGAGGCACAGAGCATGTTGGAACAAGTCACTGACAAAAAATCGCTGTGAACCAGCTTGTGACAAGTGGGGGTTGTCTGAGATTCAGTCATGTGGTAGGAAATAAATCTAGCATCATGCTTGACTTGGCCTGTATATGATTTGACTAATATGTCCACTATGGGACTAGTGGCAAATGCCCTGTCCTGGTAGATGTAGATATGGTTTGTTTTCCAGCTCATCATGTTTCCAGCCATTTAATTATTAGGATTATTAGGAGCAGTGCAAGAGACAATATATTACCTAGCACTAGGGATGGGTACCGGTGTCCGGTGCCATGATGGCACCGGTTCTGACATAAACGGTAGTAACCAGACCGAAAAGCAGCGCACATTTCGGTGCTTTATTTCGGTGCTTTTTTTTCCTGAGCTGTGATACACTTTAGATTCTAGCCAATCATTTTACGTTTCCGAGGATAGTAGGCGAGGCCAGGTACGTACGTTCTGTTAGAGCAGAGCTACAGATTAAAAATGTCCAAGGCGAAGCGGTCAAAAGTCTGGCTGTACTTCATAGCAAAAGATGCAAACTCAGCAGCCTGCAACAAGTGCTTTAAGCTGATACTGTGATACTGTCAAAGGAGGTAACACCTCAAATCCGATGAAACACCTGGCGACGCATAGCGTTTTTTTTAAAAGCCCAGAAATGCGCCGTATTTGATAGCTTGCCGCGAGACCTCACACCGAGCACATCTACTGCCGGTGGGTTGCCTGTTATGCAACATCCCCCAAAAACACGAAGAGGAGAGTCCTGGCCCCTAGCCCTGCCAGTGTAGCAGAAATGATGACGGATGATGGTGGCAGCAGCCGTTCTTCTCTGCGTGAGTAGCTAATTTACGTTGAGTAGGCTAACCACATTATTACATTAATGCATGTAAGGTGAGCTAGCAAACATCATCATAGCTACATGCGGCTGTCTTCTTGTTTGATGGCATATACTCCCTTCACCCTGGCTAAAAAGGCTAAAATGACCAAAGAAAAAGTGGAAAACAGTTAAACATGAGAGGTTTTTGGACAAAGTTTGTGTTTTTTCCATTGTTTAAGTACTGCTTCCAGCCAAGAGTGATACCATATATGCCCCATAGCTGCAGAAAAGGCTAACATTGTTATCTTTTTACAAAAAACAGCTGAACACGAGAGGTTTTTGGACCAATTTTGTGTTCTCCATTCTTTAAGCACCGGTTTGAGCACCGTTTGAGCACCGGCACCGTTTCAAAAGTACCGATTTGGCACCGGTATCGGATAAAACCTAAACGATACCCATCCCTACCTAGCACTGGTCATTTCATATTTGAATAAAAAAAATACTAGAGGTACATTTAAAACAGTTGTTTGATACAGGGTACCTCTAATATGAATGAAAGGTAGAGCCTAAAATAAAGCACAGAAATGAACAGGCAAAGCCAGAAGTGTAGCAATATTGGTAAGAGATTTAAAGAGAAAAAGTAGTTTGAGGGGACTCTCGCAAAAGATTGTCAGCAGGTCGAGAACAAGGACTAATGGTTTGATTTGGTGAAAAAAAATCTCTGCTTGCTTCCTAAATTCAGTGAGTCAGACAAAGATGCTTTCTTTTCTCTTTGCTAAAGCTGGGGATTAGCCAGATACTGACAGGACTATGTTGCTACAATGTTTTTGACTAGGAAGGCTCAAGAGGCCTATTCATCCTTGCAAATAGTAAAGTGTATGAAATTGAAATTAGAACTGGTGCTGGAGAAGCCACAACTAATAAAATGGATGTAGACTGCATCTGAGGTTTAAGGACTCTGTATATATTTATTAATAAACAAAAGTCAAGGATATATGTTGAACAAGAAGTTTTGGGGAGATGACAATTACCTTAGGCCAATAAGGTCAGCAGGTGAGGCAGTTGCATCAAAATCTGATAACAGTGTGTCGGATGAAAAGATAATTCCAACACTTGTTGATACTCTCAGGGAAAACTGCATTAGAAGAAAGAGTGTTCAAAAGATCAAAAGAAAAAAAGAGTAATTTGATTCAACTAAAGTGGATGTTATGGTTGTTCCTATGAAATCACCTGAATACACTAAGCTACAGACCCGTTTTGGCCTGGTGTCTCCTCACTGCGACTATTCTGCTTTTGTATTTGATAGCTTTGTATAATTGATAAGTAGCAACGTTCTCAATAGTATCATGAAATGGTGACGGATTCTTTTAAATATGGAATCCATTTTTTTTTTTTGGCTGATACTGATTGCTGTGTCATTATTCATATCATTGCACTGTCCCCTTCTATGTTCCTTAATACCAAATGACACCAACTTGTGGTCTTGATGAAGGCATTGTGGCTCCCTGCTGTGGGAGTGCCAATGCTATTGGGAAATGACTTGACAGGAAACCATGTGCAGGCGGATAGTTATCCTATTATCATAAAGCAGCCATCAGCGCCTTCTAGAGAGGAATTTCCAAAATCCCCAGACTCTGATGGATAGTGCCCTGATGACAGTTTCCCAGCTTGTGCTGTCACAAGTCCATGACTTTGCAGTGTAACAAGGTGATCAAAAGGACAGCCTTTTTATTAGTGACTGTGTCAGTCTAAATCAAGATGCTGTTTTTCGTTGACTGTGATCTGTCAACTGACCAGGTATCTGTCTGCTTATCCTCTGTGTACTGTCATTACTAGGGGAGTGGTAAAGGCTTTGGCTCATTTTTTATTTTTTATTTTTTTTTGTGTGGGGCGGTGGGGGGTGTCTGAATTGATACAGAGCCTGGTGAAAACTCTGAAACACTTACACACTAAGACATTTAGATGTGACTAAAAGTAAGGAGATTGTTAAACTTATCAGAAACCAAATCTCTAACATACATCCTAGAGCGTGTCATAGATGTAGAAGATGCTGGTCCTGGTACAGCAGAAACATGTCTGAGGAGAAGAAAAAACATCTGAAGGCTGAAGTAAATCTTTGACAATAGCATTGCAGAGCCATGTCCTTCAAACTGGGAGATCCCTTATTTTCTGGTTAAAAAGGCATCTAGTACAGATTACTGCAAGGTAAATATTCTCATAAAAGCTAAGGTCTGTTCTCTTCTAGAATGGAATATTGATCATGTAGGTTTCGTTGAATGTACCAGTCTCGGTCGTTGTGTCCTTGGGCAAGACACTTCATTCGTTGCCTACTGGTGGTGGTCAGAGGGCCCGGTGGCGCCAGTGTCCGGCAGCCTCGCCTCTGTCAGTGCGACCCAGGGTGGCTGTGGTTTCAATGTAGCTTGCCATCACCAGTGTGTGAATGTGTGTGTGAATGGGTGGATGACTGGATGTGTAAAGCGCTTTGGGGTCCTTAGGGACTAGTAAAGCGCTACACAAATACAGACCATTTTTTATTTATTTAAAATGTATATCTTTGTCACTGGCAATTGCCACTTACCAAAAGGGCATTTAAGATTTCAACATTCATCCCCCCTTCAGGTCAGCAGTTATACACAGTTATGTGTTTTTGGTTTAAGAAATGTTTCTGCCGAGGAACCAGGTGGCCAGGCTTGACAGGGTGTGCGGTATATCTGGACTATGTGTGATCCAAATATGGGCTACATGCCGGGGTTGTTCCCTAAAAGGACATTGAGGACAGGGTAGATCATTCTTTGTGAGATCATTTTCGAAGAAGTTTAATAAAACAAACTGAATTATTCTATTGTTAAAAAAGCAGCACTGAATTTAGTTCATTATTTTGACATGTTGGCTCTAGAGGAATCCCACTGATTCTTTATATAGACCATAACCACCTATAGATTATGGGCCTGTAGACTAGAGCCATATTTCTTGCTGTCACTTGTTCCTTTGCTTTTATCTGCCCATCTATGGCCTTCTCTCTCTCCCTCTTAAATTGTCCCAGAAGGCAGAGAGGGTTATTAGGCTGATTTGGGTACACCTGTGTAAGCTTAAGCAGGCCTTCACTAATCATTTTAGTTCTTTTGATTCTAGGATTGAAAACTCTGGGTTTTGGTATATTTCATGTCTTGTGTGTTACAGCACCATTGTCACAGTTCTGGGTCATGTTGACCCAGCTTTCTGTTTTTCATGCTTTGGTGTTTTTCTAGATTATGATTTATGATTTGATTTATCAGTGATACTGTTTTGATTATGATTATTATTTAGTAGACTTTGGTCTGTGTCAAGTCTGTCTCTCTCTGTGTAGTCCGTGTCTTAGAAAAGTGTGTTTTGTTTCCTGTTTTACTTTGAAGGTTCTTGTTCCTGTCTGATGTCAGTGTTCCGGCTTTGCTCTCCCTGTCTCATTAGGTCTTATTTCTCCCAGCTGTGTCCCCCTTCTGTCTCTAATTCCTTGATGACTCCCTCAGTGTATTTAAGCCCAGTGTATCTTATAGTGTCAGTGTCGTGTTGTTAATGTATGCTCACCCTCACTTGCTGTGTGGTCATGATTTCCAGTCCTCCTGCATCTCAGTTTAGAGTTTTGTTTGCTTTTGTGAGTTTTATTTTATTTTGAAGTTTTGTTCCAGCAATAAAGCTGCATTTTCAGTTGAAACCTCGTTTCCTAAGAGTCCAGCATTTTGGGTCCACCACTCCTGCCTGCCTGCCACACAGCCGACCATGACAACCATCAAACGTGTATTTCACTCATCTATGCGCCGTTGTCATTTATTTATACTAGTGATGGGCAGATGAAGCTTCATGAAGCACTGAAGCTTTTCATCCAATTGGTTCATCCCAGCGCAAAGCTTCTTGAAGCTTCATTTGCTCTAGTAGGACACCTACTGGACGTAAAGATATTAGTTGGCATGAATTTGAAGAGTGTGGCCTTTTGCACACAGCCTGTAAATGTCAACAACAAAAGGAGTGTGTAAAACATCTATATTGTAGTGATGGCAGTATACTATGTATATTTATACTGGCAGTATGGAAAATGATCATTTGGAAATGCTTAAAATGGGAATGATCATTTACTGTAAGGTGAGGTGTGGTTGGGGTGTGGACAGTGGTTGTGCTTTTGTAACGTTGAGGTATGGACAGCTACAGCCTCAGTCCTGCCTATTCACATTTTATTCTGTAAAAACTAAATTTTCACTGCTTTTATGGCCTTTTTAGTGGGGAGAACATAGCTAGGATTTAACGAATTAACAAATCTTTTAGTGAGTGCAGCGTTCGATACTGTTGATCATAATATCCTATTAGAGCGATTAGAGCATGCTGTAGGTATTACAAGTACTGCACTGCAGTGGTTTGTATCATATCTATCTAATAGACTCCAATTCGTGCATTCGGCTATGTACCACAGGCCTTCAAGCTGGCTGTAGTTAAACCTTTACTCAAAAAGCCATCTCTAGACCCAGCAGTCTTAGCTAATTATAGGCCAATCTCAAACCTTCCTTTCATATCAAAAATCCTTGAAAGAGTAGTTGTCAAACAGCTAACAGATCATCTGCAGAGGAATGGTTTATTTGAAGAGTTTCAGTCAGGTTTCAGAGCTCAGCACAGCACAGAAACAGCTTTAGTGAAGGTTACAAATGATCTTCTTATGGCCTCTGACAGTGGACTCATCTCTGTGCTTGTCCTGCTAGACCTCAGTGCAGCGTTCGATACTGTTGATCATAATATCCTGTTAGAGCGATTAGAACATGCTGTAGGTATTACAAGTACTGCGCTGCAGTGGTTTGTATCATATCTATCTAATAGACTCCAATTCGTGCATGTAAATGGAGAGTCCTCTTCACACACTGAGGTTAATTATGGAGTTCCACAGGGTTCAGTGCTAGGACCAATTCTGTTTACATTATACATGCTTCCCTTAGGCAGTATCATTAGAAGACATAGCATACATTTTCACTGCTATGCAGATGACACCCAGCTCTATCTGTCCATGAAGCCAGATAACACACACCAATTAGTTAAACTGCAGGAATGTCTTAAAGACATAAAGACCTGGATGGCCGCTAACTTTCTGCTTCTTAATTCAGATAAAACTGAGGTTATTGTACTCGGCCCTGAAAATCTTAGAAATATGGTATCTAATCAGATTCTTACTCTGGATGGCATTACCTTGGCCTCCAGTAACGCGGTGAGGAACCTTGGAGTCATTTTTGACCAGGACATGTCCTTCAACGCACATATTAAACAAATATGTAAGACTGCTTTCTTCCATTTGCGCAACATCTCTAAAATTAGAAATATCCTGTCTCAGAGTGACGCTGAAAAACTAGTTCATGCATTTATTACTTCCAGGCTGGACTACTGTAATTCATTATTATCAGGATGTCCAAAAAACTCACTGAAAAGCCTTCAGCTAATCCAAAATGCTGCAGCAAGAGTCCTGACAGGGACTAGAAAGAGAGAGCATATTTCTCCTGTTTTGGCTTCCCTTCATTGGCTTCCTGTTAAATCCAGAATTGAATTCAAAATCCTGCTCCTCACATACAAGGTCTTAAATAATCAGGCCCCATCTTATCTTAATGACCTTGTAGTACCATATCACCCTATTAGAGCGCTCCGCTCTCGCTCTGCAGGCCTACTTGTTGTTCCTAGAGTATTTAAAAGTAGAATGGGAGGGAGAGCCTTCAGTTTTCAGGCCCCTCTTCTGTGGAACCAGCTTCCAGTTTGGATTCGGGAGACAGACACTATCTCTACTTTTAAGATTAGGCTTAAAACTTTCCTTTTTTCTAAAGCATATAGTTAGGGCTGGACCAGGTGACCCTGAATCCTCCCTTTGTTATGCTGCAATAGATGTAGGCTGCCGGGGGATTCCCATGATGCATTGAGTTTTTCCTTTCCAGTCACCTTTCTCACTCACTATGTATTAATAGACCTCTCTGCATTGAATCATATCTGTTATTAACCTCTGTCTCTCTTCCACAGCATGTCTTTATCCTGTCTTCCTTCTCTCACCCCAACCGGTCGCAGCAGATGGCCGCCCCTCCCTGAGCCTGGTTCTGCCGGAGGTTTCTTCCTGTTAAAAGGGAGTTTTTCCTTCCCACTGTCGCCAAAGTGCTTGCTCATAGGGGGTCATATGATTGTTGGGTTTTTCTCTGTATCTATGAAGCGCCTTGAGGCGACTTTTGTTGTGATTTGGCGCTATATAAATAAAATTGAATTGAATTGAATTGAATGTAAATGGAGAGTCCTCTTCACACACTGAGGTTAATTATGGAGTTCCACAGGGTTCAGTGCTAGGACCAATTCTGTTTACATTATACATGCTTCCCTTAGGCAGTATCATTAGAAGACATAGCATACATTTTCACTGCTATGCAGATGACACCCAGCTCTATCTGTCCATGAAGCCAGATAACACACACCAATTAGTTAAACTGCAGGAATGTCTTAAAGACATAAAGACCTGGATGGCCGCTAACTTTCTGCTTCTTAATTCAGATAAAACTGAGGTTATTGTACTCGGCCCTGAAAATCTTAGAAATATGGTATCTAATCAGATTCTTACTCTGGATGGCATTACCTTGGCCTCCAGTAACGCGGTGAGGAACCTTGGAGTCATTTTTGACCAGGACATGTCCTTCAACGCACATATTAAACAAATATGTAAGACTGCTTTCTTCCATTTGCGCAACATCTCTAAAATTAGAAATATCCTGTCTCAGAGTGACGCTGAAAAACTAGTTCATGCATTTATTACTTCCAGGCTGGACTACTGTAATTCATTATTATCAGGATGTCCAAAAAACTCACTGAAAAGCCTTCAGCTAATCCAAAATGCTGCAGCAAGAGTCCTGACAGGGACTAGAAAGAGAGAGCATATTTCTCCTGTTTTGGCTTCCCTTCATTGGCTTCCTGTTAAATCCAGAATTGAATTCAAAATCCTGCTCCTCACATACAAGGTCTTAAATAATCAGGCCCCATCTTATCTTAATGACCTTGTAGTACCATATCACCCTATTAGAGCGCTCCGCTCTCGCTCTGCAGGCCTACTTGTTGTTCCTAGAGTATTTAAAAGTAGAATGGGAGGGAGAGCCTTCAGTTTTCAGGCCCCTCTTCTGTGGAACCAGCTTCCAGTTTGGATTCGGGAGACAGACACTATCTCTACTTTTAAGATTAGGCTTAAAACTTTCCTTTTTTCTAGAGCATATAGTTAGGGCTGGACCAGGTGACCCTGAATCCTCCCTTTGTTATGCTGCAATAGATGTAGGCTGCCGGGGGATTCCCATGATGCATTGAGTTTTTCCTTTCCAGTCACCTTTCTCACTCACTATGTATTAATAGACCTCTCTGCATTGAATCATATCTGTTATTAACCTCTGTCTCTCTTCCACAGCATGTCTTTATCCTGTCTTCCTTCTCTCACCCCAACCGGTCGCAGCAGATGGCCGCCCCTCCCTGAGCCTGGTTCTGCCGGAGGTTTCTTCCTGTTAAAAGGGAGTTTTTCCTTCCCACTGTCGCCAAAGTGCTTGCTCATAGGGGGTCATATGATTGTTGGGTTTTTCTCTGTATCTATGAAGCGCCTTGAGGCGACTTTTGTTGTGATTTGGCGCTATATAAATAAAATTGAATTGAATTGAATTGAATTTTAAATCCTTTGTCCTCCACAATGCTAAATGGCTGGGAGTCCTCAATCACCATGCTAACCAGGTCTTCATCTATTTGAGATTGTTCTCCTGAGGAAAGACAATAAAGACAAAGCACAAATATAAATATCACACACGTAACTTATTACAGCTGTATAATATTGTTATATCATTTAGTAACATTACAGCATGCTGTATTATCATGACATTTGATGGCTCACCTGGTCTTGCTCCACAATCGGTGTTCCCCTTATTCTCATGCAAAGCTCTGTAGTGCCTAAGCATGGATGAGGTGTTGTTATATCCCAGCTCCCTGGCACATAGCAAACACTTCACCTTGTACAAAAGTAAAGACAGCTTAACATAAATTGTATTGCACCATCAGTATTATGAAAATACATCTTCTGTAGAAATTTACATACAGTGGGGCAAAAAAGTATTTAGTCAGCCACCGATTGTGCAAGTTCCCCCACTTAAAATGATGACAGAGGTCAGTAATTTGCACCAGAGGTACACTTCAACTGTGAGAGACAGAATGTGGAAAAAAAAATCCATGAATTCACATGGTAGGATTTGTAAAGAATTTATTCGTAAATCAGGGTGGAAAATAAGTATTTGGTCACCTCAAACAAGGAAAATCTCTGGCTCTCACAGACCTGTAATGTCTTCTGTAAGAAGCTTTTCTGTCCCCCACTCGTTACCTGTATGAATGGCTGTTTAAGCAGGCCTTCACTAATCATTTTAGTTCTTTTGATTCTAGGATTGAAAACTCTGGGTTTTGGTATATTTCATGTCTTGTGTGTTACAGCACCATTGTTTGAACTCATCATCTGTATAAAAGACACCTGTCCACAGCCTCAAACAGTCAGACTCCAAACTCCGCCATGGCCAAGACCAAAGAGCTTTCGAAGGACACCAGGAAAAGTATTGTAGACCTGCACCAGACTGGGAAGAGGTGAGCAAAGATCCCAGAACCACACGGGGGGACCTGGTGAATGACCTGCAGAGAGCTGGGACCAAAGTAACAAAGGTCACCATCAGTAACACACTACAACGGCAGGGAATCAAATCCCGCAGTGCCAGACGTGTTCCGCTGCTGAAGCCAGTGCATGTCCAGGCCTGTCTGAAGTTTGCCAGAGAGCACATGGATGATACAGCAGAGGATTGGGAGAATGTCATGTGGTCAGATGAAACAAAAGTCGAACTTTTTGGTATAAACTCAACTCGTCGTGTTTGGAGGAAGAAGAATACTGAGTTGCATCCCAAGAACACCATACCTACTGTGAAGCATGGGGGTGGAAACATCATGCTATGGGGCTGTTTTTCTGCCAAGGGGACAGGATGACTGATCCGTGTTAAGGACAGAATGAATGGGGCCATGTATCGTGAGATTTTGAGCCAAAACCTCCTTCCATCAGTGAGAACTTTGAAGATGAAACAAGGCTGGGTCTTCCAACATGACAATGATCCAAAACACACCGCCCGGGCAACAAAGGAGTGGCTCCGTAAGAAGCATTTGAAAGTCCTGGAGTGGCCTAGCCAGTCTCCAGACCTCAACCCCATAGAAAATCTGTGGCGGGAGTTGAAAGTCCGTGTTGCTCGGCGACAGCCCCAAAACATCACTGCTCTCGAGAAGATCTGCATGGAGGAATGGGCCAAAATACCAGCTACTGCGTGTGCAAACCTGGTAAAGACCTATAGTAAACGTTTGACCTCTGTAACATAACCTTTGTTGGCAATAACAAAGTATTGAGTTGTATTTTTGTTATTGACCAAATACTTATTTTCCACCCTGATTTACGAATAAATTCTTTACAAATCCTACCATGTGAATTCATGGATTTTTTTTTTTCACATTCTGTCTCTCACAGTTGAAGTATACCTCTGGTGCAAATTACTGACCTCTGTCATCATTTTAAGTGGGGGAACATCCTCCTCTTCTTAGCTGGCTCCATTCTCTCCTGACTTTCTCTCCTAAACCTCCAAACTCTCACTAACCGCAACTCTGCATCAAACACCCACATTTTGAATGAAGTCTGAGGGGTTTATATTCCTGTCATAGCTCGCGGCAAAGTTCGAACCACTTCATGAACCAGTCACGTGGTACAGCCGGGCAGCGAGGCTTCGGACGTCATCATTTTCAGCTCCTCCCATAAATGAAGCAAGCCTCGATACGCGCATCGTGGAAACGCCCCCTCCATTACTCGACACACACTTCGAAGCCTCGATACAGAACGTCACATCACTAATTTATACCATACCTCCACTCACCTCATGCTCATCATTATCTGTCTCCCCTCTTTGTCACAGGCAATGAGCCAGCTTGTGACACAATGCAGTTCATCGAAAAAAAACAATTCAGCTGCAGCTCAGCCATGGCACAATACAAGGTTCATACTCATTATAGAGTAAGAGGTGTAGCAAAGAGGAAACAGAGGGAAAAA
The DNA here is from genome assembly GCF_057382185.1 of Mchenga conophoros. NCBI lineage: Eukaryota > Metazoa > Chordata > Actinopteri > Cichliformes > Cichlidae > Mchenga > Mchenga conophoros. The sequence goes on from NC_140526.1 coordinate 33,134,204, forward strand.
AAGACAGTCAAAAAAGTATACCATTAATTGCAAAGTAACCCTAACAGATTTTTTTTTTAACTTGAAAGTCAGTTAGGGGAAAGCCACACCTCTGATGTTCAGTTGAGAGAAACCAGCTCACCGAATGAAGTTCTGACCACTGAAGCCCAAAATTAAAGCACATGGTGGAACAGTGTGGGAGCAGCTTATTTCATGGGCTAGCAGCAGACAGTTTCAGGACTTCCTACTGACTGGAGAATGTGTGTGTCTGTGTGAGTGAGAGCGAGAGAGCAAGGGGGGAAAGAAAGAGCATGCATGAGTGTGTGGCAGCAAGCTGTTCCAACCCACTTTTCCCTCACATTTCCATCTGTCACACTCTGCTTGGTTACTGTGGAAAAAAACAACAACTATATATCACTCAAAAATAGTTGCAGAGAATCCAGTTGTTATCAGGTTCACACCTGTCCTACAAAATCCTCTAAATGGAAACTGACCATAGCCATGTGGCAAAGAATCAGCTTTGGAAATTGCTTTCAGTGCTCTTTGTGTCGCTGTATAGTTAAGGTTAGATCATATGCTTGTCATGGTCCTGGGCCATGTTGGCCCAGTATTCTTACTTTTCATGTATTTTTGTATTTTGTTCCTTATTTAGGCCATGTTTCCTGAGTTGCCCTGGTGTGTTGTTCCCCAAGTGTTTTCCCTTCGTGACTCTTACCCCCTGTGTGCCCCTCTGTGTATTCATGAGCCCTCGTCTCTCTGTGTTTATTCCATGTTTTCCCCAGCCCGTTATGTCTGTTTTCCCCGTGCTCTCTCTCCTCCTGTCTGAACCTCTGTACTTCCTGTTTTACTTTGCCCGTCTCCCGTCAGTGTGGTGTTCACTCCTGCCGTGTCTTGTTATGATTATCAGTGTCACCTGTGTCCCCCGTGTGCTCCCACTTCCCTCGTTAACCCTCTGTGTATTTATGTCTGCGTCTCCCTCAGTTCTGTGTCGCGTTCTCCCTCATGCTGTGTGTGATTCCCCTGTGTTCCTTGATGAGCTTTATGTTAGTTTTTCCCAGTTTAGTTTTGTATTTCCTGTCAGCCTTTGTCAGCAATAAAGCTGCTTTTTGAGTTCATCCCCTGAGTCTGTGAGTTTTGCGATTGGGTCCTCATCCTGCCTGCCACACAGCGATCCATGACAATGCTGAAACGGACAAAGGTGTTTTTATTATATATTTATTTTTCATCTTATTTGATTTATTTCTAAGCATCATAGGTCAAGGGACAAGAATAACACATCCATTACACATTTGCTATTCTTTATTTTTTTTTAACCACATGTTGGAAGGTAGTGCAGTCCCCATCTGTATTTGTTAAACTCCATCTACTTAGAGAATTCGTTTAGTTAGAATAATTCAAGGGGAAGTTGACTGTGCAGCATTCCCATTAAATCTGTTCAACAGAATGCTTTGTCCGTTCAGCAACCACCTCACTTAAATTTGTCGACCTTGTAATGCACGTTGCACTCATTTTCTACCTTTCACTTTTGCTTTGCAATTTCTTGCTCAATTTTCTAATAATTACTTTCCACAGCTTGCCTTCACAACAAAAAAAAATGTTCAGATGGAAAGAGCGCATAGTGGATTTGTGCTTCACTGTAGGAGTGGCTCAGGTGAATGTAACAGAACAGTTGAAAAATGAATGAATGAAGTAGATGACCTTGTTCATGTGTGCACGCAATCTTACTTGATGTCGCTACATCCATTCTTTACGAAAGAAAAAACAGTAGAGCTGTGTTTTTTTTAATTTCATTAATTGTACAATTTGGTACAGCTGTAGTTTAACAAAAAAAAAAATAACTAAAAATGTAAAAGAAAATGTAAGTGAATGCTCAATATTCTCGTCTCTAAAAAACTATTCAAAGAAAAATAGTCGAATTAAATGTGGAGTAAAATAGGGAACACATCCAAAAAAAGGAAACAAAGGTAAGGAAAAAAGTGGCATGTAAGTAGGTCTGCTTTTTTTAGCAGGTAATCATTCTTAGAAGGAAGTGGTATGGCAGTGGGTCGATTGCTGGGCAAACTTCAATATGAAAAAAATGCTGTAAGAAATCCCATGGAGTTTATCCTTTCTAGTCCGATGGGAAATCACATTGCGGTTTACCTGGCCTCTTTCTTAAATCCACCTTTTTCATCCTCTCCATAGATTCAAAGCTGTAGGCGTTTGTTCCTGGCTTATGAGGCACTTATGCAGCAGATCACATTTATGACTTTGAGATGAGAGAATGCTGTGTTCTGTCCAGAAATGTGAGACCTAAGCATTGTACACCGGCTTTAAAATGATTTAGAAGCAATATAATCTCCCTGTAGAAAAACAATGATTGAGAACAAGATTATATTTAAAGATGTGAGTATTTTGTCTGGTTTGATAGGTGCTGCCACAAGCTTGTTATTATAAATAGCAGAACAGGACTAATATATCCTTGTATAGATGTCTTTTGAGTAGTTTTGAAAGCTACAGCGACACTGAAAGTATGCTTACTTCCAATGAAGTGTATGTCCCCTCAAGGGCTCAGTGACACAGTGATCTTTGCTTGATTCATAATGCAGATATCACAGTTTAATGAAATCAATATTTTAGGAATAAAAGCGGGTCTCTCTAATCAATTATTTAGTGGTCTTTAAATTTAGGAAAGAAATGCATTAATGCATTTAATTAGGTAGGTAAATCATTATGCTGGGGTAATAAATAAAAAAAACAGGCACAATGAAAAGGCAAATTTAAATGCAGCTCCCACACACACATTATACATCATATATCAGCATAAATAGGCGCCCATGAAAACACAGTGTATAATGCAAAAAATAGACTTTGTACCATTCTAACAACCTTCAAATAAATATTTGGTATGACCATCTTTATTTTCTTAGGTTCTCCTAGACCAGAAGTTCCCAAAGTGGGGGGCAGAGCCATTGCAAAGGGGGTGCGGTATGAATTAAAAAAAAAAAAAAAAAAAGAACACTTGGACACTGCTAGCATAATGGACAGGTTTTTATGGACAGGTTTTTGACGGGGCTTCCACACAAACGCAAAGCAGAAGCTGAAGCATCGTCAAATATGTTTCCAAGCCAACTTCCTTAAAAGTCAAATACTAGAAAATATGATGAAGCATATCTTGCCTTTGGTTTTACCTGCACAAGTGCCAAGGTAGGTCTCCCCGGCAGAATTAGTTTCCCCTGCGTCGGGAGCACGCACTGGGCTGTCCAAATCACGGACAAACACTATCCCACAGTCTTGATATTTAGTTCACAAACACTTAATGACTAAGTACTCCTGACATTTTGGAGATGTTAGCTCTTTATACAGTAAAGTTACAGTGGGATACAAATAACATCAGGCTGATCCTGCCACGATTTGTTCCCCCCTGTCCAAATCATGGACTAACAGTTGTTTATGTTTTTGAACCCATTTTGCACAGAGAGGCATTTTTTGAAAAATGGATTGATAGCAATGTTGAATATTATTACACAGGAAAAAAACAATTACACGTAAAATAATTACACGTAAAATAATTACACGTAAAATAATTACACCATGACGCCTCTGCCTTTCTAAATGGAGGGACAGTAACTGCGTGTGTGTATGTAAGCGTGTAAAACCTGAAGATAGTAACATTAACAATACCAGTATTTTGTCTCTATGCACCCTTGTAGAAATTCATCTCATGTAGCGAACCCCCCCCCGAATGAAGAATGACATTTTACTGATGAAGTTTTGAAGGTTTAATGGCAGTAAACCATCAATCACCATAAGAGCTGGGGATATATACACAGAAGCAGCGTGTAAGCAATGACAAAAGAAATCTTCATGGGCTCCGTTAAACCATCACACTTCAAAACTCCCGCGACTGCCACAAAAACTGCGCCAAAAACTGTTTTACTGGAAATCGTCCCATCAAAATAAACTTCTAAAGCCAAACAGGAAGCTGGTAGTAGAAAACATCGATGAGTGTCAAAATAAGGCGCAAGGAACTAAATAAAGGCATTTAGGGTTATTTACATCTCATGTAAACAATAACGTTGTTATGAGTGGCTGTGTGCAAACAGGAATAGGACCCAAGGTGCAGACTCCGGAGACAGTCGTGAACTCAAAATGGCTTTAATGTGATACTCAAAATATAACATAACTGAAAAAACTCAAAATAAACTTAAACTGGAGGAATGACAGAACACACAGCAAGGTAAACAGTAGATCGCGACATGGACACAGAGAAACCCAGGGCTTAAATACACAGAGGGAGCAATCAGGGAATGAGTAACAGGAGGGAAAAACAGCTGGGGCAAATCAGGCCTAACTAGACCAGGGGAAGCAAAACCAGACACATTAACATCAGACATGGACTTCCAAAGTAAAACAGGAAACATAACACAGACTCACAGGCAAGCACTAAAACAAAGGGAACAGAGACGTGGGACCAGGGCAGACACAGACACTGACTGGACGTGGAATATAGGAACTAAGGATACACAGAGACGCGAACTAGACAAGGGGATACAGGTGATAGGGGAGACAGAGCAACTAAAGAAGACAGAGACATAAACCATAAGACAGAACTCAAAGAAACCAAAGACTAGAAAGTATAAATAATATAATAAACTCAAAAACCCTGGGTCAACGACCCAGGCATCCTAACAAACGTGGTGCACAGAGTGACGTGAAAAAAGGTACACACCTTTGATGTGCGTGACAAACTCCGTATTCCTCGTCCACACGTAAACGCAAAAACGGAGTTTTAAAAAATCTCAATTTTCGGTGATTCGAAACGCTGTTTGCGTGTGGACGAAAGGTCCAAACACATAGAAACATCTGCGTTTTCAAAAATACCCAGGTTTGGACGTAGCACAGTTAAAGAGTTAGTTGTTTATTTTACTGCTACCTGTAATTTATTGCAGTTTACTTTTATTTATTTAATTGTTTATGAAATAAACTGCACTGGAGTTTGAAAACAAAATGTGAGTGTGTGTGGTTGGAGGATGTGTGTGCGTGTGTTTGGGGGGGTTCTTGTAAAACAAAAGGGGGGCCTAGCAAAAAAAAGTTTGGGAACCACTTTCTTAGACAAACTTTCTTTCTACTACTTTAAGTAGTTTTCAGGAATAGTTCTCCAGGTTTCCTGAAGGACATTCAAAGCTTTTCTTTGACTGTTTGCTGCCTTTTGTTCCATTGTCTGATGATTGCACACTGCTTAAATAATGATGAAGTCCGGCCTCCGGGGAGGTCAGTCCATGACTGATAGTGTTCCATTGTCTGCCTTTCTATGTATCCCTTTATTACACTGGCAGTGTTTCTAGGATTATTTTCATGCTCAAAAAATGAATATATTCACATCCTTTACAACTGGCATTAAATCTGATGGCACTTATCTGTTTTCATAATTACATCAATTTGAAAACGCCACGTCCCAACACCACTGGCAGCCCAAACTATGAATTTGTGTGTTTTACACACAACTATAGACAGTGTCTTTTCTCTGTACATAATGATAGTGCTTTGAAACAAGATCTGCTGGCATTTTTTTTTAGTTCAGTTCTTTTGTAATATGTTATTTTTTCCACTTTCCCTTCCTTAAGAATGTCTTCTTCTAAGCCAGGGGTCGGCAACCCTAGGCATGCGTGCCACAGTTGGCACGCGAAGGGTTAACTGATGGCTCGGCCATAGCTGGACTGGCCATCGGGCATACCGGGCATTTGCTCAGTGGCCCGATGATTTTTATTTTTTTTTGTAAAGGTATAAACAATGAAAGGTGTTGGATTGGCCAGATGCTGGCCGGTGTATAAAAATAACTCAGTTGTTTGGTGGTGGCATCGCGGAGCTTCCACAGATTCAGTAAAATTAACAAGTGGTGGAGGCCAGCACGTGGATGAGGGAGATCGGAGGCAGGACGAGGAGAGACCCGAGGCGGCCGCTGGTCCGAGCGTCAGGTGAACTGAACTTCAGGTAAGAAATTATGACCAAGTTTAGGTGGAGTTTATTTTCGTTGTGCTGACTTTTTACTGTCAGTTACAATAACTCGTACTGCGTACTAGCTAGCATGACGGAGTTTCTATACAGCTGGGTGGGTGCTATGATGTTGCTGATGTTGAACTTTATTTAATTCATAAGGTTAGTTAGTAGAGTTGCCAACCGTCCCGTAAAAAGACGGAATCGTCCCACATTCAGAGAAATTATTACACGTTTCGTGTTGAGCTGAGAGGGGATGCAGTTTGTTCCGGACTTCAGCTAGAATGAAAAAGACACAAAGGTGGAGTTATTCTTTGTCTTTGCTGCACAGCTGCCTCTTCTTCTCTCATTCTCTCCCCTCTCTTTCCTGTTGCTACTTTAATCATGAAACTGATCAATGATCAGCTGATCGGCTTTTTTCTCTTGTTTGTTTATCGCCCACTTTGCGCCAGCAAAAGGAAACCGGATGTCTCACTAAACAACAGCTGCATGTTTAAGCTTGATCAGCTGTTGTTAGAATTTATTTAATATTAATTTCTAGTGTCAGCTGATGTTTGCTGGAGCCACAGCTGTAAAAAGTGCTGGTCATGTGTGGCGGAATTAAGGCACGGCGGGACCACGGAGTATCATTTAGAGCCATCTTTATTCACATCTCACCACAACACCACACACACACACACACACCTGAGTCCCCGTGTTTTAACCCGGCGGGCGTGATTACGGATGCCGTGCAGGTGCGTCCGCCCTCCCTGCATGGCACCGCAGACCACACCCCACCACATCATGATATCGGTTTTGTTAAGGTTCAAAATATTGGGGATGGAGACAAGAGAAAAAACCACAATAACAACACTGGTCCGGCCGGGTTGAGTCAAACGATGATTTAATGATCACACACGTGGGAGATGGACACTGATGCAGACAGCCTCAAAATCTCAAAATGGTGGAGCATTGCTCAAACTTTTATAACCTCTGGTGCCTCCACCTTATCATAAAAAGCCTAAACATTCACATGCTCTCTCTCACACAGCGCCTAAGCTACGACCTTGGCTCCCTGTTTATCTGCTCCTGCTAAAATGGGGCAGAAAACTCCAGCACACTCTGTTCTCTTCTACTCAGACAAATTAGACAATAACCTTCTGCGAACAGTATTTCTTATAACTCAGCAATATAATGCATCATAAAACAATATCATTCATTCACAACAAGTCAGCAATTTAATGTAATGCAAATCAGTTTAACTAATGCAATAGTTATCAGCTTCTTCTAATTCAGGAGAATAATGCAAACTAAAACTACATAATAATTCACAATCTTTAATTAGGGGTATAACATGGCATAAAATAATATCATAATTTTACAGTTTGTATATCTGGTGAGAGGGAAACATGAAGATGAAACCAGGAGATGTCCTTACTGAATCATCAGAGCTGAACAGGTGATGGAGAAACAGGTTTACCTTTTAGGTGACATGAATGAATTGAAGGGAAGTTATGAACTGATTCTGAGGGACAAATAACACCAATATCATTTTCTAAGTAGCTGACAGCTGGTAACTGTGCAGGGGTGGATCTAGCAAAGTTTTGCCAGGGGGGCCAGGTGGGGCATTAACAGGGAGAGGAGGGCACAAAGAAATACTTTCTTATTTTCATTTAAAATGTCTGGCTGTTAAATTAATTAAATAATTATCTGAAGCTTACAACCAAAGTTTTTATCTGATGTAAAATGCATACATATACCAACAAGACTGTACATCACAGTCACAACAGCGTTTGTTTTCATTCAAAGGCTTTATGGCTTTAATACCTGGTGGGCCGGTCTCTAGTCAAAATGCCCGGGCTGTTTTTTTGTCCCAGTCCAGCCCACATGGGCACAACACGCAGTGAGTTAATCTGAGAGGGTGCATTAAAAAATAAATGGCCGCGCCAGCGGTGCACATCGCAAATCAGCTTAATTTAAAAAATCATGGTTCTATAATATATTTCTCAGAAAAAAAAGTAACAAGTCTGGCATAAGGGGTGACATGTATTTTGTGGCTTACTGTTAACCAAAGCACTTCTCTGTGCAGTAGCTCTTCTGAAATAGCTGAGAGATGCCCATCTCTCCCCAATGATGTGAGGTTTACATTTTGTTACAATTCACATCCCCTATATTTCTTTCAGGTTTAAGAAATAAATTTGCTCACCAATAAGCTCTGTCAGCCTTCAGCAAGTATTTGGATGACATGTTTAGAGCCAATGTATTTTGCTGGAAATTAATCCATTAATTAAAATGGGCATTAATCCATATAGTTTTTGGATGACTAGAGAAAGGAAGTCATTGTGTCAAAAGGCATATTATTTTTAGCAAGAAAATAGCAGTTAATGCTGATTAAGAAGAATATAAGACACATAAACAGTGATGAGGACAAGCTACTTTATAGTTCAAGACCATAACTTGAAACTGCATGCCTCATCACAGAAATTACTTTTAATTATTGACCAGAAGAAATCTTTTCATGTGAGCTAAAAGCTTGGCCTTTTCCTTCAGTTTCAGCTAACATTTTCTTCTCCGTTATACTCTTATCACTCCCTACCGAGGTGGCAGAGAAATTAAATTACTTATCTCCAACTTCATTAACTCTCTTATCTTTGCTGAGGCGCATATCAAACAGAATTTCTCTTAAATGTTGTCCCCTTTTCCCAGACAGTTTTCTTCTAATACAACCAGTTCTTTGGTTGTATTAGATCTAGTTTAATATGAGAAATAATTTAATTTTATTTCATTTGTCTGACATGTTAAACATGTCCTACTTTCAAGAGTTCCTCTCTGGAATTTGATGTGTTCAATAAGCAATAATGTAAACACTGTCTGAATTAGAATCCGAGAAGTTTCTTAATTTTTTTAAATACTCAATTGGTGTTTCTAAAGGACGCATTATCAATAGTTACCACATTAGTTCATTGTATAATACAACATCTAAAGACACACCATCCTATAGGCTTAAAGGGTTTCATTTATCAAGCTTAATACTGCTGAATACTGGTAATTTAAAAATTTGAAAGGCTATTTTTTCCACTACATTTTTTATTGAATAACGTGTGATGTTATGTCTTGCTTTTTGGGTGAGATTTCACACCATGACCATCCTTGTGTGAGCTACCAAACTGTACTCAAGAATATTAGCATCTTTTTAAAAACTCCTATATCCAATCCATCTTAATGTGGAATTAACATCACATAAGAGGACATAAAATATTTTTTTGAGAACAAACCAACTGGACTGGACAGTGCAAAATTAGATTAGGACTGGGAGATTAATGTTGTAAATCTAAGACTATTAAAACGTTTTTTGGTTCAAGTTGTATCACAGACTTTGTTTAATTTCCTGTAGTGGATTGTAATTGTAATGGGTTTGTCAGGGGATCAGGAAAGAAAATGTAGCACTTGGCGGCCACGCACATAAGCCGCTGCAGCAGCGCGGGGTCATTGATACCTCAGTACATGATGCATAATCATCATCATCATCATAATAATAATA